>NC_060140.1:534789322-535414322 GCF_021461385.2 Schistocerca piceifrons
TTTGGCAGTACAAACAAGGCTATGAGAGAACTCCTATGCATCCTTACTGTTTTGCTGTAGGAAAACAATACCCCCTGGATACAAGCTGCTGATTTGCTATTGTCTTCCAGTCACTGTGAGATCGGCTACTAATCACTCATCAGAATGGCAAAGGCAGCAGACAGCTGATACAACACCTTCTACGAAACACCTACCTGAGTTGCCTTTCAATCAGCCACCAGGGTAGCACAGGTAGTAGCATACCGTAGAGCCACCTTCTTCATAACAACCTCTTCAGATTGTCTGACGACATCTCAGATATGTGATGTTGGTAATCAAAGATAACTGAAAATGACAGTATATAAAGGAAGACATTCACCACTGTACAGCAGTGAACTGTCCTGAAGAGGACTGCAGCAATTCGGTTGAAATGTTGGCAGTTTAGTTATTTTAACTGTTTACAATGATGCGACCCAAAATCCAAAATTATTTGATCCAAAATGATGTTATGATGCTCTTTAACAATAAATGTTTTGGTGCATCACAACTACTGGATGTGAATTCTGAAGCCAACCCAGTTTTTCACCTCATTTTATTTTGTGGTTTAAGTGGAGCTTGTCAAATTTCTATATTGTTGAGCTATGCTTCTTTACAAGCATAACAAACTAGCGGTCTTATCTCTTTAACAAAATTACCGTAGTTTTGCACATGGAAAAGTCACTTGTACAGTCTTTTGCCACCTTTTTATTCTCCTATTTCACACTCCCACATTACTTCGTTTTAATGTTTACAGTGTGTAAAGCCATCAGTGAAACAACCACTTCTTGTTCATATGTAATAGTCAGAGTGCTTCCCTGTGACATGCAAGTGGCCAGTACGTAAAGTTTGCAGTATAGCTGATGTCATATGCACGATTTCTTCTGGTCCGTTAAATGACATTTAAGTCATCTTCCACCAGGTTTTTAATTTGAGGAATCTTTTACCCATTGCTGTGGAGTGAAGGTACTTAGATGCGGTTTTCTTCAAACTTCATGCCAAATAATATAATCTTTTATTTCATATAAGCAGTTGTACACACAGTAAAAATGGTATCACAAGGATGATGAATTTCTTTCAGATTAAATTATGTTTAAAGTATTTGTGTTATCTCTTGTAAACAGGAGACTTAGTCTACAATAATTTTTGTACTCTTAAGTTACCCTCAGAGCAACATGTGAGCTGTAACTACTGGCATAATAATATATGACTAACATAATAATGTCACAATAATTATGATGGAATTATCGGTTCCAGTTCTATAACTTACATCAGTAATTTCTCGACTCGTCAGTTTCTCAGTGTGCAGCTGCAAAGAATGTCTCTTGAGATAAGTTTTATTTGTAATTCCCTCAAACAAGGACACTTTTTCCAGTGTTAGTAAGCTGATTTACCTTTTGTTACTTGTTAGTCTTTGAGTTGCAGAGTGGATTGTTATTTTTCTTGTTGATTAGTCCATAAACTGTTGACTTCATAATGGATTTTATTCAAACTGTAATATTTTTACAGAAAATCATCGCTTGGTTTTTACAAATGCTGGCTTCACTGATCCAAGGGAATATCGGTACTGGGATCCACATAAGAGGGCAATAGACTTCGACGGATTGATTGCTGACCTGCGGGACGCACCTGAAAATTCTGTTATTATATTACATGCTTGTGCCCATAATCCTACAGGGAGTGACCCAACACAAGAGCAATGGATAAAAATTGCAGATGTAATGAAGGTATGCTAACGTATATACCGTAATCTAGCATCAGAATTTATTGTGGTAGACCGATTGATTAAATTACCCTCTTCCGCTGGTCCCATTTGAAGGTATGCTAATATACATACTGGGATTTAAAGGTAACTGAAAATTAGTGTATGATGATTTCATAATTAACGTTTATTGGCAAACATTTTGTTTATTATTGTGTGGTGTAACACTAAATTGATGGTTGGCATACAAGCACTCTTGAAAAGAACTTCCGATGAAACTGTAATTATTTTCTTTCTCTTCAGTGTCTGTAGTTTTCCCTTCCTCCTGCTGAATTTTTAAAACTTCAAAAGTTGCAGATGGAACTACACGTATAAAATCGTTTGTCTGTGAGTCTTCAGATTTTTTTTCCAACAACTGGCCAGTTTCTAGAACGAGATTTTCATTCCACAGTAGAGTGTGCACTGATATGAGGCTTCTTGACAGATAAAACTGTGTGCTAGACCGTCACTCGAACTTGCAATCTTTGCCTTCCGTGGACAAGTGCCCTACCAACTGAGTTACCCAAGCACGACTCATGACCTGTTCTCACCACTTTATTTCTGTCAGTACCTCATCTCCTACCTTCCAAACTTCACAGAAGTTCTCCAGTGAACCTTGCAATACTAGCACACTTCTTCCTTTCATATTTGTATTTGCAGGGTTGAGCTCTTGTGCACCTTCATAATGAGGTGCTGCAAGCACGGTAGTGCACAGAGCACACAAAATTTCAAACTGTAACAGCCTAGCAGGTGAATTGCAGCTCTTACAGGCCATGTTCCAGACGAACAGTTACAACAAATGCTAGAATGAAATAAATAGTAAGTGCAGGAAAGTTAAAGGTGAAATGGCTGCAGGGAAAAAAAGGAAGATTGTCAGAAGGATTGATTCAGCGAAATTAAAAGTAATGGTGGTAACATTAAGTGTGTCATGGGAATTCCACTGTTAAATGCACAGGATAGAGCAGATATTGGAAAGAGTACATTGAAGTCCTCTGTTAGGGAGAAGGCTGGTCTGATGGCGTGATGGAAGATGAAACAGAAGTCGATAGGGAAAAACTAAGGAATACAGTATTGCAATCTGAATTTAAAAGACCTTTGGAAGACTTAGATCAAATAAGGCAGAAGGGATAGGTACAATGCCATCAGAATATCTGAAATCATTGGGGGAAATAGCAACAAAACAGCTATTCACATTGATGTATGGCATGTGTGAGACTGGTGATGCACTATCAGATTTTTAGTGAAACATCATCCACAGTATTCCAAAGAGATCAAGAGCCAACAAGTGCAAAAATTACTGCACAATCAAATTAGCATCTTATGCATCCAAGTTGTTGACAAGAAAAATATGCAGAAGAATGGAAAAGGAAATTGAGGCTCTGGTGTATGACGTTCAGTTTGGCTTTAGGAAAGGTAGAGGCACCAGAGACACTGTTCTGATGTTGCAGTTGATAATGAAAGCAAGACTGTTGGAAAGCAAGACATGTTCATAGGATTTGTCAACCTGAAAAAAGGCGTTTGACAATAAAATGGTGCAAAATGTTAGAAATTGCATATTTGTGAGAACCAAGAAGGAACAATAAGAGTGCAAATAAGTGCTTGGATTAAAAATGGTTGTAAGACAGGGACATAGTCTTTCACCCCTACTCTTCAATCTGTACATTGAAGAAGCAGTGGCAGAAATAAAAGAAAGGTGAAAGGATGTAAATAAAATTCGCTGATGACATTGCTGTCCTCAGTGAAAGTGAAGGCGAATTAGAAGATATGTTGAACTGAATGAACAGTCTAATGAGGAGTACAGAATATGGATTGAGAGTAAATTGAAGAAAAATGAAATTTATGAGAAGTAGCAGACATGAGAAGTGCAAAAAACATAACATCAGAATTGAAGATCATGAAGTAGATGAAGTTAAGGAGTTCTGCTACGAGGGCTATCCACAAAGTACATTACGTTTTGGAATTAAAAAAAAATAAAGTATTGGAAATTTTTTTAATTATATACAGATGAAAGCCACACTTAAATACTACTTTTCTACATAGTTGATATTTAAATTAAGGCACTTATCGTAGCGATGGACGAGCTTGGAAATTCCTTAGTCATAAAATTCGGCCGCCTGTGCCTTCAACCACACGGTTACCTCTTCTTGAAGCTGTGCGTCGTCATCAAAACGCTGCATAGCCAACCACTTCTTCATTGCTGGGAATAAGTGGAAGTCGCTTGGTGCCAGGTCGGGACTGTACGGCGGATGAGGAAACAGCTCCCACTTAAAAGATTCGAAACTTCACGAGTGGCATTTGGCATGTGGGCCCGGGCATTGTCGTGAATCAGCAAGATCTTTGAGCCCAACTTTCCCCTGTGCTTGTTTTGTACAGCTCTTCTGAGGTTGAGCAGAGTTTGGCAATACCTTTGAGAGTTTATTGTAGTGCCTCTTTCCAGGAAATCCACAAAAATCACACCTTTTCTGTCCCAAAAGAAGAGGTAACCACATGGTTGAAGGCGCAGGCGGCGGAATTTTACGACGAAGGAATTTCAAAGCTCGTCCATCACTACGAAAAGTGCCTTAATTTAAATGGCAACTATGTAGAAAAGTAGTATTTAAGTGTGGCTTTAATCTGTATATAATAAAAAAATTTCCAATACTTTATTTATTTTTAATTCCAAAACTTAATGTACTTTGTGGATAGCCCTCGTATCTGGGCAGCAAAAGAACTCGTGATGGACAGACCAAGGAGGACATGAAAAGCAGATGAGCACTGGCAAAAAGGACATTCCTGGCTAAGACAGGTCTATTAGTATCGAACATAGGCCTTAATTTGAGGAAGAAATTTCTGAGAACGTATGTTTGGATTGCAGCATTGTATGGTAGTGAGACATAGACTGTGGGAAAACTGGAACAGGAGAGAATAAAAGCATTTTTGATGTGGCGCTACAGATGAATGTTGAAAATTAAGTGGACTTACAAGCAAGCAGTGAGATGGTTCTCTCCAATATCATTGAGGAAAGGAATATATGAAAAAGCTGACTACAAGAAAGGACATCTGTTAATACACCAGAGAATAACTTCCATGGTACTAGTGGGAGCTGTAGAGTGTAAAAACTCTAGATGAAGACAGAGATCGGAATACATTGAGCAAATAATGGAAGATGTTGATTGCAGTAGCTACTCTGAGATGAAAAGGTTGGCACAGGAGACAAATTCGTGGTAGCCCACATAAAACAGTCACAAGACTGATGACTTAAAATCATATCAAGGCTCAAGCTTGCAGCAAACAGAAAATGGTTAATGACCAGAATTTCACAATGAGAAATGAGGCTACTCACAGGAGAGTAAATGAAGTTGACAACAAATTACTCAACTTACGTAGATGGTGTCGTATTCAGCCATTAATAGTGCGAAAGTCACCCTCTGTTAGAGTGGACACTTCCATTCGAGTCTGCCATTTCCTGCATCTCAGGCAGAATTTGCAGGATTTTGAACGGAGCAAAACAAGTATACAATATAAAGTGTTCACTACAAGCAACTAAAAAATGACTAGATTAGATTTTGCTAATTCACATGGATTGTATTTTACAGCAATGATCTCATTCACAAAATATTTAGAGGTTTAAGAAAATACGAAAAATCAAGGAACCAGGTTATGTATCTACTTTGGGAATAACTCATTTACAAGAACAGATGCCTTATTTAGATTTATAAGTATTTATACCAATTTTAGCCAATTCTTAATTAATGGCCTAATTACTTAGTGAAGCATGTCATTTGGTTGGGGAAATCTAGAGCAACAAAAGTATTTTGGCAAAAGTTGGAATCTAACAAGCAGTCTGGCTAAATTTGCGATGGAAAATCTAGGGATGTTCGAACTGTAACCTTATCTCTTAAGTTGATTAGTTTCTTCAGAATCAGAATGTTAATCTAAAGCCTAGATACCAGCCTTTCAATGGAGTAGTGTCATTGTTGTCAGGTGTGTTAGCTAAAAATGTTTTCCCATTATGTACTGTAATAGAATTTTTTTAAATCCCATCAAATATTTATGGGACGTAATTGAGGGGTCAGTTCATGCACAAAATCCTGCATTGCCAACACATAAGCAATTATGGATGGCTTTAAAGGCAGCATGACTCAATATTTCTGCAGCAGACTTCCAATGACATGTTAAATCTTGCCACATTCAGTTGCTGCACTCCACAGGCCAAAAGGATTTTCGACACTATATTAGCAGGTAACTCATGACTTTTGTAGCCTCAGTATATATAAAGCGCAATGTACTGACAGAGTGAGTCATAGCTGTCCAGCCGAAGCTGCTAAGGATAGAAACTTGAAATTTGAAGAGGGTGTTGACCTTACTCTACCGGCATCAGTTTCAAAATTCCACCCCTAAGGGGGTGAAATAAGGGATGAAAGGCTTTTTGAAAATGTCATTATTAAGGCAATTTTGAAGCTAGTCCAACAAAAATTGTTTTTAGGTCAGAAATAAAGAAATAAGCAGTTTTGGAAATTTAATCCCTTTGGGGGTGAAATAGTGGATAAAAAAATTATTTTGAGAATAATTATTTATTTAAGAACCATCAAAGTATTTTTAAAGTTACACATATGAAAATTGGTATTTGCTTTCTTGGTTAGAAATAAAAAAATGTGTTTCTTTGTTTTTGGAAATTCTATACCAAAAGTTCTGTGAAGTTATTTAATTATGAAAGCATTTCCAAAGCTAAATATATGAAAATTTTATTTGGCTTCTGTGTTAGTAATTAAAGAAATGTGTTTCGCTGTTTTTGGAATTCATCCAGAAAGGATGTGAAATAGGGGATTTTCCAACTGGAAAATGATTCAAATCCAAATAGAGGTGTTTTGCAGGATATGCTTCCTGCAGCCACCCTAGAAGGAAAAAAAAGACAGAGGATGAGATGGTCAGATGAAGTTAATAGACACCTCATGTTCTGTTATTACCAAGCAACAAACCTAGGAACCAACACAACTGGATACAGATCATAAGTATACACAACATTTATTACCAGATACCCAGAATTAAAATTTTTAACAGAACAACGACTAGCTGATCAGATCCGTGTAATAATCAAAGATAACAGGATACCCCAGTCAGAATTAGAAAACATCAAACAACAAGTACAACAAATACTGGAACAAAATAATGTGCAATCAGAAGAAGAAGAAGAAGAAGAAGAAGAAGAAAATACAGTAATGGACTCAAACATCCCAGAGCAAACAAACAAAGAACAACATGCATCAATTAAACAGTCAGAGGAAAACGAAATCTTAAGACAGCCACCAGAACAAGTACAAATAGAACACGAAGTGACACACATGTTAGATATAGAAGAAAAATTTCAGCTGACATATATAGAATACAAAGACACAAATACAGACATTAGACCATTCTTGCATAGACCGCCAAATAACCCACAAGTCGAAACAACAATAAAAACTATCAACACAATCATACACAACAAAATAAATGAAAACACAACTATGGAAGAGTTACAACTACTGGTTTACATAGAAGCACTCACTACACTAAATATACACACTAGGCAGAGATCAGAACCAACCAACACACAGAAGAAACCCACAAAACTAGCATGGCAACACAGGCTACAGATCAGAATAGAAAAACTGAGAAAAGACATCGGACAGCTAACACAATTTATAAGAAATGAAATGTCAGAAAAAAAACGAAAAAGGTTAGGTAAAATCTCACAACAAGAAACGATAGAGCAATTAGATGAAAAGAAGCGAAAATTACAAGCATTGGCCAAACAACTCAGAAGATACAAAAAAAGTGAAAATTGAAGGAAACAAAACCAAACATTCAACACAAACCAAAAGAAATTTTACCAGACAATAGATAACACACACATTAAAATAGACAATCCACCAAACATAACAGACATGGAACACGTCTGGAGCAACATATGGTCAAACCCGGTACAACATAACAGGCATGCACGGTGGATACAAGCAGAAACAAATACATACAAGATGATACCACAAATGCCTGAAGTGATAATTTTGCAACATGAAGTCACCCAAGCAATTAATTCTACTCACAATTGGAAAGCCCCTGGAAAAGATAAAATAGCAAATTTCTGGCTAAAGAAATTCACCTCAACACATTCACATCTAACTAAATTATTTAACAGTTACATTGCAGACCCATACACATTCCCTGATACACTTACACATGGAATAACTTATCTGAAACCTAAAGATCAAGCAGACACAGCAAACCCAGCTAAATATCGCCCCATAACATGCCTACCAACAATATACAAAATATTAACTTCAGTCATTACACAGAAATTAATGACACATACAACACAGAAGAAAATTATAAATGAAGAACAAAAAGGCTTTTGCAAAGGAGCACGAGGATGTAAAGAGCAACTGATAATAGATTCAGAGGTGACATACCAAGCTAAAACTAAACAGAGGTCGCTACACTATGCATACATTGATTACCAAAAAGCTTTTTATAGTGTACCCTACTCATTGTTACTACAAATATTGGAAATATACAAAGTAGATCCTAAATTGATACAGTTCCTAAACATAGTAATGAAAAATTGGAAAACCACACTTAATATCCAAACAAATTCAAACAATATCACATCACAGCCAATACAGATTAAGTGTGGAATATACCAAGGAGACTCATTAAGTCCTTTCTTGTTCTGCCTTGCTCTGAACCCACTATCCAACATGCTAAATAATACAAATTATGGATACAATATTACTGGAACATACCCACACAAAATCACACATTTGCTATACATGGATGATCTAAAACTACTGGCAGCAACAAATCAACAACTCAACCAATTACTAAAGATAACAGAAGTATTCAGCAATGATATAAATATGGCTTTTGGAACAGACAAATGTAAGAAAAATAGCATAGTCAAGGGAAAACACACTAAACAAGAAGATTACATATTGGATAACCACAGCGACTGCATAGAAGCAATGGAAAAAACAGATGCCTATAAATATGTAGGATACAGACAAAAATAGGAATAGATAATACAAATATTAAAGAAGAACTAAAAGAAAAATATAGACAAAGACTAACAAAAATACTGAAAACAGAATTGACAGCAAGAAACAAGACAAAAGCTATAAATACTTATGCTATACCAATATTGACCTACTCATTTGGAGTAGTGAAATGGAGTAACACAGATCTAGAAGCACTCAATACACTTACAGGATCACAATGCCACAAATATAGAATACATCACATACATTAAGCAACTGAAAAATTCACATTAAGCAGAAAGGAAGGAGGAAGGGGATTTATTGACATAAAAAAACCTACATTATGGACAGGTAGACAATTTAAGAAAATTCTTTATAGAACGAGCAGAAACTAGCAAAATACACAAAGCACTCACTCATACAAATACATCGGCTACACCACTGCAATTTCATAACCACTTCTACAACCCTTTAGATCACATAACATCAACAGATACGATGAAAGTAAATTGGAAAAAGAAGGCACTACATGGCAAGCACCCGTGTCATCTAACACAGCCACACATCGATCAAGACGCATCCAACACATGGCTAAGAAAAGGCAATATATACAGTGAGACGGAAGGATTCATGATTGCAATACAGGATAAAACAATAAACACCAGATATTACAGCAAGCATATTATTAAAGATCCCAATACCACAAGAGATAAATGCAGACTTTGCAAACAACAAATAGAAACAGTAGATTACATCACAAGCGGATGTACAATACTAGCAAATACAGAATACCCCAGAAGACATGACAATGTAGCAAAAATAATACAATAACAACTTGCCATACAACATAAACTAATAAAACAACACATTCCCACATACAAGTATGCACCACAAAATGTACTGGAGAATGATGAATACAAATTATACTGGAACAGAACCATTATAACAGATAAAACAACATCACATAACAAACCTGACATCATACTCACCAATAAAAAGAAGAAATTAACACAACGAATCGAAATATCCATACCCAATACAACAAATATACAGAAGAAAACAAGAGGAAAAAATTGAAAAATACATCCAACTGGCTGAGGAAGTCAAGGACATGTGGCATCAGGATAAAGTTGACATTATACCAAATATACTATCAACTACAGGAGTCATACCACACAATATCCACCAGTACATCAATGCAATACAGCTACATCCAAACTTACATATACAACTGCAGAAATCTGTAATTATTGACACTTGTTCAATTACCCGAAAGTTCCTAAATGCAATGTAACATATACCGTACAGTTAAAAGGAAGTCATGCGTGATCAAGGTCCGCGTCACTTTCCATTTTTAACCAGACATAACATCTGAGACAGGAAGAGAAATGATGATGATGATGATGATGATGATGATGATCTGTGGAGACCGTGCAAGCAGGACAGTGGGTGCTAAGCTAGTACTACATATACTTATGGAAAATCAGAATTGAATAGCAATCATCAGCAGAGCTAAAAGTGTGTGTTCTATGTATATTAATGAAAAAACAGTAAGCTGCCAGTTACAGAATAAAAGGCAGTTGCAGCATACAAATTGGATTCAACATAAACTTAGAATTACCCAATTGAAGAAGGCTGAAAATCCATAACACAACCAATAAAACACTACTACTATTATTATTATGAGGGCAGAATACATTTCTTCTTCTTCATAATCATCATCATCATGAACTATGCAGCATCTTAGATGAGCATTTGTGTGATTAACTTACCTTTGAGGAGGATGAAGTACTTGATTTATTCATGTGTAAGTGGGGTGTGCACTTTGCTTTGATTAAAATTTCTTTTTAGTTAACACAGCATACTCAGTTTCTCCAATCAGAGCTCTGACTGTCACCCACCACTGTTGCTAACTTGCCTTAACAGAGCACCAGCTGACTTGAAGTATTAAAGCTGTGTGATGTACATGTGTATTCAATGTTGGACAGTGTCAGGTGTCTATTTAACTGTAACTACATGCAGTAAGCAAGAATGAACTCTGCTCACATTGGCGGTCCACTCTCCATTTTACGAGCTTTAACCAATATACTATGAGAAATGCATGGAGGAACAAGACTTTTGGTCAGGTGAATACAGGGTTATAAATACAAAATCAAATAGGGGTATGCAGGAGTAGGTTTAATAATGAATAAAAAAATATGGTTATATACATGGAAGAATCCTGGAGATACTAAAAGGTATCAGATAGATTACATAATGGTAAGACAGAGATTTAGGAACCGGGTTTTAAATTGTAAGACATTTCCAGGGGCAGATGTGGACTCTGACCACAATCTGTTGGTTATGAGCTGTAGATTAAAACTGAAGAAACTACAAAAAGGTGCTAATTTAAGGAGATGGGACCTGGATAAACTGACTAATCCAAAGGTTGTACAGAGTTTCAGGGATAGCATAAGGGAACAATTGACAGGAATGGGGGAAAGAAATACAGTAGAAGAAGAATGGGTAGCTCTGAGGGATGAAGTAGTGAAGGCAGCAGAGGATCAAGTAGGTAAAAAGATGAGTGCTAATAGAAATCCTTGGGTAACAGAAGAAATATTGAATTTAATTGATGAAAGGAGAAAATATAAAAATGCAGTAAATGAAGCAGGGAAAAAGGAATACAAACGTCTCAAAAATGAGATCGACAAGAAGTGCAAAATGGCTAAGCAGGGATAGCTAGAGGACAAATGTAAGGATGTAGAGGCTTATCTCATTAGGGGTAAGATAGATACTGCCTACAGGAAAATTAGAGAGACCTTTGGAGAGAAGAGAACTACTTGTATGAACATCAAGAGCTCAGATGGAAACCCAGTTCTAAGCAAAGAAGGGAAGGCAGAAAGGTGGAAGGAGTATATAGAGGGTTTATACAAGGGCGATGTACTTGAGGACAATGTTATGGAAATGGAAGAGGATGTAGATGAAGACGAAATGGGAGATATGATACTGCGTGAAGAGTTTGACAGAGCACTGTAAGACCTGAGTCGAAACAAGGCCCTGGGAGTAGACAACATTCCATTAGAACTACTGACGGCCTTGGGAGAGCCAGTCATGACAAAACTCTACCATCTGGTGAGCAAGATGTATGAGACAGGCGAAATACCCTCAGACTTCAAGAAGAATATAATAATTCCAGTCCCAGAGAAAGCAGGTGTTGACAGATGTGAAAATTACCGAAATACCAGTTTAATAAGTCACAGCTGCAAAATACTAACACGAATTCTTTACAGATGAATGGAAAAGCTGGTAGATGCGGACCTCAGGGAAGATCAGTTTGGATTCCGTAGAAATGTTGGAACATGTGAGGCAATACTGACCCTACGACTTATCGTAGAAAATAGATTAAGGAAAGGCAAACCTACATTTCTAGCATTTGTGGACTTAGAGAAAGCTTTTGACAATGTTAACTGGCATACTCTCTTTCAAATTCTGAAGGCGGCAGGGGTAAAATACAGGGAGTGAAAGACTATTTACAATTTGTACAGAAACCGGATGGCAGTTATTAGAGTCGAGGGGCATGAAAGGGAAGCAGTGGTTGGGAAAGGAGTGAGACAGGGTTGTAGCCTCTCCCCGATGTTATTCAATCTGTATATTGAGCAAGCAGTAAAGGAAACAAAAGAAAAATTCGGAGTAGGTATTAAAATTCATGGAGAAGAAATAAAAACTTTGAAGTTTGCCGATGACATAGTAATTCTGTCAGAGGCAGCAAAGGACTTGGAAGAGCAGTTGAACGGAATGGACAGTGTCTTGAAAGGAGGATATAAGATGAACATCAACAAAAGCAAAACGAGGATAATGGAATGTAGTTAAATTAAATTGGGTGGTGCTGCGGGAATTAGATTAGGAAATGAGATGCTTAAAGTAGTAAATGAGTTTTGCTATTTAGGGAGTAAAATAACTGATGATGGTCGAAGCAGAGAGGATATAAAATGTAGACTGGCAATGGCAAGGAAAGCGTTTCTGAAGAAGAGAAATTTGTTATTATCGAGTATAGATTTAAGTGTCAGGAAGTCGTTTCTGAAAGTATTTGTATGGAGTGTAGCTATGTATGGAAGTGAAACATGGATGATAAATAGTTTGGACAAGAAGAGAAGAGAAGCTTTTGAAATGTGGTGCTATAGAAGAATGCTGAAGATTAGATGGGTAGATCACATAACTAATGAGGAGGCATTGAATAGAATTGGGGAGAATAGGAGTTTGTGGCACTACTTGACAAAAAGAAGGGACCGGTTGGTAGGACATGTTTTGAGGCATCAAGCGATCACAAATTTAGCATTGGAGGGCAGTGTGGAGAGTAAAAATCATAGAGGGAGACGAAGAGATGGATACACTAAGCAGATTCAGAAGGATGTAGGTTGCAGTAGGTACTGGGAGATGAAGAAGCTTGCACAGGATAGAGTAGCATGGAGAGCTGCATCAAACCAGTCTCAGGACTGAAGACCACAACAACAACAACAAACATTATGTTTAATCCTCGACTTCTGATATGGACTTGACACTGGAATTGTTTTAGTTGCTGTTTGGTTTTTATGCTCTCTGCTTTTAGTGGTTACTGATTCTCATTGTGTTTAACATTATATGTCTATGCAAATTTTGTGCAGTATTCAGCTCCTCATTTTGTTAACACTATTTGTATCCTCAGACCTCTGGCTGCTGCCAGTTTGAGTGATTTGTGATAGTTGTATTGCCTAATATAATTTTTTGCAACATTGTATACGTATGTAGAATTTTACATGATATAGGTCTTACTTAATGGTCAGTTAGTTTTTAACCATGTGTGGCATTGCAATAGCATCACGTGTCTGTTTTATTGCATATTATTGTATGCAACTATGTTTAATTACCTGCTATTGTTTTGAAATAAAGTGAAAAAAGAAAAATAGGATTAAAAATACATTTATATCTGTTTTTATTGTTTTCATTTTATTATAATTGTAGTGCATGTATATTTTTCTGTGACTATAGTGTAGTGGACACGTTTTGGTACTTGTTCTTCGACTCTGGCTTGTAGCTTCTTTGATCAACACTTGTGTGTTGACCTACTGCATATTGTGCCTGAGCACTGGTGCTTTGCACTTACTGCTGACACATGGTTTCATTTTTCAATGTTTTCTGTTTGCTTGAGCCAGTATTATGGCATGAAGTGTCGTTTTCTGATGTTTTCAAGTCAGCTATGGCACCTTACCTGGATAAATAGCATGTGTGACATGGAAGTTGTCACATTATTTTTTATTAGTACACATCATGTTCATAAGTAATTTTTCTGACTAATAATTCTCATGAAAATGTAATTGGTGTTGATATTCACAGTTCTCACTTTGTTCCCATTTTCGTGCCAGCACTGTGAAGATGACCAATGATTGAAACTGGTTGTGAATAAATGTATTGTAAGGCAGCACAGTGTTTACCATGCGTTTCTCAGAGTATATCAATGCTGATGACAGTTGCCTGAAAAAAAATTTTTAACCGATACACAGCTAACAACCAGTGGAACAGCACTGTAGCAGTACATGACAAATGTCAAATAAGTTGTTTTAATGAGCGTGTTGCAGATAAATGGTAGCTGAACTATGTACCCCCCTCCACTCCAGCCCCTCCCCCCAAAATAAATTATTGCCTCTAACATCATGCCAATAATGTTTTAATCTAGTTTATAATGTGGCATGTAAAAGTAGTTTCTAAAACCTGTTTCTTTGTTTTGTGTTCTTTGGTTCATACCATGAAGGTTTTGTCACACAATAGTGTAGGGAAAGTGATGAGTTGCAAGAACGTTGTGGCATATCCAGTTGCACCCTATTATCAAGGTTCTTTGCACGCAACAGGTGCATGTAACGTTCTGTGCTAGAAAGATTTGTGCAAGAGTTTAATAGCCAAGGAGCACTTAAATCATACACATCACAAAAAACATGAAAAACTCGACAGCAATGTGCAGTTATGCATCTTACTGTTAATCCACCCCCTACTGGCCACTCTTGCCATCTTCTCTCTCTCCCAGCTACCCAAAGAGCAACCATGCAATGTCCTTCAAGTAGGCTTCTTTGACAATTTTTTATTTAATTCCCAAATTGTCCTCTTTCTTAAAACCATTTGTTACCTTTCCAGATTAAGTAAGTATCTACTAGTTATGAAAACTGTCATTTGTGCCTCCTTACGTTCTGTCTGTTGGTTAATGCCCACAAGCATTTGTTCTATCTTCATTTGGTTTTAATTGCATTTAGTGTGCCTCTATATCAAATAGCTTCTGTTTTAAATTCTTACCCACTGTTTTGAATTATATTTTATAAATCTATGCTCTTCCCTTCACTTACTTTCCTTTACTACTCTACTAGTTCTGCCATAGATAATTTCACATTCTCCATTGCATATCACTAGTAATATAGTTTTTATGACTTTTTCTGAAATGACAGATAAATCTTAATCCTACTGCCTTTTCTGCCAGTCTTTCATTTATATTTCATTTTCATTTGTTTGTGTAGTTCCGTGTTCACTATTCAGATGTTCAAAATGCAGTCTTTCAAAAAATTAGTTGCATTATTAATTCTGTACAGTTTTTGTCAGCTGTAATTTTTTATCAAACAACTTAAAAACTCTTCCTCTCTAAGTAATTTATAAAGATGATGATCTTTTTTTGTTATTGCAGGAAAAGAAACTTTTTCCATTTTTTGACTCTGCGTACCAAGGCTTTGCTTCTGGAGATCCTGATAAAGATGCATGGGCTGTTCGTTACTTTGCTCAGCAAGGCTTTGAATTTGTGTGTGCCCAATCATTTGCCAAAAACTTTGGCCTGTATAGTGAGTATAAAGTATACTTTATTTAATGTTTGTTTTTAATTCACATTGAATGGTATTGCTTGTATTTAAAATTTTGAACTTTTAAATTAAAAATCAGTTTTTGTCATGTACTTCTTCTTGATTATTGAGACTAAGTTCCTTTTAGTTCATTTGTTTGCCATGCATCTGCTTATTTTTTCATTTTGTATGTTGATCTGTGGTTATTCGTCACGTCAGTGTGTGCACACATTATTTACTAAGTATGGTAGATTTTTTTTTTTTGAAGTGTTCCATGTGTATGTATCTTTGAAGTATGTGTTGCTTATTGATTGAGCTACCATCATTGAGAACAAGAGAAGCATTTAACCTAAATGTCAATAGCAAGACTGTTGTTGTTGTTGTTGTTGTTGTTCACACATTTTTGGCATTTTCTGTATTTGTCGTCAGTTTTGAACTATGAGTTGCCCTTTGTTTCTCAACACCCTGTTTTCCCTAGTCTATATCTTTTTGTCTAATTCTCCTTTTGTGCATTACTTATCTTAAATATTCCAGTCATGATTTTGTTACTACGTCCTGCATCTTGTGTTGGTGTGTTGTTTGCGAGATGCATTGCCGTTTGTCCACATGAAACCACTTCATTGTACTGTTGTTGTCCCTTCAAATTGTGTGTTGTTGTGGATTATTTAGTGATTTTTCACTGATTTTGTTTTGCCATTAGTTTTCTTTGGGAAGTGCAGTTTCTCAAATTTACCATTTGAACTGTGCACAGAAATTAATTAGGCTGTGCTTTTGTTTGACTTCATCATATTTCTTTCTGACTTAGTCATAGGACTAGTTTGTTTGTCAAGTACATGCTGCAGGACAGTGTTGTCTCCAGTGGTGTGAAGTTTTGTAATTGATATCTGGCCTAGATACAGTTGACTTCAAATGGCAGATCCTTTCACTGCTTTCAGTCTCTCTCCAAATCCAACCATCATTTCAACTTTTGATAAGTTGTTGGATTTAATTCAGTTCTATAAAGGAGGTTAAAAAAGCTATGGTTTTGGCCCTTAATTAAATCACTGTTCTCTCTTCTCATCTGAGTGTCATTAGATGGAGCAACTGGCATTTAATCTAATCGGCATTGTTTCACTAGATCTCTTTTACAAATTTTATTTCTCTAAACAATGTTGTGAACTTTCATGATATCTAAAATAGTGAAACATTGCTTTTCTTGTCCTCATTTTACTTCCCTACTGTCATCTTCATCATGAAAGTGAAATTCTGTGATAATGAAGCATGTCACTTCCTTATGCTGACTGAATCAACCAACCTCTCTCTGAAACTGCATGTGGTAAAGAAAGAGCACATGTTGTGTAGGTTTTGGATGTTGTGTAAACTTAGCAGTTTACTTAGGCCCAAGGGTACGTATTCAGCTTAAAGAATTTTTAAAAATTTTATCATGATAAAGGTAAATGGAGAACAGGAAAATAATTATGAATAATATAAGCTTCACTCCTCTATTCGTCACATATTACATGAACAGCATTCGGTAATTTAATTCAGGCATTTGGAATTTATTTGAAAGGTAGAGCTCTCAAACAGGCAAAAAACCAGAGTTGCAAGTTTTGACTGTGTATGTAGGATCCCTTCTTTTTCCCTGTTTTTGTTTGTTGTAACTTCCTTTCCATGCTTAATGGTTCTTTAGCAGATACAGGAGCAAGGAACAGATGCAGTTCGTTGGCAGAGAATTCAGATATTAATTTATTTACATCTAATATCAAATAGTAAAAATAATACAGTAGTTGCAACATCAGTTGCTAACAGTAGGTTTGAATGTTGAATATATATACAGATATAAAGATTTGCAGTTTGATGACTACTCCGTAGATGACATGCCCTGTCTGTAAATGTTACTAAGTGGCAGAAACTCAAAATGAGGGCTCTGTGCATTGATATTTGAGCTTAAATAGACCTGCCACTGGAGCTCCGGATAGTCATTTCCGGCAGGTAGTGCCGTCATACCGCCATGGCTGCTGCAGGAATTACAGCGGTATGACTTGCGGTGTGCATGTTTTAAAGTGTGACACTCCGAATGGCGGATGATACCACACCCTCCCTGCCTAACTTTGTGGGTATGGTATGGGGGGAGGCCAGTGCCATGGGAAATCATGAGGCTGGTTGCTTGGCTGGCTGCAGAGAGATCAACCTGCGCCCCAGTATCGTGCCTTGTCAGTGCCAGGGAAACTGCCCCAGAAAACCAGGCACAAGATACATCTGAAGGCACGGGTGGGATCGTAGAGGGTGCTGGTGATTGGCTGATGGCAACGACGTCGATGTCCAAGGGAGAGGTGACCTGGGGTGTTGATGGCAACTGTATCGCAGGTGCGCCGGCATCAACACCCATTGGTGAGATGGCTCGGTAAGCTGTTTAGGAAGCCGTGTTGTGACAACCAAACATGGCTGCATTGTGACGGCCAGACATGGCTGCGTCACGGCAGCTGAACATTGTGCAATGAAGAAATCTGAAACAGTTTGACCTATGGCAGGATCTCTGAATTCATGGAGCCATAGCTGATTTTAGTGGTGTTGGTGCATGCCTGCACTGCTGTGAATAGTATACTGCACTCTACCAGCTCATCTAAGAACAGCACCTGATTCCCATAAATGTGGCTTCTTGTCACATGATATTGAACTCCGACGTTTGGGTGAAACTTCATAGTGAGGCTGGAAGCTGGACGAGAGTGGTAAGGATGAAGCAAATGCAGCAAAACCAATGGCATCTCCCATGCAAACGTACTGCCAGCGAATGTCAGGAGTAGGCAAAGTTTGGTATGAACTCAAAAACATCAGTGAGCCATTTTAAAGTGAAGCTGAAGCTTGAAGTTTCAACATTTGTGGCTTGAATGTTCGACAAAAACTTTCCATTAGACTGTGGTGAGAATGGTGTTGTGCAGACATGCTGTATTCCATTTTGTTTGAAAAATTGTGCGAATTCCTTTGAAGAAAATTGAGGTCCATTGTCAGAAACAATTCTTTGTGTCAAGCCTTGGAGAGAAAATACAGAAGCAAGTACCTTCATGGTGCTGGCAGCATTCATCGAATATATTGGAATAACAAAAGGGTATTTGCTATAGGCATCAGAAACCAAAGAGGCAGCAAAGTCTATATTCCATGACAGCAACCGAAATCTAAGAACTAGTAATAGGAAAACTATCCATGTTGTTTTGGGCTTCGATCTCTAAATGGAAACACAACAGTTCATCCTGATCAAATACTGCATCGGGGCCATTTGAGAACTGAGAAAGAGCATCCACATTAGTGTATTGTGCTTTGGTTTGGAATGTATCTCACAGTTATAACATGACAAAAACAGAGTCCAGCATTGCAGGCGATGTTTCGCATTATCCACTAAAGATGCTGAAGAACTGAGATGAGAAACCAGAAGTTTGATAAGCAATCAATCAAAGCTTGGAACCATATAAAACATGAAATTTTTGGGTGCGTACCCAATAGCAACGGCTTCTTTTCCTATCTGCGGGTACTGCTGTTACATTTGATCAGAGTTTTGGAAGCACAAGCAATAGTGTGTTCAGAACCGTTTGCACACTTATGCATGAGAACAGTCTGTTTGGAAGGCAACCAAGCAAGGTGCTGAGTATAATTTTGATCTTAAGAGGGGAAAGGCTTACTTGCAGGTGGGCGACCTGTGAAAACAAACATCTTTATGTAAGACTGTATGAAGTGGCTGGGCCATTGCGGCTGTACCAGTAAGAAATTTATTGTAGTTCATAGCCTTTCTGAGAAATGCTCACAAATCTTTGACGTTGTTGGACACTACAAAGCTGTAATGGTCTCAACGTGCTGGCATAAAGGCTTGAGCCCAGCACATGATACTTCAAAACTGAAATAGATGATAAAGGGCTGAAAAAATTGTGATTTGTGCAAGTTACATTTCAAACTGGTGACCTGTAGCACTGTGAACAAGGCGCAAAGGTTTTGCAAATGTTCATCTGTTGGAGAACTTGAGACAACAGAATCATCCAGGTAGTTGACACACCCTGACATGGACGCCCTCAGTTGCTCCAAAAATCGTTGTAAAATGGTAGGGTTGCTAGCCACATCAAATGGCAGCTACTGGTATTGATATAACCTGACAGGGGTATTCACTACGAGGACATGTTTGAGATCACCACCCAGAGGTGGTTGTAAGCAGGCTTCTGACAAGTCTATTTTGGAAAATATTAGCCCCAGAAAGCTGTGCTAAGAGTCCTTTTAGATTGGGTAAAGGATAGGTGTCAATAATAGGCTATGACACTTCAAAATCGCCACAGAGCCAAAGACTGCCATTAGGTTTTTTGACACTTACCCATGGAGTAGGTGATCCACTAGAGGAGACAGGCATGATAATGCCCAAAGATGTAAGTCGATCTAGTTCAAATCTCACTTGGTTCCTGTAAATCTACTGGGACTGGGTGAGGATGAAAGAAACGGGACTTGCTGTCAGTTTCAGTGTGATGTGAGTGTTGAAATTGGCAGCACACTGAAAACTTTTCGAAAACAGGGAGGAATATTCCAAGCAGAGCACGTCCAGTTATTGGCATGAAGCTTGATCTGACACCCGATGCACATTGTCAAAAATACAGAAGCCAAAATTTTTGAAGGTATCTAACCCAAATAAGTCTTCAGTGTTGACATCATCCACGAATAGAAAGGTCAAAGGCTGAAGAACTGCTTTTTACACTAAGGAAGTCTAAAACTACCCCAGTATAGATATTTGTAGTTTGTTGTAACTCCCCAACCGATAAGAACAGGGACAATGTGTGTGATCCATATTCACATAGCTTTGAGAATTTAACAAAGTCGCTGCTGCACCCATGTGCACTTGAATTTTTAACATCTTGTCCATCACATGTACTTTAATGTAGAGTTTGTTAGGGGCTACCTTTACTTGGGAAACATGATTCACAGCCATGTTCATGTCTGGTGAAGGACTTTGAATGTTGCACACAGTGTCTCGACCCCCCCCCCTCCCCACTTTTACAATAGCAGTATGTTGCCTAATGTTTTGGGCACCTGACCCACTCATGTTGATTGAAATAATAAGGGCACAATGAAAGAAGAGCACATGACCACTGTTGTGATTTGTCTGCTGTTGCTTAGCATGGTGCTGTCCCATGTGCTGTGGAGCCCACCGTTGCATGACCGCAACGTCTTCTTCCCCCATGAGCTAACTAATGGCGGCTGAGTAAGAGAAGCAGCTACTTCACACCATGCTTCTGTCTGATTTCCTGCTGCCCTAGATACTTCAAAAGACTGAGCACTGTTCAGAACATCTGCAAGGGAGGGATTTTCACATTGTAAAGCACATTCACCAAAACTTCCCTATCAGGCCAGGTATATTACAGCATCATGAAGCTGTGAGCCTCAGTAATGAACTGGCAACGATGCAGAAGTTCAAGAAATTCTACTACCTAAGCACTGTACGACTGTTGCGGCTGCTTGTGACAACAGTAGAATTCAGTGCGAGCAGCAATGACATAACTACATTTGCAGTGATAATAATAGAGCAACTGACACACTTCATCAAAAAAGAGACTGGCACATTGCTGAAGAAGAGATAGCTGACTCAAAAGGTGATAAACATGAGGAGAAATCTGTGAAAGAAATAGAGCCCTATACGAGTTGGGGTCTGCAGCACAAAGAGCTTGAAAATGTTGCTGAAGGAATTTTTCATGTGTGTCCCAATCTTCTGCAGAATCATGATATGGAGGAAACAGTATGAGTCGCGTCAATGGTGGTGGGACATGGTACGTCAGCAAGGCTGCTAAATTGTTTGGTGCCATAGTGAGAGCCTGCTGCTGGTTGGTGAGGGTTCACTGTTGTTCAACAACTTCTTCCACTGACATGTTCGCTGTATATTGAACCAAGGAAACGAAACACGCAGAGTGGAATATCGCACTCATTGCCAAGTATGTTATACAGGCACAATACCAGAAGTAACACCAATCAAGTTCTATTCTGCTTTCACATGAAGAGATCCACAATAACACTGAATGAAGTATAGAATAGTACAAAGTATCCTAGCTGTAGAACACATCAGTATATAGTCTTGTAGCTAGCATATGATAAGCAAGTAAATAAAAGTGATGCCGAAGACTCAGCGCACTGGGCTTACATTGGTCTGTTGAGCAAACGGCACAGAGCTTGTTGCGTCGTGTGTCCAGGTAGTGAGGTGACCTCTCTAGGCTGGCCTTGGAGGCATTTGTTTCATGCACTGTTTGATTGTGTGTGCTCACACTATAGCGTTACAACAGGAAGAACTTCTAATTTGACTTGATGGGTAAGTTTTAAAGGGATATTTTTATTTTTTCTGCCTGGCTAATGATACTAAACAAACACTCTTGCTGCCTTAATTATCTTAGGTATTTTGCACTGCGTCTGTAATTCTGATTCCTTTCTAATTTAAAATGCACCATGTTATTTCAGAAAATTGGTTGTGCAATGTTATTTCCCATTCCACATGTCGTGCAAAGTTTCCACTTTTTTGAGAAATACACTAAAATACAGAAAGAGAAAAAACTTGAATTCACATTGTGGAGCTATACAGTAGTTTTTTCAACAATTAGTTGTTACATGCTGGTTCACATTCAACATGGAAGCATTCATTTGAGAATATCAGTCCAATGCTTCACATTATTTCCATTGCAACTTTAAGCACTGCTGTGGATTTTGAAAAATGCAAAAGAATTGCTGTTAAGGCATGAAATCTAAATCTGCAGCTACATCAATACTCTGCAAACCACTGCGGGGCATGGCAGAGTCCCATTGTACCAGTTTTTGAAGTGTCTTCCTGTTCCATTCACATATAAAGTGCGAGAAGGATTGTTAGATTGCCTCTGTGCATGCAGTAATTATTGTAATCCTAATGATCCCTATGTGAGTGGTAGAGGGTTGTAGAATATTCCTAGAATCATAGTTTAAAGGAAATTCTTAAAACTTTGTTAATGGACTTTCTTGGGATAGCTTAAGTCTGTCTTAGAATCTTCCTGTTCATTTTCTTGAGTATCTCTGTGACACTTTCCCATGGATCAAACAAACATGTGACCATTTGTGCTGCCCTTCTCTGTATATGTTCAATATCCCCTGTTAGTTCTATTTGATATGAGTTCCACACACTTCAGCAATATTCTAGAACCAGTCCCATGAGTAATTTGTAAGCAATGTTCTTTGCAGACTAACTGCACTTTCCCAGTATTCTATCAATAAACTGAAGTCTTCCACCTGCTTCAGCCATAATTGAGTCTGTATGATCATACCATTCCCACAGGTATTTGTGAGAGATGGCTGATTTCAACAGTAACTCATTCCTATTATAATCATAGGGGACTATGCTTTTTTGTTTTGAGAAATGCACAGTTTTACGTTTTTGAACATTTAAAGCAAGTTGCCAATCTTTGCACCACTTTGAAATCTTATCAAGATCTGACTGAATATTTATGCAGCTTCTTTCAGACAGTCTTTCATCATAGATAACTGCATCACCTGCAGAAAGTCTGACGTTACTGCTAATATTGTCTGCAAGGTCATTGATACACAGCATGAACAGCAAGGGTCCCAGCAAATGTCCCTGGGGCACCCCTGAAGTTACTTCTGTTCCATCCAGGATAACATGCTGTGTCCTCCCTTCCAAAAAGTCCTCAATTCAGTCACAAATTTCCCTTGATAGCCAATATGATCGTACTTTTGACAATAAGTTTATGGAACGTTAAATATTGCTGCTTCAGTAACACAGAAGATATTGAAAATTCCAGTAATATACTTCCCACAATGCTCATTTCCTTTGGATTTTGTATTTGCAGGAATTGAACCTACATAAAAACATTAAGACAACAGAATTGCTTCAGTTCCTGTAAGAATATAGAGGATCTCTTCAAAACGTTGTTCTTTGTGAAAATATTCCCCCAGTATCCACATATCTAAGTTGACAATAGCTGTAAGTACTCTTTAGCCAGCTGAGATTGAAGCTGAAATGGATAAATTTCTTTAAACATTTCTGGAAAACAGTTGACTTGGAAAGAAGTAGCTGACAGTTATTAGACAAACTCGTACAAAGTGTCCAAGAAGAAGTGATGCAGTTGCATAGGAAAAACTGTTCAGTCATTTGTGGAGAGACTTTATGGCGGAACCAGTTGTTAGATACATATTTATATGGATGTACACCTTCTCCTACAGTAGTGTGAATGTGGTTCAAGTGTGTGCTTGAGGATGTGAAAGAGAAATTGGTCATTGCATATCATCAAGTTCTTCTAATTTCAAAGTAGTAAGAGTCTGATAGCTTCATATACAATGTCATCCTCATGTTACTATTCGTTATTGAATATTTCATTTAAAAGTGGAAATGGTTCTAAAATAGTTGATTTATGCCAATGCCAGGCTGCTGATACATCTCACTATATCCTTCTTTCTGTATTGCACATACAGATTCTTATGTATAACCCGGAAACTGGTGGTGAGAGCTGGGAAGGTAAGCAGAGAGTTGCTAAATATCCCATCAGGAGATTATAATGTATTGTTAGTGTGCATCAAGTACATTTCAACTGGCCTGTCATAATGCCATGTGTCGTACAGACTGCTTTAAAGAATAAAATACAAAATTGTAAAATTGAATGTGTAGTTCACTTAACCTCATTAAAACCACATGTTTGGGGGCATTTTGTTGACCATAATGTGTGCTTTACATTTATTACTTCGCTACCATTTGTTTTGTATTTTATGCTGTCCGCGGAAGATTTCTAAAAGATAATATTTCTTCCCATTGCTGCATTGTAACATCTTTTGAAAGATGTGAGATAAAGGATGCAATATCCTAGTCAGTAGTTACGTACTATTGGCACTTATGTTACAGATATATATATTTTATTCTTTTTCAGATGAACGAGTAGGAAATCTGACAGTGGTACTCAACAGCAACGATGAGATTGTAAATGTTAAATCACAGCTTACTCTTACTGTGAGAGGAATGTACTCTAATCCACCTAATCATGGAGCAAAGATTGTCAGCACTGTTCTCAATAATGAACATTTGTGCCAAGAATGGTAGGTTTGCACTGTTAAAAAATTCTGACTTAAGTTTTCTCTTAAACCAATGAAGATTGATCTAAAACTTTTTTATGCTTGAAAGCCTGAGCACATTGTGGGCAAATGATCATTTGCCATTAATTTATAGTACTAAGCACACCTCCACATATGTTATATTTAAAATAAATGTTGTCAAGTTGTAAATGAAGTTCGATTCAATACTGAAACTTCAAACTCAAAGAAACTTGTTAGCTGTAATTGACATCATTTTATCCTGTGCTCTCACCATGTATATGTGTAAGGGTCATCTAGGAAGTAACAACATTTTGCATACTCCCTCTGCACAGATTAATTAAAGGCTTCTATGCAAGGTTGAGGTGTTTCGTCATCTTGTCTGTGCTCTGAGTACCATTTGAAATTAGCTGCCATTGTTCTCCATTTTGTGATTCATTAAAATGAACTGAATGACAAAGCCCTGTGAAGTGTGAGCCCAGCGAATTTGTTTAATTTTTTGAATGCTTGGAAACTGAAACTGGCAGAAATTGTCAAGTGGAACCAGTGAACAAATGACATGTGGGAGTGTTGTATGAAATGTTCAGCAATGAGGGAATAACTGTGCATGACTAAACTTGACCTGAACAACTGTTACTCATTAGACATATTGTAGAATGAAATGAGGAATGAAATCATTTAGCACAGACACGGAACACAAGATGAGTTACATATGCCTTTTTCAAATATTTCTCATTCTTTTTGTGGTGAAATTGTGTTCAAACATGTTGGGTATAGCAAAATTTGTCTCTAATGGGTTCCCTGCCAACTGAGTGGCAAACACAAAACACAGTGAATTGCCACAGTACTGCCATTACAGACACAGTGCAATGAAGATGTAATACCTTTCTGGATTAAGATGTTTACTGGCAGTGAGACAAGTATTTTACTTCTCCCACATGCCAGTCACTTAAATGATGTCATCCCTTTTTACCCAAAATCCATGAAAATTCAGACTAACTCTGTCGGTGTGAAAGTTTAGTGATTTTTATTTTTAATTCTTTTTTTATTGTAAAGGTGTTTTTTGTTGCAAAATATTTGATCAGGTGAACATCCGTGACAGCAGATGTTGTCCAGGCACAGGCAGTCACTGCGATTGCTGCACCTGTGCTCCAATGCATTTGTTTGACACGGGTGGGATCACCAATGGCTGGCTGACCCGACTGCCACACATTCTTGTTTTCATAATTATTTTGTTGCACCTGAAGGTGAACTTTAAGCTTCAAAACCAGTTGTAGAATAAATTAAGAAAATTACTAGCAGCTGAAGTGGATTTTTATTTTTATCTGTTGGTAGTCTATATCGACAGTGTGACATCACCTGAAAACTATAATGTGCAATCCAAAATGCTTCAACATGGTATTCTGCTTGTTCATGAAAGTGTGTGCTCTTACAATGCTGCTGCAACCAGAGGCTTACTTGGATGAGAAAATTTTAAACATCTACATTACATTTCATATCTTTCTCTTAAGTTTTCAGTTTCACAAAGCCCTGACAGTTAAGTGGGAAATATTTCAAAAATGATGATGAGGCTAAGAATGCAGTGAATAACTGGCAGTGGCCATGTACTACATGGAAATTATTAAGCTTGTAGACAAGTATGAAAATACTTAAACAGGCTTGATTATGAGCAGAACTGAAGTAGGATTAAATTTCAGTAAATGATAACCTTTTTGTTAATAAAACATGTTGCTTGGCATAAAGGAGGCCACTCGCCGAATAATAGAAGTTTGGAATTATCGATAGGAACACAAAAAAGAGTGAAAAACACACACACACACACACACACACACACACATACATATTGTGAATTAGCTGGGAGTGTGCCTGGTGTTGCTCCGTAAGATCTGAATGGGAAAATGAGTTTACAGAATAGACTAGTAATGCAGTGATGTACTATAGATGACCTAATGAATAATAGATATCATTCTCTCTCTCTCTCTCTCTCTCTCTCTCTCTCTCTCTCTCTCTCTCTCTCTCTCTGTCTCTCTCTCTCAACTATTGTTATGAGTACAAACTTTTTGTTTTGATTTCACTTCACTCTTCCCACAGAGGTGTTATGTACTTTTGGCATTGTGTTTGAATTCTAGGAAAGATTGCATTGTTACCATGTCATCTCGTATCAAGGAAATGAGGCAAGGTTTAAAGGAGCGACTTCAACGACTGGGTACTCCTGGTACATGGGACCACATCACACAACAGATTGGAATGTTCTCGTACACAGGGCTATCACGTGAGTATCCTCTTGAAACTTTTTTCTGGTCAAAGCATGAAAACACATTTTACAGCCTCTGACAATAAAGTTCGGTGAATGAAGTCAGAACAGTCGATCGGGCAAAACTGGTGTCTCACAATGCTGCACCTGTGTAGCTGCTGGTGTTGACAATCTGTCCCCACCGTAGTTCAGTTGAGCGTTGTGTGTGTTACACCTGTTGGACAAAGTGCATGTGTAGTGTGTTGGTTCTGAACTGAGAACAGGACAATGAACGAGCAAAGGGTCAATTAAAATTTTGTTTTAAGCTTGGCAAGTCACTGAAAGAAACGCATGCAAAGCTGGTAAGTGTTTAAGAGGTTCAAGCACTGTCCATGAAGTGTGTGTACAGGTGGTACACCTGTTTCGGAGGGGGCAGGGAAAGTGTTTCTGACAATCTCCGTAGTGGATGACTGGTGACTGCCATCAGTGACGAAAACGTTAAGAAAGTGAGGACATTAATCATGAGCAACCGTCGATTAATTGTGTGCATGATAGTGGATGAACTGCAGATGAACCGTGATTCTGTGCGACAAATCCTTATCCAGGAGTTATGGAAGAGGAAAAGGTGTTGTCGTCTTGTGCCACATCGCTTGACTGATGATCAGAAGCAGGCACATTTTGAGGCTCCACAGGATTTTGTGAAAACAGTGGATGTGACACCCAATTTCTTGAACCATATTGTCACAGAGGATGAAAACTGATGTCTCTGGTATGATCCTGAAACGAAATGGCAAATCATGGAATGGTGATCTGACATCATTGGGAAAAGGTCAGAGCTGAAAAATTATGCATCAAAATGATGTTTCACCTTTTTCGATAGTCAAGGCATTATCCACAAGGCATTTCTACCTGAGGGAACGACGTTGAACGCTGCATGGTATGTTGAAATTTTGACCTGTTTGATGCAATGTCTATGCAGGGTATGACCCCAGTACACACAACGAGGTTTCTGGTTTTTTCTTCGCGACAACTCTCAACCGCACACAGCCGATATCGTCAAACATTTCCTGGCAAATAAAGGGTGTTGAAACTTGAACATCCACCATACTCGCCGGAACTCAAACCTCCAGACTACTTCTTATTCCCTTGACTCAAACTCACTTTGACAGAAGAGAGATTTGACGATATTCCTGACATCCAATGAAATGTGATGTGGCTCTTGAACACCATCCCGAAGGAAGACTTCGCGCAAAGTTTACAGGACATGTATCACGGAGCTCAGTGGTGCTTAGTTATGGGAGGTGACAGTTTTGAAGGACAGCAAGGTAACTGTAGTTAACAGTTCATCTACATTAATGTTACAGCATTATTCACAGGAATTTGTCAGAGGATGTGTATGGGCATTTGACTTCGTTTTGCTTGCATGTTGCTAGTATGTAGTAGGAAGGAGATCCTAAACATAGTGCAATCACATGCTTGTGTTTAATATCAGTATTCAACCATTGGAATTAACCATGAGTCCTTTTTCATTACATGAGCGTGTGAAATCTCTCATTTCTGCATTTTGAGAGAAATAACTGTTTTGTAAGCCATGTACCAGAGACCAACACTATAAAACAGCTATCTTTCATCTCATGCAAAAGTTGTCACTTAGTTGTACTACCAAGAAAAAAGTTGGGATTTCGGTGAAAATTAGAAATGAGGTTCAAGTTGAACTTATTCCACCCTATATGCTTAAAAGGGTAGATTCCTTACTATCTATAAAAAGTTTTTGTGTGTACTACACTTGAGTGAAATATATATATACCTTCTAAAGAATAAAATGGGCTTAAAAATTAGCTTCAAAGTAACATTAATAGTCTGACCAAAATTACTTGGTAGTTGACACTCCCCACCTTGAAACTTTTCCTACAATCAGTGCTTTGAGTGTCATACATTCTGGTATTGCAATGCACCACAACAAACCATAAGTTCACAGGCAATTTTCAGGGCATGCACCATATGTGCATAATTATTGGGCACTGCTGGTAGTTCATTTAACTGCAACACTGTCTACTGATTTTAGCAGCCCAATTCCTGTTAAGCCTTAACAATCTAGTGGACGGCCAGTGTGACAGCTTTGTATTAGGGGCCAACAATTTTGAATGTAAGCATTCGTGACTACTTGGGCTGTTACATGCAACAGGGTGTATACGACCCAGGACAACTGGGAAATCTGGGAAAAACCTGGGAATTTTTTTGTCTGGGAGAAAACAGGGAAAAACCCAGGAATTTTTCGCAATTCTGGGAATTTTTCATTGTTATAGCATTCAGTTAAATTTTTGTAATTTTGACTGGTAAGAATTGATTCTCTAGCAAAGAATGTTACTGTATCCTGCTACTGGAGAATGACACTGCAGCAATAAAATATAAACGAGACAAAAAATAAAAATAAAACTTGAGTGGCAAAGGAAATGCGCCATTTACAACAACAAAGCACCATGCATGCACAAGCGTCTGCAAATAGCAAAAATATGTCAAAAGCCTTAGGGTGGAGACTGTGCAATACTTTCTAACAATAAACTGCTTTCTATGAGTGTGACGTCACGAATGTTTACATTAGGTTCGTTTGACCAGTTGCCAGCGGGCTCATGCGCAGTTGATTCGCATATGAACGGTACCCTCTCCCACTTCCCGCTACTTGAAGTGTGGGTGTTCGCTGTATAGGCAGTAGCAGCAAGCAGCCAGATGCTAACAAGAGAAATTTTTCTCGCATACCCTAGCTGCCAGATTCGCACATGCGTAGAGTTGACGGAGTTGTAGTGGGGAGGGGGTTAGTCTCCATGTGACCCGTGTTTGCGTTAAGTGATTTCACTGTTTCGTTTACAGCTCCCATGTCAAATGAAAACAAAACGGATGTCTGCGCCCGGGATTATCAAGTGAATTAAAGTAGTCACATAATTACAGAGGACAAAAATGTATTATTAGTTTGTTTTCTGATTTTATTTTATTTCTAAGTTATAAGCAGTCAAGCATTAATCGCCTTGCAGAACAATGAAGTTACTTTTGTCAGTTTGCTAAAGAAATTTGGCTTTATTAATCTTTCCGCTGAGGCAGTACATTTATTTGAAACGAAGTGTTTCATTCCACAGTATTGGCTAGTTCCAACTTTTCGCTGAATTTCAAGTGCATGTTTTCGTCTTCTGCTATGTATGGCATTATGCCGTAATAAAGAACCAAATATGAAATAGTGCTGTACTGATATTCCAAGAAAATTTACATCCTAAGAACCACACTGAAAAGCTTAATATCAGATGTGACCTACTTCATTGTGAATCTGGAGAAAGCTGATGTGTACTTCAAGCCAAATTATGAATTTTAGTATGGTTTACAAAATTTCGATGCTCTTGGAGTATCCTCTGATGTCCTGTTTCTTTTACGGTGTAATGTAAGCTCTCTTAGTGCTTTATACATATGAACATGCGGGCTTCCTACACCACTACAGCTGCACACGCACAATAATGCCTGTTTTCTGGCGCTCTCTGGCAAATGCTAAATGGAACCTATTTATAATAGTCTTGGAGTAGTATTGTGAACGGTGGTTCGAAAAGTGTTATTCGCAAAGTAAATTTCTTTTTACGCAAGATGAATTGTTACATGTGAGAAAGTGGGATGAATTTCTTAAATCACAGAGCATTTAAAACTGAGCACTGTGAGGACCAGCCATGTACAAGAATTTCAAGCCTAGAAGACCAAACATTTGTCATTATTTTAAATTTACTGTCACATTCGTGTGGTGTATCTTAAAGTATAACACACGCAAAAAAGATCAATATTACATGTGAAAGCTTAGCTTCCCTTGTAGCTATATTATGTATATTAATGTAAACCATTAACTTCTCCTCTTTGTGTGATTGCACTATGTAACAGTGATCTTGCTATTGGCTGACTGTAACATGTGTCCTGTGCCCTGAATATCTGCTGTCATCGGCTGGCGAGATCATGAGGTATGACTGGCTTACAAAAGGACATCACAATCTCAATTTCAAATCTCCGGAAACTTACGTGCTGTGCTTGGTGCAATTCGAATTTATACTTTTGTAATATGAAAATATGCAGCATATATGTTGCTGCACATCAAAGGTCTTTCCAAAACTTCTATCCTTTTTTTATCATCAAAAGTCTTTCCAAAACTTCTTTCTCACATTTCTTTTTCTGGGAAGTTTTACGCCAGTGTATAAAAGTTAACCATTCAAAAGGATTTATAAGTTTTACAGTTCTGAGGGAAAAATCTACAGAAAACCTACTGTCACTTAGTATGGAAAAAGTGTATTTTCGCCCAGGAAAAAGTATATTTTTTAAACGGAATATCCGGGAATATTTTTTCCTTGTCCGCATATACACGCTGTAGAAACATAGTGTGGCTGCGGGGTGGGGACACAAGTGCGTGCGCGCGCGCGCACAAGGGAAGCACCAGCTGTGAAATGGGGGAGGGTCAGTTTTGACAGTGAGCAGTACCAGATAACAGCAGTAGTTGAGTCAGCATTGTGTAACACTGACAATTGTTTTGCATTTCAGTCCGCAGTATGAGGAATTGTAGCTTGTCACTTGGAAAGATTGGCTCTCAAAAAATGTTCAGTGTTTCTTAAGAAATTGAATATGTTCAGGAATTAAAGTTACCAAGACTCTCTACTTACCTTATAGTGATATAGAATACAAAAATGGAAAATGTGGATGACCTGAGCACGTAGCAGAGGTTTTTAAACTTAAAAGGAAGCTCTCTGAAGAGGGAGTGAGCCTGCTGTTTGGGTGAGCTACAAAGTTGTGCTACTTTCAGTAAAGTGCTGTGTCATATTTGGTAGTTGCAACTGTCTACTGTACTCTGCAAACCACCCTAAGATGCATGGCAGAGGTTATGTCCCACTGTACCAGTTATTAGGGTTTTTTCCTGTTCCATTCATGTATGGAGCACAGGGAGAATGATTGTTTGAATGCCTCTGTGCATGAGGTAATTCCAATCTTACTGTCAATATCTCCATGTGAGTGATATGTAGGGGATTTGCAGTATATTCCTAGAGTAATCATTTAAAACAGTTTCTTGAAACTTGGTTATAGACTTTCGTGGGCTAGTTTACCTTCATCTTCAAGAGTATTCCAGTTCAGTTCCTTCAGTATCTCTGTGACACTCTCCCAAGGATCAGTTAAACACATGAGCATTTGTGCTGCCATTTTCTGTACATGTTCAGTATCCCCTGTTGGTCCTGTTTGGCATGGATCCCATTCACTTGAGCAATGTTCTAGAACTGGTCGCAGAAGTGATTTGTAAGCGATCTCCTTGCACTGGTTGCACTTCCCGAGTATTGTACCAATAATCTGAAGTCTACCTCCTGCTTTACCCATGACTGCCAATGTGATCATTCCACTTCATATCCCTAAAAAGTGTTACAAGCAGGTAATCATTTGAGTTTGCCGATTCCAACAGTGACTCATTGATATTACAGTTGTAGGCTAACACATTTTTTCGTTTTGTGAAGTGCACAATTTTACATTTCTGAACATTTAAGGCACGTTACCAATCTTTGCACCACTTTGAAATCTTACCAAGACCTCTCTGAATATTTATGCAGCTTTCTTCAAATAATACTTCATTAGAGGTAGCTGCATCATATGAAAAATTTGAGGTTACTATTAGTATTGTCCGCAAGGTTGTAAATGTACAACATGAACAGCAAGGATCACAATACAATTCCCTGGGGCACACCCGAAGTTACTTCTACATCTGATACTATGTCCATCCAGGATAACATGTTCCATCATCCCTACCAAAAAGTCCTCAATTCAGTCACAAATTTCACGTAATAACCCATGTGATTGTACTTTTGATAGTAAGCATAGGTGTGGCACAGTCAAATGCTTTTCAGAAATAATGCATCTACCTGGTTGCCTTGGTCCAAAGCTTTCAGCACATTATGTCCATGTAGAGCAGTTTGGTGTGGTGCTGCTACCAAACATTATTTTCAGTACGTCCCACGTAGGTTATGGCACACAACACGGGCATACAGCTGGATGTGACATTCTTAGTAGTGCGAAAGAAGTTGTAGAAGATGTAGGTTTATAACAGAATTTATTAGTTTGTGTGTTTACGGATGAAGCATGAGTCACGTTCGGAAATAATCGGGATTCATAGTGCAACTGAAATTCAAAAGCTTCCAGTATCCAGTTTATGCTTATCTGTAGCTTGAAGTAATTGATTTGAAGTTTGATAGGGAATATAGAGATGGTCATTTCACGTCAAATTACATAAGTTTCAAACAATTTAATGCTTGAATATCATGGATTTTGACGAAATTTTATGTCAACATTCACCCATGTCCCCAATGAACATTGGTAAAGTTTAACATTTGTTACAATAATACTGGCTGAGATATAGTCACTGTGGTTGCTTTGAACTGTTATATTTTGGGCAGTATTTTGTTGGAGGAAATGACTGAGCGAGGTGGCGCAGTGGTTAGCACACTGGACTTGCATTCGGGAGGATGACGGTTCAATCCCGTCTCCGGCCATCCTGATTTAGGTTTTCTGTGATTTCCCTAAATCGCTTCAGGCAAAAGCCGTGATGGTTCCTTTGAAAGGGCACGGCCAATTTCCTTCCCCATCCTTTCCTCACTCGAGCTTGCGCTCCGTCTCTAATGACCTCGTTGTCGAGGGGACGTTAAACACTAATCTCCTCCTCCTCCTCCTTGGAGGAAATGAAATTTGGCCATCTTGTACAACTTTGTGCATTTTCTGAAGAATAATAAGGAAATGAGTTGTACGAGCTATATTCAGCCAGAAAATTTTAGACAAAGTTGCCTGAAAAAATTAGCACTCAAAAACATTTCATAGTTTGGCCTCTTACTTCCTGTGGACTAAATGCATTATGAACATGAAAGTTGGGATGTCGTAATCTAATGACTCAAAGTTGAGATATAAAGTTTCGTTTATGTACCACTTTCTAATACTGAATGAATGAAGTGTAAAATTGCAATAAAAAAGGGTATTTTCAACCTGATTTTGCAAAAATTGTGTTCTGTAAAATTATCCAAACTGGGCTGATGAGAAAGATTCTGGTTTTAGCCAGTAAACAAAGTGTATTGGGGCTAGCAATGCTAGACGATTTAAATGCTACATGATTTCAGTCAGTCAGGCGCAAACATTTTGGCACGAAAGAAATGTAGACTTCAGATTCTTGTCATGTCCTTGGTTTTGAAACTTTAATAGAAAATGGCATTTGTAAAAAGTGTCTAATATACCCTATTTTCACTTTCCCAAAAAATCATCATATTTTATAGATTATTGCAAAATAGTAGGTGAACGAAATTTTGTATTCCAGTCCTTGTGCTACCAACATAATGCATATTAAGTTTCATGTTCAGCAAGCATTTATTCTATGACATATAAGAATCTGAAGTTAACGTTTCTTTCATGATGTGATCATTACGCCTCACTTGATTCAAATTGTCTAGCATTGTCAGCCCGCATTGGATAATGAAGAAAAAAAACAAAAATTAACAGTTAAAACCATGGTCTTGCTAATGACCCCAGTTTGGAAAATTTTATAGAATATAATTCAGGCTGAAAATACCACATTGTTCCTTATTTACAAAATCTTCAATTTTATACATCATTCATTCAGTATTGGAAAAAATGAAACTTTGTATCTGAGAGCTATGTGTCGTTAGGTTACCACATTCCAACTTTCATGTTAGTCATGTGTTCAGTCCCCAAATTACAAGAAGCCAAACTTTGAAATTTTTTTGAGCCATTGTGTCTAAAATTTTCTGACTAAATGTGGCTCATAAAATTCTTTTGATTATAATTCTTAAGGGAATGCATGGAATTGTACAAGATGACCAAATTTCATTTCTTTCAACAAAATATTGCCTGGACATAACAGCTCAATGTAACTGTAAATTCTCATTCACTCTCTGGAATTTCATGCATGGAGTCAAACAAGTAACTGTATCTAAACAAGTATTGTCTTGACAGACATTAAACTTTACCAGCATTCACTGGGAAGTAGTCAAATGTTCACACAAAATTTCATCGAAATCTGTGATGGTTGAGCAGGAGGCTTGGATGAGTTGATGTGGAATGACTCTATTCTAGATTTTTCAAAGAATTTTAGTCAGGATGGATTTTCTTGTTTCCAAAATCTGTTAACGGTTCCCCACCGTATCCCCTGAAGTGATGAAAGGGATACGGTATTCACTGCTTGCAGGCATGTGCTCACTTTGTACTCATGGAATGTGTTTGCTGTAAAGCCCTCCTGTATTACCATCTGACAAATGTCAAAAGATAAATAATTTCAGTGAAGGTATAGCAGTGGTCAATAGTACTTTGCTACACTGAAATCAATACTATGTTGATAGACATCATGCACAACAACATGTATATTGCTACTATGGTTGTCGTCGTTATTATTATTGTTGTTGTTGTTTGTGGCAGCAGCAGCAGCAGCAGCAGCCATACTTGTGTTAAAAGTACTGCCAGTATTAACTTTATTAGTTCATAGTTAGTATTATTTACTCATGTTGCCAATGAAGGCATTCGTATCCTTTTAATATTTATTATTAAAATTATTTTGTAGATAAATAAAATGTAAAAAAAGGTACTGTACTTGTGAAACCATGGTCTGATGGTGCTAATCAGTAAATGAATAAATGACCGTATCACAAGGACAAAATAAACAATGAAGAAATACTTGAAGAGAAACATAAGAGCTGTGTGCTGAATTGGGCTGTGTATGTTTTAACAGGATAGTGCAAATAACCTTCGATTTGTCACAGTAAATTAAGAAAATATTTTCTTCAATTTCATTATAGTGACATAGCTTTATAATAATACATTACGAGTACAGCATTTAATATTTTACTACCTTATGTTGATGAACACTGCTGGTCACAGAAATGACATACAAGTAAACTGGTTCTTCTTTTTCCTTCTGGGTATTCTAAGGACTTACACTTGCAGTTCATTCTTCCTTTGATGGTCCAATCTCCTGTTCTTTCCCTTGGTTCTATCACATTCTTTCCTTGAAACCACTGGATGGTGCCCGTCTTCTGCTTTCTATCTTTGTATCCAAGCTTGCTTTCTTTCTTTTCCTTTCTCTCCTATACTCCATTGCCCCTAAGGCCTCTAATTTAATTTTCTAGATATAATATAAACTGGTTCCCACTTCAACCATTTTGGATCTTATTGGCACTATATGGAATTCAAATTTTGATTCTGCACGTATAAGAACCAACATATATCGATGCATTTTGGGTAATATGGACAGTGTAAAGGTAATATGTCAAAGCAAAATGTGTGCTTGTAGCACTGTGCTGTACTGTGTTTTGATGTGGTATGCTTTGGTGTGATATGAGGGAGATGCTTTTCTGCTACTAACTACAAGTAAAAGAAAAGGTAGTAACAGACAGGAAAAATTCCCTTCACAGGGAAGGAATATGGATATGTATTGAACAAAGAGGTCTTTATTACACCAGACAATGATCTATTCACAAAAATTATGCATTTTGTTCTTTGCTTCTCATTATGTTGCACATCCACAGCTCTTACTGTTCAGAGAACACATTGTTTGACATTATGTTCTTTTTAGTACATGCAAGTCATTTGTGCAAACTATATTGTTTCCTGTAGAATCAAAACTGGTTGAGAGGCTGAGTGGGCTCCAGTGACCTGTGTGTGGCCCAATTTTATTTTTCCTATTCATCCACCTTTAACTTACATTATTCTACATTTAGAGCAAACTTCCATTCATATCACAAATTAGAAATTTTGTCTGTCAACTTGTATCCTCCTAGTCACCCAACTTTGACACCTTGCCATACACCACACCATGATCAGCAAAGAACTGCAGATTGCTGCACACCCTGTCCGACAAATCATTTATGTATGTAGAGACTAATAGCATTCCTATCACACTTCCCTGGTGCACTTGTGACAATAACCTCGTCTGTGATAAACGCTCGCCATTGATGACGACGTACTTGGTTCTATAACTTACGAAGTGTTCAGCTATTCACATATCTGTGAATCTACTTGATATGCTCATGCCTTCCAAGCACCATGTCAAACGCATTCCGGAAATCTAGAAGTATGGAGTCTGCCTGTTGCCCTTCATCCGTAATTTGCAATATATCATGTGAGAAAACGGCAAATTTAGTTTTGCATGAGCAATGCTTTGTAAAACCATGCTGATTCGTGAACATAAGCTTCTTGTTCGCAAGAAAATTTGTCATATTCAAACTGAAAATACGTTTAAGGATACTGCACCAAACTGATGTTAGGGATATTGGTCTGTAATTTTGCGAATCTGGTCTTCTGCCCTTCTTGTAGACAGGAGTCACCTGCACTTTTTTACAGTTGCGTGGGATTTAGTGCTGGGCGAAAGATTCATGATACATGCCACTAAATAAGGGACCAATGCCATGGAGCACTCTTTGAAAATCGAAATTGGGGTTTTGTCTGTACCTGCTGACCTACTTGTTTCCAACTCATTCGGTTGTTTCTCTACACCAGTGATGCTTATTACTATGTCATCCATACAGGAGTCTGTTCAGTGGTCAGACAGTGGTATGCTTATGTGATTCTCCTGTGTGAATGATATCTTAAATGTGAAGTTTAAAACTTTGGCTTCCGTTTTATCATCTTCAGCTAGTACACAGATTTTAGAGGACCAGATCAGTGCTTCAAATATCTCTCTGATTCATCCTATCCCTGTGACATGATATTTTGCATTTTTGTTTCCCCAAGCAGTAGCTACATTTACTCTGAAGGTGATACGATATAAAAATGTTAGTTACAGAACCTAATTAATAGTACTCTGTTGGAGCAGTCTTTCATTATTTATAAAATTAACAAACATAGTGTTATTCCTACTTTGTGCAGTTGCAGCATTTTGCTCCATGTTGAACTACTGCCTTTCAGGTTAAGTTACACGTGCATGAAGTATAATCCTCATTAGGGATGGTCTCCTCTATAAGGTGAGCAGCTGTCTATCCCTATCATAATGTTATTGTTATTCCATCTTGGAATTTCCGCTGAAGAGTTTATCATACACCTGCAGGCTGGTACAGAATTTGTATGAAGGTTGCTCACATAATACAGTAGACTTGGGGTTATCTGTTATCACTGCTCAGCAAAACAAAATGGTATAGAAGGATTAGAGCCCATAGGTTTACTGACCATAGTGCCTTTATCTTAATAAATTGTGATCATAGTGCCAGTTATTAAAAAATAGTTCAATTATCTAAACAGTTTCAAGGAGTCCAGTTAAATGAATGGTAGTTTGTAAATATACGTGTAATCAAATTCATGGAGACTGACTTCATGGAATATTACTCATTGAAGATTGACCGTCAATGGCATTGGAATACTTTTTTTTTTATAAAATATCAAAATACAGAGCAATTACATACTATATGACACTCTCCATAGCTGAACAATTAGTGTCGCTGCCTTCAGTGCAAAAGGACACGGGTTCGATTCATTGGATTTTTTCTAAGGTAGGGAGGCCTGGTATGGGGTGCACTCAGCCCTTGTGATGCCAAATTAGGAGCTGATCTACTGGCAATAATGGCTTGTCGCACCATCATAGATCACTCCCTATACTGTCTTGTAGGTTCAGTTGACCAGTCAGAACAGTTGTAAGGCCTAATCTGTTATTGCTGTTCACTTTACTGGTACATATGCAATAAATAACGTAGATGGCATGAATAATAAATAACAATTATTCATATCTGCTGATAAAGTTATTTCTTTTAACTGTAAACCATGTATTCTTCCGCATTAATACTAGGTTCTATTTTGATGAGCATATTTTTAGGAGTGCACTTTTTTCTAGCAAAATTTCTTCTGTCCAAGATTTCTATAGAAATCCAAATTTCAGATTCATGAAATTTCCATCAACTAACATGTTTATCTAGCAAAAGTATGGGCTTTTGAATACAGAAAAAATAGGGCTACAGCATAGCTGGATTTTTAATATGGTTATACAATAGCAGCTTTGAATAATAATATGTCTTACATTTAGAACAAGACAAGATGTTCCTTACATAATGGGAAATGTGGCTCTCAAACAAATAGTTACTAGCAAGAAGAGATTCTAAGGTGCACCTGGGTTATCCAGATTTTAAATTTCAATTATTCCCTTCAGTAAAACGTTTCTCTATGAAATATTTATGCCAAAAGGCATAGGAATAACATGTAGAAAAGATAGATTGCTACTCAGCACAACGAAGAGGTATTGAGTCGCAGGCCGGAGCAATGCCGAAGATTGCTAAAATAATTTAGCTTTGACGCAAGCTCCTTCTTCAGAAACAGGAAGAGGAAGGGAAAAAACAACAACAACAACAACAACAACAACAAAAGAAAAAGCGCACACCTGCACATGGTTGAGCGCTCAGAGGCAGTTGGTAGCAGTGTTCTTCATTGTGCCTGTGTGTGACTCAGTGTCTCTCCTATGTGATGAGAAGCAATATAAACCATTGTCATGAAAAAGTACAGACTGAACAATAAAGGTTATAAAACAGTTTATAACAACATAATGGTATTTTATGTAGACTGCACACAAATAATTTAAATGGAAGAGAGTGAAAAAATGAGTATTGATGTCTTTAAATATGCAGAATATGGACTTATTTCACCTTGCTATGTTTCAAATCCACAAATTCCATTTAATTATGCCCATTTAGGACTGAGAATTCGGCAGTTTTAAAAGTAATTATTTATTATATTTTGTGGCATTTGATATATTGCACTTCAACTAGGTTGTTGCACCTTTATAAGTTCCTATCTCATTTATCTAATATCACCTTTATCTTTTTTTCTCTTTGCAGCTCGTCAGTGTGAACATCTCATGAGTGAATACCACATCTATCTCCTGAAGAGTGGACGTATTAATATGTGTGGTGTCACTACGCATAACATAGATTATATTGCCAAAGCAATCCATGATACAATCCTACTGTTGCCTGAAAGCAAAATATGATAAATTTATTCAGTATTAATATGTGACATACTTTGGTTGTCTGCAGCCAACCAGATTTGTTGAGGATTTGTCTTTGTAGTCTTGGCGAATGCGTGCAGTTGTACTGGATAGTTTTAACTTCTGCAGTGGCAACAGTTTTGAGTAGCCATTGCAGTACGTAGACAGCTGAGTTTCTTAAAACACCAAGTATATATAAAGTCTTACGCTGATCTTAGGGCCCAATTTTATACTTTGTGTGTGTGTGTGTGTGTGTGTGTGTTGGAAGGAAAAAGGAAATATTGTGTAAGTACACTAAACATTGTGGAATGTGGTTTTATGAACATTGTTTGCTCTCAGGGAAAATACATTTAATTATTTTACTGTATCAAATTTATTCTTTAATCGAGTTCATGAAATAGAAACAACGTTTAATTAGAATAATGTGGTAGACGGAATTGCACTCTAAAAAGGGGGAATTTTGGTTGTTGAAAAAGTAAATATTTTTATACTTTGAATGTCGTTCAACATTATATAGATTTATGAAATAATTGAGAAAATTGGTATTATGAGTTTATGGCTGACAAAAAAAAATGACGTTGTGCAAAAACATATTGAGACGGGTATAGAAATCAGTGTTATGTGATTTTTTTTTATTTTTTATTTTTTTTTTATAATATAGAAGCTTGCTGCTGTATAGAACATTACCAGTTTATTGCAGTTCTGAAATATTTATTTGTGCTGTATTACATATATTTTCATTTGGAACGTTTTAGTGGTAATCTGCAGCAGTCATTATGATATGGTTGCATTATGCCTATAAAGTTATTTAGTACATTCAATTTTTGTTAAAGTCACACTGATGAATCTAATTATTAATTTGATATAAGCTACGTATAAGCCTAATATTGCAATATTTGCAAAATATTGAAAAAATAACCTTGTTCACTGTGAAAATATAAGTGATAACAGCAATTAATTTTAAGATTGTAACTGAGGACTCTGCATTTGATCACAACTGCAATTTTTATGCTTTTTGTTACATGGTCTCAAATTTTATTTTGGCTTTCTGCATTTTTTATCATTACACCATTTTTACTGCCAGCCTGTTACAGTATTTTGTACCATTTTACTATGAAGAAAGTTTTCCCATTTCACAATTAAATGTTTCTTCTGTATAATACTATAGAAAACCTTCAAACCACCTAAGTGTTGTTCAAATTATTGAATGTCAGCAAGACTGTAAATAGTTAACCTCAGTGACAGTTATTTCCAGAACGCCCCTTGCATGTTAAAACATTAATTTCATTAGATAACTTTTATTTTTCCTAGAGAACATCTTTTAGCCATGCCCTTGCAGAAAAACTTGTATTTACAGTAAACAAAAAATAACTTCATAGCCTTCAAAAAATTTGCTCTCTTAGGGAACAATGGTCATTAACTAATCTTACTTACACAAGACCTGAGACAGCCACTAATCATTCATTGCATTATCCTGTTATATGCATGATGATGATGATGATGATTTGGCTAGGGCCTCCCATCGAATAGACACCACTTCGGCTACTTGCATGTCAAATATTAGGTATACGAAACTGTAAAATCAGATACCTAATTATATTTTCCCCAGAGCCATATTCCACTCTTACCCCCAAGGATATTTCAAAGCTTTCACTGATGTTGGAATCAAGAATTTTGCTATGTACCTAACTTCTCCTAACAATGCTTGCAGAGATATTTGGAGATCTATTTTCATATAATTTGGTTTTACCAGAGTTGGTAAAAAATGAATTTATTTTGCATTTAGTTCAAGGCTCCCAGACCTACTACCCATCTTTCTGTATTATTCACACAAAATCATACTCCATGGTGTTAGTTGAATGTGTTGACTTTAAATGGCTGTAAGCTGAACATTGTTAATAAGATAGGAAAAGAAAATGTATCAAGTAACATCAATACAATTGTTGTCATCTTATTGTCCTTTGGTTGCGTACGAAGTTGTTTGGCATGAGATAGTAAGATACACTTACTTTGTAAGATCGTAAGCTATTGCTATAGCCAACAGCTAATGTTTAACAGCCGTTTGAAGAGTATTACTTTTGAGATTTAATCTGCATCCACTCATGCCTGCTACTAGATTTTAGGGTGTGGGCAATGTACATGGGTTCAGATGATGTTCAGTACATTTGGTCATATCGTTAAACCACTGTAGTTGTATGACAAGGCAGCTATGTCATATAATTTCAAATATTTGTTCCTTTGTTCAAGTTGTGGTACTGTTGCCTTTAACACGACTAGTGAAGTCTTTCAGTAATATTTGAATGAAAACTAATTTATCCAAGTGTTTTTCCCTGTATTGGAATCATGTGTTACCTATGAGAGTGATTTATTTATGTAGTTCCTGGTATAACAAATTTAGGGAAGTACAAAGTGTGATTTTGCAGTTAGCAAAATATAAACAACAATTAAAATTATAAAAAAATATTTATTCTGTGTTGATTTTTTTGTTGAGTTGTCTTTTGTTCAATAGTATGTTGACAGTAAAAAATAAAGTTGTAAGATTTATCTTGTTTTGTAATATTTTATGGCCGTATGTGACCTGACTATGTATTATTTACAAGGAAGTCATTTTTGTGAAGTATGAGTAAGCACTTCTACCTTTACAATTAAATGCCTCAGTTAAAAAGTTTGTCTGGGTAAGTATTGTAAATTTTAGTACTAGTTTCCCTCGTGTCAGATCCCCTAAACGAAAAGTTTCAGCTTCATATGGCAGTTAGACAGGGTACTGATAAGGAAGTGATTGCTAGAAATAACTGGGAAAGTATGTTATCTGATGATTTAAAAACTGCTTTCAATTCAGATAGAACATATCAAAGGAGCCTTGAGTTGATGTCCAGCTTTGGTTTGGTCCTTAATATAACAATACCAATGTGAGTAGGAAGCATAGTGCAAGAACATTTGTTAGTTGATATCTAAATACAACTGTTCTCCTCTAAACAGATGTGGACACCCATAATAAATTGTCTATGATGGTTATACAGCAGCAGTTAGTTATCAATTTGGTTTAGCTAAGAGAGGAAAAATACTGGTTCAGCCTCACTATTCAGGAATAATTTACAGGCCAGGCAGCTGGAAGCAGTTTATTAACTCATTACTGCCCAAAACTTTATCGGATCATTTTTTGCAAACTTTTATACATAAATACGTTACATTGAGTGATTAACTGAATAAAAAGTTGTTTTGAAAATTTTCAGTTTATTAGAACAAAAACTACAGACCATCCCATTTTTGGGACATTGGCCAAATGCGCTAGCCAAATTCACAACCTTATTCTCCATGCATAATATTGTAAGAAACAACACAAACCATAAATAAAGAATGTTTTAATGTTATTGAGTGTCTATTCAGTATGAAATGAAGCAAAACACTTGTTGTGTACACAAAAATTGCACCTATCACAAATTTTTGTTTTTTTTTCTTCTTGCAGTAAGCACATCTCTTCTGTTTTACTTGGCACAATGAAATGATTCCTGGATCTAGTCGTACATCTGTGCTCACCCGTCCTCACATCAATTTGCTTCCTTGTGGTCCTCTGCGTTTTGGTACTGATCCTGTTTTCTTTGATGTCCTTCGGACATCCAAAAGTGAGAGCTTCGCATTAGAGTTAGCAATTTGGTATGCACGCCATGTGTTTACTACGCAGATATCTATCATCTGTGTGAATAATGGCCACCACCATTTCTTTGACCTTATCCTCGTCCTACAAAGTGATTTCTGTTTGTCCAGTAGATCTACGCCAGCCATATGGGCATTGTATTCTTCAATGAGGTGAGGCATTGTAACAGATATTTCCTTTTTCTTTGCCCGTGAGTATCTTTTAGTGGAACTCGGAGGAGTAATAGTACTGTAATTTGTCACTACACATACTGGTTTGTTGTCAGTCCATTTCACAACCGAAACTTTGTTCTCTTTGTCAAACATGTGGTCATAGAATACTCGTTCCTTTTCTTTTGCAATTCTTTTCGAGTCAATCAAAGGACATCCATTAGTTCGGATCTCTCTTATTGTTCCTGTAGCTTTCATTTTACTCTTTCCGAGTGTGGTCAGTGTGTCAACACTGGTGAAAAAATTGTCAAAGAAAAGCTTATAATTCGGACACTCTGATTCTAGAATCATGCTGGTTATTCCATTTATTACCCTTGCACCTACAGGCTCCTGTTTATTGTCAGTCTTGCCTTAGTATGGCGAAAAATGATAAAGAAAGCCATTTTATATCCAAATTTGATAGGCTTTCCCCTCAGAAACATTTTAGCTGAATGTTTGCCATAATAACGTACCATCATTTCATCAATTGAGAGTTCTGAATGAAATACGCCAAATTTACCAAATTCGTTTTTTAGCATTTTAAAGTACAACCTCAGTTTGTACATCTTGTCGTTTCTGTCTGTTTTGGAGTTGTCATTGAGATAAATGAATCTCTTTATTTCCCGAAACCTATTTCTTGACATGGAGTTGAAGACTAAAGGAACACCGACATCGGGAGCCTGTTCCCAGTACATATTCTCATGGGGAAGCTTATGATAACCATTCAGAAGTAGTATGCCAATAAATGATTTTAGTTCTTCTTTGGTTAGCAGAAAATTTATTTTGTTATGTTGGCAAGCATAGATTTTGCTTTGTTCAATAATAGTATCCATTAGTTTCTCAGAAAAAAAATCCTCAAACACCTGGGGCACTGTCTTATTTGCTAGAAATTCCGCAACTAATGTTCGTTGCTCTTCCCTGGTTCACTAGTGTTTGTGTACGTTGGTTGATATTTATACCACTTACATTCATATTTTTTTTATTTTTTGTAGATAACATACCACTTTCTGCTCCATCTCCTAACGCTTTCCTTCTTCTGGTTTCTGGAGGTGCATCTGTAGCATTAGCTTCATCTTAGTTGGTTATGAGCTCTAAAGTACTGGCTACATCTTGTACAACAGACTCATTGTTCAGTACATTTTCGTCAATGTCTTCATCTGTCATTACATCTGCATCGGGTGGAATAACCGCCAATTCTACGTCATCATCTTCATTGTCACTCTCTTGATGGTTCTCTAGTTCTGCTAGAATTTCTTCAAGTGTAAGTCCACGCGGCATCTTTTTATCCTGTTGGAATCGTAAAATTCGAATAGAATATGAAAAAAGCAGATATAAAGAATGTCAAATGCAATTCTTCTCTGTATAATACGTGTGTACAAGAATAGGGCACATCAACAATAAATGATAGTGTAACATGCCATTGTCCCATTGGGACGCATAAAATACATCGATATTGCATTTACTTGAAAAAACCTGCAGTATACTTAATCTTACACGGACATCCATATGATCATAACAAACACACCCAGACAACTAAATCACAGCTCATTTTCGTCCAGGAACTACCAGCAGACATACAGTGCTGCCAAGTGTGAGAACAAAAAATCGGCTAGTTTATAATTTTCCTGACGTGAAATACTAAGAAAAAGTTATTTATTTTACGTTTACAGGCATTATAGCAGTTAGTTGAAACTACAGGTGCAACAATAAAGGCTAAAAGCTCCATTTCTTACGTAGAAATAAGTAAAATACATGTGTCCCAAAAAGGGGGCAATGGCCAGTAAGGGGTTAAGGGAACAAAGTAGGTGAAAATTCAGTTCTTTCCTAAAAATATTCTTACAACACTAGGAATCCAGCTTTCCTTTAGATGGATGCCAAGACACAGAGTGATTAACATTTGCGATAAGAGTGTCTTGTACCAGGAGGGGGGCTCTATTTAATGCAAAACATTAACTTTAATGAAGACAGAAAGCAAAGTATAAGTAATGTTGCAAATTAACTATCATCAGAAACCAAGACTCTATACACAAAAACGAATTGCAAATCAAAGCAAAGACTGTTTAGCATTGTTAAACATGAAAAGAATAAACTGTGTAAGGCAACTGATACTAATATAACTTCAAGACAAATGATGGTAGTTTAATTCATTGCTCGCTAAATTCTATGAATTTGCTTTAACAGTAGCAGAAAGGAAAGGAACAAAGTATGGAACATCAAACGCAGATCCATTAAAGTTGCCGTGATAGGAATTGCATACTTTGCCCCCCCCCCCCCCAATCGTATAATTACTGATTCAAATTACTTAAATTCTATCTCTACTGATTTTCAGGACATATACTTTGTCCTTCGTAATAGCACAGTGAGCAAACAGGGTCGAAAGTTCAGAAATGTTGTTTGATCAAAATAATGGTTACTTAACTGGTAAAATTATTCTACATTGTTTCTTGTGGTTCACATCTAGGGGTCTTCTTTCTTGCTTTCCTGTAGAATGACAAAATATTTGGAGTGGCAGGAGTTCATGGGTTTGATCTTGTTCTATCAATTGAAATCATTTCACAAATTTTAAGTAACACTTTTCTTTGTGGTTCACAGTTATGGAAAGATACTTTCGAGCAATGTTGTTTAGAGATAATGGGCAACACTCACCCAACTTTCATCACATGTGGCTATACACAGATTCTCTAGACAAACAACTTCCCAGCATCTTACGTTACCAAAGCATAGTCCATAGATTGCTAAATACAGAGATAACAACAAACTGGTCAAAAAAGATTATTAAATTTCTCTGGCCTACATACTCCTCAGACATTTACATTCATCAAAATAATCAAGACAATTTTTTTACAAGAAATATGTACAAAATATATGACAACTGAAAAGGGTACTGCAAAACACGTGACAAAAGTCTTGTACTGGAAATTACATGAAACGTAGTAATCAGACCAGTTTCATTACACAAGCCCATCAGTCAGAATGTGAGCATGAGATTGATAACAGGCTGACGAAATCGTAAAGGGAACTGTTCTGTCTACACTTTTACAATTTGTTGTTGTTGTGGTCTTCAGTCCTGAGACTGCTTTGATGCAGCTCTTCACGCTACTCTATCCTGTGCAAGCTTCATCTCCCAGTACGTACTGCAGCCTTACATGCCTCTCAATCTGCTTTGTGTATTCATCTCTTGGTCTCCGTCTACAATTTTTACCCTCCACACTGCCCTCCAATGCTAAATTGGTGATCCCTTGATGCCTCAGAACATGTCCTACCAACCGATCCCTTCTTCTAGTCAAGTTGTGCCACAAACTCCTCTTCTCCCCAATCCTATTCAGTACCACCTCATTAATTATGTGATCTACCTATCTAATCTTCAGCATTCTTCTGTAGCACCACATTTCGAAAGCTCCTATCCTCTTCTTGTCCAAACTATTTATCGTCCCATGTTTCACTTCCATACATGGCTACACTCCATACAAATACTTTCGGAAACGACTTCCTGACACTTAAATCTATACTCGATGTTAACAAATTTCTCTTCTTCAGAAACGCTTTCCTTGCCATTGCCAGTCTACATTTTATATCCTCTCTACTTTGACCCTCATCAGTTATTTTGCTCCCCAAATAGCAGAACTCCTTTACTACTTTAAGTGTCTCATTTCCTAATCTAATTCCTTCAGCATCACCCGACTTAATTAGACTTCATTCCATTATCCTCGTTTTACTTTTGTTGATGTTCATTTTATACCCTCCTTTCAAGACACTGTCCATTCCATTCAACTGCTCTTCCAAGTCCTTTGCTGTCTCTGACAGAATTACAATGTCATCGGCGAACCTAAAAGTTTTTGCTTCTTCTCCATGGATTTTAATTCCTACTCCAAATTTTTCTTTTGTTTCCTTTACTGCTTGCTCAATATACAGACTGAATAACATCGGGGATAGGCTACAACCCTGTCTCACTCCCTTCCCAACCACTGCTTCCCTTTCGTACCACTTGACTCTTATAACTGCCATCTGGTTTCTGTACAAATTGTAAATAGCCTTTTGCTTCTTGTATTTTACCCCTGCCACCTTCAGAATTTGAAAGAGAGTATTCCAATCAACATTGTCAAAAGCTTTCTCTAAGTCTACAAAAGCTAGAAACGTAGGCTTGCCTTTCCTTAATCTATTTTCTAAGATAAGTTGTAGGGTCAGTATTGCCTCATGTTTTCCAATATTTCTACTGAATCCAAACTGATCTTCCCCGAGGTCGGCTTCTACCAGTTTTTCCATTCATCTGTAAAGAATTTGTGTTAGTATTTTGCAGCCTTGGCTTATTAAACTGATAGTTCGGTAATTTTCACATCTGTCAACACCTGCTTTCTTTGGGATTGGAATTATTATATTTTTCTTGAAGTATGAGGGTATTTCGCCTGTCTCATACATCTTCCTCACCAGATGGTAGAGTTTTGTCAGGGCTATCAGTAGTTCTAATGGAATGTTGTCTACTCTCGGGGCCTTGTTTTGACTTAGGTCTATCAGTGCTCTGCCAAACTCTTCACACAGTGTCATCTCTCCCATTTCATCGTCTTCTACCTCCTCTTCCATTTCCATAATACTGTCCTCAAGAACATCGCCCTTGTATAGACCCTCTATATACTTCTTCCACCTTTCTGCTTTCCCTTTTGCTTAGAACTGGATTTCCATCTTAGCTCTTGATATTCATACAAGTGGTTCTTATTTCTCCATATGTCTCTTTAAATTTCCTGTAGGCAGTATCTATTTTACCCCTAGTGATACATGCTTCTACATCCTTACATTTGTCTTCTAGCCAACCCTGCTTAGCAATTTATGTCGATTTCATTTTTGAGACGTTTGTATTCCTTTTTGCCTGTTTCATTTACTGCATTTTTGTATTTTCTCCTTTCATCAATCAAATTCAATATCTCCAATATCTCTTCTGTTTCCCAAGGATTTCTATTAGCCTTTTCACCTACTTGATCCTATGATGCTTTTACTATTTCATCTCTCAAAGCTACCCGTTCTTCTTTTACTGTATTTCTTTCCCCCATTCTTGTTAATCATTCCCTAATGCTCTCCCTGAGACCCTCTACAGCCTCTGGTTCTTTCAATTTATCCAGGTCTCATCTCCTTAAATTCCCACCTTTTTGCAGTTTCTTCAGTTTTAATCTACAGTTCATAACCAATAGATGGTGGTCAGTGTCCACATCTGCCCCTGGAAATGTCTTACAATTTAAAACCTGCTTCCAAAATCTCTGTCTTACCATTATTTACACTGACACCATCCAGTATCTCCAAGCTTCTTCCATGTATACAACCTTCTTTCATGGTTCTTGAACCAAGTGTTAGCTATGATTAAGTTATGCTCTGTGCAAAATTCTACTAGGCGGCTTCCTCTTTCATTCCTTAACCCCATTCCATATTCACCTACTACGTTTCCTTCTCTTCCTTTTCCTACTATCGAATACCAGTCACCCATGACTATTAAATTTTCGTCTCCCTTCACTATCTGAATAATTTCTTTTATCTCCTCATACATTTCATCAATCTCTTCGTCATCTGCGGAGCTAGTTGGCATATAAACTTGTACTACTGTGGTACGCACGGGCTTCATGTCAATCTCGGCAACAATAATGTGTTCACTATGCTGTTTGTAGTAGCTTACCCGCATTCCTACTTTTTTATTCATTATTAAACCTACTCCTGCATTACCCCTATTTGATTTTGTATTTATAACCCTGTATTCACCTGACCAGAAGTCTTGTTCATCCTGCCACCGAACTTAACTAATTCCCACTACATCTAACTTTAACCTGTCCATTTCCCTTCTTAAATTTTCTAACCGACCTGCCCGATTAAGGGATTTGACATTCCATGCTCCAACACGTAGAACGGCAGTTTTCTTTCTCCTGATAACAACGTCGGCCTGAGTAGATCCAAATGGGGGACTGTTTTACCTCCGGATATTTTACTCAAGAGGACACCATCATCCTTTAACCATACAGCTGCATGCCCTCGGGAAAAATTACGGCTGTAGTTTCAGCCGTTCACAGTACCAGCACAGCAAGGCTGTTTCGGTTAGTGTTACAAGGCCAGATCAGTCAATTATCCAGACTGTTGCTCCTGCAACTACTGAAAAGGCTGTTGCCCCTCTTCAGGAACCACACGTTTGTCTGGCCTCTCAACAGATACCCATCCATTCTGGTTGCACTTACGGTACAGCTATCTGTATCACTGAGGCACGCAAGCCTCCCCACCAACAGCAAGGTCCATGGTTCATTGGGGGGGGGGGGGGCTTTTCTCCTTAGATGTAATACTATAAAAATAATACATCAGTAATTCCCATAAAAGTATCCGAACCCCCCCACAAAACATATGTTTTTCATATTAGGTGCATTGTACTGCCACCTACTGCCAGGTACACCATATCAGCGACTTCAGTAATCATTAGACATCATGAGATAGCAGAATGGGGTGCTCCGTGGAACTCACGGGCTTTAAACATGCTCAGGTGCTTGGGTGTCAACTGTGTCGTACATCTGTACACGAGATTTCCACATTCCTAAACATCCCTAGGTCCACTGTTTCCGATGTGATAGTAAAGTTGATTGACAGAGACCACCGACAGTTGAAGAGGTTTTAATGTGTAATAGGCAGACATTTATCCACATCATCACACAGGAATTACAAATTCCATGTACTATGACACTTAGGCGGAAGGTGGGAAAACTTGGATTTCATGGTCGAGCAGCTTTTCATACGCAGGTAAATGTCAAACGACGCTTCGCTTGGCATAAGGAGTGTAAATGTTGGATGATTGAACAGTGGATAAACATTGTGTGGAGTGATGAATCATGGTACACAGTGTGGCTAGCCGATGGCAGGGTATGGCGAATGCCTGGTGAACGTCACCTGCCAATAGTAAAATTTGGAGGTGGTGGTGTTATGGTGTGCTTGTGTTTTTCATGGAGAGGGGGCCAGCACCGCTTGTTGTTTTGCATGACACTATCACAGCACGGCCCTACATTGATGTTTTAAGCACGTTCTTGCTTCTCACTGTTGAAGAGCAGTTTGGGCATGGCGACTGCATCTTTCAACACGATCTGGCACCTGTTCAAAATGCACAGCCTGTGCCAGAGTGGTTACATGACAATCACATCCCTGTAATGGACTGGCCTGCACAGAGTCCTGACCTGAATCCTATAGAAAATCTTTGGAATGTTTTTGAATGCCGACTTCCTGCCAGGTCTCACCGACCAACATCGATACCTCTCCTGATTCCTGCACTCTGTGAAGAATGGGCTGCCATTCCCTAAGAAACCTTCCGGCATGTGATTGAACGTGTGTGTGTGTGTGTGTGTGTGTGTGTGTGTGTGTGTGCGTGCGTGCGTGCGTGCGTGCGTGCGTGTGTCAAGTCTAAGGGTGGATCAACACCATGCCGAATTCCAGCATTACCGATGGAGGACGCCACAAACTTGTAAGTCATTTCCAGCCAGGTGTCTGGATACTTTTGATCACATAGTATAGGTAAGTTTTCATCTGTCAGAATTTTAAACCCATTCTGTTTTTGTAAAAATGACAGTCCAGTTACCATACTGTTTGGGAACTACTGTCTCTGACATTGAATCACAAGTGTTTAGTTTATATAATATAAATTCACCTGCATGCCATATTTTGGATGAGAGCACCAAGTTTGTGCATAAAAAGGCAAATTTACACTTTATTTCAGTTGGTGTCAAAAAATGTGTGAAACAGATAACAAATTTTTTTTTTTTGTACCAACAATTTCTTGGGGAAAAGACAGACTTTTTCAAGCTCATAATTTCTAGCGTCAAAAATATTATTGCTTTGCTTTGAATAGAGGTATATTTATTTAACCACTTTTTTATGCTTCCTCAAACCCTTTCTTTCAATCTACCAATTTTAGTGGTAATATAATTACTATTTAATTTAACTGGATTGTTGTGGCACATAACTTTGTAAGAGTGCTTAAGGACTGCACTTCTGTGTACCTCTTACATTAGGAGTTATGCAGTTGACTGAAACGAACTGTATACTCAGTTGAGATTCATGATAACACACTTATAAAAGGGCTTACTGAACAGTACATGATCTGTGACTGAGAATGCAATATCATATTATGCCCCCATCTCTTTGCAATATAAGGCTCTAGGTAAGACCCTGGATGTGTCGTCATGGTATATCCTTCTGAAGGTTCTTGGTGGATGACGACGAAAACGTTGCTCACCACAATATCTCCGATATCTTCTGTGGGCACCTTGTCAGGTGAAACTGTAGCATTGGGATCAGTGGTGGAAGAAGGCTTATACATTATTTACAATATTATGAAAAGGATAATTACTGCTCACTATATAGTGGAGATGCTGAGTCACAGATAGAGACAGCAAAATGACTGTCAAACAGCTTTTGAGCAAACAGACCTTCATCAGAATATACAGCATGTGCACCCCGCCCCACACAGCCCCCCCCGACAGGCGCCCCCCCCCCCCCCGACAGGCGCCCCCCCCCCCCCCCCCCGACAGGCGCCCCCCCCCCCCCCCCCGACCGAGTTCGAGTCTCGGTCCGGCACACAGTTTTAATCTGCCAGGAAGTTTCATATCAGCGCACACTCCGCTGCAGAGTGAAAATCTCATTCTGGCACCAGGATGCGTTTACCATACTCCCCTGGCCACCAGATTCCCAGTCGAGAATCTGTGGGACAACATCGATTAGGCTGTTCAGACATGGATACGCAAATAAGAAACCTGTAGTCAGCATGACTCCACATCTCTGTCGGTACTTTCCGAAAGCTCACTGACTATCCTGGTGCTCTTTGAACCAGGCGGATACACTGTGAGCTGTGTGACACATTGCATTGTCCTGATGGTAGATGCCATTGTGCTGAGAAAAAACAAATTGCATGTAGGAATGGACATTCTCCTCGAGGATACATGCATACTTATCCATTGTGACTTACAGAATGACAAGATCACCCAGGGATGCCTGGAAACATTTACCAGACAATACAGCTTCCTCCTCCAACCCGGACCTTCTAAAAATTGTTGCAGGGTTTTTGCTTTCAGACGGTTCACACTGTACACACCAATGGCAATCTGTTCGATGGAACACAGGACGTAATTCATCCGAAAAGGCCACCTGTCGCCACTCGGTGGACGTCTAGTTGTGGTATTGGCGTGCAAATTCCAGTCTTCGTCGCCAGTGAACAGCAGTCAGCATGAATGCATGAACCAGGTGACTCCTGTGCAGGCCCATATGCAGGAACGTCCGCTGAACGGTCATTTACGAGACGCTGATGGTTGCCCCTTGGATCTTCTGGCTGGTCAGTTGCTCGAAAGTTGCATGTCAGTCTGCCCGTGGACATCTCCGCAACAATCAATGACCCCCTGCCATCTACTGCTCGTGGTGCACACAGCTGCCTTGGCACCAGTTTTGAGTAGTGCCATTTTGCAATGCATGGTATACTTTACCAATGGCGGCTCGTGAACAGTTTACAGACTTAGCCGTTTCGAGAATGTTTCCACCCTTGGCCCGAAAGCCAATGATCGTGTTGTTTTGGACATAAGGCAAATCGCACTACTTGTGCATTACGACAATGACTGCACTGTTTTGTAGGTCCCATCGACACGCTTTATATACCCTCCACTTTATATACCCTTCTGTGAGTGGTTATTTCAAGTTGATGTCGAACATAGGTGAGATAGGATCGTGTACAATAAGAGATACACTACTAACCCCAGCAGTCGCTAAATACGGTCCAAACATGGGAGCTACGCTGCTCCTGGCTATCACTCACTTGTCAAAAGCTGGAAAACTACCGTATATTTCTAACGCTCAGTTACTCTAAGTGAGTAACGCAATTTAGGCGCTTTGGCAGCATGGGACCACACTCACGGTGTCGACCGGAAGTGACGTCTCTTGCGTTGCAGCGAGCGCGGGGCTGCCCCTCGCTCTTGTCCGTGGTGCGGCAGCGCTCCTGTCCTTTCTGAGAAGAGAATGTTCCTGCTCGAGAACTCCAGTCGCTGACGTATTGTATACAAGTAGGGGCAACGCTTAGCCGGTAGTTACGCAATAAGGAAGGCCAACCACTGCTTTCCAGAAACGGAAGAAGTATACGAGCTGCGGTTTAACGACTGCAATGCTCTGCTGTCGTTAGCGGTCACACAAAGGCTTTCAGAGTAATGTCGTCGTAGTTCAGTTCACAGACTAGTTTCATGCAGCTCTTCATGTTAGTCTATCCTTCACGGATCTCTTCCTCTCTGCATAACTATTAAACAACCTACTTACACTTGAGTCTGCTTGCTATAGTCACGCTGTTGGTCTTCCTTACAGTTTGTAAACCCCCCCCCCCCCCTTCCATTCCTCCCTTCCCTCTCCTCCCGCACACGTATTTACCTATTTTATTAAAGAAACTATTCCTTGAAGCATCAAGATGTGTCTGTCCTATCAGCCAGTTCGTTCTTTTAGTAAAACTGTGCCATAAATTTTTTTACCAGATTCGATTCTTCATCTACGCATACGTATACTGGGTATCAGGCGGAACAAAAAATACTTTAGGTGGCGGTAGACGACAATAAAACATTCCATATAAGATGTAACATCTGTCCAGTTTTATTGGTTACAAAGATAACAGCCGTTAGAATATAATCCAAACAAATAAAGAGTATTGAAGAGAGATACAGACATCAGCCGCAATTCGGTACTGAATTAAACGATCACTATATGTTTTCGCGTATGAAAGTCGTCATAAATAATCCGTAACAATTTGAGACGAACAGTAATATGATAGACTTACAACACACGAGAGAGAAATGACTTTTATTACCCATTGTTAAAGCTGTCAGAGGCTCAGAGAGTAGTTCGTTCTATGCAGCAATAAAAATTTCTGATGATTTGACCAATGACATAACATGTCTGACACACAGTAAAAAATTTTGAATCTAATTTAAAATCATTTCTGCTGGACAACTTTTTCTATTCCATTGACGAATTTCTACGTAAAAACTTATAGACAGACAAAAAGTGTAGTTGCATAAGTAGGAATAAAACGATAATGCATTCATTAATGTAACCTACTCGTTCCACATCATTTCAACAAAAGAATCGTTCAAATGGTCTATGGAACATGCAACTAACCAACTAAGTAACTTCCAACCCAGATTCTCAACTTGTAGCACACTACACACGTAACATCCACAGTCCTCATTGCTCGCTGCTTTACCCGATTCCCACAAGAGTCTGGACGTAATGTGCATCTGTACAGAAGCTTTTATTACCGTCAAAACGCCTATAATAAATGTAGATGTTAAGCAAAGGCAAATGATTAAGTTGAAAGTTAATTTTCACAAATTCCACCTTCGACTTCAGTGCACTTTAGGATTCTGTTGACAACACCACATATAGCTCTTCCCAGGTCGCCTTGTCCTTTTTTTATAAGGACATTACTACTCGTAATAGAAACGACAATTTCTCTCTTGCATTTCCTTATCGTTGTAGACTTTCCTTTCAACCACCCCACACAGGCAAAATTCTAAAGGGATAAAGTCTGATCCACCTTTCAGATATTGTTAGGCTTAGCTGGCGAGTTATCTGACGATCAGAACATATGCATTCTTGTAGCCAAAGGAACCTCGTCCAACAACACTGGAAACTCACTATCAAGAAAGTCTTAGTTAACGGAGCTCTTTAGATCTACATCTACACTATGTGATCAAATGTATCCGGACACCTCCCAAAACATTCGTTTTTCATATTAGATGCATTGTGCTGCCACCTACTGCCAGGTACTCAGCATCAGCGACCTGAGTAATCATTAGACTTCATGAGAGCAGAATGGGGAGCTCCGCGGACTCACGGACTTCGAACGTGATCAGGTTATTGGGTGTCACTTCTGTCATACGTCAGTACGCCAGATTTCCACACTCCTAAACATCCCCAGGTCCACTGGTGATAGTGAAGTGGAAACGTGAAGGGACACATACAACACAATAGCGTGCAAGCCCACCTCGTCTGTTGACTGACAGAGACTGCTAACAGTTGAAGAGGGTTGTAACGTGTAATAGGCAGACATCTATCCAGACCATCACACAGGAATTTCAAACTGCATCAGAATCCACTGCAAGTACCATGACAGTTAGGCGGGAGGTGAGAAAACTTGGATTTCATGGTTGAGCGGCTGCTCATAAGCCACACATCACGCCGGTAAATGCCAAACGACGCCTCACTTGGTGTAAGGAGTAAACAATAGACGATTGAACAGTGGAAAAACGTTATGTGGAGTGACGAATCACTGTACGCAATGTGGCGATCCAATGGCAGGGTGTGGGTAAGGCGAATGCCCGCACCCCTTGTTTTGCGTCGCACTATCACAGCACAGGCCTACATTTATGTTTTAAGCACCTTCTTGCTTCCCACTGTTGAAGAGCAATTCGGAAATGGCGATTGCATGTTTCAACACGACCGAGCACTTGTTCATAATGCACGGCCTGTGGCGATGTGGTTAAACGACAATAACATCCCTGTAATGGACTGGCCTGCACAGAGTCTGCACCTGAATCCTATAGAACACTTTTGGGATGTTTTGGAACGCCGACTTCGCGCCAAGCGTCAACGACCGACATCGATCTCTCTCCTCAGTGCAGCACTCCGTGAAGAATGGACTGCCATGCCCCAAGAAACATTCAGCACCTGATTGAACGTATGCCTGCGTGAGTGAAAGTTGCCAAATCATTTATGTATGCTGTACCACAACAACCCCAGCCAACTGATTGCTTCTCAAACCACATCACACATTTACAGAGAAGCGTTCTGCAAAATCCGTCGCCACAAAACAAGTGTGTTTAGGTCGGACAACTGGTGTGAATTACGAGTGTTACTGATACCGTCGCGTGTGAAAGTGCCTTCATCGCCAAATATTTTTTAATAAGTTTGTTCGGCGATTTGCAACTAGGCAACGACAAAATTCCGATTGTCTACATCATTGTCCTCCTCGAAAGTACTGAATCCGCTGTGAATGACAAGTATAGAGGCCGTACATTCGTAATATCTAACGAAACGGGTAGAAATTCTGCGTTTGCTTTTTGAAGGACTAGGCACTACCATCCGAACAATGTCTTCTAGTTCATTCACGTTCAGATAAAGTATAACTGCTGGGCACTACATTAGTCTCACACAGTTTAGTGAAGACACGACTAGCTAAATACTGTCTAATCTGGTCCACTGTGGTTAGGAAATCACCTGCCGTACTCTTTACAATCATTAGGAGTAGTTTTACAAAACCCGTTCATAAATAGCATACCGGCATACTCAGCATTTGTAAATACATGCGGTAGGGTCAAAAAAATCACAGGTACGACTAAAAAATTTAGTTTTGTAAACACAAGCACACTTTTAAAGTTTGAATTTCAAAACAAATATAAAAGTCGCTAAATTAACACATAACAACTGGAATACCAACGCGGGAAATGAAAACGTATCTCCCTAAACAGCTGTATCTCTGTAACCAATAAAAACTGCACATTGTAGATAAAATCTTATAGGAAATTAGGCCCGGTCATGTTCCTCTTCAGTTCCTTCTACACGATCGACCTTTCAACCCCTCTGCTGGCTCTTTCGATGTTCACGGTTAGCTGTTCAGGAAACTGTGAGTACCAGAAGATCTCGAATAAGATCCCAGCAGAAGGGTCGAAACGTCGATTGTGTAGAAGACATTGAAGAGGAATATGATGAGGTCTAATTTCCTATAAGATTTTACCTTCAATGAAAACAGCCACGAAAGGCTGCTGACTTACATAATATTGGACACATTTTATTTATTTATTTTTTTGTCATCAGTCTTCTGACTTGTTTGATGCAGCCCGCCACGAATTCCTCTCCTGTGCCAGCCTCTTCATCTCAGAGTAGCACTTGCAATCTACGTCCTCAATTATTTGCTGGATGTATTCCAATCCCTGTCTTCCTCTACAGTTTTTGCCCCTCTACAGCTCCCTCTAATATCATGGAAGTCATTCCTTGATGTCTTAACAGGTGTCCTATCATCCTGTCCCTTCTCCTTGTGTTTTCCACATATTCCTTTTCTCTCCGATTCTGTGCAGAACATTCTCATTCCTTACCTTATCAGTCCACATAATTTTCAACATTTGTCTGTAACACCACATATCGAATGCTTCGACTCTCTTCTGTTCCGGTTTTCCCACAGTCCATGTTTCCCTGCCATACAATGCTGTGCTCAAAACGTACATTTCTCAGAAATTTCTTCCGCAGATTAAGACCTTTGTTTGATCCCAGTAGACTTCTGTTGACCTGAAATGCCCTTTTTGCCAGTACTAGTGTGCTTTTGATGTCATCCTTGATCCGTCCGTCATTGGTTGTTTTGCTGCCTAGGTAGCAGAATTCCTTGAATTCATCTACTTCGTGACCAACAGTCCTGAAGTTAAGTTTCTTGTTGTTCTCATTTCTGCTACTTCTCATTACTTTCGTCTTTGTTTGATTTACTCTCGATCATATTCTGTACACATTGCACTGTTCGTTCTATTAGCAGATCACGTAATTCTTCTTCACTTTCACTCAGAATAGCAATGTCATCAGCGAATCGTATCATTGATATCCTTTCACCTTGAATTTTAATTCCACTCCTGAATCTTTCTTTTATTTCCACCATTGCTTCTTCGATGTACAGATTGAACAGTAGGGGCGAAAGACTACATCAGGGATGTAGTCTTTCACCCCTAAATACTTACAGGACCTGACGTTTTCAATTATGTTCATCGTCAACACTGTAATAAGATACTAATGGGACCTTTATCTGCGTTACAGACGTTATCTGATCCTTATCTACCTTTAAGGAGAAGAGGTATTCATAACCAAAATGGAAATTTTGATCAAATTCATAAGATCGTCCAAGGAAAATACGGTTTTGTACATCGTGAGTGCATAATTTTACAGTGCTGTCTAGTAAATCGCTCGTGTGTGCTAAAAACACCAGAGGTTCCAGTGCATGTCCTTGGCACACACCTGATATTACTTTCGTTTCTGTAGAACACTGGGTTCTATCAGACAAATATTCCTCGAACCAGTCACATGTTTGTGAAAAGTAGTTTTCCTCAACTGGTTGCAATTCTTTGAGAGAATCTTGTTTTCCTACAGGAAAGTCACAATGTTTAAGCTTAGAATATACTCTAGCATCCTGCAATAGAGCGAAGTCTGCGTTATTGATATATAATTCTATGCATCTTATGTAAACGTGAGTGATTAACACACTTTTCCCTACGAATGGGATTATGCGTTGCACAAGAGATTCTCGATGAATATGAGATGGGAAAGGAGGTAATTCTGCAGCACAGTCAACATAAAATGTAACTGCAGTTCCATCATGGCATGGTAGCTTTTTCACTTTAAGTAGTATTAAACGGTATTCAGTAGAGAGGGTGCTCATAACAGAATCTCTTGAAAGCTGTCAAGCCCTTTTAGCCTTTCGGTTTGCCATCCTTTGACTTTCATTGCGAGTGTGATGTTTACATTGATGCGGAAAAGGTCATGAGATGCCTCCTAATATCGTACCGGACCTCCTTTTGCCCGGTTTAGTGCAGCAACTCGATGTGGCATAGACTCAACAAGTCGTTGGGAGCCCCCTGCAGAAATACCGAGCCATGCTGCTTCTGTATCCGTCCATAACTGCGAAGGTTTTGCCGGTGCAGGATTTTGAGTGCGAACTGACCTCTCGATTATGTCTCATACACAGGGTGATTTTTTCCACCGTAGGGATTGGTCGATGAGAGGATACAGAACAAAAAAGATCTAATGGTTGCCAGGCTAAAGATCATTTATTCAATCACACTTTGTTACCTATTACGCGCTATACCATGCATCCACAGTTACAATACGCATGGTTTCCTCCTAGAGGGTAGTACTGTTCCTCACACGTCGTACCCTAGCGTCCTCTCCTGCCGTAGTCATTAGTAATGTTTTGTCTGATTCACTTCTCTTGCTGACTTACCTTGTAGTGCATGTGATACAGAGTTGAACACAACGGTTCTATATTCGAATCGAGAGCTTACCGACACAGTGTTCACTTACGGAAAGGCAAATGGCAACGGGTGGCGGGCAGCAAGGTTGTATCAGGAGACCTATCCCCGCCGACAACAACCACAGCGATCAATGTTAGCAACAGTTTTTCGCCGTTTGTCAGAGACAGTGTCGTTTCAGGAAGCAGGAAATCATGAAGGATGTACCAGAAATGTTCGTACACCTTACTTGGAGGAAAATGTTATCAACACTGTGAAAGGCGACCGCCGTGTTAGTATCAGGCAGTTGGCCTGCCAGTACAGGGTGATCCAGACGACCGTGTGGAAAACTCTCCTTGACAATTGTTACCACCATTATCACTAGCAGCGTGTGCAGGGCTTACTAGCGACAGACTTTCCATATCGGGACCAGTTTTGTCATTGATTTCTTCACCAGGTAACAACGATTCCGGGATTTGTCATCCATCCTATTCACAGGTGACGTCACCTTTACGCGGAGTGGTACCTTCCACTTTCATAACGGTCATCTGTGGGATAGTACGCAGAACTCCCATGGTATGGTGACAGCGAATCACCAGCATCGGCGCAGCCGATTTGTGTGGGCCGGAATAATTGGCGACTCTATTTTGGGACCAGTCTTCCTTCCACGTCGCTTAATAGGCCGGAACTATCGGTGTTTCTTGTGGGTTACTTTGCCTCCCCTACTGGAAGAAGTGCCATTAATGATTCGAAGGGTTATGTGGCTGCTACACGATGGTGCTCCAGCCCACTTCGCCTTTAACGTCCGGACGCATCTCAATCGTGTCTTCCCTTGTCAATGGATCTGACGAGGGAGCTCCAGTTGTTTGGCCTGCTCATTCACCGGATCTCAATCCGTCCGATTTCTAGTTATGGTTCGTATCAAAAGTATCATATGTGCACAGCCCATTCCAGATGTGGAGACTCTGGAGCAGCGTATTCATGCTGCCTTTGACACTGTTCGGAATCTACCTGACCATTGTGAACGTGTGAGACAGAACGTGCTACGGCGCGTACATGCATGCGTTGAGGCACATGGAAATCATTTTCAGCACAGCGCGTATTAGACCGCATTCTCTGTAACAATGTATAACTGAATAAATGGTCTCCAGCATGAAAATCATGCCTTTCCGGAAATACAGGCAAGTTCATCAGCCTTCTCTTGTTCCAAATCCTCTCATCGATCTGTCCCTAGAGTTGGTACAAGGCGGAAAAAAATCATGTCGGTGATCTGAGTGGCCAAATCGTTCACTCGAATTGACCACAATGTTCTTCAAACCGACCGTGAACGATCGTGAGCCGGTGACATGGAGCACTGTCATCGTAAAAATTCCATCGTTTTTTTTGGGAACGTTCAGTCCACGAATGGCTGCAAATGGTATCCAAGTAGACGAACAATACGAGAACCCAGTACATTTCACATAAACACAGCCCACACCATTATGAAGCCACCAATATCTTGCACAGTGCCTTGTTGACAACTTGGAGCAATGGCTTCGTGGGGTCTGCACCGGACTCGAACCCTACCTTCAGCTCTTACCAACTGAAATTTGGTATCATCTGACCAGGCCGCAGTTCTCCAGTTGTCTAGAGTCCAATCGATTTGGTCATGAGCAAAGGCACACATGTCGGTCGTTTGCTGCCATAGTGCATTAACGTCAAATTTCGCTGCACTGTCCTACCCGATACTTTCGTCGTGCGCTCCACATTGATTTCTGCTGTTATTTCGCGCAGTGTTGCTTGTCTGTTAGCACTGACAACTCTAAGAAAACGCCACTGCTCTCGGTCGTTAAGTGAAGGCAATCGACCACAGCGTTGCCCGAGGAGAGAGGTACTGCCTAAAATTCGGTATTCTCGGCACTCTCGTTATAATGTGGATCTCGTTATATTGAATTCCCTAACGATTTCCGGATTGGAATGTCCCATGCATCTAGCTCCAACTACTATTCCGGATTCAGAGTCTGTTAATTCCTTTCATGCGGCCATAATCACGTCAATCACGTCGGAAACCGTTTCACAATGAATCACGTGAGTACAAATGACAGCTCCGCCAACGCGCTGCCCCTTTAATCCTTGTGTACGCGATATTACAGCCATCTGTATCTGTTGATTGTGTGCCGGTTAATATTGTGAAATGTCAGTGACGGTACTGAGAGCCTCGACAACTTGTTGCTCTGGTTATACTTAACTGATGGATCGTTCCTTCATTTCTCTGTGTTTTTCTGCGGTCTCTTTACAGCCAGCTTTTGCCGAGGACGTACGTTACGGAGGGGTGTTTTCACTGGGCTGAACTGCTGGGCGAATTCTTACAGTGAGCGGGACAAGTAGGAAGCGAGGCTCTGACTTTAGTAGACTCAAAGGAAGAACACCGAGATGTCGCTGGACTGGAATCCCTCCCCCCCCCCCCCCCCCCCCTCCTCCCGGCTAATGCCGGGCCGGCGCTTTTGTTCACTGGCCACGCCATTTTTCGTACTTTAATGTCACAGTGGCCCACATCAGGGAAGCGCCTCCTGAATCGCTTTACGGCGGGGGAGTAGTGTTTTGGACGCCTGTTGGAGTTTGCTTGTTGAATGGCGGGGTACCTGTTCTCTGAGCTCCGTATCTGTAGGCACTGAGAATGTTCCTCTTCCGAGGAAGAGCACACCTAGCGCAGCCGGGAGCCATCAAACCGAGCCCATGCAGGCAGCTTGTTTCTTCGGCGGCGGGTCTGCGCAATCTTCCGTCGAAGCATTTGCATCCGGCACAGCGGCTGCCGGGTGAAGCAAGCGTACAACCATCGCGCGCTGCCAGCGCCCGGGCCGGCAAATACGAGCACGTCTGGCCGCTGCCAACAGGACCTCTTCCACTTCCATCTCCACCGCCTTACGATAATGTTCTCGAGTCAGGGTTAAGGACGGACTTGTCACAGTTAAGTTCAAGGGGTGGCCGGATGCCCTTTCTGCCCCAACCCATACCCCTCGGGACGGAATTACTGTACCCCAGCTGTCTGCGTCTAGTGTAAATCGCGAAATAGTGCGATTGTGTTTCAGATGTCTGCGAGTCGTGTAACTAAGGCGGGACGTGGGGACGAGCCCGGTATTCACCTATTAAGATGTGGAAAACAGCCTAAAAACCACATCCAGGCTGGCCTGCACACCGGCCGTCGTCGTTAATCCGCCGGGCGGATTCGATCCGGGGCCGGCGCGCCTACCATAGTCCAGGAAGCAGTGCGTTAGCGCTCTCGACTATCTTGACGTGTTGGACTGTTAATACACTCATGCTTATAAATTAAGGAATGTGGTGCCACACAACTTGGCACTACACAAAACTGGCGCTAATAGCATAGGCACATAGGGAACACACAGGACACAGATCTGTAAGTCCATGGTATTGGTGATAAGTTGAGAAAACCGTCCCGAAACACATGTGCTACAAAACGCCACTGTTTCCTGCCTATGTACCCCAACATCAATATGGGATATGATCACCGTGCACACGCACACAGACCGCACAACGGGTTGGCATACTCTGGATCAGGTGGTCGAGCAGCTGCTGGGGTATAGCCTCCCAATCTTGCACCTGTGCCTGCCGGACCTCCTGAAGTGTACTAGGGGTGTGAAGACGTGCAGCGATACGTCGACCGAGAGCATCCCGGACGTGCTCGATGGGGTTTAGGTCTGGAGAACAGGCAGGCCATTCCATTCACCTGATATCTTCTGTTTCAAGGTACTCCTCCATGATGGCAGCTCGGTGGGGCCGTGCGTTATCATCCATCAGGAGGAAGGTGGGACCCACTGCACCCCTGAAAAGGCGGACATACTGGTGCAAAATGACGTCCCGAAACACCTGACCTGTTACAGTTCCTCTGTCAAAGACATGCAGGGGTGTACGTGCACCAACCATCATCCCACCCCACACTATCAAACCACGACCTCCATACCGGTCGCGTTCAAGAATATTGAGGGATTGTTATCTGGTTCCTGGTTCACGCCACATGAAAAGCCGGTGAGAATCACTGTTGTCTATACCTGGACCCGTCCGTGAACATAACCAAGGACTACTGTTCCAATGACCATGTTCTGTGTTCTTGACTCCAGGCTTTACGGGTTCTCCTGTGACCAGGGGTCAGTGGAATGCAACTTGCAGGTCTCCAGGCGAATAAACCATGTCTGTTCAGTCGTCTGTAGAGTGTGTGTCTGGAGACAACTGTTCCAGTGGCTGCGGTTAGGTCCCGAATAAGGCTACCTGCAGTACTCCGTGGCCGTCTGCGGGTACTGATGGTGGGATATCGGTCATCTTGTTGTGTTGTGCACTGTGGACGTCCAGTACTGTAGCGCCTGGACACGTTTCCTGTCAGCTGGAATCGTTGCCATAATCTTGAGATCACACTTTGTGGCACACAGAGGGCCCCTGCTACGACCTGCTGTGTTTGACCAGCCTCCAGTCTCCCTAGTATTCTACCCCTCATAACGTCATCAATATGTATTCTTTGAGCCATTTTCAACAAACACCATTAGCACGTCTGAAAACGTCTGCACACTTACTCGCTGCACCGTGCTCTGACATGCACCAACGCACCTCTGCATATGTGGACCACTGCCAGCGCCACCGTACGACGACCGTAGGTCAAATGCACCTCATGACCATACCCCGAGGTGATTTAAACCCGCAAACCGCCCACCAGAGCGTTGTTTCACCATATATCAGCATTATCCTTAATTTATGAGCATGAGTGTAGTTGTGTTAATATTTCTGTTGTTGTGAACATTTCAGTGATAGGGTTGTTCTTATCAGACTCGACTGCAAACCAACACTGACAACGATAGTTCAGTTACACATGGCGACGTTGCAAGTTGAAGATGAAGAGATAGAGAAATTATATGAGGTTATTGAAAGGGTAATGCAGTACTTAAAGGGAGACGAAAATCTAATAGTCATGGGGGACTGGAGTGCAGTCGTAGGGGAAGGAGCGGAAGAAAAGGTTACATGAGAATATGGTTTTGGGACAGGGAATGAGAGAGGAGAAAGACTAATTGAGTTCTGTTATAAATTTCAGCTAGTAATAGCAAATACTCTGTTCAAGAATCACAAGAGGAGGAGATATACTTGGGAAAGGCCGGGTGATACGCGAAGATTTCAGTTAGATTACATCATGGTCAGACAGAGATGCGGAAATCAGATACTAGATTGTAAGGCTTACCCAGGAACAGATATAGACTCGGATCACAATATAGTAGTGATGAAGAGTAGGCTGAGGTTTAAGAGATCAGTCAGGAAGAATCAATACAAAAAGAAGTGGGATGTGGAAGTACTAAGGAAAGACGGGATACAATTGAAATTCTCTAAGGCTGTAGATACACCAATAAGGAATAGCTCAGTAGGCAGCACAGTTGAAGAGGAATGGATATCTCTAAAAAGGGCACTCACAGAAGCTGGAAAGAAAAACACAGGTACAAGGAAGGTAATTCCAAAGAAATTATGGGTAATAGAAGAAATAATTCAGTTGTTCGATGAAACAAGGAAGTACAAAAATGTCCAGGGAAATTCAGGAATACCGAAACACAAAGTCGCTAAGGAATGAAATAAATAAGGATTGCAGGGAAGCTAAGATGAAATAGCTGCATGAAAAATAGGAAGAAGTCGAAAGAGAAATGATTGTCGGAAGGACTGACTCAGCATATAGGAAAGTCAAAATAACCTACGGTGAAATTAAAAGCAAAGGCGTTAACATTAAGAGTGCAGCGCGAATTCCACTGTTAAATGCAGAGGAGAGAACGGATAGGTGGAAAGAGTACATTGAAGGCCTCTATGAGGCAGAAGATTTGTCTGATTTAGAGGAGAGAAGGAATGCAGCAGTAGAATCAGAATTTAAAAGAGCATTGGAGGGCTTAAGATGCAGAAGGCATAGATAATATTCCATCAGTATTTCTAAAATCATTGGGGGAAGTGGCAACAAAACGACTTTTCACGTTGGTGTGTAGAATGTATGAGTCAGACGACATACCATCTGACTTTCGGAGAAATATTATCCACACAATTCCGAAGACCCCAAGAGCTGACAACTGCGAGAATTACGGCACAATCAGCTTAACAGTTCATGCATCCAAGTGTCTGACAAGAATAATATATGGAAGAATGGAAAAGAGAATTTAGGATGTGTAAGATGACGATCAGTTTGGGTTTAGGCAATGTAAAGGCACCAGATAGGCAATTCTGACATTGGGGTTGATAATGGAAGCAAAACCAAAGAAACGTCAAGACACGTTCATAGGATTTGTCGACTTGGAAAAAGCGTTCGACAGTGTAAAATGGTGCAAGATGTTCGAAATTCTGAGAAAAATAGGGGAAAGCTATAGCGAGATATGGGCAACATACAGTATGTTCAAGAAACAAGAGGGAATAATAAGAGTGGACGACCAAGAACTAAGCGCTCAGGTTAAAAAGGGTGTAAGACAGGGATGTAGTCTTTTGTCCCCTACTGTTCAGTCTGTACATCGAAGAAGCAATGACAGAAATAGGTTGAGGAGTAGGATTAAAATTCAAGGTGAAACGGTATCAGTGATACGATTCGCTGATGACATTGCTATCCTGAGTGAAAGTAAAGAAGAATTACATGATCTGCTGAATGGAATGAACAGTCTATTAAGTTCAGAATATGGATTGCGAGTAAATCGTAGAAAAACTAAAGTAATGAAATGTAGCAGAAATGAGAACAGCTAGAAATTTAACATCAGGATTGATGGTCACGAAGTAGATTAAGTTACGGAGTTCCACTACCTAGACAGCAGAATAACCAATGACGGATGCAGCAAGGAGAACCTCAAAAGCAGACTAGCACTGGCAAAAAGGGCGTGCCTGGCCAAGATAAGTCTACTAGTATCTAACATAGGCCGTAATTTGAGTAAGAAGTTTCTGAGAATGTACGTTTGGAGCACAGCATTGTATGGTAGTGAAACATGGGCTGTGGGAAAACCGGAACTGAAGAGAATCGAAGCGTTTGAGGTGTGATGCTACAGACGAATGTTGAAAATTATGTGGACTGATAAGGAGGTTCTGCGCAGAATAGGAGGGGAAAGGAAAAGATGGAAACCACAGACAAGGAGAAGGGATGGGATGAGAGGACATGGGTTAAGACGTCAGGGAATGACTTCCATGGTACTAGAGGGAGCTGCAGAAGGGAAAAATTGTAGAGGAAGACAGAGATTGGAATACATCAAGCAAATTATTGAGGACGCAGGTTGCAAGTGCTACTCTGAGATGAAGATGTTGGAACAGGAGAGGAATTCGTCGCGGGTTGCATCAAAATGTTCAAAGGTGTGTGAATTCCTAAGGGATCAAACTTCTGAGGTCATCGATCCCTAAGCTAACACACTACTTAATCCAGCTTACACTAACTTACACTAAGAACAATACACACGCCCATGCCGGAGGGAGGACTCGATCATCCGGCGGGAGGGGCAGCGCAATCAGTGACATAGCGCCTCTAACGGCGAGGACCGCATCAAACCCGTCAGATGACTGATCACTCAAGGAAAAAAAAGGAGAAAACCTTGACATTATTTGGCGTGCAGTTATTAGCCTACATAATTAGCCTACATAATGTGGGACCTGGATAAACTGACTAAACCAGAGGTTGTACAGAGTTTCAGGGAGAGCATAAGGGAAGAATTGACAAGAATGGGGGACAGAAATACAGTAGAAGAAGAATGGGTAGCTTTGAGGGATGAAGTAGTGAAGGTAGCAGAGGATCAAATAGGTAAAAAGACGAGGGCTAGTAGAAATCCTTGGGTAACAGAAGAAATATTCAATTTAATTGATGAAAGGAGAAAAAAATAAAAATGCAGTAAATGAAGCAGGCAAAAAGGAATACAAACGTCTCAAAAATGAGATCGACAGGAAGTGCAAAATGGCTAAGCAGGGATGGCTAGAGGACAAATGTAAGGATGTAGAGGCTTATCTCACTAGGGGTAAGATAGATACAGCCTACAGGAAAATTAAAGAGTCCTTTGGAGAAAAGAGAATCACTTGTATGAATATCAAGAGCTCAGATGGAAACCCAGTTCTAAGCAAAGAAGGGAAAGCAGAAAGGTGGAAGGAGTATATAGAGGGTCTATACAAGGGCGATGTACTTGAGGGCAATATTATGGAAATGGAAGAGGATGTAGATGAAGATGAAATGGGAGATACGATACTGCGTGAAGAGTTTGACAGAGCACTGAAAGACCTGAGTCGAAACAAGGCCCCCGGAGTAGACAACATTCCATTGGAACTACTGACGGCCTTGGGAGAGCCAGTCCTGACAAAACTCTACCGTCTGGTGAGGAAGATGTATGAGACAGGTGAAGTATCCTCAGACTTCAAGAAGAATATAAAAGTTCCAATCCCAAAGAAAGCAGGTGTTGACAGATGTGAAAATTACAGAACAATCAGTTTAATAAGCCACAGCTGCAAAATACTAACGCAAATTCTTTACAGACGAATGGAAAAACTAGTAGAAGCCGACCTCGGGGACGATCAGTTTGGATTCCGTAGAAATATTGGAACACCTGAGGTCAGGAGTCACTACACGCAGCAAGCGGCTACACGGGTAGCAGGGGTTGTGTGGCGTGGACTGGGCGGTTTTTTTAGGTTAGATGTCCTCGAGCAAGTACAGAAAGGGCAACAGCCTCAAAGGGTGAGGGGCAAAGTCAGGACATGCGGGGACCAAGCAGCAATCGGTATTGTAATTGTAAACTGTCGAAGCTGCATTGGTAAAGTACCGGAACTTCAAACGCTGATAGAAAGCACCGAAGCTGAAATCGTTATAGGTACAGAAAGCTGGCTGAAGCCAGAGATAAATTCTGCCGAAATTTTTACAAAGGCACAGACGGTGTTTAGAAAGGATAGATTGCATGCAACCGGTGGTGGCGTGTTTGTCACTGTTAGTAGTGGTTTATCCTGTAGTGAAGTAGAAGTGGATAGTTCCTGTGAATTATTATGGGTGGAGGTTACACTCAACAACCGAGCTAGGTTAATAATTGGCTCCTTTTACCGACCTCCCGACTCAGCAGCATTAGTGGCAGAACAACTGAGAGAAAATTTGGAATACATTTCACATAAATTTTCTCAGCATGTTATAGTCTTAGGTGGAGATTTCAATTTACCAGATATAGACTGGGACATTCAGATGTTTAGGACGGGTGGTAGGGACAGAACATCGAGTGACATTATACTGAATGCACTATCCGAAAATTACCTCGAGCAATTAAACAGAGAACCGACTCGTGGAGATAACATCTTGGACCTACTGATAACAAACAGACCTGAACTTTTCGACTCTGTAAGTGCAGAACAGGGAATCAGTGATCATAAGGCCGTTGCAGCATCCCTGAATATGGAAGTTAATAAGAATATAAAAAATGGGAGGAAGGTTTATCTGTTTAGCAAGAGTAATAGAAGGCAGATTTCAGACTATCTAACAGATCAAAACGAAGATTTCTGTTCAGACACTGACAATGTTGAGTGTTTATGGAAAACGTTTAAGGCAATCGTAAAATGCGTTTTAGACAGGTACGTGCCGAGTAAAACTGTGAGGGACGGGAAAAACCCACCGTGGTTCAACAACAAAGTTAGGAAACTACTGCGAAAGCAAAGAGAGCTTCACTCCAAGTTTAAACGCAGCCAAAACCTCTCAGACAAACAGAAGCTAAACGATGTCAAAGTTAGCGTAAGGAGGGCTATGCGTGAAGCGTTCAGTGAATTCGAAAGTAAAATTCTATGTACCGACTTGACAGAAAATCCTAGGAAGTTTTGGTCTTACGTTAAATCAGTAAGTGGCTCGAAACAGCATATCCAGACACTCCGGGATGATGATGGCATTGAAACAGAGGATGACACGCGTAAAGCTGAAATACTAAACACCTTTTTCCAAAGCTGTTTCACAGAGGAAGACCGCACTGCAGTTCCTTCTCTAAATCCTCGCACAAACGAAAAAATGGCTGACATCGATATAAGTGTCCGAGGAATAGAAAAGCAACTGGAATCACTCAACAGAGGAAAGTGCACTGGACCTGACGGGATACCAATTCGATTCTACACAGAGTACGCAAAAGAACTTGCCCCCCCCCCCCCCCCTTCTAACAGCCGTGTACCGCAAGTCTCTAGAGGAACGGAAGGTTCCAAATGATTGGAAAAGAGCACAGGTAGTCCCAGTCTTCAAGAAGGGTCGTCGAGCAGATGCGCAAAACTATAGACCTATATCGCTGACGTCGATCTGTTGTAGAATTTTAGAACATGTTTTTTGCTCAAGTATCATGTCGTTTTTGGAAACCCAGAATCTACTCTGAAGGGATCAACATGGATTCCGGAAAGAGCGATCGTGTGAGACCCAACTCGCTTTATTTGTTCATGAGACCCAGAAAATATTAGATACAGGCTCCCAGGTAGATGCTATTTTCCTTGACTTCCGGATGGCGTTCGATACAGTTCCGCACTGTCGTCTGATAAACAAAGTAAGAGGCTACGGAATATCAGACCAGCTGTGTGGCTGGATTGAAGAGTTTTTAGCAAACAGAACACAGCATGTTGTTATCAATGGAGAGACGTCTACAGACGTTAAAGTAACCTCTGGTGTGCCACAGGGGAGTGTTATGGGACCATTGCTTTTCACAATATATATAAATGACCTAGTAGATAGTGTCGGAAGTTCCATACGGCTTTTCGCGGATGATGCTGTAGTATACAGAGAAGTTGCAGCATCAGAAAATTGTAGCGAAATGCAGGAATATCTGCAGCGGATAGGCACTTGGTGCAGGGAGTGGCAACTGACCCTTAACATAGACAAATGTAATGTATTGCGAATACATAGGAAGAAGGATCCTTTATTGTATGATTATATGATAGCGGAACAAACAGTGGTAGCAGTTACTTCTGTAAAATATCTGGGAGTATGCGTGCGGAACTATTTGAAGTGTAATGATCATATAAAATTAATTGTTGGTAAGGCGGGTACCAGGTTGAGATTCATTGGGAGAGTCCTTAGAAAATTTAGTCCATCAACAAAGGAAGTGGCTTACAAAACACTCGTTCGACCTATACTTGAGTATTGCTCATCAGTGTGGGATCCGTACCAGATCGGATTGACGGATGAGATAGAGAAGATCCAAAGAAGAGCGGCGCGTTTCGTTACAGGGTTATTTGGTAACCGTGATAGCGTTACGGAGATGTTTAACAAAGTCAAGTGGCAGACTCTGCAAGAGAGGCGCTCTGCATCGCGGTGTACCTTGCTCGCCAGGTTTCGAGAGGGTGCGTTTCTGGATGAGGTGTCGAATATATTGCTTCCCCCTACTTATACCTCCCGAGGAGATCACGAATGTAAAATTAGAGAGATTCGAGCGCTCACGGAGGCTTTCAGACAGTCGTTCTTCCCGTGAACCATATGCGACTGGAACAGGAAAGGGAGGTAATGACAGTGGCACGTAAAGTGCCCTCCGCCACACACCGTTGGGTGGCTAGGGGAGTATAAATGTAGATGTAGATGTAGATGTAGATGCAATACTGACCCTACGACGTATCTTAGAAGCTAGATTAAGGAAAGGCAAACCTATGTTTCTTGCATTTGTAGACTTAGTGAAAGCTTTTGACAATGTTGACTGGAATACTCTCTTTCAAATTCTGAAGGTGGCAGGGGTAAAATACAGGGAGCGAAAGGCTATTTACAATTTGTACAGAAACCAGATGGCAGTTATAAGAGTCGAGGGACATGAAAGGGAAGCAGTGGTTGGAAAGGGAGTGAGACAGGGTTGTAGCCTTTCCCCGATGTTATTCAATCTGTATATTGAGCAAGCAGTGAAGGAAACAAAAGAAAAATTCGTAGTAGGTATTAAAATCCATGGAGAAGAAATAAAAACTTTGAGGTTTGCCGATGACATTGTAATTCTGTCAGAGGCAGCAAAGGACTTGGAAGAGCAGTTGAACGGAATGAATAGTGTCTTGAAGGGAGGATATAAGATGAACATCAACAAAAGCAAAACGAGGATTATGGAATGTAGTCGAATTAAGTCGGGTGATGCTGAGGGAATTAGATTAGGAAATGAAACACTTAAAGTAGTAAAGGAGTTTTGCTATTTGGGGAGCAAAATAACTGATGATGGTCGAAGTAGAGAGGATATAAAATGTAGACTGGCAATGGCAAGGAAAGTGTTTCTGAACAAGAGAAATTTGTTAACATCGAGTATTGATTTAAGTGTCAGGAAGTCGTTTCTGAAAGTATTTGTATGGAGTGTTGCCATGTATGGATGTGAAACATGGACGATAAGTAGTTTGGACAAGAAGAGAAGAGAAGCTTTCGAAATGTGGTGCTACAGAAGAATGCTGAAGATTAGATAGGTAGATCAGATAACTAATGAGGAGGTACTGAATAGGATCGGGGAGAAGAGAAGTTTGTGGCACAACTTGACTAGAAAAAGGGATCTGTTGGTAGGACATGTTCTGAGGCATCAAGGGATCACCCATTTAGTATTGGAGGGCAGCGTGGAGGGTAAAAATCGTAGAAGGAGACCAAGAGATGAATACACTAAGCAGATTCAGAAGGATGTAGGTTGCAGTAGGTACTAGGAGATGAAGAATCTTGCACAGGATAGAGTAGCATGGAGAGCTGCATCAAACCAGTCTCAGTACTGAAGACCACAACAACAACAACAACATCAATGTGTGTGTATGTAGTGGTTGTTAATAAAGAGTGTAGATACAGCAATTTTGGCGACGAGGTAGTTCGTGTCTATCGCGAGTGAAGTGGGTCCGGTGTTGGCTCAATTGTTACATCAGCAACAATTTGAACAACACTAGCAGAGTTATTCGCTGGGAGTACCGGCCCCACAGCCACTTCCACTTACTGAAGTATCCGCTCCCCGACCCCCCCAACCCTGCCCGCCCAAGTTCTTCCACCATTCTAAGAAGAAAGGGAAAGTTGGGACACATACGTGCGACGTCTGCAGCAGCAGCATTTCAGGTAGAGGATCCACCGTCCCAAGAAGGTTTTTTTTCTTAACAAGTTTGTTTGTGTGGCCATCCTCCGCAGCAAGCATATAAATACTTGTTTTGTAAATAAAACTGCCATTTCCTGCTGCTAGTTACTTTATTTACCCCATACGCGTTTCGCCTTCCCCCGTTCTAAGGCATCATCAGTAGGATCTACGATGACACAGTTTTGTTGTACAAATTACTTACGGATTGCTGATCTGCGTTTTCTCACATCTGGTCTGGAGGTCGCACTACCACTTGTAGCGTCCCCACTGAAATAATACGAAAAGACTTAGAAAACAGTATTTATAAAGAAGAGACATTTAAAAATTGAATAATATATTTTTTTATCATGTACCCGCAAAATAGTAATTTCTTTGTGTAAGTTTCGAGTGCAAAGAAATATAACAAAATGATCTAAAGAGAAGACAAAATAAGCTCTTTTGTTAATTTTTTAGTCGTCTTCACTTCTTCTCTTGTCTTGGTTGTGTGTAGACGGACATCTTGCGAGTGCTGGCAAATGTAAACATATTTGTACTAATTAAGCAGATAATATATTGATTTAATATCATTGTTCACTTTTAATTTGTAAGAGGTGATCCCGATTTCATGTCCGCCTTCCTTGAACTAACCTGCGTTCGAGCAATTTACAGTTCAACAATCGCAGCGGCCGATGCAGCCAACAACGCCATTATGTGGCGATATTAACTTATAAAAAATTAGCGGAAAGCGAAAAACTCGCCCGCTATTAACATAATATACATTTTTCTCCACAGCCGCCCGACGATACAGAAAATACGTAGCTTTAAGATTCTTATTATCAGTACAACAGCCGAGAGCCAGAGCCAGGACTCCGACTACAATGCAATGGTTAACGAAGGTAAGAAGAAATACTCTCGCGCGTGTGTGGTCGCAATTGTAATTAATAACTAAAGATTTTTTGCTTTAAAGTGAGCTGACTAGCCGAGGAAATTAATATGAAAAGTTTATTCCATTGTCCAACTTACATGTTCATGCTTTAAGATTCAGTGAGTCTAACGTTCATTAACGTAAAAAAAAAAAATTATACTGAAGATTAAATTGTTAAAGAAAGAGAACTTCACAAAAGCATTTAATTGTAAATCAAAATAAAATGAAATATTATTTTTATTAAGGCCCACCACGTAAGTCGGCAACAATCAACATAATAATATATTAAATTACGACGACCGACGGACGCGAAACACTTTTATCACTGCCATATAATCACATCTTTGTGTTCCCGCCTTCCACACACTGTTCACCATGTTTCTCACTCTTTTTTGTAGTTGTAGTGGACTATTGTTCTTTTGTCACTCGATACAACTATTTCGTCGTACACTGCATGAATATTGCGACTGCATTACGTGTTTGATCTTCTTTGGTATGTTTATCTATTTGTTGCCAATCTGTGCAGGGGTTCATGGATGAGTGAGTATAAAGATGTTGTGTTCTATTATTATTATATTGGATAGTATTATTATATTAACACTTTTTGCGAACGTTATTCTATTATTTTATCTATTAGTGTAAATAATGAATTGCTTGGCATGTTTACTTGGTCATTCAACAGGTTTTTCTTGCCGTGGATTGCGGCTGAAACATCTCATTTGCATGGAAAACTTACCCTATTGAAAGAGCCATCAGCGTTGTCATTTTCTGAAATGTCTGACTTGCTTAGTGCTTACTATCTTAAATAAACTCACGTTATTGTTGCCCATAGCCGCGCGTTGTAGCCGTGCGGCCTTGGGCGTCTTGTCACGGTTTCGCGCCCTCCCTCGGGCATGGGTGTTTGTGTTGTCCTTAGCGTAAATTAGTTTATGTTAGATTAAGTAGTGCGAAAGCCAAGAGACCGATGACCTCAGCAGTTTGGTCCCATAGTGCTTACCACAAATTTCCATTTGTTTCCCATATGGAATTCCACCAGCAGCAACAGGAAATAGGCTGGTCCTATCAAGCGTGGGTAGCTGACTTCCGTGGGCTAAGTAGGAAGTGTCAATTTGTCTGTGCTCACTGCCGACATTCCTATACCGATTGTCTGATTTGTGACTTCGTTGTTCGTTCTATCCCGGACGGAGAGGTCCGTCGGGAGGCGTTATCTTTAGCCTATCTAACGGTTCACGAGGTTTTGGCTGTCGCCAAGGCTTTCGAAGTGTCACAAGCTCCAGCTGAACACTTTATGGAGGTCATGGACGTTGAGTCAGTGCGTTTGTTGGCTCATTTGCAGCATTCCCTGGCGACTTCCTTGATTTTCTCCTCTAATTCATTCGGGTTGAAATCGGAAATTGCTGTTTTTGCCGGCCGAAGTGGTCGAGCGGTTCTAGGCGCTACGGTCTGGAACCGTAGCGCCTAGAACCGTGCGACCGCTACGGTCGCAGGTTCGAATCCTGCCTCGGGCGTGGATGTGTGTGAAGTCCACATAAGCGAGCGGTGTGTGCCGTGTGCCGTAAACAAGGCCATGCGACCGCGGTCTGTTGTAACTCCCAGCACAGCCGAGCCTCGGAAGCGGATGTGGAGTTCACGGAAGTGCATGGTGTTTCGCCAGTCCTTGGCCGCGAGCAAGATTTACATCATGCTGTTGATTCAGCAACGACCGTTCCGTTTCCTGGTCGACACCGTGTCTTCTGTGTCTGTATCATCGTCAGGGTCGGTCTGCTCTCTTCTCCACAAATCGTCGTTTGCTTGTTTATAGAAACCAGCCCATTCTTGTTAATTGAAGGTCCACGATTGACGTCGAGTGTCAGCTCGTCACGATGGCGATTACGTTTTTGACAGTAGACAGTGCGATGTCGGAGGACGTTGCAGAACATGTTTGGTCTCGGTGCATTTATTGTCTTTGAGTTTCAGATTCGAGACACTGTATATGTATTCCGTTCCAGAAACTGGGCGACCTCTCCCATGACTTTCTTCTCCTATTTTCGACAGGTTTGGTGGTCTCAAAGGATTTCGAGGCATATATCACGCCCAAACCAATGGCTATCTCTAAATTTTGTCGTGTTCGGCCTCTCCACTTCGCCCTGAGACCGGCAGTCAAGGAGGAACATGATACGTTGCAGGGCGTGGTTATCATTGAACTGGTCACCTATAGCCAATGGACGCGACCATAGGGTGTCATTCGCAAACCTTCAGGGGCGCTTCGTTTATGTGGAGATTCCAAATACACCATTAACACTCAGCTGGCAGTGGATTCTTCCATGGACCGACGAATTTCTCGCGGCACTGGATCATGGTGAACATTTTTTCAAAAATTGATTTGGCGGTGGCGTATTTACAAGTTTGTCTGGATTCCACTTCCCAACAGGTTATGGTTATCAACATCCCGTTCAGGTCAAACCGTTTCAAGCTCTCATCTCTTGGCATTGTGAATGCCCCGCCTGCTATTTTCAGTGCGTGTTAGAGCAGTTAATACGTGATGTCCCATGCTGTGTAAACTAACTAGACGACATTATCGTCACCAGGGTCCTAATGGCAAGAACATCTTGACAACCTTCAGACTTTTTTCATTAAACTGCAAGAGGCAGGCGTTAAGTGCAACCTGCGGAAGTCAAGGTTTTTTCAGACTAAAGTAGAATATTTGACTCATCGTCTTTTGTAGGATAAAGTCTGTCCCAGACAGCATCATCTAGTTGCTATTGTCAACCTTCTCTAGCCACGAAGCCTGAAAGAACTCAAAGCAGTCAGTAACTGTTCAAGATTTACCCTCAATCCGGTGGATGTCATTCATCCCTCAAACAACTTGTGGAAGAAAGGTGTTCTTTTTGTTTGATTCGCCCACATCAAGCCATTGCTAAAGTTTTTCCCGTGTCTCCATAACTTTACACTGGGTTAACAGCTGGTTCTTGCCACAGAAACGTCCCAGTATGGATATGGGACGGTTCTGTCTCAGAAGGAAGCTGATGGATCTGGACAACCTCTGGTATATGCCTCAAGGACAGTGACAGCGGCGCAATTTAAATATTCAAAAATAAGAAAGGAAGTGTCGGATATCGTCTACTTGGTCAACAGTTTCCACGTTTTCTTTTATGTAAACAAATTCCATCTCATCACGCACCAGAAACCACTAGTGGTGCTTTTCGGCCACCGTTCTTCCTGACAGGACTGCACAAAAACTTCAGCTGTGGGCCTGATTTCTGAGAGCGAATCAGCAAGAGGTTCATTATCGTCCCACTGCTAGTCATGCCAACAGAGATATGCTGTTGCGCTTACCCATTGCTCCTGACCCAGAATTAGAAAAACGAAAGTTGTTTTTTCCAAACCGATGATCTTATGAAGCAGGAGTTGGATAGGCTTCCAGTTACAGCAAAGTGCACAGAGAAAGCCACTCAGCAAGATCTGGTGCTCCGTCAGGTGTCTCATTTTATGTTGAAAGGTTGGCCCAAATGGCTGCCACTATGAAGTAAGTCCAACTTAGCAGTTTTTTCTTCTTTGTAACTGGCTGGCGGTGGTTGATGGAACACTCCTCCTTAGTATGAATTTGGACGAAGTCCACATTGTCGTCTCGCTGGTCCTGGGGTTCCGGATTATTGTGCTTCTGCACTGTGGCCATCAGGGCATAACCAGCATCAAACTGCTAGCGAGGCGTTTTGTTTACTTGTCTAGCATTGATTCAGCGATTGAGAACCTAGTCAGTGGGTGTAAACAGTGTGCCGAGCATCAGGCAGCCCCACTATGAACTTCAGCTCTGTGGCCGTGGGACAATGTCCACATCGATTTTGCGGGTCCTTTCTGTCATTTATGTGGTTAGCAATGGCGTATGCACCGTCAAATTACCCACATGCCACGCACATGCGCCCCATCTTGGCATATTTTTGTGATAAAAGGGTTGCCACATACTGTCGTCTCAGGTAAAGGCCCACAGACTGCTTCTGCATTGTTTTACAATTTCTGCATCTGGAATGGTGTTGCTTACCTCACATCCACACCAATTCGCCCCCAACTGAATGGTGATGTGCAACATATGTTGCATAGATTGAAGTGCTTGGCAGACTCGCTTGCCTGTGTTCCTAAGAATCTCCAGGATCATCCTGCTGAATGGCCACAACCTGGCAGAGTTTCTCCATGGCTGAAAATCTCGATGCTGCTACACCTGCTCCATCCTGTGCAACACCCTTTGGCGCAGCCACATCCTTCACAATATGCTGTGGATGATCCACACAGGACGTGCAGCTTCAGTCAGCGGCCGGGATGGGCGCTGCACAAGAGATGCACGGCCGGCGAATGTTCACATTGGACGCTGGCGGGGCGTCATTCTCCCGTCATCGGTGTTATCTACGCCCTTGGTGGGGCAACGACCGACCGCAGCCACAGCAGGCATCGTTGGCGGGTCCTCCTGCAGGAGCAGCCCCCTCCCAGGGGCTAGGCGCCATGGATGCTCCTTCCCTGGATGCGCTTGTGAGTGTCGACGACATGCAGATGAAGCCACTGCCTCCCCAGACCTCAGCTAGTGTCTGACGGGGCTTACAAGATGCCGCCCACTTATCAGAACATCGGCGGACGTTCCCTTGCCTCTTGCCACCACATGTCCACAGAGTCCCCATGTGTGGGACCATCACAACGGCCAGCACACCATCGTCCGGACCACTTTCACTCATACACCCTGCTGAGCTGGAGACAGCTGAGGGCCAATCTCTGCGAGGGTGACCCCTCTTCGGATGCTGATGAACCGACGGAAGCCAACGCTGCCGCTGTGCAGCTGCCATTATGCTGCTGCTTTCACCACTGTCATGGTCGTCGGATCACCTGAGCGGATTCGGTGGCTTCCTCGCCCATTTAGACCTTCCGCAAGCAGCGATCCAGCCCGTGTAATCCTCCTACATCGCGCACCGACACCTGTGGTGCCTGCCCTGTGGAAGAGAGGAGGGATGTAGCAGTGCGCCCACGCATGCATTCTTGTCGGAGATCAGACTGCGATGTCAGTTGACGTAGCGAGATACCACTAATTTTTGGCAACCAGCTGCCCAATTGGAGAAGTGCATTTTGCCCACCTTTTGGGAGGAGGAACTGCACGGTGGTTTGTTCATACGATTGCTGACAAAAAATCCTTCCGTCCGCTATTGATCGTTTTGAATTTTGGCTGACAGGTCGTGGTGTAAGTTTTGGATGTTGTGTTCAGAAGGCGAGATTTAGTATTATAGTATTCCAATCCAGACCGCCGGACCAGTAAGTCAGAGTATTGCGATCCAGATCACTGGACAGACAACTTAGTTTATTTTTTTGAGATGAGATTCTAGTGCAGACTTCAGACAGAGTCTGTTATTCGAGACAGGCCAGCCGATCCGACCACCAACTTCCAGATTTACTCAGCGCTATCTGTGAGGTCCACACATGACAACATGTGTATACGGTAATATACCGGAAGATCTGACGTATAGGGAACTTTGTCGAATTCGTCCTCCACCCTCAATAGTATATTCATGCGTTTGGTAAAACTGAAGTCCGTCCGAACCGGCCTTGAAGGCTAAACGGTACCGACCAGTCGCCGTGTCATCCTTAGCCCACAGGCGTCACTGGAAGCAGATGTAGACGGGCATTTGGTCAGCACACCGCTCTCCCGGCCGTATGTCAGTTTACGAGACCGGAGCCGCTACTACTCAGTTCGTCTGAGTGCAAGGACTGAGTGCGTCCCGTTATGCGCTTAGTGGCAGCAGAAGATCTTTCTTTGCATGCACCATAGTAATACGCTCTTCTCGTACTCATTCACTGTCTCGAGAAATGATAGTAAAGCAGTTAGATAGTGTTAACGTCTTGTCCACAGTAGGTGGCACAGTGTAGCGTAGTCAAAAAGTAGGCCTTTAGTGCAATATTGCCAATTTACCATTCTACTGATCTTCAATTATTGATAGCCACTCATTCAATTTGTGTCTTAGTATACCTATGTTTCAACAGCAGTTCATATCAGTGTTTCTAGTTAAAGAAAACTATTTGTGATATTGAAATACTCTGTTATTTCAGGACCAGCCTTACCTCATTTTACTTAGTAATTTTTTAATCAAATTATTGTGGAATATTATTGATTGTTTATTAATTTATGACAAGGTCTCAACTCTACACCAGCTGCCATGAACGATTCAGATTACTTAGCATTACATAATCCGTTGCGTGATATCAAAGCAGTGCTTCATGAGGATAGTGCAGTATTAAGGGGGAACTCCAGTACAGAATTTAAAATCAGGCATTCCAACACTGTCATATTACTGGGCATCTTACACTCTCATTTCTAAACCTCTGCCTCGCTCTAATTAAATATATATATATATATATATATATATATATATATATATATATATATATATATATATATATATATTCCATACCAACTCTGCCACCTGATTGGCCGTTTCCAGTGCATAGTGCACACCACGACTTAACAAATCTTCGCTATATAGCGCACTTTGAGGAGTCTACGTCAATCTCGTCACAGAACACATGAATCTTCTGGTTTAGGCCTTCCTCTCAGCTCGAGACTGGAGGGTCCTTGTTAGTCCTGAGAACAATGCTGCAAATCGACAGCTGACAGACACCTCACGATTGAGAGTAGCTGTCTTCACCACGTCTGCCAGTCTCCAGAAAGAGCCGAGAATTGTCTCAGATCTCTGACAATAGGCTTCGTTGGTGACGACGTGAATGACGACCTGCAGCTGACTGCAACTTGTGCTGTCAATTGCTCGGGGGTGCCCTCTTCCACCTGGAGATCAATTTCTCTCCTGAGTACACATTTGGTTTGTTTCCCTCTATTGATGTTATTCGCCTCAGAGGACCCATCACGCACCTAACATTGAAAGTGACTGCCACTAACGACCTCTTGTTTCCTTTCTGTGGATACCCTGACTGCAACAGAGAAGAGAACGCTGCACTAACAGGAGAGATAATGCAAGAGGGGAAGGTATGAGAGACAATGCCCACTGTCTCTACCATACTAAGAGCGGGAAGTAATGCCTCGAACCTATTCGTTAGAGGTGTGGGGTTAGACTGTCACCATTAGCCAGATACAACATCAACATCTACGTCATACTCCGCGAGGCCTCTAATGGTGCGTGGTGGAGGATACTTTTTCGTACCACTAACTGAGCCCTCCAGTCCTGTTCTATTCGCGAATAGTGCATAGAAAGAGTGATTGTCGGTCAGCCTCTGTATTGGCTCTAACTTCTCGAATTTTCTCCTCATGGTCATTACATGAGACGTGTGTGGAGGAAGTAATATGTTGTCCGACTTTTCCCGGAAAGTGATCCCTCGAAATTTCAATAGTAAACCTCCCGTGATGCGCAACGTCTCTCTTGTAACGTCTGCCAACGAAGTTTGTTGGGCATATCCTCAACGCTCTCGCGCCAGCTAAACAAGCCCATGACGAGATGCGCCGATCTTCGTTGGATCTGCTCCATCTCTTCTACCAGTCCTACATGGTAGGGATCCCAGATAGATGAAAAATACTCAAGAATCGGTCGAGGGAGCGCTATATAAACCATTTCCTTCGTGAATTAGTTACATTTCCTTAAGATTCTTCCTTTGAATCTGAGTCTGGTATCTGCTTTTCCCGCCATCTATTTTATGTGGTCATTCCACTTAAGGTCGTTCTGGATAGTTACTCCTAGATGTTTTGAGGCAGATACTGTTTCTAGCGGTTTGTCATCAATGGTGTAGCTGTGCAGTAGTGGATTTCTTTTCCTATGCATGCGCAATATGTTACATTCATTTACGTTCAGTGTCAACTGCCAGAGTCTGCACCATCATCGTTTCTCGAGGTAATTTTTCAAATAGTTGCCATCTTCTGGCGTTGCTACTTTGTTACAGACAACTGCATCATTTGCGACCAGCATTGAAAAGCATCCGACGCTTCCTACTAGATAATTTATGTATATTGCAAACAGTAATGGTCCTATCACACTTCCTTGGGGTATTCCGGAAATCACCTTTACATCCGTCGATTTTGTTCCTTTAAGAGCGACATGTTGAGTTCTATCCGCGAGGAAGTCTTGAGTCCAGTCGCAAATCTGCTCCGATACTCGATAAACTCATATTTTTTTCACTAAACGGCAGTTCGGGACGGTGTCAAATGCCTTCCTGCAGTCAAGGAACGCGGTATCACTCTTCCATATGAAACGCTTTCCACCAGCCTCTATCAAGTTGCCTCTTGGTACCAGACCGAGGTTTTCTGCGAACCATGACAGCAAAAAAGAATCTGGTGTTCCCACCGCGCCTTCGCAATGTGAGACTGCTCTGCCACTACATCACCAGCCAAATCTGTAGCAGTCAGATGGAGCTGGTGGACAATTGGCAATTCCTTCATCATAAGCCCGCAATGGCCACATCCCAATGGTTGTGAACTTAAATTTTTCAACTGTCTCAGCGGTCGCAAAATTCAAAGTGATTCGGGCGACAGCAGCGCTTATAGTGACGAGAAGCTACTCATGCAAATGCTAATGCTCGAAAAAATACGCAGACGCTTATTGAAAGTTAATAACCGCAACTCAAGACAGATAAATGAACAGTTACTATTTAAATCTTCACAGGAACACGTAAAATGAAGATTAGAAATAAACACTGTTTACAGACACAGGGGCTGCTACTGGAGCTGTTGTAGGAGCTCTTCATAGGTTATTTGACCTACCCATCTAATCTTAAGAATTATTCTTTAGCACCACATTTGGAAAGCTCTATGATCACCAGACTTAGCGCTAATGTTCCGGATTAGATTCTTAACCCCTCCGCAGCGCCCCATGAAGTGAAGGTCATCCGTCCGTGGGTTGGGGACGTCAAACTCGGCGGGCCCCTTGCTGCTACGCGAGAGGAGAAGGCTATGTGCCGGCAACGAGTTTCATCCTCTCTCTACTCTCATCATAATTCAACACATACATGACACCGCACTAGGCACGCACCCGTTGCAGTCACCCACACTTCACAGTTACACTTAGAAACAGAACACGCTCACGGGTGCGGATGGTAGAAAAGATCTTTCCAATTCAGGTGGCTAAACCTGCTCTTCGTGGTCTCCCACTCACTCATGCCACATGACTTTACCTTACTGTCTTCTCGTCTTCACTGTTCATCGTCCACGTTTCACTACAGAAAAATAGTCTGTTTCAAAAGATTCATTCGATTTCACAACACTATATCTTTTACATGGATGAAGATAGAAACTTGTGGCGAGTTTTAGCGTACACGAAGCATCACACAATTTTTATTCTAAAATTACCGTTTCACCTGTATGCACGTACAACCTTGAGATACTTTTTTAAAATTACGCGTAGGACAACAATTTTAATTTATTTCCCACAAATTTTAATGTGCGCTCCATCAGACTCACGACAAACATCTCGATGATATCAAACACGTTCCATACTTTTTAGAGCATGTCCGTCTGTTTCATCACTGACACCGTCACCTGCGTTCCTAAGGAAGTACGTTAGTTGTCGTTATTGTCGTAGCAGGCCTTCAGACGTCTTTCTGCCTTGCTGTAGTTACCAGGTCATACCTACCTACACGGTTACATCTAACTGCTATTAAACTACTGATGTCCAACATATTTCCCTTTTAGTCTCGTGAACAGATCTTCCGAATGCCATTACTACTGCATATACTGTTCCGTCATCTGCACCCGTAATCTACACTAAGTTTAACATAACACGCCGCGCGGGATTAGCCGAGCGGTCTAAGGCGCTGCAGTCATAGACTGTGCGGCTGGCCCCGGCGGAGGTTCGAGTCCTCCCTCGGGCATGGGTGTGTGTTTGTCCTTAGGATAATTTAGGTTAACTAGTGTGTAAGCTTAGGGACTGATGACCTTAGCAGTTAAGATTTCACACACATTTGAACATTTTTTGAACATAACACGCACCTTACTTTCCTCCCATAGGGGGCACCAATCCTCCTCACCTTCAAGACTTTCAGCCCGGTATTAGAAGAAGGGATCGGTTGGTAGGACATGTTTTGAGGCATCAAGGGATCACAAATTTAGCATTGGAGGGCAGTGTGGAGGGTAAAAATCGTAGAGGGAGACCAAGAGATGAATACACTAAGCAGATTCAGAAGGATGTAGGTTGCAGTAGGTACTGGGAGATGAAGAAGCTTGCACAGGATAGAGTAGCATGGAGAGCTGCATCAAACCAGTCTCAGGACTGAAGACCACAACAACACAACAACTGCTAAGTTACGCTGGGATATTGTCTTAACATAAAATATTAATTTCAGGCAGCCAGTAGAAGTATTGGTTCTGTAGTAGTATAACAAACCATGTGCAGTGCATTTGTTATACCTTTATTCCGAAGCTATGTGTAAACAATGTTATAAGACTGCTTTACGCTGGTAACACGCAACGAATTCATTAAAAACTGTTAAGTATTCATTTCGTTCTAGCTTCAAAGATGTAAAAATTTTCCTCGATACTGAAACATTGCACTTGCATGTCTCACAAAAATTACACTGTGGCTTCTCTCTTTCAGGGATTCTCTATAAAGCTGTGTGATACCGTTGGTAATGATAAGTACTTATCCGTCAACTATTCTTTTAAGATTAAAATTTCCAAATTCATTTAATTAATCGACCACATTCGATAGCGCGCACGTCTACAGAGTACGAAGTCATCATTATTCTAATAGGGTATGTCTTTTAGCGCTTATTGCTGGTTAAACGACGACGAACATTTTGCAGTATCTCTGCCGTTGTGTTTTCGCTTCATCATTTAAAAAATTATAGCTTCATGATCATTGTGAATCTATATCTTGAAACAGATAAACTTCTTCTTGAAACTGTAAAGGAGAGTATTGTACCTAGAGGATAGCGTACCTGGGAACACACGATGTTTGTTGGTCGATACTTCAGTCTAGACTGATTTTAGAATCACATAAAGAAATGCGGATTGGAGACTACCGTAAGTAGTTACCGTAATTTTCTACAGTATTTGTTGTTGTATTTTACACAGCATTTGTGAGTATTTCACTTTCTAAACATTTAAGTGTTGTATAATATATTAAAGCTATTTGTCATACATTGTTAATTCTTCAGGGTCAGAATTATGTGGTGAGTAAAATGGTATATGTTTTTAGAACTATTTGTATAACATGTGGACAGGTAATCCGAAACAGAAGAAAGTCTTTTACCTGTCTCGAAAATGGATCCACCATAGCTTCTGTTTCAAAATGTATTTAACCTGTGACTTGTTTTTGATGCACTTCTTCTAAATTTTAGATTAGCTTAGATTCAGTTTTCGTTCCATAAACCAAAACCGAGATGGGTGTAGAAGAAGTCAGAAAGTATAACACAAAAAACATAAAAAAATTTGAATACAATACTCACTACCCTCATCGTTTGTCAGGAGATTGTCAAAATATCTGAATACATTACAGTAAACTGCAACTGCCAATATTTACAGAATTAATACACTGTCAGAATGAAACATAGTTATGGACTTTTAATAAATTTATCACGAATAAAATACGTTATCTTGACTGTTGTGACCAAGTGCTACCAAAACTGAAAATTTTTAGTGTTAAGCTGGTCTAACAGTTCCTGCTAGGCCGTTCATCTACAGAGAAGAAAGAGTTACCTATCAAAAAGTCCTTCAAACTCCGTCTAAACGGTGCTTATCTGTAACCAAGTTATTAATGGTTGCTGACAATTTCTTGAAAACGTGTTTTCCTGAATATTGGACCCGTTTTAGGTCCCTATGTAGATTGTTTTTATTATTCCTAATATTGATATTTGTTGGAAATAGAGATATGATACTTGCAACAAATTTCATTAAGGAACAAATTTACTGAGAAGCAGTGGTTAGAATACAAAGTTTCTTGAACAGGTTTCAACACGGTGTTTTCGAATTTACACCATAAATGATTTTTATCACACGTTCTTGCACGCTAATACCTTTTGCCCGGTTTGACGAGTTACCCCAGAATATGATCCCGTATGACATAATAGGAAGAATGTAACCAAAGTATGCACGTTTTTTAATATTTATATCTCCTACCTCTGACATCATTCTCACTGCAAATACAGACTTGTTTAGGCGCTTCAGCAGTTCTTTGGTATGCCCTTCCCAACTGAATTTATTATCGAGTTGTAATCCCAGAAATTTAACACTGTCAACCTCTTCGATCTACATGTCTTCACATGTTATACACATGCTGGAAGGAAATCTTTTACAGGTTCTGAACTGCATATAGTGAGTCTTTTCAATGTTTAATGACAGTGAATTAACTTTAAACCATTTGTTAATGTCAGTGAAAATTTGATTAGCAGCCATTTCTAAACGTGTACTTGACTCGTTATTTATTGCAATGTTTGCTTCATATGCAAACAAAACAAACTGTGCATCCAGCAATGTAACAGACGAGACGTCAATAACGTATACAAGAAAAAGAAACGGACACGAGATTGAACATGGGGGAGCACCACATGTAATCAGTTCCCGCCGGCCGGAGTGGCCGTGCGGTTCTGGGCGCTACAGTCTGGAGCCGAGCGACCGCTACGGTCGCAGGTTCGAATCCTGCCTCGGGCATGGATGTGTGTGATGTCCTTAGGTTAGTTAGGTTTAAGTAGTTCTAAGTTCCAGGCGACTGATGACCTCAGAAGTTAAGTCGCATAGTGCTCAGAGCCATTTGAACAATTTTTTTTTAATCAGTTCCCAGTCAGATGAAGACTGACTGCTCACTGCACATGTATTTAGCGAAGACACCCTTTGTTTCCTTTTTCTTAGATAAGACTCAAACCATTTCGCAGCACTGCCGGTGACACCTTAATATTCTAATTCACTTAAGAGAATGCTGTGATTCACCTTTTGACAGGTCACAGAAAATGCCAGTAGCCTCTAATTTCTTATCTAATGAATGAAGTACATTCTCATTGGCGGTATAAATAGCTTTCTCTCTATCAGAACCCTTAATAAACCCAAACTATTACTTCTGACAGTATATTATTTGCAGTAAAGTGCTTAAGGAGACGCTTGAACGCAGGCTTTCCAAATATTTTTGAGTAAGCCGGCAAAGTTGAAACTGGTCGATAGTTTGATGGCATCTCTTTATCCCCGTTCTTGTAAAGAGGCTTAACTGCAGCGTATTTTAGCCAGTCTGGAAATGTTCCTCTGATATGAGATTGATTACACAAATAACTTAAGACAGACCTCAACTTGCATGAGTACTCTTTGATCAACTTCGTTGATAAGTTATCATAACAACCAGAATATTTAAATGTTACTTCTTTGGAAGACGTGAGTGCCATTTCCATTTTACTGAAGTTATTTGTAAAGACTGGTCTCAGATACTCCATTGCACTGTTTACTGAACCTGATGACCCCAAGCTGTCAGGAACAAAAACAAAGTACTTGTTTACGTGGTTTGCAACATTACGTGCACTTGTTATCAATGTCTCATTTATTTTTAGAGCTCTCTGTTCCTCTTTCTTTTTGGACCTACCTGTCTCTGTCTTCACTATATTTTATTTCACTTACTGATCATTGGTGTATAGTAAAAGAATAATGTAATAGGTAGATTATTAAATACAATGACGACAAGATTTTCACGGCTGCAACGCTTTAAAATTTCAGTCGAATATTTATTTCTAGATACATAATCATGCTGTACCTTGGAATATGATTTCATATTTAGAGAAACTTTAATTTTCCAGAGTAGTTTTTGTAATTTCGGGAAAAGACTGCAGCACGTAAAAAGTGAACACCATCATTTAAAAATCAAATAAGAAAATATATTAAACTTCTGTTACAGGGTTGGCTAGAGGCAAAAGTTTGAAAAGCGTACCAAGGTACAAGAGTTTCTTCTATATTTTATTTTGCATTCACACTTTCAATAAATAACAAATCACTTTTAATGAATAATCTTTCAGCATTGGTTATAATAGCTAAATGTAACAATCTGAAATACAGCTTTACTTGCTTGTATCACAACTGCTACTGAAAAGCAACTCTACCGAAAACGGTTATGAGTACAAAAGACCCACTGAATTTCATTTTCGCAACAATGGATTAATAATATCCTCTGACGACATAGTTGGCGGAAGTCGACCTTCTTGTGATTGCAAACTGCTACTGCGCCTTCATACAAAGACCAACTCCGTCCACTATCTCTTAATTACGCAGGAAGTAATCTCGTTCGGTAGACATGAAACATAAGAAAGCAAAGCGAAAAACCCGTTATTAGGTTTCATACAAATTTTTAAAACTATAAAATACGTATTATTTGTTCTCATTTCCAGGTTTGGCGAGGCGGGAAAAACATGAGTCACATAGTTAAGGTTAGATGGGAAGGTCGAATAATTAATGAGGAAGTTCTAACTCGAGCTGGAGAAAAAACGAATTTGTGGCTCAATGTGGCTAAATGAAGGGATCAGGTGATACAACGACTAACGTAAACAACATAGGCTAGCCAAGGCGCCGCCATGTTTCACGCAAGGTGGAAATTGGCCGCCGGGTTTTGCAATGTCTTGTAGTAGATTGATACTGATCGTGTGGTGGCACGGAATCATAAGGTTCTGTTTGTTCCAGAACAACATGTCTTTTGCCTTTACTCGCGATTTTTCTTTATTCATTGCCGGTACTAGTCGTTTCGGGAAATAATTCTCAATATGAAATGCGTTTTTCGTGTACTTTGGCTTCTCGAGCGTGATGTTTGCGATGTGCGAGCTGCTGCATTATTCTGGTACTGGGGAGTTTACTACAACGGAATAGTGCCCATATGTGTATTTACCGATTTATCTTCCTCGTTAGCTAATGACGAATTTGTTTATAACTTTTACTTCCAGCTATTACACCTTCGACTTGAATGACGTTTCGCATGTTTCACGCTAGGAAGTTCTATCTTACATATTTATCAAATAAGTATATTTATACGGGTCGCTGGTACTTACTGAGAATGCAAATGACAGTAGATAAAAATAAATATTGTAAGGCGTGATCAAACGTCTAATTATCGTTGCTTTTGTCTAGAATTCCAGATAAATGGTCTAGTGTTTTTTGATCTAACGTAATGATTTTTGTGTGGCTTTCGACGGTTCTACTGGAATACAGGACAGTCAAATTTCATGTCAAATTACGTTAGGATATTTGTTTCTCGGAAAAATGAAAGTACCAAAACCGCTAAGACAGGAGTATGCATAATTATCCTGAGGATGCCGCCACTTGCTCCTGACTTACAGTGGTTACCCATCTTTATGATAGCTCACTGTTTTTCAAAGGAATTCTGTACACAAAAGCATGGATAAATGCGAATAACACTCGTGCACCGAGGGGTCCGTACAAACTTAACCATGTATACAGATAGCTCATCCACCTCGGAAATCGAGAATTTCTACAATTTATGCCTTCTATCGATATCGGTACTGGGAAGATATCAAAATATGTCACATAAACGGCCGGATCTTTTGACTGTATTGACTTAAAGCTTAATTTTTTTTACACCGACAATGGGCTATAAACCTCAGTACGTGACATTAATTTCATCTTGATACGTCTACCCGTCTTAACAGCGGCACAGACCTATAAGGATTCTGTTTTTACCGACTGAGATACGGTACCCTAAAAATAAAGATTAAACTCATTAGAGTATATATATATATATGTACATAGTCTATATGCCTATTCTAGTTATTGTTTAACATGTAATTTTACTTCGGACAAACAGATGTATTGTCGATGCATTGAGGCACATTAAATGCAATAGAGATGTGCACTTTACTAAAGTCATCTGCCTGAAATCCCAAATAACCACGAGGATCCAGAAAATACGATGCAGAAATTTAGCAAATACGACAGATACGTACAAGAAATGTTACAAGTGAAAATATACCGATACTTAGATAAAGTACAACACTGCTACACTTCCGTTACTACGATTAATACAGTTGTACACAGAACATACAATGGTCTTGATTTGTGGTCAATATTATATTTCGATCACAAAAGCATTTGATTTTCCAGCATCTGTTGGACCTGCTCAACTTAAATATTTGTTGTGTCCGATGCTGAGAGAGACGTGCAATAATTAACGTAACATATTTTTTACTCTGACAATTTCGTTGGACATCGCGCAACATTCCTGCTTTACCCTCTACAGTTTCTTGAAGTTCCGATAAGGCAGCGGTGCTAAACGTAACCTTCAAATGGCGTTTGTAACGAAGGTGCGTTCCAAGCAGAGACTTGTCGTTGAATTATTTTTGGCGGAAAACCAGAGCATCGCTAGTATTACAGGCGCTTGCAGAATGTCAACGGAGAACTGGCAGTGAACAAAAGCACGGTGAGTCGTTGGGCGAGGCGTCAGTCATCATTGCAACAAAGTTGCACAAACCTGTCCGGCCTCCCGTGTACCGGCCAGCGGAAAACGGCTGAGGATCCTGCAATGTTAGAATGTTCGTACACTCTCATTCGAGGTGATGCAAACGGACTTTCCTTCTCCATGACAACGCAAGGCCTCACACAAGTCTGCTCACCAGAGAAAAGCTCACGAAAAACCATTGAATCGTTCTTCTTCATCCACCCTACTCCTTGGATCTCGCATCTTCCGACTTCCATCTGCTTGGCGAAGGATGCACTCTGCGGGAAGCTGTACGCGGATGATGTTATTCAAGCAGCAAGACGTAGGTTCTGACGTCGACCAGTAGAGCATACAGGTCCTCCCAGTAAGGTGGCGCAAGGCAGCCTCATTGAACGGAGATTATGTTGAAAATAGGGTTTTGTAGGCACAAGACTGGGGAATAATACGATGTATTGGATCCTGAATAAAACCAACCTAGTTTCATAAAAAAGTGTTGACTTACATATTGAATATCCCTCGTACAAAATACGGCGGCCAGACTTGTTTGTTGCTGCCACCCAGAGCATTGTAACTCGTAAATAGTCTATATTGATTATATACCTTTCTGGCCTCCGAAGCGTCAGGGGACCGTTGGTAGTGGAGGGAAGTGTGGGGGGTAAAAATCACAGAGGGACATCAAGACTTGAATACTATAGGTGCGTTCAGATAGATGTAGGAGCAGTAGTCACAAAGAGTTGAAGAGGCTTCCACAGGATAAATTATTGCGGACAGCTGCAGCAGACCAATCTTTGTACTGAAGACCACAACAGTCCACATTTTGTGACACGGTACTATCCCTCCTCCCTAAAGAGTTCATAGGCTCCCTGCTCCTCCCTGATCCACACCAACATCAGCAATATCAGTGGACTAGGAGCCATAAATGCTTCGTATGAATCCACATCCATTGCCACTACCTCGAGAAACAGCATGTGCAGCAACAGCGGTCCTGTAGGCAACTTCACCAGTCAAGAACCACCCAACAACACAGACACAGGACCAACACAGTCTCCCACCTACAGCCCCACAATCGCCATCTACTGTCAAGAATACCCAAAAACGCCTACAGCGCCAGACTGTGGACCAAATCCCAGTCTTTGAACCCAAGAAAACACAGACTGATGCCCTTAAACCCAACCAGTACCATTCTAAGGTCCCTCACTCCCTCACATACGCTGAGAAGCCACAGCTCTGCCGAGAGCTGCGGCAGGCGCGCCCCTACGTCATGCTTCCTGTGTGGCCCTTCACGTCTCACTGGCGACCTCAACATCCGGCGCGTTTGCTGCAGCTGGCTGGTCTGGGGTTCGTGCTTGATTCCGTCATCTATATAACTGCCACACGTTCCTCCTCTTCTGATGTTAAGCTCTTCCTGCTGTGTCCTTTCCTCTTACTGACTGAACGGCACCACTGCCTCTTCCTCAAAGCTGCACATGCAGCCAGCTGGTTCGAGGTCTTCGCAAAATTCACTGGCTTTGCATCATTCACCTTCCAGAATGCACACTTATCCTTTTGTCGATAACCCTTGATACTGAGAGTTTTGACAAATTATTTGATGTTGTTGTGGTCTTCAGCATGAAGGCTAGTGTGATATATCTCTTCACGCTAGTCTATCCCAGGCAAGTACTTTTATCTCTGCAGTACTACCACAAAAAGTTCATAGCCTCTTGATGCAGCGTTAACGCCCTAACAGCTACACTGTGTGCATTAATGTGAGCACCTGTCAAAAGCGTCAATAACCAGCTGCGCTAGGTTTGTCGATTGAGGATCCATGGCGATAACAGCCCGATCGAGGTTGTACCACAGATTCTTGATTCGGTTAAAATCCGGGGAATTTGGTGGCCAGTGGAGTACGCTACACTCATACTGGTGCCCTTCGAACCACGCTCGTTCCCTGCGATCTGCAAGACACTTCACATTGTCCTGCTGGTAGAGCCATCATGCCGAGGAAAAACAAACAGCATGTAGGGGTGGACATAGTCCCCAAGGATAGAAGTATACTTATGTTGATTCATTGTGTCTTTCGGAATGAGGAGATCACCCAGGGAATACCATGAAAACCTTCGCCAGACCATAACCCCCCTACTTCAACCGGGAACCTTCCAACGATTGTTGTAGGGTGTTTGGTTTTAGACGTTTCACGCCGTACACGCCAACTGCCATCTCTCCGATGGAGTTTAAAATGTGATTCGTCTCGAAAGAGTACGTGTCGCCACCCTGTGGTCGTATAGTGTGTTATTGGAATGCAAATTCCAGCCTTCGCCGCTGCTGAACGGCAGTCAGCATGGGTGCTTGAACCAGGCGCCTGCTGCGGAGGCCCGCAGACAGCAACTTTCGCTGAAGAGTCGTTTAGGAAACGCTGTTGGTAGCTCCTTGGACCATCTGGGCGCTCGGTTGCTCGACAGCTGCACTTCCATTTGCCCGTACACATCCCCGCAGCCGTTGTTCACTCCAGTTATCTATGGCTCGTGGTGCACCACAGTAGCCTCGGCGCCGGTTTTGGACAGCGCCATTTTGCCACGCAAGGTATCCTTTGAACACAGCGACACGCGAACAGTTTACAAACTTTTTGAAAATGCTTCCACCCGTTACCCGAAAGCCAATGATGATACCCTTTTGGACGTCACTCTTATCCAATCTAATCCTCAGCATTCTTTTGTGGTACCACATATCCGTACTTCCCTACCTTGTTTTGTTCTTATTGTTTTTATTTGATTTATACTCATTTTTCAAGAAACTAGCAATTCCAAGACCTTTGCCCTCTCTACAGAAGTGCAATGTCATCGGCAAACTTTAATTCCTTCCCCTTGGTTTCCTTTTCTTCTTCCATTTTTGCACAGATTGAATAACATGGAGGATATGCTCCAACCCTGTCTCACTCCGTTCACAACTAGTGCCCCCGTGTCACTTTCGTTGATTCTTGTGACTCCATGTATGAATGGATGGTTTCGCGGCGATATGAATTAATAAAATTTTCTCGAGCTTCCAACCGCATCAGGTGGTTAAAACCCCACGAGCTTTCGACCGAGCTCTCCTTAGTCATTGTCAAGTGGTAAGCACACGACAGGTGCTTACGCCTTCGCTATCCAGAAAAATCAACCGTGGCAGGACACGCCTTAGAAAATGGACACCGAATTCTGTTCGACGAGCCGCTCGGGATTAGCCGAGCGATCTATGGCGCTCCAGTCGTGGACTGTGCGGCTGGTCCCGGCGGAGGTTCGAGTCCTCCCTCGGGCACGGGTGTCTATGTTTGTCTTTAGGATAATTTAGGTTAAGTAGTGTGTAAGCTTAGGGACTGATGACCTTAGCAGTTAAGTTCCATGAGATTTCACACATTTTTCTATTCGACGAAACGTCTGTCGTTATGAGGACGAAGGGATTTTGGGATAGCGTCATAAAAGAAGCTATTGAAATAAAAACCTCTGAAAACACCATCAACAAGGACGACGGTTTGCAGCTCAGTACAGCCTGGGACCCGGCCATCGCGGGGTTAAAACGGGCGCGACGGACGCGCCGGACGCGGGATGAAAACATTACCATATATGGTGAGGAAGAGAGCACCAGTGACGTCACAGCCAGCAGTGTGGCTGTATAAAGACGCGGCCACGGCGACACACCAGTCAGTCTTACCAACTGACAATGACTGAGGAGAGCTCGGTCGAAAGCTCGTGAGATTTTAGCCACCTGACGCGGCTGGAAGCCCGAGAAAATTTTATTAATTCTTGTGACTGCAGTCTAGTTTCTGTACAAGTTGTAACTAGCCTGTCATTTGCTACATTTTATTTCTGATAACTTCAGAATTTCAAAGAGTGTATTCCAGTGATGAATAATTTAATTGATTTTGCAGTACTAGTTTCAGGCAAGCTGTTTGAACAGTTATGCAATCGATAGGTAGCGCCACGGTCTCCGCTAGAAAATCTTTGCCTTAGGAGGGCGTGGTTCGCGAGGAGATCGGAGGCGCGAGGGCAGTGACAGTGAGACAAGGCAGGTGAAACATTCTCTCGGGGTGAGGCGGCCGAGTTGGAACTTGGCTGCGAGGCGAGTAGCGTGCCAGCAGTTGAGGCCTAGTACAGGTTTGGCAGTTAATAGTCATCTGCTCTAAGCGTAGCTTCGATATCGGGAAGAGACACTCAGGGGGGTTCCTGGATTGCGAACCATTGTTACCTCGTTTGCCGCTGGCTACAAACCACTGGACGAGCAGAACGTATACCGAGGGAGGGGGCGTGCTGCGTTCTTCAGCGACCGACCGGACCTGCAAGCGGACAGCGGACCGTCGCCGTGTTGATGCTGTGCGTCTGCTCCAAGCCGTCCTTCCTGGACCCTTGTACGGGAATGATTGGTGAGCTTCCGGTTAGGTTTATCGGATGCGTGTGAGCCGAGCTTCGACAGTAACCATAATTATAACTGCCTTTCCCTGTACCAGTACTGAAACTGTTAAGTTCGGAAGTTTTATGGTTGTCTGTCCGAGGTTCACGTCCGGTTCCGTATCGGACTATTTGTTATTGATCCCTCTTCTGTCTCTAGGCAGGAAAGTTGCTTGTGCACTCCTATAAAACTGATGAATGTGTTTCTCTCTTTAATGCTCCAATCTGACTGTTATTTGCGAAGTTCAGTCTCAACTTCCTAGTTGGTTGGTGTAAGACGTCGGATTTGTGGCGGCCCACATTTATACACTCCTGGAAATTGAAATAAGAACACCGTGAATTCATTGTCCCAGGAAGGGGAAACTTTATTGACACATTCCTGGGGTCAGATACATCATGTGATCACACTGACAGAACCACAGGCACATAGACACAGGCAACAGAGCATGCACAATGTCGGCACTAGTACAGTGTATATCCACCTTTCGCAGCAATGCAGCTGCTATTCTCCCATGGAGACGATCGTAGAGATGCTGGATGTAGTCCTGTGGAACGGCTTGCCATGCCATTTCCACCTGGCGCCTCAGTTGGACCAGCGTTCGTGCTGGACGTGCAGACCGCGTGGGACGACGCTTCATCCAGTCCCAAACATGCTCAATGGGGGACAGATCCGGAGATCTTGCTGGCCAGGGTAGTTGACTTACACCTTCTAGAGCACGTTGGGTGGCACGGGATACATGCGGACGTGCATTGTCCTGTTGGAACAGCAAGTTCCCTTGCCGGTCTAGGAATGGTAGAATGATGGGTTCGATGACGGTTTGGATGTACCGTGCACTATTCAGTGTCCCCCTCGACGATCACCAGTGGTGTACGGCCAGTGTAGGAGATCGCTCCCCACACCATGATGCCGGGTGTTGGCCCTGTGTGCCTCGGTCGTATGCAGTCCTGATTGTGGCGCTCACCTGCACGGCGCCAAACACGCATACGACCATCATTGGCACCAAGGCAGAAGCGACTCTCATCGCTGAAGACGACACGTCTCCATTCGTCCCTCCATTCACGCCTGTCGCGACACCACTGGAGGCGGGCTGCACGATGTTGGGGTGTGAGCGGAAGACGGCCTAACGGTGTGCGGGACCGTAGGCCAGCTTCATGGAGACGGTTGCGAATGGTCCTCGCCGATACCCCAGGAGCAACAGTGTCCCTAATTTGCTGGGAAGTGGCGGTGCGGTCCCCTACGGCACTGCGTAGGATCCTACGGTCTTGGCGTGCATCCGTGCGTCGCTGCGGTCCGGTCCCAGGTCGACGGGCACGTGCACCTTCCGCCGACCACTGGCGACAACATCGATGTACTGTGGAGACCTCACGCCCCACGTGTTGAGCAATTCGGCGGTACGTCCACCCGGCCTCCCGCATGCCCACTATACGCCCTCGCTCAAAGTCCGTCAACTGCACATACGGTTCACGTCCACGCTGTCGCGGCATGCTACCAGTGTTAAAGACTGCGATGGAGCTCCGTATGCCACGTCAAACTGGCTGACACTGACGGCGGCGGTGCACAAATGCTGCGCAGCTAGCGCCATTCGACGGCCAACACCGCGGTTCCTGGTGTGTCCGCTGTGCCGTGCGTGTGATTATTGCTTGTACAGCCCTCTCGCAGTGTCCGGAGCAAGTATGGTTGGTCTGACACACCGGTGTCAATGTGTTCTTTTTTCCATTTCCAGGAGTGTATATTAAGTGGGTTCATTTCATGTGCCACTCTCTGCATGTACTATTACTGTAGCGCACAAGTTAATCCGTTTTCTTACTGGGTGTTTATACTACCAAGTTTGACTGCGTTTTTTAAATTGTTTTAAGGAGGGGCCACTTAATTATTAAGTCTCTCTCTCAGTAAGGACTATATTTTTCGTTTGTTACTACTATCTTATACGCGGCTGTAATACTATTCAATACGTTATTTTTCATCTGATGTTAGTCAGGTGTTCGTTTGCTAGCCAAAATCGTTAGATTGTGGTTTAGTGTTCTGCTCCGCGTGGCGGTTACTTGATAACCCTCGCCCACGTGGCGTAAATTTGGTATAATTTGTGGTTGTCTGTCGAACTTCCCGCTCGGCAACTGTATTTGAAACTGCTTTTAGATTTAGGCCACCCTACAAGTTTCATTGATTTGACTCCGTTAAATCATTGAAAAATTATTTACTTGTTTTTCTTGTTGCTGTAATTTTGACTGTTGTGCGGCGGCGTTTGGTCTATAGTAGAGGCTTGGCCCAATTCCTGTACAAAATTCTGTATTTCTCTGTTAATTTGACTACCATTTGCGTTTATTTTGGTGCAACTTCGCTGAAATCTGCCTGGCTGATAGAGCAGGAGCAGCCTCCGAAAGCGGAGCGAAGTCCGTGCTCGATCGAACGGCCAGCCGGTTGCGCGAGGTCGTGCACCATTTAATCTTTCAAAGCCCACTACGCCTTGAGAAGATAGGGCTGTGTAGCACTTCATAATGTTTGTTTGCGTCTTAATCATTGCGCGCCTACTGCAGCTCTCCTTTTCATTTTTTTTATTTCTAGCTCATGTAAATTGTTGAAATGTTAACCAGCTAATTTGCTGATTGAGTAATTACTAGATTTATCTACTTGAATTTGTTTATGCAAGTGTTGTTCGGCCAACTGAATGGTTACTAATCTTACTCCTTGTATGCACTGTTGGTTTTTGAACTGGCCAAACACTGGGAGATTTAAGGTATGTTAATTTCATGAAGGCTCTCACTGACTATATGTATCATTCTGGACGCAATATTTAACATCAATTTCGTGTGGTTATTTTTCTTGCGTGTCTTTCGCACCTCTGCTATATGGTGGTATAGTGATTTCCTTATATGGTGCTTACTTGCGGGTTATACTTCTATGTGCTGCTACAGTTTTTATTATTATATTAAACCTGACTGCTGTTAATCAGTCTGGTACAGTATTGTGATTGTAAATTATTCTGTTTCTTAGTAGTCAGTACCACCGGAGATGTTTTTCCAATAAACGTTTAATAAATCTGACTTAGTATGTTCCGTTAAAATGAAGAGAATGTTCACAACACATATGATGTTCAATCTCCCTTTGGCCCTGTCCTTGCTACCACAGACAGCCTGACACGAGTATTGCGTACTCTGTTTTCAGTTGAGGAAAATGAAAAATGAACGCCTTTAAAATGCGAAGCCTCGGTCACTGGACGAGGGCCTTGAAGGAATGACTAACGATTGTATGATATAGAAGGAATAGGACTCATGTACTGAAGATGAAAAAGCTGAGACTGTACAAATTGAAATGAATTTGCTAAAAGGACTTTCTGGTACAGTGAGATTTTCACGGCGTTGTTTGACATCTAGATACGCCAAGATGGCGTGGACGACAACGCATCATGCAGTGAAGTGAATTGCAGAGAGGTTAATGGCTGACAAGGAGACGGTTCGAAACTCTCCTCCCTGATTTGATTCATATTGACAGGTGCGTAGGGGAAGACTGGCACATCGCCATATGTAAACTGGAAGACGCAACTCTCTATAGTTTTCGGAAAATGTAGTTTGAAAACTTTTAGGCGTGCTTATATACTTTGTAAGGTCGCTGGTATTCAAAGAGTCCGTAGCCGTGCGAGTAAGCGCCTAGTTTCATACGTGTGAGATTCTTGGTGTTTTTGCTTGCCATCCCCACGTAAAGTTTTCAAGATGGAGATGGTCTTCCAACGTACAGTATGAAAGCAATTCCTCCAAAAAGTACACCTATGGTGCGGCCTTGCGACAATCTTTACACGCAGGTTATCAACCTTATAAAATGACTACAAAACAAACCATTGAACAGAATAAAGAGAGAATTTGTAGTGAAGACTGCACTAATATTCACTGATACACCATCAGCTGTCTGCACTAATATTCGCTGATATGCTTCGATAGGCATGGTATGCCAAGAAACTGTGTGATGGACGAGAACGTTTTATGAATGTAAGCCAAGTTTCTTTTACAAGAGACGCATTGAAAAGCCACGCACATGCCACAGTTCGGCGTTCATTTCATGTGCTGAAGTCGCAACAATTATTTTTTCCATGTTCTTACGACCAGTGTCGTCCTGATTCGTGCAGTACTCCATAGACTACACATCATATTTGTCACAAACGTAGATACAATAATATAAATAAAATTACTATACCGATTTTGCTGTAAATTCTTCTGTATCATCTATTTATTTCCAGTCTCCTTACGAAATAAGATAATGAACATAATACATGATTCGTTAGACACTGATAATTTGCACAGTCATAATAAATCTCTCTTTAGACTTACGTGGTAATGAAAAACAGTACTAGCAACGAGAATCAGTCCAGAGATCTCGTGCTTACGAAACTAGGCGCTTATTCAAGCGGCTACAGACTTCTTGAATACTAGCGATTGTTCAAGAATACAATTTTCCAACTCGATTTTCTCGAAAACGATCGAGAGCAGCTTCTTCCTGTTTACGTAATATGTAATTTGTTGATGTCCTACTCGCGTCCTGCACACCATGTGAATAGGATTAAAATCGGCGAGAGGAAGTTCGTACAGTCTCCTTGTGAGCTCCCATTGCAGGCAACAGGCCGTCTTTGGCAGCTACACAGACGGGGACAGAAACTGTTCACTCGTGAAAACCTTGATAAAACGCCATCACAATGATATTCCAGCATTTCCATATCTGGAGGGTATTTTGATTAATATTTCATCGACATGCGAGCTTAGAAACGATATGTTGCACATGCTAGCGAGATATGGTGAACATGATGCATGGAAGAGTAAAATAACTTATGAATTAGAGTTAATATACAGTCTAACTTGTATCACTCATCTTACAATGACTAAAATTACTGTGGAAGGTAAAGTGTATGTCCACTGGGCAACAGAATTAAAGAATCACTTTTTTCGAAACCCCATAATTGTCTCCTATTGAGACGCATAAGTTTCAAATTTGGTTGAAAGGTGTTTACAGCCCTCGTATGTACTGGTTCAAAAGCGTGGCGCCCAGCGACGTCAACCTCGGGCTCGGCAAGGTGTAGGCAGATGCGAAAAAAAGAAAGGGCGGAGCTCAGAAGTTCATGTGAGGTGCAAGGTGGGTTACTGATATTACACTGGCACCAAATTTCACCAAAATTCTGCCCAATGCAACAGTGGACGTGTCAGACAATGGGAAGGTCGTTACACTTCCTCTTACCCACATTTGACTCTTTCTTTTGTAACCTCTGGAGGTCAGAACCGTGACATTCACTTTGAAATCAGATGGTTTTTTATGAGTGGCACAGAAAAACATTTTAGACATACCGCCGCTCAGAATCAACACAAAAAGGTCCCAGGAGGTGGCATAAAGATTGTCAGTGAAATCACACCTTGCCTTGGTGCGTTGATTCCTACATATTTCGCAATCGAAAACGACTGTTTGCATTGTGATGGGAAGAGGACGACGTTCTTGACAACGTTTGACAATGCTGATACGCCCCCCACCATCCTCCTCGCCCAGACCATTCAATCCTTCTGTAAGACATTGTGACGCAGCAACCACATTCAGCGTAATCTGACCCCTTTGGAAATGTAAAAGACTATAGATTTTAGGCAGGTAAACAGGGTGAAACCACCAGGGACCATTCCAAACCATTCGACAAATCTAAACGAAATCCGAAGCAGCAAAGGGTGCTGATGATTTTTCAGAGCTCCTGTTTCAAGCCCTCTTGGGGCACGATAACGGTGGAGGACGGGGTGCAACATTGACACAAGTGTGAATTAAGAATTAAACGGAAAATGGTCTCTCAGGAGTCCCAGTCTGGCAACACCGTCGATGCCACCTGCACAGTTTAAAGCGGTACCTGTACATAGATTTTGCACTCGCTCACTCGAGTGGCACTTAGCCTGAAAGGCAGGCAACCACTTTGATACCCCTTAGATTACCCATGGCTGCTCTCGGTCGCCAGAGCAGCATTGTAGCACCACTTACACTACATGATCAAAAGTGTCTGCACACCTGCTGACTGAAGTTTGTGGCGCCCTCCATCGGTAATTCTGGAATTCAATATGGTGTCCCCCCCCCCCCCCCGCCCCCCCATGAACCATGGACCTTGCCTTGCCGTTGGTGGGGAAGCTTGCGTGCCTCAGTGATACAGATGGCAGTACCGTAGGTGCAACCACAACGGAACGGAGGGGTATCTGTTGAGAGGCCAGACAAACATGTGGTTCCCGAAGAGGGGCAGCAGCCTTTTCAGTAGTTGCAGGGGCAACAGTCTGGATGATTGACTGATCTGGCCTTGTAACATTAACCAAAACGGCCTTGCTGTGCTGGTACTGCGAACGGCTGAAAGCAAGGGGAAACTACGGCCGTAATTTTTCCCGAGGGCATGCAGCTTTACTGTATGGTTAAAGGATGATGGCGTCCTCTTGGGTAAAATATTCCGGAGGTAAAATAGTCCCCCATTCGGATCTCCCGGGCGGGGACTACTCAAGAGGACGTCGTTATCAGGAGAAAGAAAACTGGCATTCTACGGATCGGAGCGTGGAATGTCAGATCCCTTAATCGAGCAGGTAGGTTAGAAAATTTAAAAAGGGAAATGGATAGGTTGAAGTTAGATATAGTGGGAGTTAGTGAAGTCGATGGCAGGAGGGTTATAAATACAAAATCAAATAGGGGTAATGCAGGAGTAGGTTTAATAATGAATAAAAAAAATAGGAGTGCGGGTAAGCTACTACAAACAGCATAGTGAACGTATTATAGTGGCCAAGATAGACACAAAGCCCATGCCTACTACAGTAGTACAAGTTTATATGCCAACTGGCTCTGCAGATGACGAAGAAATTGAAGAAATGTATGATGAGATAAAAGAAATTATTCAGGTAGTGAATGGAGACGAAAATTTAATAGTCATGGGTGACTGGAATTCGACAGTAGGAAAAGGGAGAGAAGGAAACATAGCAGGTGAATATGGATTGGGGCTAAGAAATAAAAGAGGAAGCCGTCTGGTAGAATTTTGCACAGAGCATAACTTGATCATAGCTAACACTTGGTTCAAGAATCATAAAAAAAGGTTGTATACATGGAAGAATCCTGGAGATACTAAGAGGTATCAGATAGGTTATATAATGGTAAGACAGAGATTTAGGAACCAGGTTTTAAATTGTAGGACATTTCCAGGGGCAGATGTGGACTCTGACCACAATCTATTGGTTATGAAGTGCAGATTAAAACTGAAGAAATTGCAAAAAGGCGGAAATTTAAGGAGATGGGACCTGGATAAACTGACTAAACCAGAGGTTGTACAAAGTTTTAGGGACAGCATAAGGGAACAATTGACAGGAATGGGGGAAAGAAATGCAGTAGAAGATGAATGGGTAGCTCTGAGGGATGAAGTAGTGAAGGCAGCAGAGGATCAAGTAGGTAAAAAGACGAGGGCTAGTAGAAATCTTTGGGTAACAGAAGAAATATTGAATTTAATTGATGAAAGGAGAAAATACAAAAATGCAGTAAATGAAGCAACCAAAAAGGAATACAAACGTCTCAAAAATGAGATCGAAAGGAAGTGCAAAATGGGTAAGCAGGCATAGCTGGAGGACAAATGTAAGGATGTAGAGGCTTATCTCACTAGGGGTAAGATAGATACTGCCTACAGGAAAATTAAAGAGACCTTTGGAGAAAAGAGAGCCACTTGTATGAATATCAAGAGCTCAGATGGAAACCCATTTCTAAGAAAGAGGGGAAAGCAGAAAGGTGGAAGGAGTATATAGAGGGTCTATACAAGGGTGATGTACTTGAGGACAATAATATGGAAATGGAGACGATGTAGATGAAGATTAAATGGGAGATACGATACTGCGTGAAGAGTTTGACTGAGCACTGAAAGACCTGAGTCAAAACAAGGCCCCGGGAGTAGGCAACACTCCATTAGATCTACTGACGGCCTTGGGAGAGCCAGTCCTGACAAAACTCTACCATCTGGTGAGCAAGATGTACGAGACAGGCGAAATACCCTCAGACTTCAAGAAGAATATAGTAATTCCAATCCCAAAGAAAGCAGGTGTTTACATATGTGAAAATTACCGAACTATCAGTTTAATAAACCACGGCTGCAAAATACTAACGCGAATTCTTTACAGACGAATGGAAAAACTGGTAGAAGCCGACCTCGGGGAAGATCAGTTTGGATTCCGTAAAAATGTTGGAACACGTGAGGCAATACTGACCTTACGACTTATCTTAGAAGAAAGATTAAGGAAAAAATTCGGAGTAGGTATTAAAATCGAGGGAGAAGAAATAAGAACTTTGAGGTTCGCCGATGACATTGTAATTCTGTCAGAGACAGCGAAGGGCTTGGAAGAGCAGTTGAACGGAATGGACAGTGTCTTGAAAGGATGATGTAAGGGACAGTGTCTTGAAAGATTGATATAAGATGAACATCAACAAAAGCAAAAAGAGGATAATGGAATGTAGTCGAATTAAGTCGGGTGATGCTGAGGGAATCAGATTAGGAAATGAGACACTTAAAGTGGTAAAGGAGTTTTGCTATTTGGGGAGCAAAATAACTGATGATGGTCGAAGTAGAGAGGACATAAAAAGTAGACTGGCAAAGGCAAGGAAAGCGTTTCTGAAGAAGAGAAATTTGTTAACATCGAGTATGGATTTAAGTGTCAGGAAGTCGTTTCTGAAAGTATTTGTATGGAGTGTAGCCATGTATGGAAGTGAAACATGGGCAATAAATAGTTCGGACAAGAAGAGAATAAAAGCTTTCGAAATGTGGTGCTACAGAAGAATGTTGAAGATTAGATGGGTAGATCACGTAACTAGTGAGGAGGTATTGAATAGGATTGGGGAGAAGAGAAGTTTGTGGCACATCTTGACTAGAAGAAGGGATCAGTTGGTAGGAAATGTCCTGAGGCATCAAGGGATCACAAATTTAGCATTGGAGGGCAGTGTGGAGGGTAAAAATCGTAGAGGGAGACCAAGGATGTAGGTTGCAGTAGGTACTGGAGATGAAGGAGCTTGCACAGGATAGATTAGCATGGAGAGCTGCATCGAACCAGTCTCAGGACTTAAGACCACAACAACAACAACAACAATAACATACTGTAAAGTTTGGATGGTAGGAGACGAGATACTGGCAGAAGTAAAGCTGTGAGGACCGGGCGTGAGTCGTGCTTCGGTAGGTCAGATGGTAGAGCACTTGCCCGCGAAAGGCAAAGGTCCCGAGTTCGAGTCTCAGTCGGGCACACAGTTTTAATCTGCCAGGAAGTTTCATATCAGCGCACAATCCGCTGGAGAATGAAAATCTCATTCTGGAAACATCCCCCAGGCTGTGGCTAAGCCATGTCTCCGCAATATCCTTTTTTTCGGGAGTGCTAGTTCTGTAAGTTTCGCAGAAGAGCTTCTGTAAAGTTTGGAAGGTAGGAGACGAGATACTGGCAGAAGTAAAGCTGTGAGGACCGGGCGTGAGTCGTGCTTCGCTAGCTCACATGGTAGAGCACTTGCCCGCGAAAGGCAAAGGTCCCGAGTTCGAGTCTCGGTCGGGCACACAGTTTTAATCTGCCAGGAAGTTTCATAACCGCGCACACTCCGCTGCAGAGTGAAAATCTCATTCTTCAACAACATATGGTGTTGGCCCACCCTTAGCCTTAATGACAGCTTTAACTCTCGCAGGCATACGTTCAATTAGGTGCTGGAAGTTTTCTTGGGGAATGGCAGTCCATTCTTCACGGAGTACTGCACTGAGGAGAGTTATCGATGTCGGTCGATGAGACCTGGAACGAAGTCGGCGTTCCAAAACGTCCAAAAGGTGTTCTATTGGATTCAGGTCAGGACTCTGGCAGGCCAATCCATTACAGGAATGTTATTATCATGTAACCACTCCGCTACAGGTCGTGCATTATGAACAGGTGCTCGATCATGTTGAAAGATGCAGTCGCCATCCCCGAATTGCTCTTTAACAGTGGGAAGCAAGAAGGTGCTTAAAACATCAATGTAGGCAAGTGCTGTGATAGTGCCATGCAAAACAACAAAAGGTGCAAGGTCCCTCAATGAAAAACACGACCACCCCATAACACCACCGCCTCCCAATTTTACTGTTGGCGCTACACACGCTGGCAGATGACGTTCACAGGGCTTTCGCCATACCCACACCCTGCCATCGGATCGCCATATTGTGTACCGTGAATCGTCACTCCACACAACGTTTTTCCACTGTTCAATCGTCCAATATTTACTCTCCTTACACAAAGCGAGGCGTCGTTCGGAATTTACCGGCGTTATGTGTGGCTTATGAGCAGCCGCTCGGCCATGAAATCCAAGTTTTCTCACCTCCCGTGCCGGCCGTTGTGGCCGAGCGGCTCTAGGCGCTTCAGTCTGGAACCGCACGACCGCTACGGTCGCAGGTTCTAAACCTGCCTCGGTCATGGATGTATGTGATGTCATTAGGTTAGTTACGTTTAAGTAGTTCTAAGTTCTAGGGGACTGATGACCTCAGATGTTAAGTTCCATAGTGCTCAGAGCCATTTGAACCAATTTCACCTCCTGCCTAACTGTGATTGTACTTGCAGTGGATCTTGATGCAGTTTGGAACTCGGTCTGGATAGATGTCTGCCTATTTCACATTACGACCCTCTTCAACTATTGACGGTCTCTGCCAGTCAACAGACGAGGTCGGCCTGTGCGCTTTTGTACTGTACGTGTCCCCTCACGTTTCCACTTCACTATCACTACGGAAACAGTGGACCAAGGGATGTTTTAGAGTGTGGAAATCTCACGTACAGACGTATGACACAAGCGACACCCAATCACTTGACCACGTTCCAAGTCCGTGAGGTCCGCGGAGCGCCCCATTCTACTCTCTCACGATGTCTACCTCGCAGTAGGTGGCAGCACAATGCACGTAATATAGAAACGTGTGTTTTTTGGGGTGTCCGGATACTTTTTATTACATAGTGCAGGTGAATTGGTGGCTAAGTGAGCAACAAAAGTGTACAGGTGCCATTGAGGGTTGGCGGTGAGGGTGTTACCGTATTGGGCGGTTTCACTCGGACCCTTTGCCATTTTATTCACTCATGTGTCAATGTTACCTCTTCCCACACTTGATCACGCCACAGGAGGGCGCGAAATAGGAGGGCTGGAAAAGCATAAATACCTTTCGGATCTCGTCGAATGGTTTTGAACGGTCCGTAGTGGTTCCGCCCTGTTTAACAGACTGACGTCCTTAATGTCACTCTCCTGAGGCCTTTTCGTTTGGTTCTGAGCAGTGAGTCTGAAATGTTTTCCTCTTCCACTCAGTAGAAACCCGCGTGATTTCAAAGCTGGGCATCGCGTTCCGGACCTCAACTGCAGAGGCGTCAGGGTAAGGGGTGAGGTATGGGTAAAACGGGATGTGACGACCTTCCCATTATGTGGCACGTCTGTGGCGGGGTTGGGCACAACTATGGTGCAATTTGGTACCAATGTGACGTCATTAACCACATTACACCTCACATGAACGTCTGAGCTCTGGTCTTTTTCTCGTATGTGTCGACACCTTGATGTTTGAAGCGTCGCCGAGTCTGTGGGTGACGTCACAGGGCACCACGCTTTCATACTCGTTCTGTTACAAAGGAAGCTTATGGGTAACTTTGAGCTAAATTTCAAACCTACGCGCTTCAACAGAAGACATTTTGTACAGCTTCTGAGGCGAAACAAAAACCAAAGCTCACGTATTACAAACCATCGACTCTTTGCTTTATCGTGCTTAGCTTTTTGGCTGTCATTTGTTGTTTAGTTAATGGACTGTGCGAAAGGAGTAATATAATGATGAATGGGAATACTTGTTAGTTACATTTTTTTTGTTGGAACTTTTCCAAGTCTGGTTAGTTTGGGATCCTAACTATAACAAGAATAATACAGGAGGTTGAATACTACGGGTTCATCATATACAACACGACTGACTGACAGCAACCCGATTCGTAGTGGTGGCTGAACAATTACGCTCAAGGAAAAAGAATCCTGTGGATTGAACATGTACACGTCGTGTCTATGAGAGATATGTCTGATTTTTTATTTCATATTTAATTGAGAAATTTCGTGATGTGACTAATTACAGACAAAAATAACTGTTTTAAAACTGTTTTTTTTTAATTTGCTGAACCTGTTTTAAAAAAGTGCGTTGGCTAGTTTATTTTTTGAGAAAGATCGCGGTTGTGTGACACTGAGAGCAGTTCCCAACATACTTGCTGTGAGAACAGTTGTTTACATCTGTTGTCGATCGCTTTAGATGCTTCAGTTGATAATAAGTAGGAAGGGGATAAACGATCAATTGGAGTCAATAAAATACCTTCCAGAAACGTGTACGAAGGGTATTTTCCATTTCGGTAGGATTCTGAATGTTCTTAATACCCACACAAGTAATCGAAAGAATGAATAATCGGAATCTTTTCCTAAGTTTATATTGATGAGTAGGAACATACAAACACTGCCTGTTTACCAATCATTGTAGAGATTAAGAGAAGCTGTCCAGAAAAAATAATTTAGTAACAACTATATTGCATTATCGGCCACACCTGTGAATGTATCGAAGTAAATGACAAATAAATGCGTTGCGTACGGTTATTATCTATTTGTTCCATGGCGTTTTTGAAGAGTTTTACTTTATTATGGGTGTTGCGTGTTCTGTGGAGTTTTTGCGAGAGGTTACGTAAAGTCGCTGTAGATATTACAACGAATATTTTCTGTTCTTAGCGATCAGTTTAGAGGCTACTATAATAATGAATTGAGGAGCATACTGAAAGAAGTCTAGTATACTAGTCTTCTACAGAACTGGACGAGTCACATTTTTTTCTGTCCATTATCTGTTAATAGAAAACCAATATGTTATTTTAGTGTCAATTAAATTTATCTACATTTCGGTATCTTTCGTGGACCTGATTATGATACTTGCATAGTCACTATAGAGACCTGTTACTGACCCTGTAAATGTATATTCTGATGAGGCCATGCAAGCAACGAATAAACAAGCATCTGTATGAGAGTTTACAGTGATCAGACATGCAATTTCTTCTTTATTAACAAAGTATCTCCTAACGTACAGGTTCACTTTTAGCGGTAAAAATTAATTAACGTAAGTAACTGTAGACGGCATGTTGAATCTACCGTACACACGCCAATCTCTTGACATACACTGCAGAGATCAAAGGGGAGTTCTTTTCTTTGTAATTTTTTCTTCCGCATTAGCCATGACGTCAGTACAGATAGTATGTGAGTTGCAGCAATCACTAAACTACAGAATGGAGGCACATCAAAGGGAAAACATGCGCGAGAGGTAGTTTTCTCCTAAATGTTTAACAATTGAGAAAATGATCACTGTTAGGCATCACAAATCACACTATACCTCTCTTACGCGATACATTTCCCATCCAACCGTGTAATACCTCTTGCGCATAAAACTATACATACATACACATATACATACATTAATCCTTGTTCCATAGATCATGAATACGACATTTCGTAATGATGTGGAACGTGTCACTTTAACATAAGTTTTCTTTACATCTGTGGCGAGGGTATTTAAAGGAAACAAGGAAGCAGAAAGACATAAATGAAGTATTATTCACTTTCGAATGTTAGTTCACCGAGTTCACTTTTTTAAAATTTCTTTATACTTAAAATCTAATTTCGAAGTTTCTATGTACCATTATGTAATTTATCTTAAACCTACCAGTGTCTCTAAATATCTTTCGCGTATTCTTTCATGGTTCTTAAACTGTTTGAAGTGATTATATTGCGCTCTGCGCAAAATTTCACTCTGTCCTTATGTTTCTTTTTCTCCATTTCATATTCTTTTCTTTTTCTTCCTTTTCCCACTTTCGAAGGTAACTCCCCAATCATAATTACGTTTTCATTTTCCTTGTTGTAGTTGTGGTCTTCAGTTCAAAGACTGGTCTGATGCAGCTCTCCATCCTGCTCTATACGGTGGAGGCCTCTTCATATCCGAATATCTACTGCAACCTATATCCTTCTGATTCTACTTACTATATTCACAAGCTGCGACATCGTCTCTTGGTCTCCCTCTACGATTTTTACCCTCGCACTTCCATCTAATATTAAACTGGCGTCCTGTCAACTGATCCCTTCTTATAGTCAAGCCACAAATAACTTGCCTCCCCAATTCCTTTCAGTATCTCCTCATTAGTTTCGTGATCTACCCGTCCAGTCCTCAGCATTTTTCTGTAGCACCAGAAAGTTTCTATTCTCTTCTTGTCTAAACCGTTTATCGTCCATGTTTCACTTCCATACATGGTTACACTCCACATTAATTCCTTAAATCTACTGTATATCCGATGTTAACAAATTCTCTTCTTCAGAAACGTTTTTCTTGACATTGCTAGTCTGCAGTTTATATTCTCTCTATTTCGGCTATCATCAGTTTCTTTGCTGTCCAAACAATAAAACTCATCTACTACTTTAAGTATCTCGTTCCCCAGTCTAATTTCCCATCATAAGCTGATTTAATCGACTACATTCCATTACCGTTGTTTTGCTTTTATTGATGTTCATCTTATATCCTCCTTTCAAGACGCTGTCCATTCCGTTGAGCTACTCTTCCAAGTCCTTTGCTGTATCTGACAGAATTACAATGTCATCGGCAAACCTCAAAATCTTTATTTCTTCTCCCTGAACTTTAATTCCTACTCCAAATTTTACTTTAGTTTCTTTTACGGCGTGCTCAGTGTATAGATTGAATAACATCGGGGATAGGCTACAATCTGTCTCACTCTCTTGTCAACCAATGCTTCCCTTCCATGTCCCGTAACGTACATGTCTTTTATTTCATCGCACACTTTCTTAAAAATCTTTTCGGCTCTGTACAACTGTGGTCGGTCGTGGCTTTGTGTCTGTTTTGGCTGCGTAATGCGTTCACTTTACTGTTCATAGTAGTTCACCTGCATTCCTGTTTTTGTATTTATTCTTATTCTATTCTTGCATTACCCCTGTACTCTGTACTCACTCGACAAAATGTAACACTGTCAAAAGGAACAATTCTTTATTGTGTTTTAATCGGCCAGCCGCGGTGGTCTAGCGGTTCTAGGCGCTCAGTCCGGAACTGCCTCGGGCATGGATGTGTGTGATGTCCTTAGGTTAGTTAGGTTTAAGTAGTTCTAAGTTCTAGGGGACTGATGACCACAGTAGTTAAGTCCCATAGTGCTCAGAGCCATTTGAACCATTTTTTTTGTTTTAATCCTGATTATTTTACGCATCTGAGCAGTAAAAACAATATATGAATTATTTAATGTTATTAAGCTGAAGAGCAGCAATATGGCTGTTGCCCGCCCGCTCGCCTTCTGAGGGGAATGAAATAAACAATAAACAGCGAAAAAAATCATAACTCTTAGCTGTTTTCTTTTGTTTCTGCCATGATTCATTTCCCAGTTCCCGCAACGACTGGTCCAGTGTCCCTTCAAATTTATCTGTCCGTGTTTCCATATTTAGTTCTAACGATATGTAAGTTCCTTGCGAGGTTTCAATCCTTATTGCGCCCTGTTTGTGCAAAGCATCATCACAGATTTCTATCTGACTACATTCAAGTCTTCGTACCTTCTCGCCGTTTTCAACTTCTTCGCGTACCTCGCAGATGGACCTATTTTCTCCTTTCTATAACTCACGACTCTGTTACATACTACACAGCATTTCTGTCCTGTCCCGAAATTTCCCGTTCTCTTACTATTTCTACCTGTTTCATTACATCACTCATGATTCTTACTGATAAGTTGTTGTACACTTCATTCCAAAGACTGATTTGCTGAACCTCTCCTCACAAGTCATATCTCTTCATCTTTCCATAACTACTGCAACGTACACCAATTTCAACCTGCTTACTGCAGTCATGCAATGGCCTCCTCTATAACTTTTACTTCTCACACTTCCCTCATTAAATGAATCATTCCTTGATGCCTCAGAATGTTATCAATTCATCTCTTCTTGTTGAGTTATGCCATAAGAGTGTTTTCTCCCTAGCGCAATTCTATTTTCTCTTCCGTGGTAAACGAATTAACCCATCTAATCTTCAGCATTCTTCTACATAACTGCATTTCAAAAACTCCAATTCACTGCTTGTCCGTAATATTTATCGTCCACGCCTCACTACCAAATAAGGCTTCTCACCAGACAAAGACTCCCAGAAAATACTTCCTAACACTTAAGTCCATATCCAGTGTTAACACACTCACCTTTTTCAGGACTTTTCGTTGCTGTTGTCAGTCTGCATTTTAAATCCTCTTTATGTCTGCCATTAACAGTTATTACGTTGACCAGCTAATTAAACGCCTGTACAAACTTCCAGGGTCTCATTTCCTAGACTAATTTCCCCAGTATTACCTGACTTAATCGACTGCACTGCTTTACCCTTATTTTACTTCCATTGCTATTCATAGTAAAATTTCTTTTCAAGGTGCTATCCATTCCGTAGAACAGAGCATCCAAGTTCTTCACCACATGTGACAGAATTAGAATGCCTTCGGTAAACCTTAGGTTTTCTTTCTACTCTCTGAACTGTAATTAGTTTTCCAAATTTGTCTTTAATTTCCTATACTGCCTGTTTTATATGCATATTAAACAGCATCGACGATAGGCTAAAACCCATCCTACTTCCGCCTTGTCTCACTCGTTTATCAACGGCTGCCTCCCGTGCTTTGACTGTAGCCCATTTTTTGCAAAATTTGTAGGTAATCCTTTATCTCCTATACGTTAACGGGTACTCCAGTCAAAATTTTAAAACATTTTTCCAAATCTTACAATGTAGGTTTGTCATTTATCATTCTGTTTTCTACGGTAAGTCATAGGTCAGAGATCTCTAATCTCGTATGGTCTTCCCTACCCACGTGGGCAGTGAATAAAAAGGAAGAAAATGAAGATTTGTGGGATTCAGCATTTCGCAAAGAGCGCCATATTTCGGTGCACATTATGACTTTGTAGCTCGCGTGCCAGAAAATAGCCTTCTCTGACTTCAGTTGGCTTCCACATCATATCTTAATGCTACATGTTCTGTGTCGTTTCGAGCCTGCAGAACGAACTAACGGTCGCCTGATGCTACGTTAGTGGTATTGATAGATACCTGCATTTCTGCGCAGCCTTCGAAGTAATAGTAGATTCATGAAGTCTGGAGGAAATGTTTGAAGCCTCCATGATAAAGCGTACAACACAGTTAAACGGAAAATATCCGTAAGCTAATAAATTTACACTTTTAATAATAAAACCTGGAGATATTTTCAGATGAGGTGTATACAATCATTCGAGATATTAAGAAAGCAGAAGCACTCGTGTTCCAACAGAAATGGTCAAATCTGGAGGAAACGTAATTCAAAAGGAACTTGCAAAATTATTTACAGAACTTCTGCAGAGGACAAAAACTGTATAATGGGTAATTATTTTACCTCACATGGAAGGAGACCCGCAAATAAAACCACTGCACGCCGATCAGCTTCCATTACATAATGCACAAGATATGCACAAACCGCACAAGAAACAAAGTATTGCAATGTGGACACGAAAAGAAATCAATATGAACGAGAAAAGAAATAAATAGACTACTAAAGATGGCAGGGTGTACATTACTAAACTAAATAAAATTTTATAAACTGAAAATCGGATGTGCGTGAAAAAGATTGCTAATAGTCACTATGTATTTAGAATTACGGCACTGACAGCTAAGGTTTCAAAGTGGAAGCCGTGGAAAAACGGAGAATTTTTTAACAGGAAATGGAGGTATGCAGCACGGGGAATTAATGTTAGAAGCAGGAAAACAAGCAGCTCAATTACAAAACTAACTGGAATGGAAGACAATTTATTACTAATGGAAATAAAATGGAGAAAGGCAGGACACGTAGTTAGATGGATGAATGGTAGCTGGACCAGAGATGTTTGTTCGGGATATTAAGGGATAAACTGAACCGGGCAGTTACTGGAAGATGGGTGGATAGTAACAGTTGTACACCTGTAGTACCGCTATTCGGCCTAGACTATCTTGTACCAAGTAGGTCGGTCCACACTACGTCATAAGTAGATGAGAGGCTCTGTATCCACTAATCACACTTGACCTGAAGTTTCCATCCTAGTACATTGAGTCCGAATGTTGACGTTGATTTTTTTCCCTCAATTTTCACTAAATGAAGAAAAGGTGATTGTAGTGAGGAAATCAAAACTGTGAGTGATTTGAGTATGAAACAGTCCTGGCTTCAAGTTTCGTTTAGGGCATTTAATGTAAATTTTGATATTTTAAATACACACATCAGAAAAAATATTGCATCACCTCAGTTTTGAGAGTTCCGGAACCTGTACAGAAAATTGGAATAGAGATCAACATAAACATCATTTCCGCCCTTTTTATTGCTCATGGAAACTTCACATTGCATGTTGTACCACCATACAGCGAGACCTTCAGAGGTGGTGCTCCAGATTGCTGTACACACAGGTACCTCTAACATCCAGTAGCACGTCCTATTGTATTGATACATGCCTGTATTCGTCGTGGCATACTATCCACAAGTTCATCAAAGAACTGTTGGTCCAGATTGTCCAACTCCTCAACGGTGGTTCGGCGTAGATCCTTCATAGTGGTTGTTGGGTCACGTCGTCCATAAACAGCCCTTTTCAATCTATCCCAGGCATGTTCGATAGGGTTCATGTCTGACCACTCTACTCGAGCGATGTCGTGATCCTGAAGGATGTGCACGATGGGGTCCATGAAGACGAATGCTGCCGATATGGTTGCAATGTCGGTTGGAGGATGGCATTCACATATCGTACAGCCGTTACAGGGCCTTCCATGATCACCAGCGATGTACGTCGCCCCCACAGAATGCCACCCCAAAACAGCAGGGAAACTCCACCTTGCTGCACTGGCTGGACAGTTCAGCCTGACCGGGTGCCCTCCAAACACGTCTCCGACGATTGTCTGGTTGAAGGCTATGCGACACCCATCAGTGATGAGAACGTGATGCCAATCCTGAGCGGCCTATTCGGCATGTTCTTGGGCCCATCTGTACCGCACTGCATGGTGTCGTGGTTGCAAAGATGGACCTCGCCATGGACGTCGGAAGTGAAGTTCCGCATCATGCAGCCTATTGAGAACAGTTTGAGTCGTAACACGACGTCCTGTGGCTGCACGAAAAAGATTATTCAACATGGTGGCGTTGCTTTCAGGGTTCATCCGAGTCATAATCCGTAGGCAGCGGTCATCCGCTGCAGTAGTAGTCCTTGGGCGGCCTGTACGAGGCATGTCAACGAAAGTTCGTGTCCCTCTGTATCTCCTCCATGTCCGAACAACATCGCTTTGGTTCACCGAGACGCCTGGACATTTACCTTGTTGAGAGCCCTTTCTGGCACAAAGTAACAATGCGGACGCGATCGAACCGCACGTTGACCGTCTATGCATGGTTGAAGTACAGACAACACGAGCCATGTACCTCCTCCCTGGTGGAATGACTGGAACTGATCGGCTGTCGGACCCCTCCATCTAATACGCGCTGCTCATGGGTGGTTGTATACATCTTTGGGCGCGTTTAGTGACATCTCTGAACAGTCAAAGGGACTGTGTCTGTGGTACAACATCCACAGTCAACGTCTATCTTCAGAAGTTGTGGGAACAGATGCCAAACTTTTTTTGATGTTTGTATTTCACGCTATTTCAACGCTTACCCAAGTGTCTTCATACTTCTGTCTATCGGGATTCAAGTCTCAGAGACATTTTGGTCGACATTTTCGCACTTTGAAAGTCCTGAAAGAATTGCCCGCAGCATAGAGTCCCAAGATACAAAGATTTGTTTCAATTTCAAATATTATTATGTACTCTCTGCCCGGTTTTAAGAGGTGGCCTAGGTAAGCGTCGATGACGGACTGACGGTCCTTTCGCACTTTCTTATTTTCAGTAATGGTTCCATGAAATTTACTTTTTTTTCACCCGCTCACCCATCAAGGCAACGTATTTTTCTTTTTAAAATGTGTGTCACTTGGGTATGCGGTCATCGTTTCTAATTTCAATTGTCAGTACTGGTGGAAGTTTCCTTGGTTGGAAAACTGAGAAGCTAAATGAGTGAGAAGCAGTGGTTCCAAGCCGTAGAAAGCCGACAATGGCTAGTAGAGCGGTGTACTGCGTCCACGTCCCTCGATACCACATCCAACTGACACCATGGTGACATGGCAGCTGGTTGACATTGTCTGGTTTTCTTGGTCTGGTCGCTTAGTTAGTTTTCTTCTTTTTTCTTGAAAATACAAGTCAACTATCACTTGCGGGATTCAGTTGGTATGTCAGAAAGGAGCATCAAGGTAAGTAGTAGAGGTAAGTAGTAATAGTAGAGGTAAATAGTAGTGATTGTAGTGGTAGTAGTAGTAATGATGGTGGTGGTGATGGTGGTGGTGGTAGTCGTAGTAGTAGTAGTAGTAGTAATATCGTGACACCTCACAATGCATATGATAACTCACCCATTTCCTTCCGCTCTGTCCATCTATTTTCCAATCAAAATGTTATCATCCTTGAACGAGTTCAAGACCTATAGTCGAGTCAGCGTAAGAAGATCCCTGACAGTTGCAGTGGGTTGGATGCGGCAGTTTCGTGCTCCTACTTCAACCAATCACATAACCCGATTTTATGAACGTTTCTATGGCAAACCCACTGTGTTGTCACAGCTCTATAGTCAGCTACACTTTTCGCCTGCAGCTGTTTGTGCTTTTGAGTTGAAAGCATGCAACAGCGCTGCTAGCTGTCAGTCATCTTCATACTCCGACTCGATTATAGAAGCGATGTTATACTCTTCTTACGTGATGCACGGGAGCATTACGACTTTAAGTGTCAAAATTGAACAATTGCTATTCTCAGTATGCAGAAAGCTTTTTTTTCACTTCATGCCGAAAACTGCACGTTTCACACCACACATTATATGTTGTATCAAGTCATACATTGCAGGTTCTATCCCAGAAGCGGCGACATTTATGCACTTTTCTTGGAACATATCACCCTAATATTGGGTGCAATCCCACCCCATCTGTCTGAACGTTGTTTTTTGTACGTACTGTTAATCTGCAGTTTGGGCACAAAGTTCTTAATTCATATAATCGAGCCCATAAAACGTCAGTGAGTGTAATGAGACACATAGAAAGCGGAAAAATCGAGGGTATGGGTAGACACAGATCGCATAAGCAGAAAATGTACTTGAAGATGAAGCTAGGCCCACAAATTAAAAGTGATACGTTTAAAAATGCATAAATACCGCCTGTGGGACTCGACCTTTCATTGAACGATTCGGTAAGTGAAGTGCACAACTTGATTTGAAAGACTGCTGCAATGTCTATGAAGTGCTTAAAATTATCATCTCTGAGGACTCGAAATTGTGAGGCACTTGAGCAGTACTTAGAGAGTGAAAATAATGCCTCACCGACTTAAGCATTATCTCGGATGCCATACCAATAGGCGCAGGTAATAACTTTCTGTCAAATAACGGTAAAAATCTGAAATAATAATAAAAAGAAAGGAATAATGCCCCCACTGGGAGGTCAGTCCAAGCCCTCTGAGGCGGAAATCATCGTGAACAGGCTTTTGTCCACAATTTTAACTACGACAGTTGCCTTACTTCCACTATTTTTGCCCCATTAATACTTGTAATGTATAAAAAGGTGGAAAATTGAAAAAAATATCATTGTTAAAATTCCCACCAAGGATCACATGGGCGGGAACTCCAAGGCTTGACTGCGGCAAGAACTGGCGAATTTTAACCTTTTGCCAGCCGCATCAGGTTACTGGGCGAGCACCGTCACCTGCTTGGCGCCAGATAGTCGTTGTCGAGTAATAGAGCCAGTACTTTGGTAACTACAACTATAGGTGACACTGTATATTTGGATACAATGCCTGACAAGAAAAGCACCCACAAGACATGCTCGGTTGTCACTGTGACTATGTACATGTACACTCCAAATGATTGGAGTTGCAATTCTCTGTGACACGTAGAACAGCCACCAGAGTGAATCAGTATTTTCCGTATTTAGTGTTGTTACCTTGCATACAATGGTCGTGAAAGCCGCCAGATATTGTGTGACCACTGAGAAGGTCATGGAGATGCTGCATATTCATCTGATCCTGCGTTATCAACACCTGACAAAATTTGAACGGGGCCTCATTGTGGGTCCCTATGTGGCCAGCTGATGATCGAATATTGCGGTATCCAGATTTTTGGGGCATTCGGAAGTGTCAGTGGTCTGGTGTTGGACTGCGTGGAAATGTGACAGCAGGCATACTCGTCACCAAGGTTCCAGTCGACCACGTCTGACCACCACCTGGGAGGGTCGCCGTACTTACTATTATTATTATTAATCGTATGGCAGTTACTGATCACTCTAGAAATACAAAAACAATTAATACAATATGCATATAATTTACAAATTTAGAGACATATCACATCTGCTGTGTTGTCCAAGAAGTCCGAGGGGTTTCCAGAGTATTAATTCCGAGGGCACTCCCCCTCAGTGTGTCTGACTGATTGGCTTGGGAAGTCAAAGAAGCATTCTGCAGTGGTAGTCTTTTCCATCTGTATAGTAGGTCTCCCATCTCCAATGGTAGGTCCCCGCCCTGTTAAATGTACTCCATGTCTCCGGGGCAGATCACGTTTTCATGGTCTGTTGTTGGCACAGAGAAAGCTCTGGAGGTGGAGTATTTCACCACTCTTGTCTCCAAGGTTCGTGGGGACTGAAGTTACGGTCCACCGGATTGCTAGCTGTCCCGAGTAAGGGATATGTAGAGTGGACTCTATTGATTTGGGGAGCAGCTGCTGGTTGTTGTAGATTTTCTTCATTCTTTCTTGTCAGGTGGAATGCGGCTCAGGACAGGTAGTCAGAATACTGGAGTGGCTCTGACTATACCAGTACCAGGCCGCATTGTTTGATTTAGTTGCGTGTCTTCCAGCTTCGTGCGGCTGAGGCTGCAGTGGTCTGGTGCTGAGTAAACAAGGCCGAGGGCGGATAATCCCAAGGTCGAAGCTACTGAACCCCATCTTGTAGCACGTAGTTTTGCAGAATATTATTGCTTAACCTCAACTCTCGATAAATAGTTAAATTCTCGGTTGGATAGAATATTACTCTGATGAAATCAAATGGATTCAGTATCGTTAGGGTTCGATTGAAGTGCCGTTTTGCGAATTTTTGCCATTTTACTTAGATCTTTCGGTAATATATCTTCGGTGACCCTGATCTGTTTATGATGTGTTGCTGTCACTCAGTCATGAGCATCATTAAACTTCCTGGAGTGCGTGGCTAGTATATCTGCAATACACAAGCTAAATAGTAGCAGAGCTATAAATGAGTCTCCAGCAGTGGATGTACGAATGGATGACCGTTATCGCGTCGTCTAGCTGCGAAACGATGTCATCAGAGCAAAATGATATCTTAATAGCGACGATAGTTACTGAAGTTAATAATAAATCAATTAAGAAGGCTAGGAGAGTATTTTTGCTAGGAAGAACAGATAAGTAGTTGTTATTGTGAATGGACATATCAGGTACCGGTATGATGGGCGTAGAGGAATTACAGGCAAAGGAAATCGGGCTCTGGAGAAGTACTTGCCTAGTAAGTGGATTAAGGACGGAAAAGACCCACTTTGGTTTAAAATCGAAATTCGTTAAGTGATGAGGTAGCAAAGACTGTTGCACTTTCGATTTCAAAGATAACGCGCAAATGACGATAGGCACAAGTTAGTAGAGATTCGTGCGTCTGTAAATAGATCGATGCGCGATACATACAAGAACTACCGCCATCTTTCCCTAGCAAAAGATCTTGTCGAGGATCGAAACAATTCTGGTGTTGCGTAAAATCGCTAAGCAGGTCGAAGCCTCCTTCTATTCAGTCACTCCTTGACCCGTCTGGTGTGGCAGTAGAAGACAGCAAAAGGACACCTGACGTTTTAAATTTCGCGTTAAGAAATTGTTTACACGGTAGGATCGTACAAACACACCATCGTTTAAACATCTCGCAGACTGTCGTATGGAGGACATAGTAACAGGCGTCCCTGGCGTAGAGAAGCAACTGAAAGAACTGAAAACATATCAGTCCTACATAAGAACGGTAAAAGAACGGATCCGCAAAATCGCAGATCAATATCCTCGACATCGGTTTGCTGCACAATTCTTGAACATATATTGAGTTCAAATATAATAAATTTCCTTGAGACGGAAAAGCTTTTGTCCGCAAATAGACACCGATTTAGAAAGCATCGATCGTGTGAAACTTAGCTTATCCTTTTCTCTCATGACATTCTGCGAACCATGGATAATGGGCGACAGACAGATTCCATATTCCTAGACTTCCGAAAAGGGTTTGACACGGTTTATCGCTGCAGACTGTTAACGAAGGTACGAGCATACGGAGTACGTTTCCAGATAGGCGAATAGCTCGAAAACTTCTGAAGTAACAGAAGCCAGAACGCTGTCCTCGCTGGAGAGTGTTCATCAGAGACAATGGTATCGTCAGGAGTGCCCCAGGGAATGTGATAGGATCCCTGTTATGCTCTATACATATAAATGATCTGGTGGACAGGGTGAGCAGCAATCTGCTGCTATTTTCTGATAATGCTGTAGTGTAGGGGAGGGTGTTATCAAAAATGGCTCTGAGCACTATGGGACTTAACTTCTGAGGTCATCAGTCCCCTAGAACTTAGAACTACTTAGAACACACACCCATGCCCGAGGCAGGATTCGAACCTGCGACCACAGCGGTCGCGCGGTGCCACACTGTAACGCTTAGAACCGCTGAGGGTGTTGTCGTTGAGTGATTGTACAGTGATACAATATCACTTAGACAAAATTTATAGTTGGTGTAACGAATGGCAGCTAGCTCCTAATGTACAAAAACGTAATTTAATGCAAATGAATCGAAAAAACAAACCTGCGATATTCGAATCCAGTACGAGTAATGTGCTGCTTGATACTGTCGCGTTGATTAAATATGTAGGCGTAACGTTGCAAAGTGATATGAGTTAAATCGAGCATCTAAGTATTTTAGTAGGTAAGGTGAATGGTCGACTTTGGATTACTGGGATAATTAAGGAAAGTGTGAGTGATCTGCAAAGAACAACACGTAGAGAACACTAGTGTAATCCTTTCTAGGGCCCGACTCGAGTGTTCGGGGCCCATATAAGGTCGGATAACAGAAAGACATTGAAGCACTTCAGAGGCGGGATGCTAGATTTGTTACTTTAATGCTTTGGGAACTCAAACGAGAATCGCTGGAGAGAAGACGACGTTCTTTTCGGGGAATACTACTGAGAAAATTGGAGAATCAGCGTATGAAGCTGAGTGCGAGTTGATTCTACTGCCGCCACGGTATATTTCGAGTAAGAACCACTCATAAACCACTGGCCATTAAAATTGCCACACCACTAAGATGACGTGCTACAGACGCGCCATTTAACCGACAGGAAGAAGATGCTGTGATATGCAAATGATTAGCTTTCCGGAGCATTCACACTAGGTTGGTGCCGGTGGCAACACCTACAATGTGCTGACATGCGGAAAGTTTATAACCGATTTCTCATACACAAACGGCAGTTGACCGGCGTTGCCTGGTGAAACGTTGTTGTGATCCCTCGTGTAAAGGAGGAGAAATGCGTACCATCACGTTTCCGACTTTGATAAAGGTCGGACTGCAGCCTATCGCGATTGCGGTTTATCGTTTCGCGACATTGCTGCTCGCGTTGGTCGAGATCCGATGACTGTTAGCAGAATATGGAATCGCTGGGTTCAGGAGGATAATACGGAACGCCCTGCTGGATCCCCACGGCCTCGTATCACTAGCAGTCGAGATGACAGGCATCTTATCCGCATGGCTGTACCGGATCGTGCAGCCACGTCTCGATCCCTGAGTCAACAGATGGGGACGTTTGCAAGACAACAACCATCTGCAAGAACAGTTTGACGACGTTTGCAGCAGCATGGACTATCAGCACGGAGACCATGGCTGCGGTTACCCTTGACGCTGCATCACAGACTGGAGCGCCTGCGATGGTGAACTCAACGACGAACCTGGGTGCACGAATGGCAAAACGTCACTTTTTCGGATGAATCCAGGTTCTGTTTACAGCATAATGATGGTCGCATCCGTGTTTGGCGACATCGCGGTGAACGCACTTGGAAGCGTGTATTCGTCATCGCCATACTGGCGTATCACCCGACGTGATTATATGGGGTGACATTGGTTACACGTCCGGTCACCTCTCGTTCGCATTGACGGCACTTTGAACAGTGGACGTTACATTTCTGATGTGTTACGACCCGTGGCTCTACCCTTCATTCGATCCCTGCGAAACCCTACATTTCAGGAGGATAACGCACGACCGCATGTTGGAGGTCCTGTACGGGCCTTTCTGGATACAGAAAATGTTCGACTGCTGCCCTGTCCAGCACATTCTCCAGATTTCTCACCAATTGAAAACGTCTGGTCTATGGTGGCCGAGCAACTGGCTCGTCACAATACGCTAGTCACTACTCTTGATGAACTGTGGTATCGTGTTGAAGCTGCATGGGCAGCTGTACCTGTACAAGCTATCCAAGCTCTGTTTGAATCAATGCCCAGGCGTATCAAGGCCGTTATTACGGCCAGAGGTAGTTGTTCTGGGTACTGATTTCTCAGGATTTATGTACCCAGTATGCGTAAAATGTAATCACATGTCAGTTCTAGTATAATATATTTGTCCAATGAATACCCGTTTATCATCTGCATTTCTTCTTGGTGTAGCAATTTTAATGGCCAGTAGTGTATTGCACTGGGAAACTACAACAGTGTGGTGAACATGTATGCTTAATTTGTTATTATCTAAGCTTGCGCTTACCGGCTTTGCTCTCCTTGATAGCCTTGTTGTGTTATGACTATATCTGTCGGCGAAAACTGTAACTAAATATGAAATAAGTTTTTCCATTACTAAAGAAAAATCCCCTGACGTTCTGTCTATTTCTGTTAAAGGCACGCCGCGCTGGTGACAGCGCTTTTCAGGTTTAATGTTTGCATATTCTGTTACTTTGTGATCACCTGGGGTATAATAGAAAAGGAAGAGAACAACCTATTGAAGCACGAGGGCATAAATTCTGATTGATCCCCAGCTGAAAGAAGGTGGCTCCATAACAAAGTGAATGTAGCTCCTTCGCATAATTTTCATCTTTCTCTTGTTAAATAGTTATTAATCAACTATTATTTGTGACATGCTGTATCGGTTTCTCGAAAATTATGCAATTAATTCAAACAGTTACTTTAATGTCTGGAAAGAAGTGAGGTTAGTGATGAAAAGACAAGTGTCTCTTTATCATAATATTTCTTAAACGAATTGCACACATTCTTTATCTTACCACCAAGCAATGATAATAGCAAAATTTATGATAACTTCACATTTTCATTCATCCAGAGTACGCATCTAATTTCGACATATTGAGCTTTTATGGTTAATTCGAAGCACGTAGTCGCGTTGTCGTTCGTTTAAAGTTTTCCTCCTTCCTTGTACTGTCACGCGGACGTTAGTAATTGCTGGCTCATCTGGCATAAGTGCCAATTTCCTTCCTCATGGCCAACAACAGATCTTGACCTTGCCCATCCCCTGGGCTCTTGCATCAAGGGTCGCTTGTCATTGGTCGTTGGGGCTGCATGTCATCCGCAGCACTCTATACGAGGTTATATTATGACGCTATATGATACATAAATGACAAACTTAGGACCCTGAAGTGTTTCTTAAACCTGGTAGCTATATTCTGTCAGTATTTGCGTCTGGACGCAACAGGGCGACAGCTTCTACAAACCGTTTTCCACATTCACATCTTACGTTCCGCAGCTACAGAAACACAAACAATTCGCCCACAACGACGGTGTAACACTACAGCGATAAATTCCGCGATCTACATATGTATTATTTATTTAAATAAATATAAACACGTTGGAAGTCACTAATCTCTCCTCTGTTATTGTGATCTTTCTGCAAGATATGCTACGACTGTGCTAAAATCGGTTCACTTTCTGTCTCGAATCTTAGTTGTTAGTACACCAGCAGAATTATGTTGCGAAAACAACCTTCCCATTCTCTCAACGAGTCCTGTGTATCTTCACCTAACCGCGTCTATTATTTGAAACGCCAAGTTTGAAGTCCAGCAGCGAGTTTCCTAACTCTTTAGAATTCCTTTTAACTGAGCTTGTGAGGATCCTAAAACTGCTAGCAGAAGGCAAGAATAAATTATATAATTATCTTGCACGCAGTGTCTGTTACAACTGCACTATCCATTCTCGAGATTCTTACAACCGATTTCACGTGTTTGTCCCACTTGCTACCACTCTGTAACGTTAAACCTCTTGTCAGTCCTGTAAAATTCTCTTCATTTCGGTATAACTATTCCACAAAAACAGATATTTCCAAACTCAGCTCGCTTTGTCCGTCTATGAGATCCAGAGCACCGTAGACAAAGGCTCCCAGGTCGTTGTGTTCCTTGACACCGAAGAGGCAGCTGACACAATTCTGCAGTGTTTGTTGAGCAAAATACAAGCTTACGGAGTACGGGAGCCGAGTTATCACTCGATTCAGGACTTCCCTGCAGAAAGAAGTCGCTGTTACCAGCACCAAATCGTCATGCAGAGTGATTCAGCTGCCCCTACCGATGTCGTTTTATGCATTCCACAGTGTTAATTTTGCCTTCAAAAACCACGAACGAGATTTTCATATTCTATCGCTCGCTGCTCGCAAGCTGTTACTCCTGCAGAAGAAATTAACGGCACCTTTTTGTAGGCAATTTAATGAAATTAAGCTTTGTATTGAGATCCTTTTTCTCTAGAGGCCGTCGTTTTCAAGTTATTTGAGAAAAACGTACAAAAGCGATCTTCAGACAGACTGCCACTCCCACACTCAGCCCCCAGCGGTCAGAATTTCCAGTACGTTGTCCATGGCACTCCCTCCTATCACTGTGCAAAAATTTGCGGTTGCGATACATTCGACCTTTGTTAGTTTCCGTTGCCTGGCCTTATTACACCATCGGTTTAGTCGAGCACTTGGAAATTGTAAAATCGACGTTTGTGCAAATTTTATGTATCTATTTTGTGACTTTTTTTAACAGCATAAAATGAAAAATTACGTCGTTGTACTCATCAGGCCTTCTATCTGCGAAAATATTGTGCTTGTAATGGTTAAGTTTGAATTGAACTGTCAACGTAATTAGTTTTAACGTAACATAAAAGTCGTTGTTCTTTCATTATCCTCAAGGGCCCGCTTAAATTAATAATTTTAACGAAATAAGCGGCTATGCCGGAGGCGTAATAGCCCAGTTAACTGACACCAAAAATGGTCGAAAATCGGAATGGTTCGTATAATCGGCAATTTGTGTAGAGTGGTAGAAGGAAGTGCTACATGTGACATACTAGAATCCTGACTGCTGAGCGATGAGGTGCGTTTGAAGGTCACTTTTATACGTTTTCTTGAATAACTAGAAAACCGTGGCCTCCAGCGAAAACGTAACACTGTACAAAATTTCCTGCAAAAAGATTCCGTTAATTTTTTTTTCTATTGGTATAATAGTTTGCGTGTAGCGAACAAGAGAATATGAATATCTTGCTCGTAGGCCAGTTATAACACAGCGCGTAGCATAAAACAACATCGCTATGGGCAGGTGAGTCACCCTATATATAAAGGTAATTTCAAGAATACCCTAAGAAGGTGTGATAGGACCGTTATTATTTACAATATAACTTAAACCAGCTACTGGATAACGTCGGATGCTTCATGATGCCATTTGCAGATGAAGCGGTGACTTAGAAGAAGGTAGCAACTCCAAAAGACGTTAGCGAATTACAGAAGACCTGCAGAGGTAGTAGAACTACGTAGGCTTTCTCACTGCGATGTTTCCGACCCTTTCCTAGGTGCATCAGGTACCATATGTCTTCCGACCAAGCAGTTTTGCACCATGGTTTTACGGACTAGAGCCTCCCCAACTGCTGATTTACGCCAGTCTTTCACCAGCAGCCTGATGTGTTGTCACAGTCAATCAGGCAGCGCCCTCGCCGACAGCCTTAGTTTCAATAGGCCTAAGCTACTTGAGTTCTGTACAATGTAATGGAGATAATCATAACAACGAATGGGAATCCGTGTCTTCTCAAGATGTTTATCGCTACCAGGTAAACAGAAATTGAAGAGATAACGAAATGGTTGTGCGTGAATTCCGAGCGGAATGTCGAGACCGTTTAAGAATTCCATATGGCAGACTCATGGCTAAACAGTAACATTCTTGGCCACCCGAAGAAGCATATAACTGCAGGTAAAGAGTCTATGAAGAACAGACAGTGCCTGTTTTCCTAATTTTTAAAGAGGATTAAAGAACTGAAAGATGAAGGTTTAGATTTCATCGCAATTGTATTGTGTAAAGCAAGAAGGGAACCTACTGGGACGACCCAGAACGCTGGTACTACCTCGGAGATTCATCTGAGCCAAGACAGTTTGAAATTAACTGAAGGTAACAGTTTTTTGAAAACTGACGATCCGTCTGTTTCTCACTAAAGAAGACTGGTGTTCTGCAATGAAGCAGCGGCGAAAATCCTGTATGAAAATGGAACTGTTCTTATGGACGGGACGCTTGAGAGTTGTTCGAAACAATTCAAACAACTGTACACCACACACGTTGACATCGAAATCACAGAAGAAGAGACGAAGGTATTTCCTGTTCTAGTTGCTTTACTCGTAGACAAAGCCAAAATAACATCAAATACTTTTTTATGGACTGAAAAACAAGATGCATGGGTGTTCGCCGAAAACTGCAGTGCCAGTCTTTGAAACGGTTACAGTTAAAGCTCTGAAAACAGTGTTCCCAGAAACATCCGTTTTCGGTTGCAGTTTTCACTTCCACCAATGTATTTGGAAGAAAATACAAACAATGGGATTAACGGAGGAATACAGAGATAGAGAAGAATTGTGACTGTTTTGCCGTATGTGTGCTGCAGTGGCACATCTTCAGTCAAACACTGTTGGGGAAGCATGGATGGTAATAATGGAGGATATGTCCAGTGGAGAAAAGATAACGAAATTTGCAAACTATATGGTCAATCTATGGATGGAAAATCCTGGTATACCAGTTTTTTTATCATGGTTAGAATGTGATACCTTTTTGCGCTCTACGAAACGTTACATATGTATGGATATGAACCTATTTTATAGTAGTGTGTACTGTTTGTATTAGCATGACAGTGCACCTTGTCATAAAGCAGCATCAGTGATGCAATGGTTTATCGACAATAACATTCCTGAAATGAACTGCCCTGCCCATAGTCCCGACATGAAACCAACGGTCCTGTGGGATGAGTTAGAACGTTGACTTTGCTCCAGACCCCAACGTCCAACATCACTAACTTCTCGGTTTTCGGCTGTTGAGGAAGATGGGTTGCCATCTACAGATATTCAGACTCATCATCAAAAGCATTCCCAGCATAGTTCAAGCATCATAAAGGCTTAGGTGCACACATCCCATATTAATGTCCACTAATAGGAATCCGGATACTTTCGATCAATTAGTTTGTAGATAGTGAAGGTGGAGGCCTTCGGTTCGAAAGAATTTGCAAAGTAGACGTCGGGTTTGACTTGTCGCCTAATAAAACTTCCTGGCAGATTAAAACTGTGTGCCGACCGATACTCGAACTCGGGACCTTTACCTTTCGTTGGCAAGTGCTCTACTATCTGAGCTACCCAAGCACGACTCAAGCCCCCTCCTCACAGCTTTACCTCTGCCAGTATCTCGTCTCCTACCATCCAAACTTTACAGAAGCTCTCCTGCGAACCTTGCAGAACTAGCACTCCTGAAAGAAAGGATATTCCGGAGACATGGCTTAGCGACAGCATGGGGGATGTTCCCAGAATGAGATTTCCACTCTGCAGCGGAGTGTGCGCTGATATGAAACTTCCTGGTAGATTAAAACTGTGGAAGGTAGTAGAAGAGATACTGGCAGAGGTAAAGCTGTGAGGAGGAGGGGGGGGGGGGGGGCTTGAGTCGTGCTCTTGGGTAGCTTATTTGGTAGAGCACTTGCCCGCGAAAGGCAAAGGTCCCGAGTTCGAGTCTCGGTCGATTATACAGTTTTAATCTGCCATGAAGTTTCATGTCAGCGCACACTCCGCTGCAGAGTGAAAATCTCATTTTGTTCCAAAAAAAAAAAAAAAAAAAAAAAAAAAAAAAGGTCAAATGTGTTGAAATCTTATGGGACTTAACTGCTAAGGTCATCAGTCCTTAAGCTTACACACTACTTAACCTAAATTAGCCTAAGGACAAACACAAACATCCATGCCCGAGGGAGGACTCGAACCTCCGCCGGGACCTCTCATTTTGTGGCCTAATGTTTAATGGCTGCTATGACATCATTTCTTGGCACGTAATATGAACTGATTTCTTTATAGCGTTATTTGCTGTCATATTCTCGCCGGTTTGAACAGAATTTTAAAAAAAATCTGCTGTGTGTCAGAAACAATATATTTTCTGCATCGGTGGGAATTCTAACATTTCGTCATTTATTAGTCCCTTTAAATACGAATTAGCAAATATGGAGTCCGTCGCGGGTCCATGTACTGCACCGGATTACAAAGATGTTTTTGAAAGGAATGGGAGTGTTGAAACAAATTCCTCGGGTACTTTTCGTTTTGCTAAAATTATCTGAGTACATAATGCTATCACTACGATTAATTTAGAAAAAGTTCCATCTTATCGCAAATCCTTGCAAATTCTGTGTGCGCGATTGAGGCATGCAGTTGGCACAATTTTCCAGTTTTGCAAGAACGGGCAAAGGCTCACAATGTTGAGGGTCCTTGGACTGATGGCGAGGGGTGAAGGGGAGGGGAGGCACTTATTTCTTGGGGTAGTACTAGCCCTGGAATGGTTTTAAAATTAGTGGAAAACAGAACAGCCATCTCAGTGCTTTACTTAACGAAAAAACAAATAGTCAGTGGGTCAGTAATAATGGTAGATGCGTGGGCTAGTTTCAAAGGACCAGACAAAATTGGGTATAAATATTTAATAGTGAACTATTCCATGGAATTTAGAAACAGACATTAGAGCATGTACTACTACAATAGAGGGATATTGGGAACCAATAAAAAGTACCACTGGACGTTGGAAGCGGTGAATGTCGCAATTACAGTGCCATTTAGATGAGTGTGCTCAGCGGAAAATTTACAAGAAAATCGGTGTGTTTTTGAATTTATTTTGCAATGTTGAAGATTTTATAATTAATATAACAAAATTTAGGGCTTCTTATTTATTTTGAAAAGAGAGCAAGTGTTCAGAGTAAAATTCTGATTTTTGTTTTAGGTTTTATTTTCACTGGCTATTGATGAAGTACGTCAAACGTCGTCTAGGGGACAGTGTCATAAGGACTTGTTTCGTACTGAGGTTTTATTTTTTGGGTGGGAAGCTATGAGAGGGGAAATGTTGTTTCTGATTGGATGAGTAGATAATTTAAATTTATTTGTAATGTTTGTTGACTTTCTCAACCACTCTTCTTGTTCTGTTTCTTTACTGATTTGTGTTTCGTTTTGTATTTTTGGTGATATTTTTGTTTAAATAGCTTCACAGTTAGTCTTGATTTGTCGTATGTGACGCTATATGGAAACTCTCAGCCGCTGTTAGTCAGGCCTGTTGAATATCTTAAACCTTATTTTCATAGTAGTCTTTGTGTATGAGGGTTTTGAGATATTCTGCGCAAATGCATATACCGGTAGGTTTCTTTTAGTTGAATAATGAACTATGATAGTTTACCTTACTTCCGCCCATCCTGCTTTCTGGGAATGTGATAATTTGTTATATCATTTGTGTGAAACATATTGTAAATATTCACGGTTTACCTCGACTTAGGTACTGCAATGTTCACTTGAGCTACATAGCTAAAGTGTATTTTCCGATGTTAGCCTCGATTTATTTACAATATTTTTTTTTATTAATCAGATTGTATATGAAGCACAATTTGATTTCTTTCTAAGAAATATTTCTCTTATTAACACGTGACTGATCAGAAGAGTTTTAATTCAAACTATACTTTTCCAATGTAGTATTTTCGCGTTATCAAAACTGTAATCAAATGACGTCATAGTCAGAGTGTGCTGTTCGTCGTCTTTCGCCTGTTCGCTGGTCAAAGGCAACGATTAGTAGGCTTATAAAAATTTCTCCTTATATATGTGTAAGAAATATGGAGATCTTTGACGCGACAATTGTATTCAGTGTGGTTTTATTTATTTATTTATTTTTATTGTTTATCACGTCTTTTCCGAAGCAGTTTGTGTCGGAAAACCAGAATGTTACAAGTCTTGTAATTACAGGAAAATGTATATACTGCAAATTATACATCCTCCCACGAAGTTTCCGAGCCAAGTACAGCTGGGCATTAGCCCTAAGAGATAATATTCAACAAGTCGAGTGTATCACCATTGTGTTTTGAAACAACCCCCTGAATAGCTCAATTTCCGTAGGACGTCTGGACTGCACAATCTTCTAGAGCATATCAACATGATTTACGCCAGAACTATTTTCAGGTTCTTATTAGCTGCTAGAAGTTATGTAAGCAGAACGTTGTTCAGCACCTTTAGGCCAGTCGACATGTTTCCGCCAGTATTCATCCTTGAAACAGAAACCTTTCCGCGTAATGTGCAGTCGCATTTAATTAGAGTAAGTTAACCGGGGAGGAATCGCTCCAGTGCGTTTTTATGCCAAAAGTCATTTTCACTAGTACACCTACTTTACAAGTGTTACTCATCGACGGAATGGAGCAGAGTTTGGCGAAATGTTCACCAAAATTTCCTGCCATCAAATGCCAAATCCACTTGGACGAATGTACTCTATGGAAAGGTTCCAACTAGAACATCACTCTAGCATCAAACCCTCTCTGCAGAAACTGTCTGTTACAGGATATCATTGTAAGCAGCTTCTTCACTTGTTCTGAAGAAAATGCAATTTGATTCTTGATGAGGAAGAAATTGACTTTTTTAATACCAGAACGAGGACTACCACTATAGATTTGAACGTCCTTTTCCAGCTAGACTCACATGTTCACTTCGACCAAACACCAGTCATATACTTGGTACGAGGCGCATTTCTGCCACTAATCGATAACCACGACCACCCTGAACCTGTATACTGCGACAGTAAAAGTGGATCATGCAACAAAAGTACGGCAGTAAACGTTTTGAGCGGTTCCAAAAGTTTTTAACCATCTCTTTTGGTTTACATTGACGGAGAATACTAGCTGGAACGAAGACCGACAACTCTCATGGAGTTCTAATGGTCTAATGCGGAAAAATCTTTTTTTTTTCGTTGAAGCACGAAGAATTTTAATTTCAAGAATCAAGTTTAGAACAGAAAAAGAAGAAAGAAAGGAAAAAAAATGCCGATTATAGCGTGAGGAAAAAGTTGACGAGGTCCTTAATGCACGCCGATTCGAATTCTGATGATAGATGAAAATTTCACTGCCTGTATTTGGCAAGGAGGGGGAGGAGAGGTCGTGGCGTAAAGTTCCTGATCACCAGACTTTGCGGCGCTATTCTGGATTAAAACCTCTTTTCAGAGTTTCATGAAGTGAGCGCTTATGACACGGTTGACTGTGATCCGTCCGCTGGATGGAGACGCCAAGCTCGGTGGCCCCCTGATGCTATTCGAGAGGAGTACGTTTTGTGCCGGCACTGGGTTTCGTTTCGCTATGTCCCTTTTCTCATATCATTACACAACGCAAACATAGCACTACTCTACACACTCGTCGATTACACTCTCCTATACTCGATACATACACAGACGACAAAACTCTCACGAAACCGTAAGGAAAAGGGCCTAAGTGCGAGGGGGAAGTACATCCTTTTCGCTAGACGGCTCAACCCACCCCGTGGGATTTCCCCAGCCAACTAATACACTCGACATTTATATATTTTTCACTTTTTTTTCTTGAAGCACACTTTTTACATGCATATACGACAGCAAAACATATACGAGGACATGCTGAAAAGTAATGTCTACTAATATACGTGAAAACTCTTAAAGCTTTATAAATAAAATTCGTGTCTACATATTTGTATCCCTCTGCCGCTAGAGGGCTCCGAATTGTAGTGTGTAACTTGGCGGTGTGTAATGCAACTATGTCGGTGCGTGAGAAACAGCGTGGTGTAATCGACTTCCGAATTCGAAGGGTTCGCCCACATATGGAGCACCCTCTCTTTCAGCATGACTGCCAGACCACACAAGAGTGCTGCGACATATGGAACAATCCTTGGGTTCATTGTCACCGATCATCCTCTATACAATCCCGACTTGGCCCCATCCGATTTGTATTTGTTTCCAAAACTTAAAGAACATACTTTGATAGTGATGAAATGGAGAAAGAAGAGGTGAGGTTGTGAGTCCGTTAACGAAGTCAAACAATCTATAGTGACGGTATCAACAAACTGGTCTCTTTTTAGATGAAATGTTTTCGACGCCAGGCTGACTGACAAAAAAAAAAAAAAAAAAAAAAAAAAAAAAAAAAAAAAAAAAAAAAAAAAAAAAAAAAAAGCAGAGGTATTATTTGTCAGCACGCCCTGGCATTTTGAAGGAATTTATAACCCATTAAGGACAAATTTCGTGTATTGATTTTTTTGTTGGAAAACTAATCTGCCGTATATATCATAAGTGTTTTAAAATGCGATCAGAAATTACTTTTGTTGCTGAAATGTGATTCAATAAAGCGGGTCGGCTTTATCGTCTTCCTGTCACTGCAGTGCGTATCCTCAGTCCGAACAAAGTGCACCCATGTTTATTTGGCTCTTGTCTCCCGAGTTCTGAATCGATAGACATTTCCTCCCATGAACCATGGACCTTGCCGTTGATGGGGAGGCTTGCGTGCCTCAGCGATACAGATAGCCGTACCGTAGGTGCAACCACAACGGAGGGGTATCTGTTGAGAGGCCAGACAAACTTGTGGTTCCTGAAGAGGGGCAGCAGCCTTTTCAGTAGTTACAAGGGCAACAGTCTGGATGATTGACTGATCTGGCCTTGTAACAATAACCAAAACAGCCTTGCTGTGCTGGTACTGCGCACGGCTGAAAGCAAGGGGAAACTACGGCCGTAATTTTTCCCGAGGGCATGCAGCTTTACTGTATGATTAAAGGATGATGGCGTCCTCTTGGATAAAATATTCCGGAGGTAAAATAGTCCCCCATTCGGATCTCCGGGCGGGGACTACTCAAGAGGATGTCGTTATCAGGAGAAAGAAAACTGGCGTTCTACGGATCGGAGCGTGGAATGTCAGATCACTTAATCGGGCAGATAGGTTAGAAAATTTAAAAAGGGAAATGGATAGGTTAAAGTTAGATATAGTGGGTATTAGTGAAGTTCGGTGGCAGGATGAACAAGACTTCTGGTCAGGTGACTACAGGGTTATAAACACAAAATCAAATAGGGGTAATGCAGGAGTAGCTTTAATAATGAATAGGAAAATAGGAATGGGGGTAAGCTATTACAAACAGCATAGTGAACGCATTATTGTGGCCAAGATAGATACGAAACCCACACCTACTACAGTAGTACAAGTTTATATGCCAACTAGCTCTGCAGATGACGAAGAAATTGAAGAAATGTATGATGAAATAAAAGAAACTATTCAGATAGTGAAGGGTGACGAAAATGTAATAGTCATGGGTGACTGGAATTCGGTAGTAGGAAAAGGGAGAGAAGGAAACGTAGTAGGTGAATATGGATTGGGGCTAAGAAATGAAAGAGGAAGCCGCCTGGTAGAATTTTGCACAGAGCACAACTTAATCATAGCTAACACTTGGTTTAAGAATCATGAAAGAAGGTTATATACATGGAAGAACCCTGGAGATACTAAAAGGTATCAGATAGATTATATAATGGTAAGACAGAGATTTAGGAACCAGGTTTTAAATTGTAAGACATTTCCAGGGGCAGATGTGGACTCTGACCACAATCTATTGGTTATGATCTGTAGATTAAAGCTGAAGAAACTGCAAAAAGGTGGGAACTTAAGGAGATGGGACCTGGATAAACTGACTAAACCAGAGGTTGTACAGAGTTTCAGGGAGAGCATAAGGGAACAATTGACAGGAATGGGGGAAAGAAGTACAGTAGAAGAAGAATGGATAGCTCTGAGGGATGAAGTAGTGAAGGCAGCAGAGGATCAAGTAGGTAAAAAGACGAGGGCTATTAGAAATCTTTGGGTAACAGAAGAAATATTGAATTTAATTGATGAAAGGAGAAAATACAAAACTGCAGTAAATGAAGCAACCAAAAAGGAATACAAACGTCTCAAAACTGAGATCGAAAGGAAGTGCAAAATGGGTAAGCAGGCATGGCTGGAGGACAAATGTAAGGATGTAGAGGCTTATCTCACTAGGGGTAAGATAGATACTGTCTACAGGAAGATTAAAGAGACCTTTGGAGAAAAGAGAGCCACTTGTATGAATATCAAGAGCTCAGATGGGAACCCAGTTCTAAGCAAAGAAGGGAAAGCTGAAAGGTGGAAGGAGTATGTAGAGGGTCTATACAAGGGCGATGTACTTGAGGGCAATGTTATGGAAATGGAAGAGGATGTAGATGAAGATGAAATGGGAGATACGATACTGCGTGAAGAGTTTGACAGAGCACTGAAAGACCTGAGTCGAAACAAGGCCCCCGGAGTAGACAACATTCCATTGGAACTACTGACGGCCTTGGGAGAGCCAGTCCTGACAAAACTCTACCATCTGGTGAGCAAGATGTATGAAAGAGGCGAAATACCCTCAGACTTCAAGAAGAATATAATAATTCCAATCCCAAAGAAAGCAGGTGTTGACAGATGTGAAAATTACCGAACAATCAGTTTAATAAGCCACAGCTGCAAAATATTAACACGAATTCTTTACAGACGAATGGAAAAACTAGTAGAAGCCGAACTCGGGGAAGATCAGTTTGGTTTCCGTAGAAATACTGGAACAAGTGAGGCAATACTGACCTTACGACTTATCTTAGAAGAAAGATTAAGGAAAGGCAAACCTACGTTTCTAGCATTTGTAGACTTAGAGGAAGCTTTTGACAATGTTGACTGGAATACTCTCTTTCAAATTCTGAGGGTGGCAGGGGTAAAATACAGGGAGCGAAAGGCTATTTACAATTTGTACAGAAATCAGATGGCAGTTATAAGAGTCAAGGGGTATGAAAGGGAAGCAGTGGTGTGGAAGGGAGTGAGACAGGGTTGTAGCCTATCCCCGATGTTATTCAGTCTGTATATTGAGCAAGCAGTAAAGGAAACAAAAGAAAAATTTGGAGTAGGAAATAAAATCCATGGAGAAGAAGCAAAAACTTTGAGGTTCGCCGATGACATTGTAATTCTGTCAGAGACAGCAAAGGACTTGGAAGAGCAGTTGAACGGAATGGACAGTGTCTTGACAGGAGGATATAAGATGAATATGAACAAAAGCAAAACGAGGATAATGGAATGTAGTCGAATTAAGTCGGGTGATGCTGAGGGAATTAGATTAGGAAATGAGACACTTAAAGTAGTAAAGGAGTTTTGCTATTTGGGGAGCTAAATAACTGACGATGGTCGAAGTAGAGAGGACATAAAATGTAGACTGGCAATGGCAAGGAAAGCGTTTCTGAAGAAGAGAAATTTGTTAACATCGAGTATGGATTTAAGTGTCAGGAAGTCGGTCCTGAAAGTATTTGTATGGAGTGTAGCCATGTATGCAAGTGAAACATGGACGATAAATAGTTTGAACAAGAAGAGAATAGAAGCTTTCGAAATGTGGTGCTACAGAAGAATGCTGAAGATTAGATGGGTAGATCACGTAACTAATGAGGAAGTATTGAATAGGATTGGGGAGAAGAGAAGTTTGTGGCACAACTTGACCAGAAGAAGGGATCGGTTGGTAGGACATGTCCTGAGGCATCAAGGGATCACCAATTTAGTATTGGAGGGCAGCGTGGAGGGTAAAAATCGTAGAGGAAAACCAAGAGATGAATACACTATGCAATTCAGAAGGATGTAGGTTGCAGTAGGTACTGGTAGATGAAGAAACTTGCACAGGATAGAGTAGCATGGAGAGCTTCATCAAACCAGTCTCAGGACTGAAGACCACAACAACAACAACAACAGACGTTTCTGGAATTCGAGCATTTAACACTAGTATGTTAATTCCTCTCGCCGTCAATTTTGGCGATCAAACGACATTCTGTGTAGCATGTCGGAGCGTATAGTCGACTCTGCTAGATGTTGTGCTTCATATCGGTCATAAATAATGTGTAGCAATAAGCATCACTTATGCATGACCTCTTATGACCATGTGTTCCTCCTGGTCTGAAAATCGAGTAGTCCCGTCGAGGACGAAGCCGTTTAGATCCTTTCAAAGGAGCAATACACTACGTTCTCAGAATTAATATCCGAACATCTATTAGAGGAGATTAATATGGTGTGTGTCCACCATTAGTTTTGAAAGCAGGTAACCTACATATATGTTACATAATATAATTATTATATTTTTCATTCAGAAATGTTCAAATGTGTGTGAAATCTTAAGGGACTTAACTACCAAGGTCATCAGTCCCTAAGCTTACGCACTGATTAACTTAAATTATCCTAAGGACAAACACACACACCCATGCCCGAGGGAGGACTCGAACCACCGCCAGGACCAGCCGCACAGTCGATGACTGCAGCGTCTTAGACCACTCGGCATATTTTTCATTAATGCCAACTGTATTGTGCATATCTTTCAAAGCTGTATTTCGCAAATCTATTTCGATGTCCTCGGTTCCTTTTTCATTTATTGTGACTTAACTACAAGTGTCTATACAATGGCTCTGCAGTCTTGCTATATCTACAAAAGCATTATCAGTAAAAATTGTGCTGGTTCCCACAACTCTTGTCGTAAATTCTATGGGAGAGAGAAAGACTGTATGAAATGCCGAGGGACTTAAAAATGTCTGTAGAATAGGTATGCCCCCAAAAAATTTAAATTAAAACTTCACTTAGTATTATCTCATATTGTTTGGAAGTTAAAAAGTTTAATCATGTGTCAAGCTGGTGTATGAATAGCTTAAAACCACCAGCTGGAACCAAGGCTATTGTTAAGTTGCCGTTTACTTCCAATTAATTTATACTACGATAGCACAAGCTTCAAAATGCCGATAACAGCAAAGTCTAAGACTTTTTGAAGTAAGTGGCGAATCCTTTGCCTCCATTTCCGCAGTGATCTCTGCTCAAGGTTAGCTATACATTTTAACGTGAAGTCGACGTGGCCAAGTAAATACAGGTAGCGTTGCACAGTATCGTCTGTAACATACCTCAGTCATTAAAACCAGATGGTTGAGAGCCAGGAGAAGTGGCCAGACTAAGCTGAGTAGCAATAGAGGGAAATGCACAGAAATGAGTGATTTTAATCTGCAACTACTGAAGTATAATATCGAGTAGTTTAATCACCTTAGAATCAGATTAAGTACTGTAAACAATTCAATTTTCACGATGTGGTAAAATGGCCTCTTTGTCCGAATGAGTGAGCAAAGTGGCCACTTAGTTTTAAACTAAAAAATAATGGATAAAAAGCTGTTTTAACAAATAACTAAATATATTTCATTGTAAAACATGATTCGAATTAATTTATTTACACTTTTTAGAAATAAAATCAAACTTCCTCCCCGTACAGAATTCGTGGACCCGGAGTGAGCACAATTGACAGTCAATGCATTGCTCTCCTGGCTTTGAATTTTGAAAATTTTTCTTCGCAGTACATGCACTCACTGACTTCACTGTTGTCGACAAAAGAGCTTTTCTAGTGTTGGGTTTCCTGCTCTTTGCAATTTTCTTTTTGCTGTCTTTCTTCTCTTCGGCTGTTTTTAGTTTTCCCTATGTCTTCTCTTTCTTTATTTGCAGCTTCTAGACCACTCTTATAAGCAACTGCTCTAAGTATCGCTGCGGAGCCCTTCTTCCGACCGCTACTCTTACGTTTTCCTCCCACACAAAGTGGTCAGAAGCCACCGCAGAGATAGCCACTTTGCCCTTATTGACGACATTACCAAAAGCTGTACACCCTCTACTAACATGACCGAATCCTCAATAAGTAAAGAAGTATTTTGGAGTCAAGATATGGTACTTTAAACACAATTTAGTTACAGAAAACGTGTCACATTTCCTCTTCAAAATAAATACACAAAGTATCCAGTAACCTTACATCAGCGTAACTAAAAACCATAAAAATTATTATAACTCTCAGGAACGGCACAACAAAAAGTCAGACTTCATGGGGTGACTGGGCCTTCCAGGGAGAATCAGTTAAAGCGTTTGCCGCGCCGTGACAGCACCTTATAGCCCACAGGACCCCCATGGCCACTTTTCCCGCCATGGCCATTTTACCCGACTCTCCCCTGATAAGTTGCTGACAAATATTATCATACATTGGGTATCATGAAATGTCATTTTACATCTAGTTAGCGGCTCTGTCGGACTCGTGTCCTCAGGAAGCTAATGTAAGTGTTTCTTTGCTGACACACTGCCTGCGGGCTTTCGTCGTTGACACGAGTAGCTGGCACTGTAAAAATTTCATCCTCCATAGCTGCTGGGAAACTGTAAGTATTTGGGGATTGTAACTACAGCACTTGAGTACATCCACCAATCCACTGTGCACATTAAGAAAAAGATCATTAATTATAAGACTAACAGTTCTATTCTTGATCGCGAGACAAGAGCCATAATTAACTTTCATGAAGCGAGAAAAATTTAATAAAAGCAGAAACAGCGTTTTCTACTAGGGAATCAACCTGTTCAAGGAAATGTAAGAGAAAATTGACAACATGATGTTCAAAAAGTCAGCTAAAGCATAGCTGGTAAATTATGTGTACTATATAGTAAAACATTCCATAAGTAACACAAAGTTGGGGTTGGTAAAAAAATTAAGAGTCAGAAAAAATAAAAAGTAAGACAGTTTACTGGAAAATTGTGTCCAAGATCACTGCTGAAAAATGCTAACCTCCTTATATCTGCCTGAGCTGAACATCTTAATTATGAATGAGGGCTGCGTCAGTTTTCAGACAGACCGATGTGAATCTACAATGAATATAATAGGGTAGCATGGTCCTGATGTCAGCTGAGAGGAACTGTTACTTGCGGTGTGTGCAGTGAATGCACTATGTGTAGAGACGTGAGAGAGAAGTGAATAATGTGATTAGTTTTGACATGGCTTTCAGTAATTAAATGCCAACATATCTGTTAAGTTTTAATAATGTTTAGTGTTGTACAAAACAGACATATTTTAATGCCATTGTTAACTGATCAGTATGGGATCCTTACCAGGTAGAGCTGATAGAAGATCCAGCGAAGACCGGCACGTTTCGCCGTGGGAGTGTTTAGTCGGCGCCAGAGCGATACCCGATGCGGGGAATACTCAACAAACTCCCTTGGTAGACGTTACAAAAGAGGCGTTATTCATCACGGAAGGGATTACTATTGAAATTTCGAGAGAGCACTTTTCGGGAAGAGTCCGGCAACATCCTGTTTCCTCCCAAATACATCTCTCGTAATGAGAGCCATACAGAGGTTTACCGACAATCATGCTTCCCACGTCCCATTCGCGAGTGGAAGAAGGTAGGGGTATCAGTTAGCGGTACCACAAGTACCATTCGCCACACACTGTTAGGTGGCTTGTGGACTACGATGTAGATGTGAATAGACAAATAGCTAAACAATCATGTTCCGTGCCTTCTTGCATATTCCTAATGCCCTTTCTTTCCCTCCCCAACATGTCGAAATATCAAGTTCGTCATATGTGCAGTATAATGTCTCAAATATCAGTATGAAGATGTTGTTGTTGTGGTTTTCAGTCCTGAGACTGGTTTCATGCAGCTCTCCATGCTACTCTATCCTGTGCAAGCTCCTTCATCTCCCAGTACCTACTGCAACCTACATCCTTCTGAATCTGCTTGGTCTCCCTCTACGATGTTTACCCTGCACGCTGCCCTCCAGTGCTAAATTTGTGATCCCTTGATGCCTCAGGACATGTCATACCAACCGATCCCTTTTTCTAGTCAAGTTGTGCCACAAACTCCTCTTCTCCCTACTCCTATTCAATACTTCCTCATTAGTTACGCCATCTACCCACCTAATCGTCAACATTCTTCTGTAGCACCACATTTCGAAAGCTATTCTCTTCTTGTCGAAACTACGAGTATTTATTGCCCATGTTGCACTTCCGTACATGGCTACACTCCATACAAATACTTTCAGAAACGACTTCCTGACACTTAAATCTATACTCGATGTTAACAAATTTCTCTTCTTCAGAAACGCTTTCCTTGCCATTGCCAGTCTACATTTTATATCCTCTCTACTTCGACCATCATCAGTTATTTTGCTCCCCATATAGCAAAACTCATTTACTACTTAAAGTGTCTCATTTCCTAATCTAGTTCCCTCAGCATCACCCGACTTAATTCGACTACATTCCATTATCCTCGTTTTGCTTTTGTTCATATTCATCTTATATCCTCCTGTCAAGACACTGTCCATTCCGTTCAACTGCTCTTCCAAGTCCTTTGCTGTCTCTGACAGAATTACAATGTCATCGGCGAACATCAAAGATTTTATTTCTTCTCCCTGGATTTTAATAGGTACTCCAAATTTTTCTTTTGTTTCCTTTACTGCTTGCTCAATATACAGATTGAATAACATTGGGGAGAGGATACAACCCTGTCTCACTCCCTTCCCAACCATTGCTTCCCTTTCATGCCCCTCGACTCCTATAACTGCCGTCTGGTTTCTGTACAAATTGTAAATAGCCTTTCGCTCCCTGTATTTTATCCCTGCCACCTTTAGAATTTGAAAGAGAGTATTCCAGTATGAAGATATGACGTAATAAATCAGGAGATCAAAAATGTTTTTCAGAATGCAATCCTTTCTGAACCTAATGGAAGTCGTTTCAGCCACAAGACGTACCGTAAACTGAGTGAGGATGTATGTGGGCGTGTGAGTCATCAGCTGAGCAGAGCAAGCATCCGAGAGCAGTTAACGCTTCAGTGACAATGGAGAACTTCCAAGAAGGACCGTAAATCTTCTCTGTGGCTAACTGCAACGGGGAAGCACCGCAGCTGTAGATAAAGAGTGATGCTGTTGAGGGCCCTGAGTGAAGTGCCCTTGGCGGTCGCAGCTGTGGGGAGCTGTGATTGGCACAATTGGCGGGCCCCTTCCCTTAATATTCGTGCGCAGTTCTAACAGCACGGTGGCCTGACCACAGCTGCGAGCGACCAACGAAAGGGTCAGCCCTGACCTACGTTCACGCTTCACCCGTCAATCCCCTTCTTCTGGACGGACATGGAACGTGGACTTTCCCACAACAATCTGCGCATACTGAAAAGAAAAGGAGGGCCCTAAATTAACTAGTGGAACATACACGTAGTTCAGTAAGCAAGCTACTCTGTCTGATAAAAAAAGTGAAGCCCCAGAAGGGGATGAGGAAATAAAATGAAACCCCACGGGTTGAGAGCGTAAGTTAAAAAAAATCTTAAAGATTTTTGCGTGTTATCGACAATGATAATAGCAAGATATTAATCTACAGAATTCCAAGACTTTCGACAATATTTTAATTTTACAAGCTGAACGAAAACCGGTGCAGTTGTTGTACATTATTTATTAAAGGCACGACACGTTTGCTAACTTTAAATTACATCATCAGGTAGAACTACGAATAAAAATGAGCAGAGACCATAGACAATTTTATGCAGAGACCGGACGACAGTGACAAAAAGCATCCGGAAGATCGAATACTTACACTATGTGGTCATGCTACTTTTACAGTCCGATCCCAGACTTTTCTTTAAATCTTGGGAAATTTCTCAAAAAGCAATAGTTATGGATTAAAATTCGCGGGATGAAACTGGAACCTAAGGATAAATGGAACGAGAGAAAAGATTATAGAACGCACTGGAAAGAGGAAGGGAAACAAGTATAACCAGTATCTCAGCTGAAGCCGTGCCATGACGAAACATTCCGACCGCCATACACGGACTGACTGGATACCAAAACATAGGCACCGAGGGAAGCGACGCATGAGCGGAAGCGTGAATAACCTCCGATACACTTTAAGGATATTGTTGGGAGCCGACCTTACAAAAATAATGTGCTGGTTGCCCTGGGGAGAGCAATGTTTATTCATATAGAATTACGAACAGTGCTATGAATTAAGAATGTACAGAAAAAACATTTATCATTCAACATAATTGTATTTAAAAACAATATCGATTTATTGTGAACATTATTCTTTGTTATATGTTAAAAATGTTAATAGCTGTGAAACCGTCGAATGATTTTATGTAATTAACTACTCTGGTCTTGATCTTGGATGAGGATAGTCGTGAGAGGCATTATAAGTGTTCTTACGATGCATTTTCGTTAAATATGTGTGTTTGTTTGCTCTTAGAACCTTTATTTATGTATCTTTACCATCCTTATAAGTTAGAAAACTAGTAACATATTTTTTCAGAGTATCAGAACGCGCAGTATAGCGCGAGACTACGATGGATTGTTGTCGGCCATCTGCACGGCAGAAACGTTTTATTTAAATATTACAGGGATTAAGCGGCACAGAACTGCAGAAATAACTTACCAAGTTTGCGTATTAATTATACAGTTTAACTTCAGTGTCATTTTAATTTATTTGCAAAGATGGATAGTAGTTTTCTTTAAATTCTTGTGGTTGTCACATAACGGCTCTTTTTTATTTCAGTTACGTAAATTCAGAGAAATTAACTTACTCCGAAATGATCAGTGATAGATATGGCACACAATAATATTTGTTTACGCGAAACCACGACATTAAAGCAGTATTACTTTCAATGAAACTGCAATGCATAAAAGAACCAGAGATGTTTTGTTAACAGACGAGCTGGTATGCTGCTTCACACGGGTCTTTACGTGTTTCATATTGCGGGCATTAAACCTTCAAATAATATTTCCATAAAAAAGACTGTGTAATTTGCTTGTGATAGGTTGTGTTGTCACTTTAGCGTATGTTGTGTCATTTGATGTATAACTACACTTATATGTGCTTACAAATCATACAGTTTAATGAACTGCGCATGTACACGCAATTAAAGCACACCACTTGACGTACAGAATGGAACACAACACATATATTAAAAAAACAAAACAATAAAAATAGCAATTGTCATGTGTATAAGGTATATCTATAAGGATAAAAGCCTAGAAGTACCTGTTGTCGACCATTTATAAGCATGACGAGTAGAACAGAAAAATACTAAAAACTGTTACAAATCCTGAAATAAAAAAAAATTTAAAAGGGAGAACAGTCTTAGTAGAGGGACCAAGGCAGGGGAGGTAATTTGAAGCCGATTAACGAATGAAAAAAAGAAAAATTTTTTCGTTTGATATAATTACAAATCAACAGTTTTCTGATTTTTTCCATTACTTGTACTGTGAAGCCTTGAATCTTGTCAACTTTCATTATTCTAGGTCAACGGGAAATTCTCTGCAGGTTTTGATCAGTGAGTTTGTACCAACATATGTGACATGAGGAATGAAATAAATAGGAAGTGCAGGGAAGCTAAGACGAAATGGCTGCAGGAAAAATGTGAAGACATCGAAAAAGATATGATTGTCGGAAGGACAGACTCAGCATACAGGAAAGTCAAAACAACCTTTGGTGACATTAAAAGCAACGGTGGTAACATTAAGAGTGCAACGGGAATTCCACTGTTAAATGCAGGGGAGAGAGCAGATAGGTGGAAAGAATACATTGAAAGCCTCTATGAGGGTGAAGATTGTCTGATAGAAGAAGAAACAGGAGTCGATTTAGAAGAGATAGGGGATCCAGTATTAGAATCGGAATTTAAAAGAGCTTTGGAGGACTTACGGTCAAATAAGGCAGAAGGGATAGATAACATTCCATCAGAATTTCTAAAATTAATGGGGGGAAGTGGCAACAAAACGACCATTCACGTTGGTGTGTAGAATATATGAGTCTGGCGATATACCATCTGACTTTCGGAAAAACATCATCCACACAATTCCGAAGACGGCAAGGGCTGACAAGTGCGAGAATTATCGCACAATCAGCTGAACAGCTCATGCATCGAAGCTGCTTACAAGAATAATATACAGAAGAATGGAAACGAAAATTGAGAATGCGCTAGGTGACGATCAGTTTGGCTTTAGGAAAAGTAAAGGGACGAGAGAGGCAATTCTGACGTTACGGCTAATAATGGAAGCAAGGCTAAAGAAAAATCAAGACACTTTCATAGGATTTGTCGACCTGGAAAAAGCGTTCGACAATATAAAATGACGCAAGCTGTTCGAGATTCTGAAAAAAGTAGGGGTAAGCTATAGGGAGAGACGGGTCATATACAATACGTACAACAACCAAGAGGGAATAATAAGAGTGGACGATCAAGAACGAAGTGCTCGTATTAAGAAGGGTGTAAGACAAGGATGTAGCCTTTCGCCCCTACTCTTCAATCTGTACATCGAGGAAGCAATGATGGAAATAAAAGAAAGGTTCAGGAGTGGAATTAAAATACAAGGTGAAAGGATATCAATGATACGATTCGCTGATGACATTGCTATCCTGAGTGAAAGTGAAGAAGAATTAAATGATCTGCTGAACGGAATGAACAGTCTAATGAGTACACAGTAGGGTTTGAGAGTAAATCGGAGAAAGACGAAAGTAATGAGAAGTAGTAGAAATGAGAACAGCGAGAAACTTAACATCAGGATTGATGGTCACGAAGTCAATGAAGTTAAGGAATTCTGCTACGTAGGCAGTAAAATAACCAATGACGGACGGAGCAAGGAGGACATCAAAAGCAGACTCGCTATGGCAAAAAAGGCATTTCTGGCCAAGAGGAGTCTACTAATATCAAATACCGGCCTTAATTTGAGGAGGAAATTTCTGAGGATGTACGTGTGGAGTACAGCATTGTATGGTAGTGAAACATGGACTGTGGGAAAACCGGAACAGAAGAGAATCGAAGCATTTGAGATGTGGTGCTATAGACGAATGTTGAAAATTAGGTGGACTGATAAGGTAAGGAATGAGGAGGTTCTACGCAGAATCGGAGAGGAAAGGAATATGTGGAAAACACTGATAAAGAGAAGGGACAGGATGATAGGACATCTGCTAAGACATGACGGAATGACTTCCATGGTACTAGAGGGAACTGTACAGTGCAAAAACTGTAGAGGAAGACAGAGATTGGAATACGTCAAGCAAATGATTGAGGACGTAGGTTGCAAGTGCTACTCTGAGATGAAGAGGTTAGCACAGGAAAGGAATTCGTGGCGGGCCGCATCAAACCAGTCAGTAGACAGATGAAAAAAAAAAAAAAAAAAAAAAAGAAAAAAAAAAGTGACGTGAATGAGCGTACCCTTTCATTACATCAACTTAGATGCCTAACTTTATTACATCAAAAGGGACCGTAGACGTAAATTTAAACTTGATACGTCCACCCATTCCTTAGGAAAAGAGTACTCAACTGTCGTGCAGACAGGCAGACGGACAGGCAAACACAACGAAGTGATCCTACAGGAATTCCTTTTATAATTATCTTTGAGATTGGACGTGATGTGATGATGTTAGTCAAAAATGACTTTAGGACGACAAAGATGCCATTATAAACAAAAAATGGCTCAAATTGCTCTGAGCACTATAGGACTTAACATCTGAGGTCATCAGTCCCCTAGAACTTAGAACTAGTTAAACCTAACTAACCTAAGGACATCACACACATCCATGCCTGAGGCAGGATTCGAACCTGCGACCGTAGCGGTCACGCGGTTCCAGACTGAAGCGACTAGAACCGCACGGCCGTCCACGGTGGTCTAGCGGTTCTAGGCGCTCAGTCCGGAACCGCGCGACTGCTACGGTCGCAGGTTCGAATCCTGCCTCGGGCATGGATGTGTGTGATGTTCTTAGGTTAGTTAGGTTTAAGTAGTTCTAAGTTCTAGGGAACTGATGACCACAGCAGTTAAGTCCCATAGTGCTCAGAGCCATTTTTAGAACCGCTCGGCCACACTGGCCAGCCATTATAAACATCTCGCTGGGTTTGGATGAGGTGGTATAAGAGGGCTTTGAGAAGCTGGAAGTTTCTTCTTCAGAAATATTTGGCAGAAATGTAGCCAGTGTACACGATTGCTGGCAGCGGTGGACACAATAATGTACGGTCGCAAGAAGACCGGGCACCGGACGGCAGCGTGACACTATAGAGAGGAAATACCATCGTGTTCGGTGTATGGCTCTGGCGTTTTGTACTGCATCTGCAGCAGCAATTTGAGCAGCAGTTGGCACCAGAGTGACACAACGAACTGTTACAGACTGGTTACGTCAAGGAAACCTGCGAGTCGGATGCTCTGTAGCGTGGTATTTCACTGACACCAAACTACTGCCACTTGCGACTTCAGTGATTTCCAGCAAGAGCTCACTGGAGGGCTCACGAGCTGAGCCTGTGGAACCAGTCTGTCAGCGGCCTAGACACTTGGAGTTATCGTCTGGGATGCGATTTCGGATGACAGCATCCTGACAGAAAATTTGTTACGTCATTCTGGTGGTTCGACTTATTGTTCTGTCATTCATGAACAACATTCCAAGAGGTGTTTCCCAAAAGGATAACGCTCGTCCACATACCGTTGTTGTATCCCAACATGCTCTATAGACTGTCGACATGTTGCCTTGGCCTGATCTGTCTTCAGCCGAGCACATATGATACATCATCGGACTTCTGAATTAATCGTCCCTGTATTGGCCGAGCAAGTGCAACAGGCATGGAACTCCACCCCACAAACTGACATTCGGCACCTGTGCAATACAATGTTTGCGCATTTGCAAGCTTGCATTCAACAATCTGGCTAATACACCGGTTATTAACGTACCAGCATTTCACATTTACACTGGCATGTCTCGCGCTTACATTAACCCGTGATCGTGCAATGTTCATCACTTAAATATGTTACCTAGACAAATTTCATTACTCTATTTTTTGTTGTTCCGATTTTTTCCGTCTGTGTGTCTTGTGAGTGTTCTGGAGTGACTTTCTGACGTCCTCAATGAGTCATGGGATTTCCGTACCCTTTCTCCGCTCCCTTACTGCTCTTGACAAGGTTAATATCTCGATGTATAAAGTAGCGGGAAATTTAAATTTTGGTGGGAAGTTCAAATATAGCCCAATTGCGCTAGTGTGTTTCCTACGGAAGTGGGGTTGTTGTCCTAAGTATAAACTTGTGGAAAATTCATATAGGTAAAAAATGTGGTTCGCTACACTGCCAGCTACCAAATTTTAACTACTTTTGAAGGTCACCCAACTACCCACTTCCCCCATCCAAAAGACATACATGTAGGTCATCGTATACAGGAGATTGTTTAAGATTTTTGGCACGTTAGCAAAGAACAATAAATATAGTCGTACAAAACCTTCTATTAATTTTACCTATACATTTACACAGAGAAAACAACTCTTTGTTTAGGTTTCATGAACATCCAGCTTAATTATTAACATCCGAATCAGTTATTTCTTTCTTCAGTCAGTAATTTCACAAATACAAAGAAGGTATACTAGCGAATTCTTTTACGTATCTAATTTTTTTCCTGTAAAATAATTTCGCCCTAACACTATTGCTTAAAGCTTTCCACATCTCCCTGTGTGCATCTGGGCAACTCTTCTGTTCCACGTTCTTGCGGAGCTTCAGAGTAGAACTTTAAATTTACAAATTCTGCAAAGGAGTGTCTATTAAATGTAGTTATTCAATCACTTTTTCACTCTGCAAACGGTTTTTATGTTACTACGTGACTAGGTGAACAATGGACAGTCCAGAACTTTTAGCTGGAATATACCCATACTTTTGACGCCAATCGAATGGAAGAAAGAACAACGACACTGTTCAGTAACGTCGTCCGGTTTACTAACGGGTCGAAAACACACAAAAGTGATGGGAATACGGCATGCATCCTCGACTCAAGAGGGCCCTCTCTCTTGGGAAGGTGCCTACGGTATTCCAGATAGAGATATTCGCTATCAGAGTATGTTTAGAGGGGTAATTTGCGCAGGTGTAGCGAGGATCGTAGCATCTGCATCCATTCAGAAAGGAGCTGTGGAATCTCTACTAGTTACTGCAACGAGATCAAAGATCGTTGTAGAATATCATAAAGCCGTTGTGAGGCTAGGAGAAAGGAAGAGGTTATACCTGTTGTAGATCCGTGGTGACTCAGAAATAAGTGGTGGTGAACAAGCTGATAGGCTGGTCTGGGCAGAGGCGACAGCTCCATTTGCTGGACTCGAACCCGTCTCAACCATCGCTAAGGCTAAGGTAAAATCTAAACCACGTAGCTGCATCAGGCGCCAGCACATGGAATATTGAACTGAAACAGAAAAACAAATGCGTGACCGGCTAAGGTGTTCCGCAATCCTGGGCAGAAGGATGATTGAACTCATGGCAGTTCTAATGATTAGCCATGGGCCGTTCAGGTAACACCTACACTCGATGGGTACAGAGAAACAAAATACTAGCAAGGAAACATCATCAACTTGGCCTCAGGTGTGAAGGACAAGAAGTACACTTGCAAGATATCAGCTCTAACAATCGATCACGCCCGTAAATTTGAGCTATAATTCTGATAGTACGCAGTTATGACCTTTCGAAAGAACAGCTTCCAATTAGTAATTAAACAGCGCTACACTACTTGTTTAGTAATAGACTCATTCGCTCCATTCATTTATACTGTGTTTATGAAGTGCAACATAAAAATGTTCAAAGCAAAGAGATCTCCGGCACCAACTACAGTTTAGAGACGGCGCACATTGACGAGAAGAACAAAGCATCTTATCAATGTTAAAACAGTATTTCAGAGACCTCTTAGTCACTTGACTGTACAGTACTGTGTGCTTGGACGTTATAAGTGGCTGCAGTGGGAGACGGTCTAGCAAATGGCAACTGGTGCGCCCGCATATTTGAAAGCTGTTCATTCAGAAGGTCATAGCTGCTTACTATCGGACTTATGGCCCAAATTTTCGCGCTTCAGCTATTCCTGGGCGTGATATGTCCAGGTGCTGTTAGTGATGTTTTCTTGTAAGTGTAGACTTTGTGCTACGTGGTATGAATCAGCACCACGTTTAATTTTCCAGTGCGATGCAGTGGACGCCGGAAGGCACAAAATACTGGCGTCATTATTTCATGAGGAAATTATGGCTGCCAAAGATCTAGCAAAGAGCTATGCGAATCTTTAAGGATACTGGAAGGGCATTTTTGGAATGAGAGAGAGAGAGAGAGAGAGAGAGAGAGAGAGAGAGAAGAGAGGTGACAGAGAGGGCATGGGTCTAGGACCTCTGTCGTTTTGTCTTCCTGTTTAAATCAAATTGAATAAAAAATTTGGTTGATTCCTGCCTCCTGTAGAAAAGTGTTCACGAGGTGGACGCCGTTCCACTCTCGCATTATCGTTTTAAAAGACCAATCTATTGTCGAAATGTTGTCCGTAGGTCTGGAAAATAGGTAGGAGGATTCTTTCCAGATACTGCAGAGGCCTCAAATTACCTTCGGTAGCCATGAGAGGCGTCCAGCACCCATACATGACTGACTTACTTCCTACTGAAACCACTGGACTGCATGCCTGAGATGAGCGCTGGTGTATGACCGCCTGCACACGCTTCTACGACGTTCATCAGGCATCAAACAATCCTGCAGTCGCTGGGGAAGAGAGCCCGACGCCATCGATCTAGAGTCCATTACACGTATTGCCATGTCCAGCTTCTTCGAGCCTTAAGGAGGTAGGATGTCTGTACTGTTGTACGCAGTGGCCGCCAGAAGTCCAAACTGATCGTGTAGAGACGGTTGCGTAATGTCTACATCGGCACAGCCAGTCTTTTCCCAGAAAGGTAGCACACGGTTCTATTGATCTTGACAGTGGGCAGGTATTCGACGTTTTGCATGGCCGCAGCTCGTGTTCTAGTGACCAACGCTGCTGCCTCTGGATCACGGGGTCCCGGGTGCGACTCCCGGCCGGGTTGGTGATTATCTCAGCCCGAGGACTGGGTGTTTGTGCTGTCCTCATCATTTCATCATCATCATCATCATCATCATCATCATCATCATCATTCGTGATAATGGATCGATTGAACTGTGAAAAAAATTGGTGTAAAATATTGGGAATTTGTATGGGTGCTGATGATCACGCAGTTGAGAGCCCCACAAATCAAACATCATCATCATCATCATCGTCATCATCATCATCTTCTACGTTTTGCCTTTCACGACAGCGATTGAATGTTCGAATGACATCGCTGTGGTGTATCCCAGTGCGGCGGGCAACCTCTCGTACTGACAGTCATTCTTGCCTTAAAGTGACAAGGTGTGAACAGTTTAAGTTTGAAGTGGCCGTTCGAGGCATGTAGACAGACTAAACAGCGCATACAAACCGCATTCTACCGTCTACTACGCGACGGGCAGAGATCCCCTGAACAGCCCTGAAAATCCCGATTTACTTTTACTTCGATTTCACAAATGAAGTATGAAACGATTTCCCGTGCTCGACGGCATATTGATAAAGAGTTTTCCAGTTTTAAAAAAATTGCAAGTCATTAGTGCCCCGTGAGTGTGCGCATATTGATGGTTATTACTTTCGCCTATCTTTGCTGAGTGAGATGTGTGACTTCTCTGGCATTCCCAGAGGGAGCATGGCGGTGAAAGCGATTTAAGCAGCTATAAAGGAAGTCTGGGTGCAACCGCAGCGAGTATGACCAGTTTTCGTCGTGTCTGCTGGCTGGACACAACACCGGAGGAAGTCTCGGACAGTGGCTGTGTTTGAGGCCGCGTGTGGGCCTTGGATCCACGTTGTTTTGATAGTCAAGTTGCGCTTGTTATGTGGAATTATTTTTCAGAAAGGAAGGCAGCCTAGCTTTATTAATGTTGGTCTACAGCTGTTATGAATGCGGAATAGGTACCTGTGAGAGAAACCTGCATGGTGAGCAATTCGTGACCTTTACACCTTCTATGTTGTTGGAGGTGGCTAGTGATGCTGATTTCAAATGGTTCGTTATTACAGACATTTATACCCGCCATCACTGGAGTAATAACTGACCGAACTTGAATATCAAATTTATAACTTTTCAAAGGAAGAAACTGCAGTTTGGCTAGTCTGATAATATTGTTATTCTCAGTATCAAGTTAATAGTATTCGACGATATTTCCCAGTTGGTTGGTTGATTTAAGAATGTCGTGTACTAGACAGATGCTTTTACTTGCCAGAATTTGTCTTTTTTTAAATTTTATAGAGTATGTTTCATTAGTTGTTGTATCGGTCATTGTTCTCTGGCTTTATAATTACTGCTATTTAGATGGTCTTGCTGGCTGGTCGTGAAGTCCGAGGCCGTTTGATCTTACTAGACCAAATAAGCTCGTGAAAGGTCATGGTCTGAGATCCATGTAGTTGATTGAAGTTTTGGACTGTCTGTAACAAGGGAAAAGCATATGGAGACTGGGTTCTTCCAGTTTTAAAAAAAGAAATTACTATTTGTCCTTACTTAGCTACGGCACTTTACATGTAGCTTGTTGCAGCTTTCTCTGATATGTATTCTTTATTTATGTTTTATATTCATAACATAATCTTTTAACGCAGTACGCCACCTTTAGTGCAAACCTCGGTAATAGAGCATGTAACTGAAGTTGTCTTTTAAAGCATTCTTTTTCTTTTAAATATCATTCCTTATAGACTGCCCATTCACATTAACGTGACTACTTATCAAAAGCAGCGGATCGTTGTGAGGCATGCTGGAAGAGTGTCATTAGGTTCTGGAAGATATCGACAGGGATGTGAAGCCACGCTAACTCCAGTGCCGTAGCCAGCAGCGCTAGGTTTCTCGGTTGAGGTTCCATGGCGTGATCGAGATTGTATCACAGATTCTCAAAATGGTCTGGATGGCTGTGAACACTATGGGACTTAGCTTCTGAGGTCATCAGTCCCCTAGACTTAGAACTACGTAAACCTAACCAACCTAAGGACATCACACACATCCATGCCCGAGGCAGGATTCGAACCTGCGTAGCAGCAGCGCGATTCCAGACTGAAGCGCCTAGAACCGCTCGGCCACCACAGATTCTCGATTGGGCTTAAATCCGGGTAGTCTGGTGGCCAGGTGAGTACGGGCAATACATCCTGATGTCTTTGGAACCGCACACGAACACTGCAAGCTGTGTGACACGTTACATTCTCCTGGTGGTAGATGCCATCGTGCCAAGTACAAACCGACTGCACATAGAGGTGGGAATGGTCGCCAGGGATAAGTGAATGTTTGCGTTGATCCATTGTGCCTTCCAGGATGACGCCATCACCCAAGTAATGCGACGAAAACATTTCCCAGACTATAACACTCCCTCATCCGAAGCGGACCCTTCCGACGATTGTTGGAGCGTGTTCGCCTTCAAAAGTTTCACGCCGTATATGCCAACAGCTACTTGTCTGATGGAGCATAAATTGTCATTCATCTGAAAAGCCGGCTGTAGCCACTCAATGGACGTCCAGTTGCGGTATTAGAGTGCAAATTCCAGCCTTCGTTGACGATGAACAGCAGTCAGCATGGGTGCACGAACCGGGCACGTGCTGCAGAGGCTCATACGCAGCAACAGTCGCTCAAAGGTCGTCAGGCGACAATGTTGGTTGCCTCTTTGTTCATTTCGCTGGTCAGCTGTTCAATAGCTGCACGTCTGTTTGCCCGTACACATCTCCGCAGCCGTTGTTGACCCGTGTTATCTATGACACGTGGTCCGTCACAGCTGCCTTGGTGCCGCCGGTTTTGGATGGCGCCATTTTGCCATACTTTAACCACTGTGGGATGCTTACAGTTCACAGACCAAGCCGTTTCGGAAATGCTTCCACCCCTGGCACGAAAGCCAATGATCATGCCGTGTAGGTCGTCAGATAAATTTCTTCGTTTCCGTATTACAACAACTGCACTATTTTCCGCGACTCTCCAAAACACTTTTATACCCTCCACCGCTAGTGTTGCCACCTGCCGTCTGTGAATAGTTATTGCACGTTGACATCGAACATAGGCGGTGGTCACGTTAATGTGATTGCCTGAGTAAAATTGGCATTGGAATTGGAACGTCTCACACCAGACGAGTGTATTCCCTATGGTAGAGTGATGGTGGTGTACGCATACGTGGAGAACTTGTTTGCACAGCAATCGCCGACTAGTGTAGCTGAGGTGAATGGATGCATAGCCCCATATGAAATTCTATCAGATATCAGCGACTAAGCGAGTAAAATATGAGCTATGGGATATCAGACTAGTTGTCTGATTGGGTCGAAGAATTCCTAGAAAACAGAACACGGCTTGTCATTCTTAATGGAGGGGAATCTTCAGATGTACAAGCAACTTCAGGTGTACTCCAAGGGAGAGTTAAACAACCATTACTTTTAACAGTGTGTATAAATGTCTTAGAGCAGGGGTTTGCAGACTTTTTGTCACTGCGTATTGTAGCTTGTTCATTTTTTAACGAACCCTGATGTGAAGGATTGGGGGTGGGGATGTGGAAGGTTGATCGACGACTGCCGCAGGAGTGAGGAACGGTACCGGGGAATTAATTTTCGGCATATTGCTCAGTGCTATTGGGTCGTGCCGATCAGCTACTACATATGGCAGAAATGTGACAAGGTTTTGTGGAAGCACTTTTTTTTACAGATTCGCTTATGTCTTTTTTTTTCTTTACTGTGATTTCATTCCCCTGCCCCATATGGGCAGCAGAGGGCTGGCAGCGGCACAATCTGCTGCTCTTCAGCCGAGTGACTCTAAAAATAAAAAGGTGAAATCATACACATAAAAGCGATAATCGCTCACGTTTTTACATGTGGTACTTATTCACAATCCGTACTGTACAACACACACAATCGCGTTAAATTCCACATTATAATTACAGTAGACAAGAATCAGCCCATTGTAGTACGCACTCCCCAGTTCCAGATGCATGCTTTCTTAGTATCACGATGCCATTTAACGTAGAACCCAACAAAGCGACAAACAGAATAATAAACTGTTCACTGCATAATGACTACTGCAGCGCCACACATAAGTTGACAGCATTTGGTTGACAGCGTTTGCAAAGCAGCACCAAAAATTTCGAATGACTACCGACAAGGCCCGGTAAAAAAAATTACCTACGTCAATACAAGACGGATCATTCTCGGCTGAGGCAGCAAAGAGAAACGAAGGGAGCTCCTGCGTATGGTTCGAAACACATATTCTACATTAATTCATACTTTAACATTATGCAGATGCTGTTTTTATCAATCAGTGTCTCACTGTCATTTTACTTTAAAAATAAAGTAACCTAAGAAAATAATATTACTTATATCAGTATGTGTTTTGTTTACTTGTACGCTTGCCACCTGAAATGTCCTTGCATACCAGCAGTGGAAGACATGCCACCGCCTGCGAAACCCTGTCCTAATGGATAACGTCGGAAGTTCCACGAAACTTTTAGCGGATGGTACCGTTATAGACAAAGAAGTCACAACGCTCCAAAAATGTATCTAAATGTTAGAAGACCTGCAGCAGTCTGACATTTCGTGCAGGAATTGCCAATTGATCCTCAATAAAACAAACGTAATGTACTATAGATAACAGGCAAAAGGACCCTTTACTGTATGGTTGCATGATTTCAGAAAAATCACATGAAGCAGTCACCTCCATCTTGGAGGATGCATAAGATGCGAATAATCGTAGATAAGGCATATGACAGACTGAGATACTATATATTGTAAGAATCTTCAGGAAGTGTAGTCCGTCCAGGCAAGAGGTAAGTTACAAAACCCTCGTCCGACCAGTACCTGAATATTGCTCACGAATCTGGGATCCAAAACAGATAAGATTGATGGAGCAAAAGACAAGATCCAAAGAAGAGCTGCACGTATCGTTACAGGTTAATTTAGTAAGCACGAAAGCATCATGGAGATACTTAGTCAACTCCTGTGGCAGAAGCTGCAAGCAAAGCACTGTGCTCCACAGTGTGGTTTACTGTTAAAGTTCCAAGTGTGTACATTCCTAGAATAGTCAACTGCTATACTGCTTCCTTCTATGTATATCTCGTGGAAAGACGACGAAGGTAAAATTAGAGAGATTGGAGCTCACATGGAAGTTCAGCTCTTTCTTCCTGTAGATCATTCCTGACTGGAACAGAGAAAGGGGGGAAGCGACAAACGGCTCTGAGCACTATGGGACTTAACATCTGAGGTCATCAGTCCCCTAGACTTAGAACTTCTTGAACTTAACTAACCTATGGACAGCACACACATCCATGCCTGAGGCAGGATTCGAACCTGCGACCGTAGCAGCTGTGCGGGTCCGGACTGAAGCGCCTAGAACCGCTCGGCCAGGGAAGCGACAGTGGCATTCAAAGTACGATCCGCGACGTATCACGAGCTGGCTTACGTAATGTAAATGTAGGTGTCAGAAAGAACCTTGCAGTAGAGAAGAGGTTTACCTTTATGAAAGAGAATCGAGTGAAAAGTGTGCGCCATTTCTGTGTCGCTGAAAACTTAGCAGCTTACGCATCAGTGATGGCGAGCAGAAGGTGTGGTCGACCGGCGGTATCTAGTTCCCTCACAGCAAAAAATTCTAGGGAGTGAGGCGAGCTCCTGTGTCAGAGAAACGTGGACCTCTCGTGGTTTGCTGTTACCCGCCTGTAGAGTCAGCAAGTGCCTTCCTTCACCTCTACTTCCTCCTGCTCGGACTTGTTAAGAAAAGACTGTGATCGCACTTGCTCCACATCTTTGGTTGTTGGCAAGAAATGAGTTTTAGAACCATCCAAAAAAAGCGTTAAAGGGAATACAAAATAACAAAATTAAGAGGTCCAAGCAAAAAAGGAATAAAAGTAAGTTCAAACTGGCAACTGCCTGCAATTAACTAAGACTCTATAATGAGCCTGATCTGAGAAGCTCGCTCTGTTACAGGGCTATTACAAATGATTGAAGCGAATTCATAAATTCACTGTAGCTCCATTCATTGACATATGGTCACGACACACTACAGATACGTAGAAAAACTCATAATGTTTTGTTCGGCTGAAGCCGCACTTCAGGTTTCTGCCGCCAGAGCGTTCGAGAGCGCAGTGAGACAAAATGGCGACAGGAGCCGAGAAAGCGTATGTCGTGCTTGAAATGCACTCACATCAGTCAGTCATAACAGGGCAACGACACTTCAGGACGAAGTTCAACAAAAATCCACCAACTGATAACTCCATTCAGCGATGGTATGCGCAGTTTAAAGCTTCTGGATGCCTCTGTAAGGGAAAACTGATGGATCGGTCGTGGTGGAGATCATGATCAGCAATTCATGTCATGGCCTCCACGCTCTCCCGACTTAACCCCATGCAATTTCTTTCTGTGGGGTTATGTGAAAGATTCAGTGTTTAAACCTCCTCTACCAAGAAACGTGCCAGAACTGCGAGCTCGCATCAACGATGCTTTCGAACTCATTGATGGGGACATGCTGCGCTGAGTGTGGGAGGAACTTGATAATCGGCTTGATGTCTGCCGAATCACTAAAGGGGCACATATCGAACATTTGTGAATGCCTAAAAAAACTTTTTGAGTTTTTGTATGTGTGTGCAAAGCATTGTGAAAATATCTCAAATAATAAAGTTATTGTAGAGCTGTGAAATCGCTTCAATCATTTGTAATAACCCTGTACTTGCAACAGAGAACAAAAATCACGGAACAGTAATGGAATTACATTTGCATCAGTAGATTTCGGTCTCATCCGCGTAATTCCTTCGGGATGCGTCTTTTTTTTGTTTGTTTTTTGTCTTAGAGTGTGTATAGAGCCTGCTGCAAACGTAAAATAGGAGTCTGCTTGTACCCGAATGTTTTTGTTATCGTTTACTGCACGCTGACAACATATCTTAAAACAGGCAAAAAAAGATTAAAATTTCAGAAAAAAGGGGATCATTTGTTCAAGAGAAAGAGCTCCACAAAATTAACAACAATAATGCGTTGGTCTACCTCTGGCCCTGATTCAAGCAGTTATTCGGCTTGGCACTGATTGGCAGAGCTGTTGGATGTCCTCCAAATTCTGTCCAACTGGTGCGTTAGATGCTCAAAGTCCCGAGCTGGTGGGAGGGCACCAGCCATAATGCCCGAAACATTCTCAATTGGAGATTGATCCGGTGACGTTTATGGTCGAGGTAGGGTTTCGCAAGCACGAAGACAAGCAGTAGAAGCTCTTACCATGTGTGGACGGACATTATATTGCTGAAATGTAAGGTCAGCATGGCTTGCTATGATGGGCAACATAACGGGGCGTAGAATATCGTCGATGTACTGCTGTGCAATAAGGGTGCAGCTGATGTCAACCAAACTATGAAAAGAAATGGTAATTCGGCCATCACTCGTAGTCGCGTTATGCGGTAAAGTTTTGTTCGAAATTGAAAAATTCTCTTGCGGAGACCCACCAATTGACTGTGCAATCTTCCGGGGACAGAACTCTATCGTAGAACGGTGGTTGAAAGCGTTTAAGGAAGGCCACGAAGAGGTGGTCGGCGAACCCCGAGTTGGACGACCGTCAATCAGCAGAGCCGAAGACACTTTGGTCCATGTGCGCGATTTGTTGAATTCTGAATGCTAGTTGAGTGTGCGGATACTTGCAGAAACTCTCAGCATTCGCAAACCAATTGTGAACGATCTGGTGACAGATGAATTGCACATGAGGAAGGTGTGTGCCAAGCTGGTTCCCAATCTTTTGACGAACGATCAGAAGAATCACCTGGTGACTGTCGTGATTGAACTTCTCGAACGCGTGTAAATTGATCCTTTTTTCCTTGGGCAGCAACAGGCGATGAAACAAAATGTCAAAACTGCAAACGGTACACCTTGGGATCTCCAAAACCGAAAAAAAAACAAGAATGAGCAATTCGAAAGTGACTGTCTTTTTTGACAATTAAGATGTGGTCCATGGAGAGTTCTTTCTGCCACGCCAAACCGTGAATGCTGCCTTCTACGTTGATGTGCTGGAACAACTGCGAAAAAGGGATGTCCGAGTGAGAAAAGAGACTGCCACTACCTGGGAGCTCCACCATGACAAAGTTCGAAGCCACACTACTCTGTGCGTCCGTGGGTACCTGTCGAAGCACAACTTGGCAACACTGCCGCAACCCTTCTACTGTCCGAACGTGGCTCCGGTCGATTTCTTTCTCTTCTCGAGGATCAAGACCGTTCTGATCCGTTTTGGGTCGACTGAAGCCATTCAAGGTGCCTTGACGAGGGCCCTTGCCGAGGTCCCAACTGAAACCTTACAGGACGCGTAACATGCGTGGCAGAACCGTTGGAAAATGATTCTAGAACTGCTTCGAAGAATATTAAACGTTTGTAATGATGGCAACAGTAGAACTGTTGGTTGAAAATATTGTATTACTTTCTGGGCTCACGTCTTATATAGGGAACCGTATGTTTTGCAGATTCTTTTCCGAAATAAATTTCTTCAGACACCAGTCCAATAACAGGTGAATATGTGAAAGAGACTTGTACCATCGGAAGATTTTAAATCGCGTGTTATTCAGGGCATTGTCGCGGGATTTCCTTTCCTTTTACATAATGTTCAGACATATATTAAGAAACCAGATCTTAAACTGTAAAACACTTTTAGTGGGAGATGTGGGCTATGATTATACTTTGTTGCTTATGAACTGCAGATTCAAATTAAATAAATTGCAAAGAGGTAGGAAACTGAGGAGATGGGATCTGGATTAATTGAAAGAATTGCAGTTTGTTAAGAGTTTCAAAGATAGCTTTAATCAACAATTAACCAAAACAGAGAAAGGAGCACAACAGAAGATGAGTAGGTGGCTTTGAAATAGTGCAGACACCAGAGGAATAGGTAAAAAGACAGAGGTCAATAGAAATGCCTAAATAAGACAAGATACTGACATTAACCGAAAAAAGAAGATAAGAAAAAATCCTGTAAATCAAGTAGACGGAAAGTAGCACAGACGACTAAAAAGGATAAAATATTGAAATGCACGACTGAAGCAGGCAAAAGAGCATATAGAGTCTGAAAGATGGGATGGACACAAAGTGCAGACCAGTTAGACAGGACGGGCTAGACGAAAAATGCAAGGCTGTAAGAATACATGGTTAGGGGAAAGATAGGTGCCATATACAGGAAAATTAAGGACACCTTTGGAGAAAAACTGCTGTATTAACGTCACGCCGCAGATGGCAAGCGAGTGCTAAGCAATCCGAAAGGGGGAAGGATTATACAGAAAGACTATAAACGGGAAGTGAACACAATACAGTAGAAAGGGAAAAGGAAGTAGGGAAAGGAGGAATGAAAAATATCATATTGTAGCAATAATTGTACAAATCATTCATTGAAAGCCCAATGTCGAAACAAGGCCACTGGAGTACGTAACTCACCCTCAGAATTATTAAGATCTTTGGGTGAGCCAGCCATGAAAAAACTACTCCATACGGCGTGAAATATACGTGAACGGGCGAAATACCCTCAGACTTCACGAAATTTGTAATGGCCTACCAAACTGTCAGTTTAATAAATCATGGTTCCGAAATACTGACACGAATTATTGACAGAACAACGGGAAAATTGATGAGGAATACAATATTTGAAATTGTGAAAGTATGAAGGATAAAATAGAGGGAGCAAAAGGTGGTCTATAACTTATATAAAAGCCAGACTACAATTACAAGAATCGAAAGACATGAAAGGGATGCAGTAGTTGAAAAGGGAGTGTGACTGGGTTAAAGTCTGTCCATGATGTTATTCAATTCGCACGTTGGCTAACCAGTAAATGAAACCAAAGAGAAATTTGGAAAAGGGTTAAAGTTCACAGAGAAGAAATAAAAACTTCTAGGTGTGCTGACCACATTGTAATCCAGTCAGATACAGCAAAGGCCTTGGAAGAGCAGTGGAACAGAATCGATGGTGTCTTGAATAATAGCTGTCACATGAACATCAATAAAAGTACAGCAAGAAATGGAATGTAATAGAATTACCGCAAATAATACTGAGGGAACTGGGTTAGGAAATGAGACACTGAAAGAAGTAGATGAGCTTTGGTGACTGACCAGCACAACAATTGACTGGCTGAAGCAGAGAGGCTATAAAATGTAGACTGCAATTAGCAGGAATATCATTTCCGAAAATAAGAAATTTGTTAACATCTAATATAAGTTTAAATGTTAGGAAGTCTTTGTGAAGGTCTTTTTGTCTGGATTGTAGCCTTGTACTGGAATGAAATATGAATGATAAATAGTTCAAACAAGAAGAAAGTATAAGATTTTGAAATGTGGTGAAAATGCTGAAAATTACATGGCTCAATCAAGCAACTAATGAAAGTGTACTGCTTCGAATTGGGGAGAAAATAAATTTATGGCACAACTTGACTAAAATAATGAATCAGGTGATAAGAAATATCCTGATAAATCAACGAATCGTCAGTTTAGTATTGGGTGGATGTGTATGTGCGTGTATGTGGGGGTGGGAGGGGGAAGGAGAGAGGAACGGAGGCAGTAGTTTGCCTGAAGACTAAGCAACATCTCAACAGTAATTATTTCAATTTTTCCATGTAATGTATTTTTAAAATTTGCTGGGCAGTTTGTCAACCACATAGTCTTCACCGAGAAGAACTTAAAGTGATATTTGGTCTCAGTTTACCAAACCGAATATAAAAAGGAAAATACCGTTTCTGCCGGAAGGTAATTTACTATTCTTCCGGATCCTCATCAAAACTGAAGAGATATCTAAGCTAGAAGCATCCAGGATTATCTCTCGAACGATGTGGATCAGGAAGCCGATCAAGATAGCTTTTAATCAGTGATTTATTCTGTAGATATCATCCACACCTATGTCACCTCAGACGAAATTCTCCTTCTCGAAAATCAAAGTGAATCTCATTCTGCGTCCACCGTCATTGTCATCTGGTACCAGACGATGTCCTGTATCTTCTTTTCTTTTTTTCTTTTGGCGCCCTTACCTCCATCTGGTTTTCGTTTGCAACAATCCACAAGTAGAGAAACTTGGTGGTAGATTAAAACTGTGTGCCGGACTAAGACTCGAATCCCGAAGTTCCAAGATTGAGTCTCCGTCCGGCACACAGTTTTAATCCACCAGGAAGTTTCGGGTCAGCAGACACTCTGTTGCAGAGCAAAAAATTCATTGTAAAACCACAGTGTTACAAAACCTATCACATTAAATTAAAGTATGGTGTTAGACACACAACTTCTAAAAGTATTTTTCAAGGGATTCCACTCTCTTTCTATAACTGATGCCCCAGAGAGCAAAGAAAATCATCAACACCGAATGTATTGTCCTAATTAAATTATAATTTATGAAATTAGTAAACGTTATCAACCTCTCTAATGCTCAGATGTGTTATGAGTTATTTGATAAAATAACAAATAATTTGGCGGCTACAAAGACCGTTTGCCTTACCTCTAATAGGTGAACAAGTCTAAATAATTTTAGTTTCCATGCACTCATGGCACATTTTATAGATTAGCAGACTAAATTAATGCCGCGCCTCTTAGAATGCTTGCAATTTAAAGAAATACACACTGCAGAAAATGTTTCAAATTGGGGAAAGACTGTTAGCACCAAATATAACATCAATTTTAAAATCACAGGTCAGTGCTTCAAACACGAAGTCACACGGCATGCATTTGAATATCCTGCATGCACAGAAAATGTTTTTCAGGAAGTGTTCGACCTGATATGGTTTGTCGAGTTTCCCTAAAGCTGGACTACTTATACCTGTTACTGTCGTAACTGGTTGGGGAGTTAGGTGTGTTAGTTCTTATTGTACAATCAACGCTTTTATTCTTGCTTGTGATGTTTAGTAGCAGTCCTGGAATGAGATGTTGTCTGCAGATCCTCGCTGTTTGAATACGGAATCAAACCGCCCTGACAACCCTTTAAGCAAATTGTTAACTAATACATTAATTTTCTGCCAATAAGCTTTACTTTTGTTTTTAAAAGCATTTAGTTGTTGCCCAGTTAATCTCTGCGATATTTTCATTTTTACTAGTGAACTGCTTTTTCAGTGGATACCTCTTTAATTACCTCGTGGTAAATGTTTAAGAACTGTGTCGCAAGTTGTATCATTTCCGAAACTGTATCTTTTACTTTTTAAGTTACCGATTTTCCAACTACAATACAAAGCAAAGAAATCTTTGCAATATTTCGTAATTATTGCCGTCTTGATGGGACATCTTTTCTCAGACTTGATTGATCGTTTTTATGTTCCTGCTTTTTAGTGAATCTGCTTAAGAAAAGGGACACGACGTGGGGTCTGCTCCGATTATTGAACTAGACAAATATTTATATGAAACATATTTATCTAGCTGCAGTTATCCCTTAAGTTACTGCTCTACCCCCTTCTACACATTGTACGAGGGTTGCCCAGAAAGTAATGCACCGCGTTTTTTTCCTCAGCCGAAAACAATGCTACAAATGCGAGACGTTACGCATGTAGTATCTGAAGCCTCCTGAGTGAGCGCGCCAAGTTTCTGTCACTTTCAACAGATAGCGTAGCTGCAGGACTGTTTCAAAATGGAGTCTGTGGGTGACGTACTATGTTTCAAGCAACGTGCGGTCATGGAATTTCTCACTACTGAGAAAGAAGCTGAGGGAATTATACACAAACGCTTGTGCAAAGTCTATGGAGCATCTGTTGTCGACAGAAGTATAGTTAGTTGCTGGGCACGGAGTGTGAGGTCATCAGAACCCGGTTCGACTGAGCGCCACGATTTGCAGCGGTTGGGGAGACCATCCACAGTTGTCACACCTGAAATGCTGCAGCGAGATGATGATGTCATTCGTGAGGACAGACGCATTACAACTCGCTACATCTGTCAAGCAGCAGAGGAAGTGTGGGTGCAATTACCCGCACTCTTGGATATTCAAAAGTGTGTGCAAGATGGTTCCCGCAGATTGTGACAGGTGATGAAACCTGGGTTCACCATTTTGAGCCCGAAACGAAACGACAGACGATGGAATGGCGCCATTTCCATTCCCCACAGAAGAAAAAATTCAAAGCAACTGCTTCCAGCGGTGAAGTCATTATTACCGTGTTCTGGGACCGTGAAGGTGTGGTTCTCATTGATGTAATGCCAAGAGTCGGTACCATTAATTCAGAAGCATACGTCAACACATTAACTAAACTCAAGACGCAGTTCCGGCGACTTCGGCACCACAGCAACCCAGGAGATGTTTCACGATAATGGTCGGCCCCACACAAGTCTGAGAACTGCGGAACACTTCGCGAAACAGGCTTGGACACTGTTACCCCATCCACCCTACAGCCCTGACTTAGCCCCTCGGACTTCCACTGGTTTGTGTCAAGGATGCCATTTGTGGAAGATATTTTGAGGACGATGAGGAGGTGATTCACACCGTGAAGCAGTGGAGGAAGGCCATGGAATGGGATAGAGATTACGTGGAAAAATAGGGTGTGTAAGTGTGTGTAAGTCTTATTATCTTCAATAAAAAATTGTTGAAGTAAAAAATGTGGTGTACTATTTCCTAGGCAACCCTCGTGTATCCTAGCTTCGTTGTCACCCTGTGAGCATATATTTCCAATAGCAGAACAAATATTCACCGAGAAGGAAAATGAATCTCTTCAAGTCAAAATAATTAAATTTTGTTTATAACTGATAACATTAGTTAATTTTTCTCTATAAATAAGTATTCATTGTCACGTTGATTTTAAAAGATGACTGTACATGGTTTTCAGGAAAAATAATTCATTTCAATTTTGTTCTAGTTTTTATATTGTATTTGTGGTCAGTAATATTACGAAAACATAAAAATAATGAGTTATTTTTATGATTTCAAAGACTGATAAAAATATTCAGCATTTTGTTGTGATATTCTTAATTTTTACAGAGGATGGAAAGTAAATGGCTCTGAGCACTATGGGACATCTGAGGTCATCAGTCCCCTAGAACTTAGAACTACTTAAACCTAACTAACCTAAGGACATGACACACATCCATGCCCGAGGCAGGATTCGAACCTGCGACCGTAGCGGTCGCGTGGTTCCAGACTGAAGTGCCTAGAACCGCTCGGCCACTCCGGCCGGTATGGAATGTAAAATGTTCATTTCAAAACGTCAGGGGACGCAAATGAACATAATTAATATTCTCTCCTGTTCTTTCAAAACAGATGAGACCAGATGAAAAGTACAATGACCCGAATTAATAATCCAAGGCAGCTTTCATTCACGCCTTTCATTCATTTAAAACAGATGAGACCAGATGAAAAGTACAATGACCCGAATTAATAATCCAAGGCAGCTTTCATTCACGCCTTTCATTCATTTATTTTATTATGTGAATTGTGATGGCAAAACATGAAAAAGAAGTAGGTCACTCCAGTGAGTAGGTAGGTCTAACCCAGTGTCTGAAGAGAATGGTTTTGTGCAGCTCCAGTTAAGACACTGGTTGAGCAATTGGATGGACTTGGATTCAGTTCTCTAGCTAGTTATCCAGATTTCGGTCGTGTGGTTTGCCTAAACCACTTAAGGGAATTTGTGGGAAGGTTTCTTTGAAAAGGATATTGTGACAGACCAAAGTGGAGTAAAGGATGATGATAGTTACCAGTATACTGCTATTTCCAATCCATGGCGGCGTGATACAGCAACTAGTGGTAACAATTTGAAAGAAAAAACAATCTTGGTTACAAAACTGGATTTTTTCTTGATTTATTTATCTTCCAATGATGCGTTTCACATTATTGAAAACATATTTAGACTGGCCTATCAGAAAAAAACCTTCATATAACTGGCATGACCCCGATTTAGCAAAATTGGACCAGCATGAACATCAGTCGTATAAAGATATCCAAGTCAATCACCACCCGACTTTTGTGAAACACCTAGAATCCAGTCTCATACTTTACAGAATTTAAAAATCCTCCATTACGCTCAAAAAATGAAAATGGTGAAAGTTGAGGAAGACATAGAAGCGGCCAAACGTACAGAAAACATGATCAAATGGCAGGAAAGAATCAAATATATTTTGGTACCATGAGGAGATTGTTTTAGTAAGTTATTGCACCTGTATGCCGTCAATCATTAAATGTCGCCTCGCGTTTTTGTAATTTTTGCAGCTAGAAGGTTTAAAGTATTTTTTTAAATGTCCAAATTTTAACATCGTTGGTTTTTTATTTGTAGTTCTTGCGCTTCATGTATGAGCTACTGCTTTATGCAATATGGTACACGCTAATTTCGATCCTTTACACTGATGCAATTTCATATTTATTTCTACTTTAGTTTTAAATCAGTCTTTGTTCCGATGGAATATATTGTGAGTCAGTTATTAGCATTCAGATAGGATATTACTGGTTTTATCTTACTTTCTGAGGTTACTGACCATAATATGACTCTATATAGAGCGTCTGTGGCCTAATTTTGACTGAAAGGGATGAAATTGTACGAAATGATTTTAAGCCATAATACTGCTTGGCCCACTGAGAAATTAGTTCCCTTGATTTCCTCGTGCAGGTTTTATTCGTTTGGGCCACAGCAGTGACAGCAGTGCATACTTTTATACTTTTGATTTTTTAAAAATTTGTTTCCTCTGTGTTTGTTATGATCCATTTGCATAACCATTCCACCTACAATTTTAAGCAAGATTTTCAAAACTTCAGGGAACATAAATAAAAATTATTAATATTCTCTCCTGTTCATGCAAAACAGATCAGATCGGGTAAAGACACAGGTACAATTACCTGAATTAAAAATCCAAGGCTGCTTTCATTCACGCCTTTCATTCATTTATTTTATTATGTGAATTGTGAATGACAAGTCGTTAGTATTTGTCATTTTCTCTTGTGATTGTACCTGGAAAACCAATCGCAACACATCTCCTAAATGCGCCATCTGCTGTGGGCTGTGTATACTACCCGTATACTTCTTGTGCGCTTCTACGCCCAGTAGTACCTGCACAGCCGTGAACATGAACAACTGCGCCTCCTACGTATTTGCTGTGTGATGCATCTATGAAGACTTCATACCATACGGCAAGGTAATCTGGTGCCTGTTTTTACAGACGTACATACTTCTTGTGAGATTAAGCTAGTTATTTGGTTTAGAATACTTCTTGGTTGTTCTCGAGGTGATGTGTTTTACAGCACGACGCGCGAGGTTTTTTTAAAAAGTTTTGACAAGGGCAACTACCTGCTTGGGCTTTCATGTGATATTAGGCACGGTTTCCATTTGTACTTAAAATCTTTTATATCTGTAAGTTGTTTTTATATATTTTTAAATTTTATTTGAGTATGTCTTGCTCTTTTAATGCATTAGACTGTTTACTGGCTTCTGAACATTTTTTCAGCAATATTCCTATATATTTTACTCTCATCTTATAGGAAACTGCACAGCGTTTTTTTTTTTCACCTTCTGACCACCGCGGTTTCGTACTGGGACATTTGTATGCCTGGCATCTTGTATGCTGCACGCCATATTTTGCCAGTGAGTTGTTTATTTACTTATTTTTGATAGCCCAATTTTGCTAAATCATGGTCATGCCCTTTATATGAAAGGTTATATTTTGTCTCGTAGGCCCATCTGAAGGTGCCTTATATAAAGTGAAACCTATCAGTGGAGGATAAATAAAATTTAAAAAATCCAGTTTTGAAAGCAAGACTGGTCTTTTATCTAAGTATAATGTTATCGCATGATATTCAGTACCCTTCAAGATGAAAAAATAAATTCAAATTTCTTAGTGATAAAGTTTTAAGTATGTATATGTTTTATGTGCTCGATAAGTAAGAGGAAAGAGAACTGAAGCCAATGCAGAAGCGAGAGAGACGCAGCAGAGCGAAAAATCCGTGGCTGGCTGTTAACGACGAAAAGCAACGAAGAGCTAAGATAGGCATCCACAAAAGCCAAAGTTATTGTTACCGTGGGGCTAAAAACGCGTACTTCTTTTACTGCGTAATGAGGTTGACGTTTTGTCTTTTTCACTGTCTCTGGACTGTAGACGCGGCATTATACACTGATGAACCAAAACATTACGACCACTGCCCACAGCGAGGTTGAATGCCTCCTGGTGATCTGGTGGTGTTGCAGGCACGTGACGCACTAAAGACAGCATGTAAGCCGAAGAGAGACCAGTGGGCAATCATTACAGCGAAGATACGGGCCGCAAATGTGCAAAACCACGGATATAAATGGTTTTGACAAAGGGATCATTGTTGTGGCGCTGCGGCTGGAGACGAGAATCTCTGTAACGGCGAAGCTGGTCGCCTCTTGGCGTACTACTGTCGTGAGAACCTACGGAAAGTTGTTAAAGGATGGTGAAACAACAAGTAGGTGGCATGGTATTGGATGACCACGTCTCATCACAAAACATAGAGGTTGGAGGATCCCGCACTCTGTATTCGAGGATCCCTCACTGTGTAATCCAGAATAGGCAGCCATCTGCTGCAGATCTGGCGACAGAGTACACTGCAGCCAAAAGTGTTACCGAGCTCACCTGTTAAAGGCCATTGATAAACATGGAGCTTCACATCACCCCTACATGTTCCTGTGTTGACCCAACGACATCGTCAGTTACAATTGTAGTGGACACAGCATCACTGAGTTTTTACAGTGGATCAATAGAAACTAGTCTCCCGTCGAATGAATCGCATTTCTTGTTACGCCAGGTCGATGGTTGGGTCCGTACACGCCTTCATCCAGGCGAATGACTGCATGAAACATGCACTGCGCCACAGATGCAAGCCGGTGAGGGGAGAACTATGCTACAGGGCACATTGAGTTGGGCTTCCGTGGCATGCCAGCAGTGATCTACGTGAACATTACTGCGGACCACCTATATCACTTCATGCCTGAAGTCTCCCCCTATGGCGATGACACATTCCAGCAGGATAACTGTCCGTGTTGCAAGGTCAGAATCGTGATACAGTGGCTTCAGGGATATTACACTGAACTCACATTAATGTCTTGGCCAGCAAATGTGCCTGATCTGTACCCACCGGAACAAATATCGGGCGCCAGCTGCGTGCCCGTAAACCACCATCCCGTAATTTACGCGAATTGCGTAGAAATCTGGTGCCACATACTTCTGGAATCCTGTCAACAGAATGACAAGCAGAATCTCTGTTGCACTGTTTTTGAAAAGTGGTGCAACACCCTATTAAACATGCGGTCATAATGTTTTGGTTCATCAATATATGTGAATTACTGATATGGAACGGGAACGTTAGAAATTTTGGCAATAGACCGATCTGAAGGAAGTTACTGACAACTAAACGCTGAGTCACCACTTTGAGATTTATTTGGTGACACTGTACCAGTGAAATTTAGTTATGGTGGTAACACAATCTCAATCGGTGAACGCTGAAATTTTTATTCTAGAAGGGTAAAATAACCTCTGGAATTAAATCGTTAACTGGACGAGGAAAGACTTCCCACAGAAGTTCATATGTTGAAAGTATGCAATCTCTCGAAGACAAGTAATCACTGACCAATCAGAATTAGCACTTTTAATTCATTGGTGTTTTCACTGATATCCATTTTCTGCGATATTCTATCGGAAAGTTAATGGGAGAAGTTAATTTCACAGGAGCCAACGGCCGATGAGGGAGAATTTCGACCACATAAATATATAGCAGACAGGGACAAAGTGGTGGTGGCGAGTAAGGATAAATGTATATTTGTCTTCATTTTCTGATTAACCTAGATTGAGCGGTAGACTCAGATAGGATACTGTGAAAATCGCTTTCAGCCAAGTACAATGAAGAGAATTACAAACGTCTGCACTGAGAAACAGAAGGCGTTAACTGTACGATTTTTAGAGTTTTCACAATTTAAAGTTGAAATAAAAGTATTATTCTACTGGTACTCTCTGTTATATGCACATGCTGAAAGAGGTAGCCTAGATAGAGGATATAAATACGTATTTACTTACAAAGGAATACAGCCTATGACTAAATCCTATTGTGAACAAACTGGTTGACGGAAAGTAAGGACGTTATATCGCTGACTACTGAGCCATGAATATCTTTGCCTTTCAGCTGCGAGCAGGTATGAACTAACTTGTCAAAATTTCGTCAAAGTCTTCTAAGTATATACACTGAGTGAAATGGCATGAACGACTCCTGATAGATGCTGTTGAAATGTAAATGTTTAAACAGTTTTCATCACAAAAAGGAGTGGGGAATTCACGTACTTGTACACGTCATTGCTTCGAAGCTTCGAAGTAAGAAATATCACAGGGCGATCACAGGTAAACTGCCAAGATCACTGACCACTAGTCAGAGTAAAATATTTCAGCCAAATAAGAACAGTGTTGACCAGTAAGGCATTAACTCTACTACGGTGGATGCCAAGGGGAAATTTGTATCTGATCTCTCTAACACAAGAACTAAGCGCGCAGGTCATTACAAATGACTAGTAAATACAGTTTTCAACCTTCCCCAGCTGAGAATGAACTCCACCTCTAGTGATCACATGATAGACGAAGAGATGAAATACAATCTTGCTTTCCAGAATGAATTTTCACTCTGCAGCAGTATGTGCACTGATATGAAACTTCATGGCAAATTAAAACTATGTGCTGGGTTTGAGTCCTGATCCAGCACACGGTTTTAATCCGCCAGGAGATTTCATAACCTTCTTACCGTTTGTTTTCCATTGTAGACAAACAAAATCATATTGGCAAACAAGTAAATAGATGGGAGGAGGGTAGAGAAGAAAAACTTCACACAAGTACTCATACAGAACACACCACACAAGGATATTATGGTTGTAAGGTTATGGTTAGGTGGTTTCTTATTCTATGACTGAACACAACTGTGTAAGCTGTAATGACATTGTTTAATATTGCAATCTTGTCACAGAAATACACATTTTTACACAGTTTACAATGTGACAATGTTAAGACAGTTGTCAAAATGACGCATCTCCTCCTCTGAAAGTGAACTAATCCTAAACACAACAGTCTGAAATTTTAAACCTCAGAAAATTAAAAATGGCTCTCAGCACTATGGGACTTAACAGCTATGGTCATCAGTCCCCTAGAACTTAGAACTACTTAAACCTAACTAACCTAAGGACATCACACAACACCCAGGCATCACGAGGCAGAGAAAATCCCTCAGAAAATTAAATAATCCTAAACACAGCAATATTAAATTTTAACTAGAAGTTTCTTTACAAAGTTATTCTTACAATTACGTTATGATGTTGGCCAGTACTACAATAAATCATTAGATTCCGGTTCTAAGTTCGGTACTATTTTTATGATGACAATCAAGTCTATGGAGGATGGTTAGTTCTGTGACAAGTTGAGCAAAAGATTACCCATGGTCACTCGAGTTTACAGTGGACACAAGCTGGTGAACCAACAAGTTTACACCTCTGCACGTGGTATTTACTTTAGCTGCTATGAGCTGTCATCTGCCTGGCTGCTCTCCCCTCTGAAATTCCTATAAAACTAATTAAACCTTTGCTGAATTTTCCAGCAGAAACTCTCCCTATGTTTCTCGGTATGCAAGAAAACATGAACTCATCCCCAGCCTCAGAATATGGCGATATACACACCTGAGCATATTATACTGCCCTCTCTGTTCTCGCAAGAACTATTAACTAACTGGCTGGTTCGTTTCTCCACAGTTGGAGCTCAATGACGCTACAGCTAGTCTTTAGCTGGATGTCAGCTACTGTGAACGCAGTGTTAACACAAATTTCTCCTCTGTGTCACACAGAGCATTTGCACTAGATGCCAGTTCAGAGAAGAGTCCCTGAAAATTTCCGTCTTGTCTTTCTCATAGCCGAACTGTATCCCTACCTGGGTTCTTTTGTTCTCCATGTCACAGCTTTTACCAACCAATAGGAGCATTCCTCTTGTTTTGTGGAAACTCTCTCTACCAATTGCAAGGGTCCTACCATTAAACTGCGTCGAAGACTCGGCATTTTACTCCTTTCCAGAGCGTTTCCACCAATCGGACGTTTTGTGGCCGCTCCAGACGCCTAAAACGTTATATGTATCTATCACGTGTGTACCACTTGCAGTTCACATGATCGAATGCGTCACTGGTTTTGTTCATGTCCATTTGGAATTCTGAAACGCAGTTTTCTAAAGCTTTTTCTGTCCTCCTCCTGGTGGCCTGGTCCATTACTCTCTCTCCCGTCTGAGCCACCTGGTTGGTCGGTCGTTGACTCTCTCCTCAGACGTCCCTTAAGTGGTTTCTGTGGTGCCCCCTGTGTCGCGGCATTTGCCTCTGCCCACCCTTGCTTCCAAACAAAACGTTTTCTCTCACTGCTTGTTCCATCTTCTGCTCACAGACATGCATTAAATAGGATCGGTGTGTTAGTACTGTCGATTGAGTGTCATCCCTTTATGTATTACGTACTGATAGGCAAAACTGCTCATTACCACCAAATTAATGAGATGTCATATTCACCTTCCAGTTGCGATGTATAAAGTTCTTATGTAAGGTGCGAAACTGAAACTGACCTTCATTTATTCCGCCATCTTACATGGTCATTAAACGTGCTATATTGTCAGTCCATGTAATTTACTTGAGGATGATACTCAATAAATTTTATGCACAAATAATGACATTAAGATATAAAATGAGATGCAGGGAAGATGCTCTGAAGGCGAGGAAGCTTTAGTGAAACAAATATATTTTATGTTTTGCAGACTGAGTATTTAATTTACATAGTGTAGAAAGAATACACCAACTAACTGCGAGGGGTGTGGAGGGTGTGATGAGGAATAAATTGAAGATAGGAATACATGTGTGGAAATGCACTCCAGCGGCAGTACAGTGTGTAGAAGCTACAAATGGCCAACACTTGCTACTGCATAGGAGTCAGTGAAAGAACTTCAGACAGCTAGCAGCGCTGTTGCCAGCTTTCATCTGAGAAGCACAAAAGGCTGCAGACAAAAATAATAGCCTTCTAAGGAGCTGTAACAACACTGAAGCATTTCCATAGAGAAATATACAAAACCACGTTATGTGACTGTTTGGGGTAGACGCATGAAGCAGCTCCTCCAAGCCTGATGTAACATCAGTGATCATCTTTCGACAACCCACAATGGACCTAACAGCATTCACAGTGTTACTCATGGTCCCAAATGCATGCAAATCTGTCACAGTAATGCTTCATGTAATCTCCCAGCTAGCAAAGGTCAGTAATACCTTCGATATCCATAGCCTGGTGCAGATTTCTAACATGGCAGGACTGACTAGTCTACAACCAAATCTTAAATATTTCTTCATAAAACGACCGTCTCTGTTGGGTTATACAATGCCTTTCGTTTCATAGTGACTGTTACGTGTCTTCATCACATCTGCATTAATATCCTGGGTACTCCATTACCTGGAACATGCAACAAAACTGTTGAAGGACTTTTTCTCACCTGCTACCCTTCTCACTCAACAAGCGTTAAAGATTTATTATCTTCCTTTTACAACTTAATTTAGTATTTATAAATAATAAGATGTATGTAACAGGACAGTTACAGTATACAGCTGTTCTCAACCTAAGGATAGTTTGAACAGCATAGTGTTTTACAAGGTGTAGTCGTAATGGAGGTGATGTGTCATTGTCATCCTCTGACCTTTACCCAGCCACTTAAAGGGATTCTACAGTTTAAAATGAACTTCTAACCACAGTGCAACTTGGTGTATATCTCACATACAAACCATTGCTGGAGCTCAAAGAAGCGACAAGTGTCAAAAAAATCCTAGGATTGATTAAGACTTTTGGATGTGCACCATTAATAAGGCCAAAATAAAATTAGGAAACGAAATCAAATGTCAGTTTATTTACATTCATGATGCAGCTATGATCATCCATGTAAACATTATCCTCAAGTGTTGACTTGCAGTTTCCATATCTATTGGAAATTCCTAAGACACGTTCTGAAGGTTTGCTAATGACTATGGTCGTCTAGATTCGCCGCTTGAGATGCTTCCGGTTACATACAAACGGTTTGAGTGTGCAGACCCCAGAGTGTGTGCCAGTACAGCATCCAGCCACGTGATGTAGCGTGTTGGCCGCCAAGCTGTGTGACATCAGAAGTGTCTTTATAGCTACGATCGATTCCAAGTGCCCAGCTGCTCACGAGCACGTGACATATCACATCAGTATTTCCATGTGCATACGGGGTGGAACCTGTGTAATCCTAATCTGACACACATCTGAACCTTCCTGCTGTCTGTGGTACTAGGGTTTTCCCTGTGCTATTTATAGCAAACATACGAACCTCCCCATGCCGTTATCCTAAAGGCTAAAATCTGTACCACATTCCAAACTTAATAAAACTTAGCAGAGACACAAAGGAGATACAGATGTTGGCAGCACGTGAGAATTGACAGAAATGAATGGGGAAAGTTGAAAATTTGTGGCTGACTGGGATTCGAACCTGGGTGTTTTGCTTACTAGGAAGATACTCTGCCCACTGAGCCATCTGGATACAGTGGTCATTGCAGCTGCATGGACTATCCTAGAATGCCTCCTCTTAGACCCAAATTCTCCACTTGCTACAGATTTAGTGCATCTAGCCTACTGTCGTCATTAGTTGCGGCATTTCGCCAGTTCCTGTAAGAGCTTGAGTCTTGTGAATATCTGCACTGAAGAGATAATTCGTTGTCTCGCCTTAATAATACACTCCTGGAAATTGAAATAAGAACACCGTGAATTCATTGTCCCAGGAAGGGGAAACTTTATTGACACATTCCTGGGGTCAGATACATCACATGATCACACTGACAGAACCACAGGCACATAGACACAGGCAACAGAGCATGCACAATGTCGGCACTAGTACAGTGTATATCCACCTTTCGCAGCAATGCAGGCTGCTATTCTCCCATGGAGACGATCGTAGAGATGCTGGATGTAGTCCTGTGGAACGGCTTGCCATGCCATTTCCACCTGGCGCCTCAGTTGGACCAGCGTTCGTGCTGGACGTGCAGACCGTGTGAGACGACACTTCATCCAGTCCCAAACATGCTCAATGGGGGACAGATCCGGAGATCTTGCTGGCCAGGGTAGTTGACTTACACCTTCTAGAGCACGTTGGGTGGCACGGGATACATGCGGACGTGCATTGTCCTGTTGGAACAGCAAGTTCCCTTGCCGGTCTAGGAATGGTAGAACGATGGGTTCGATGACGGTTTGGATGTACCGTGCACTATTCAGTGTCCCCTCGACGATCACCAGTGGTGTACGGCCAGTGTAGGAGATCGCTCCCCACACCATGATGCCGGGTGTTAGCCCTGTGTGCCGCGGTGGTATGCAGTCCTGATTGTGGCGCTCACCTGCACGGCGCCAAACACGCATACGACCATCATTGGCACCAAGGCAGAAGCGACTCTCATCGCTGAAGACGACACGTCTCCATTCGTCCCTCCATTCACGCCTGTCGCGACACCACCGGAGGCGGGCTGCACGATGTTGGGGCGTGAGCGGAAGACGGCCTAACGGTGTGCGGGACCGTAGCCCAGCTTCATGGAGACGGTTGCGAATGGTCCTCGCCGATACCCCAGGAGCAACAGTGTCCCTAATTTGCTGGGAAGTGGCGGTGCGGTCCCCTACATCACTGCGTAGGATCCTACGGTCTTGGCGTGCATCCGTGCGTCGCTGCGGTCCGGTCCCAGGTCGACGGGCACGTGCACCTTCCGCCGACCACTGGCGACAACATCGATGTACTGTGGAGACCTCACGCCCCACGTGTTGAGCAATTCGGCGGTACGTCCACTCGGCCTCCCGCATGCCCACTATACGCCCTCGCTCAAAGTCCGTCAACTGCACATACGGTTCACGTCCACGCTGTCGCGGCATGCCACCAGTGTTAAAGACTGCGATGGAGCTCCGTATGCCACGGAAAAATGGCTGACACTGACGGCGGCGGTGCACAAATGCTGCGCAGCTAGCGCCATTCGACGGCCAACACCGCGGTTCCTGGTGTGTCCGCTGTGCCGTGCGTTTGATCATTGCTTGTACAGCCCTCTCGCAGTGTCCGGAGCAAGTATGGCGGGTCTGACACACCGGTGTCAATGTGTTCTTTTTTCCATTTCCAGGAGTGTATGAGTGTAGTGTCTGTTGTTTCAGACATGTATGAAGGAACAAGAAGAAAATGGTGTCTGTTCCTTCAGGCATGTCCAAAACAATAGACTCTACATAAATTTATAATTTAGGTGGGACAGCCAATGATTTCTTCAATGCAGATGCCTACCAGGTTCACCAAGTTTGAACTCTTACAGGAATCAGCGAAATGCCATGAGTAATGAGGGCAATGGGCCAGGTGCACAACATTGGTAGTGTGTGGATAAGTTGAGAATTTGGGTCTGATAGGACGTGTCCTAGGGTAGTCTGTGCAGATACAATGACCACTGTGTCCAGATGGCTCAGTGGTCAGAGTATCTGTGTAATATATGTATGTTCTTTTGGACATGTCTGAAGGAACAGACATCATTTTGATTGACATGGAGGAACTACAGACATTGAACATTGACTGCGAGTGGGCATTGATTGAAATCAATGATTGAAAGTTGAAAATTTACACCACACCGGTATTCTAACCCAGGCCTCTTTTATATATATATATATATATATATATATATATATATATATATATATATATATACAGAGAGAGAGAGAGAGAGAGAGACAGAATGAGAGAGACGGAGACAGAGAGAGAGATAGAGAGGCAGACACACACACATAAACTTTGTAGATTCGCTATTTACAGCGTGCAAAGATGTTATACAGTTGCCAGGAATGAGATACTCTGATATAGGTGTGCACTTAGTAGTTCATGTACATCTATGCTATTAACATTCCTTTCCCTGACCTATTTCACTCAATGCTATTTCTAAATACTATAGGAGTGACCAAACACAAAAATTCACTCACCAAGGATGTGAAGCTCCACTTTTCAATCATCAGTATTTTCTGTGTATATATAGTTCCAAGTCAAAAACACATAGTAGATAAGTTTGGTAGGAGTTGACACAAGATAATCCGCCAAATAACAAATGAATAAATATGCTTTGAAGGTCACAAAACTGTGGATGTGGTAACAAAGGAATTTTTTTAAGCTCATGGAACCCAATGAGTGGATAACGAAATTTGAAAATGATAATAGTACTTGTCAATCTTACTACTTTATTATCATCCACCTAAAAGTTCATAAAGACCTGTGGTCAGTATTGTGCAGATGGTATAGTAGTTGCTGTTGTGGTGGTGGGTTCATTCTATAGATTCAAATTGCAGGTCCCCCAGCTAGCTGCACTACATTGAACACAGTTCTTTTTACAAAGTTATCCATGCTGCAATGTGTAAATAATATATAGTGTGTGTGTGTATTAACAGTAAAGTATGATTTCAGTTAGCAATGAGCCATCTGCACCGAAACAGTTGACACATGCAAGTAGTGTCAGTGCTGTTTGTGCATATGCTTGTGTATCTACTACGTGTATAGCTAAATTTATTATTTTTAATTTTCAGGTGATTTTGTGGAGTGTCCATTGATGCAGATACCACAGCAGCACACATTAATGTTCAATGCATTATTCAGTTACAACTCAGCCAAAGTAAATGTGTCACTGATGGAATGGTGTCAGCTCATGAATTCAGCCAAACTGTAATTTTTGAAAACGTATCATACTATGACACTGAAGTGATAATATTTGCTACAGAGTGGTGTGGACCATACAGTAACTCAGTTGTGGTTGTGGGCATGTTGACTCAAAATACTCAAACACTCACAGTGTTACCAATGAAGTAAAGTTTTCAGCGAAACAGAACCCTGTCTGCAGCTAGTAGTCTAGCTTGGGATCATGGGGTCCCGAGATCGGTTCTTGGCTGGGTCATGGATTTTCTCTGCCGAGGGACTGGGTGTTTGTGTTGTCCTCATCATATCATCATTCGGGTAGTGGTGAGATTGGAACTGGAAAGATTGGGAACAGGCGCTAATGACCTTGATGTTGAGCACCCACAAACCAACATCATCATCATCATCGAAACAAAATCCACTCACTTGACAGAGAAGACATTCCAGAATTTAATGTAGAATAATTATGTTATACAATATGCATTCGACCAGGGACTGAGATGACAGCCTTGCTTTTATAGCTTTTATGAAAATTTAGGGATCAGTTTAATAGAACTGTTATCGGAAACGCCAAATCCCACCGAAGAACATGTAGCCCAATACGTTGACATGTTTTACTTATCAATATGCAGAACTATGTATGAGTTTATCACATAGAGCTGTGTTCTTATTTGAGCATGTAAATATGGCTGGCTATGTGCAAACGTTTTAAAAAAGTAAATGAAGTGTGTGTGTGACATCTCTGTTGTTTTCCCCCACTGTACGAAACCGCATGTACGCTAATATATTTATAATCCCCACCATGAGTGGATAAATGGATCATCCTCTTCACATGGAGCTTATGGTAACTAATTGGTCTGGCAATACTGCAGAAAAACAGAATAAGAAGAAAAATGATTTATTACTACCAGACAATATATGCTTGATAATTGTTGGTCCATTGGATTGTTTGGATTGTTATAAGTTGATCCATTGGACTTTGGCAGGACAAATGTCCTCATGTCCCCACTAATTCATCCAGATGAAGTTCCTATTGAACATGTATATGTATTTTCAAAAACACCATTCTAGATGACAAGGAGGATGAAAGTGAAATAGGATGCATAGTTGGTTTATGTGTGGATGACGTGAGAAGCTTTCAGCTCCACAAAGAATAGAAAAGCTACAGTATAGATGGTATAAACACTGAACTGCTAATATTTGGAGACATGCTATTACAAAAGAGACGACTATATTTATTTAATATGTGCTTGAAAATGGAGCTATTCCAGAAGCATGATCAAAAGCAAAGCTAATATCACAGTTACAAAAGGAGACTATCGAAATTATGAGTATTATACAGGAATGAACTTACTGGACACAGCATTCAAAGTTTATGTAGGAATAGTAAACAGGCAGTTAAAGGCTATAGTTGAGAGTTCATTAGGCAAAGAACAAATGAGATCTCTGAGGCGCAGTTCGACAACAGTTGCAGTATTGATAACTAACAGATAATCGAAAAACAGAGTGTATAATAGCTAAACCTGTCTACGATTCTTTGATTGTCTTAAGGCATGACAGAAAGAAGCTGAAGAATTGTAATGTACAGAGGATATTCACTACACTTAATAAACATTTTAAAGGGTCTGTACAAACACACAATTGTAATATACATATAAATGTTACCCTAACACAGTCTATAGCCACAAACAAAGGAGTCAGACAAGGGTGCGACATATCACCCACACTTTTTAACATTTATTTAGACGACGCGGTCTAGAAATGGAAGGCGATTTTTAATGGAGGAATAAAGATTAGCAGAAATGCTTACTTAAATAGCCTTTCGTTTGCAGACAGCGGAGAATGAGCATGACCTACAAAGGACAACACATTTATTAGGAAAGATTTGAGAAGAGTACCATTTGAAAATTTTAGAAAAGAAGACAAAATCAATGGCTTTTAAAGGAAAACATCTTATGCTGAGATTAACAAAAGAACAGGTCAAACATTTTAACTATTCAAGTCACAGCATCACTTATGTGTATGACGAAGACAGAGAAGAAACTGAGAAAGTTTGGTAATATATGTGGAACAGTAAATATATGTCTAAAAAATTAGATGAGGAAAGAAACAAGATTGAAATTCCATAAGACAGAGTCAGTTCCAGCGCTTATTTATGGAAGTGGTTCTCAGGTTGTAAGTAAATGTCAAGAAAGTCACATACAAGGGACAGAGATGAGACTCCTAAGAGCAGTAAAGAGGTGCACAAGCGCTAATAGATTTCGAAATTCGGAAATTAGGGAAGAACTGAATGTATTTATATTCTGAGTAAAGTACAAGAAAATAGGAGAAACTGGAATGAACATGTCGAAACAATGAATGGAGAAAGGTTACTTCTCCAGATAATAGGATTTAAGCCAGTTGGGAGAAGAAGTCAAGTAAGACGAAGGAAGTGATGTATGCCATAACAGGCAAATCAAAGAAAGCCTGATGCTTGAATTGATGATGATTATCATTGTTCCAGCCTAAATACCAACTATTGGAGGAGACACTTTGAGGTATTGTCGGTATTACATACAATACTTTCACGAAAATCGGCGATGTCCAGCCACTTGAAGGCGCAAAGCCGAATACTGTGCTTATATTTGATGACGTTGCAGTGGAGAATCCACATCAAATACACAAATACTTCTGCTTAGGTTGTCATTTGCCCGAGTCAGACAAACTCTAGGCGTCCAAAGCTACTGATAAGTGATACTGCAAAGCTTACTATCGCTTTCAAACAAGGTAATATGAACTTAAAACACATATAGCATGAAAATGTAGGTACTGACATGACATACCACGGATATACAAGTTTATACGCAGATTGCTTGGAATCATTCACAGTATAGCTTTCTGGTTACTGATAAAACAAGGCAACTAAATGAAGATCGATCCTGATGAAACGTAGAGGATTTTTATAAAAAATGATGGCATCACATACAGTGAAACAACGAGATGATTGGCCGTTGTACATCAAGCTATGACAAATTTGCACGGATGTCTCCCAGTAATTACTCTGTGTTAGGAGGCGGAACATTCGACTGACACTGATGCAAGATTTTAGATCTCAACGTTAGTATCCAATGTAATATTATGAGAGCTGAAACACTCAACAAAAGCGTCCATTATGAGGTTAATCAACGAATTGAAGGCAAGGGTCGGTGATCTGAAAATAAGTAAAGCAAATGAGAGTGTACATAAGGTGTACAAATCTCAAACACTGCTTAATGTGTAACAGCAAGTCGACAAAACTGAAACAGGCAAGGCTATTTGAGAGAAACTGTGATTGCTGATGCTAGGGCATCTGAAAAGAGACCAGTAACTCAGAGAAGCGTTTAGGCATGTTACTGAGTCTATCGAAAGACTCTCAAAGCAAATGAGTTTGAAGAAGATGCTACTGGCGATGTTACTAAAAATAACAGTGATAGATAGACAGAGCATGTGGAGAAAGCAGGGAAAAACCATTTATGCTGGGTACTCAACCTATAAGTTTAACGAAGAATGCAGTACAGATCAGTGATAGAGAATTCGAAAATACGCTTAGTTTACTGAGTCTAATATTTTTAAAAATTTCAAATCTCGACAGGTATTCATCAAAAGATAGTAGAAATGTGTGGTCAAATACACTGAAGCGCCAAAGAAACTGGTATGGGCACGCGTATTCAAATACAGAGATATTTAAACAGGCAGAAGACGGCGCTGCGGTCGGCTACGCAGATATAAGTGTCTGGTGGAGTTGTTAGATCAGTTACTGCTGCTACAACGACAGGTTATCAAGATTTAAGTGAGTCTGATCGTGATGCTACAGTCGGCGCACGAGCGATGGGGCACAGCATCTCCCAGGTAGCGATGAAGTGGGGATTTTCCCGTACGACCACTGCACGAGTGAACCGTGAATGTCAGGAATCAGGTAAAAAACATAAAATCTCAAACATTGCTGCGGCCAGAAAAAGATCCTGCAAGAACGGGACCATCGACGACTGAAGAGAATCGTTCAACGTGACAGAAGTGCAACCCTTCCGCAAATTGCTGCAGATTTCAGTGCTGGGCCATCAACAAGTATCAGCGTGCGAACCATTCAACGAAACATCATCGATTTCGGCTTTCGGGGCCGAGGGCCCACTCGTGTACACTTGATGACTGCACGACACAAAGCTTTACGCCTTGCCAGAGCTAGTCAAGAGCGACATTGGGCTGTTGATGACTGGAAACATGTTGCCTGGTCTGACGAGTCTCGTTTAAATTGTATCAAGCGGATGGACGTGAATGGGTATGGAGACAACCTCTTGAATCCATGGACCCTGCATAGGACTGTAGAAGCTGGTGGAGGCTCTATAATGGTGTGGGGCGTGTGCAGTTTGAGCGATACATGACACCAGATACGTCTAGATTCGACTCTGACAGGTGACACGTACGTAAGCACTCTGTCTGATCACCAGCATTCTGATGGACTTGGGCAATTCCTGCAGGACAATGCGACTCACCACACACGTCCAGAATTGCAACAGAATGGCTTTAGAAACACTCTTCTGAGTTTAAACACTTCCTCCGGCCACCAGACTCCCAGACATGCACATTATTGAGCATATCTGGGATGCTCTGCAACTTGCTGTTCAGAAGAGATCTCCACCCCTCGTACTTTTACGGATTTATGGACAGCCCTGCAGGATTCAAAGTGTCAATTCCCACCAGCAGACATTAGTCGAGTCCGTGCCACGTCATGTTGCTGCATTTCTGCGTGCTCGCGAGGGCCTTACACTATATTAGGCAGGTGTACTATTTTTTTCGATCTTCAATGACTAAGTATACAAGAAAACCAATTGAACAGAAAGGAAAAGTCCCAACAATTTGAAATTTCCAATCATTATCAAATTACAGCAACAGCACTATTAATATTCTGAATAAAAAGTTAACAATAGATCTCAACAATACATTACTACAATGAACTGAACAGTTACGATTGTCCACAGCACTGGCTGCAGCCAGGAATACAGTTCATTTGAATGAAATCATTCCAATACTTTCAGATCTTTGAGAAAGACGTATTATTGAATAATGAAGACAGTAGTTCAAGAGTTTGACAACCATCATGCTAGGCATAACGTCACACATGTTATAATTTGAGAAGCAGATATAAACAAAGATAGGGAAAACAGCTGCACTAGTTGTTGAACAGTTATTTCAGATGGGAACCAATAACATGCCAGACAACCTTCGGGCGGTGGCAAGAGAGTTTGATAAAAGGTAGCTGAAGATGGCAATGCAGCGATGTGGAATACACTACTATTCGACATTCTCCCACATGAAGGTAAGTATCGTGGAATGTTTGAACCAAACAATAAAAGCTTGATTGTGGATGGATGTTAAATTTTAAGGATCTGGCATTAACATCATTCCACAAATCATCGACTGGTATCACGAAACAATGCAAATGACACCAACTGTCATTAATGATTCGGGTAGTTTCCAAATACTATAAAGAGTCATATCGTAATGGTAGATCCATGCAAACAGAAATTTAGTGAAGATTTAGTAACACATATTTCAAAATATAAGACTGCGTTCAAGAAATCATACCTAACTTACTCATCAACTGTTACAATCCCTCGAGCTCAGGGGTTGTAATACGTGAGAACGACCGAAAGGTACGGTTTGAGAAAGAGGGCTGACTCACCCCAAATCGTGCAAAGAAATACCAATAACTGTGCCACTGACTCTATTGCATCGAAGGTACACGGTGGGCCTTCCGCTGATTGCAGTGACGGCGCCGCACGGCGTGTGTGCGTGAGTCAACGCCAGTGTCACTGCCAGAATATGCTGCGTTGGCGTCCGACCGCCCAGCCTTGCAGATGTAGCACTCCTACTCATGCCATGGCTAAGCGGCCGCCATTTGTGTTGGCTCCACCAGTAGCCCGGGACACAGCTAGCTGCTCTCTCAAGTTCAAGCCGTGGATCCCGCGTAGAACGCCGAAGGGAAACAGCTGACCGCCGTCGTTGTAGTGAGTCTTAGCAGCTCTGGCTGTCCACCCAGGGCAGCTCGGTCAGCGATCACAGACAGCTCTGCACCTGGGAGGCCGCCAGTTTGTGCCCTGGCCCATACATGCAGACGGCTGCTGGCAGTCCACCGGACGAGTCACCCAGAGAGCACAGGCTAGCAGACCCCTCGCTTCTCGTGCTGGTGTAGCTCCATAGCGTGGTCCACCCCGACACCGTTTTGGGGCGTCCATGCAGTGGTGGAGGTAGGTGGTAGGTTCAGTGGGTCTGTTGGCCACCGATATCTGTCAATAGAAGATCGTCGTTGTTGGGCTGGAATTTAAACAATCGTCATTCTCTCTTGCTCCAGACACGGACAGAATGGTGACATGACTGCCTCCATTTGAGCCTCTGGGATCGCTTATTTATGCGTCTTTTCCCTACTCTTCTGAAGCAGTTCCTCTGGAGGGGACAAGTGGAGTGCTCTTTAATAATTACAACGTCAGCTTTCCTCAACCCGGCATTGGTCCCTACACACAGGTCATTCCTCGCTGTTGTAACTACAGCATATGGGTTCTTCAGGTTCAGCCAGTGCCGTGTGCCAGGCCAGGCCTTCTCACCTGCAAGTGGTGTCGTAAATCTGCATTGCAGAATCATTTGCTAAAATTAATATCAACGTTGCTCACGCCTGTCACCTGATTGTAGCAGTAGGTCCCTGAGCTACTACCTTCCAGCCACAGCTGCGCGAAATTTATAAGGAATCCCCAAATCTACGCCTGTCCTTATTCATGGTGCAGCACACTCCTTCCCTTTAGAGAAGATTCGTCCCGCATCTCTATCATTGTGCTCCCACTCAACTGCTTTATCTCTAATGATTAGCATATTGAGGTCAATCTCCCGAATTCCCCACACAGGACTTCTGCACACACTTTACTACTACCATATATCTCTTATCATATCCTTATACACTAATTGTTGTTATGGTTGTGGTCTTCAGTTCTGAGACTGGTTTGATGCAGCTCTCCATGCTACTCTATCCTGTGCAAGCTTCTTCATCTCCCAGTACCTACTGCAACCTTGAATCTGCTTAGTGTATTCATCTCTTGGTCTCCCTCTACGATCTTTACCCTCTACGCTGCCCTCCACTACTAAATTGGTGATTCCTTGATGCCTCAGAACATGTCCTACCAACCGATCCCTTCTTCTAGTCAAGTTGTGCCACAAACTCCTCTTCTCCCTAATTCAATACCTCCTCATTATTTATGTGATCTACCCATCTAATCTTCAGCATTCTTCTGTGGCACCACATACACTAATTAAGATCTTAGAACTAATTATTTCCCCGATCAATTCCGATCACCCATTCTACTAGTAACTCGTGTGTTGGCACGTCCACAGCCTCTGACACACGTCCAAAGCCTGTGCGCCCTTGCGTCTTACCCAGAAATACAGTACGCGAGTACGCGAAAGCCTGCTAGAAACACGCCACAACAACTGGTGACAGATACACTCACCACTAATACTTTGAGCTTCTGTTCCTCCCGGAAATGGTCTACATGCTGCCACATTTGTTCCATCTAAATTCCTCCTTGCTAGGACTCTATTAATCTGTCCAGGGACTGCAAAAGCTGTTGATTGAGTCTGTCATTGAAATACGTCAAATTTTGAAGGGGTTACACCCTTAGAGGTCCTTCTGGCTGATGTAATGTATACTGCAACCATGTCATAACAGTTGAGTCTGTAAGCGTAGCCAGAAGACGAAAATCCGTCCCAGCTGCCTCACAAGTCATGCCATTTATTATCACTCTTCTATCCTAAAGCTCGAGTTTTTTCGACCCTACCAGTCTGCCTCCTTCGTATCAGTTCAACCATACAGTTTCCGGCGTGAAAATAGAATATAACCAATGTGTACCCATCCTCTGGATGGTCGTATAGGCCTGACAGAAGGTTTTTTTTCACAACTCGTCCCACTTACATCAGATAAATTTGCAATTCCGAATAAGGACTACCATCAGCTGTAGAATGGAATGACGACAATGAATATTTGTGCCGGACCGGGACTCGAACCCGAATTTCCTGCCTATCGTTAGCGGCCGCCTTACCATTTGTCTATCCATGCACGACATAGGGGCCAGACCCAAACTTCCATATGTCATCAACCATGCATCCATTATGTATATTCCCGTGCAGGTCATACGTTGTACTTTAAAGTCGCTTGCCCGGTATAGGCAGATAAATGCAATATTGCAGTGTCTGTGTTATCCTGATTACGATGCAAAGTTTCTTTTGACATTCATGCCTGTCCAGATGAACTTTGCGTGGTAATCACAATAAAACAGGCACTGGTATACTGAGTCCCATTTACTTCCCCCAGAAACAAACTCACTTCACATGTCCGCATATCAGTCCGTACTTAGCCACCCAGACAGATCAAAACTTCCCTCGTATGCGCCTTTCCAACTCTGCCACGTGAGCCTGTCTGTCCTTTGAGACTAGCAATGCTTCCTGTGTTCTCACCCGCACTCATTTCCCTAACATCCCCCATTTCGCTGGATACAGGTGAATGCTATAGCAGTGAAACTCCGCGTTTTTCCCCGCAACAGGTGCATTGATCGCTATGTTCACCCTGGCTCCATCTGTTTCCACCTCCACCCTTGCTATATGGAGGAACAGTGCCAGATTATCCTGGAACACTTTGGCTATATACTGTGATTCCACGAAAAAATGTCTTTCTGCCCACCGCAGTCCCGTCACGAATTTCCTCGTTGTAACCAATATGGGACCAAATTGCCCATTCAAGGCATGAAACATCGTCGCCTGTAATATTTCCACTTCACTCCTAGCGTCCCCAGTCGGTCTGCTACCCACATAGCAACCTCGCTTCATTCAATTCGTAGTTCAACGCACTCAGTTGCTTCTGCATTTCGTTCAAATTGCCATTCAGCACCTGTTTCCTCCAGCATTTCCGAGCCCCTCTTCTGCCGATTCCTAGCTTGAGGAACCACACTCAACAACTGTGACAATTGCGCCCATAATTTACTAAATGAACTGCAACTCCTGGTACTCTCCCTTTATTTTTCTAAATAAATTATTCCCCTGTGCCTCCTTATGTAATTCCGAAAAGGCATCCTCCAAACCACACACCACATTATTAATCTCTTAGATCTCCACTGTTGTTTTTGGCGTCCATTTATGACTAGAAAGCTTCACATTTGGTTGTCTCGAGAACATCTCACTCGCTTCTAGAGGCTGAACAACCGTTACTGCGTTGCCTCACCCTAGTAGATGTACAGCAGCAACAGGAAGTTTCATATAAGCGCACACTCCGCTGCAGAGTGAAAATCTCATTCTGGAAACAGCCCCTAGGCTGTGGCTAAGCCATGTCTCCGCAATATCCTTTATTTCAGGAGTGCTAGTTCTGCAAGGTTCGCAGGAGAGCTTCTGTAAAGTTCGGAAGGTAGGAGACGAGGTACTGTCAGAAGTAAAGCTGTGAGGACGGGGCGTAAGTCATGCTTGGGTAGCTCAGATGGTAGAGCACTTGCCCGCGAAAGGCAAAGGTCCCGAGTTCGAGTCTCGGTCCGGCACACAGTTTTAATCTCCAGGAAGTTTCATATTAGCGCACACACCGCTGCAGAGCGAAAATCTCATTCTGGAAAGAGAACCATCCTCGTTCTCCAAGATGTCCTTACATATTCACCACCTATAGAACAAAATTAATCTATCATCCCCCTCCCCCTCCCTCCATCCGAGAACGCACATTCCACAAAAAAACAGTATCAGTAATGACGAAAAACCAACTACTCCGCAGAAAAACAACAAAAGTCCCTACAGGAAGAAAACTACATGCTCCCTGATTTGCTAAAACTACATACTCCCTTATTTGCTAAACCACAAAAACCCCCGACAAATTTCAGTTACAAAACTTACTTACGCGACTTAAACTATATGGAACATCACGCACCTTACGTTGCTCACCATTTCCAGGTTCCTTATTTTTACCCTTTGTGACTTTCACCTCCTGGTTGGTTGCCGATAGCTGTGGTATCTCCTCTATTATTTCTTTAAACGGTTTTATGTGACTGAAGTGTGTAACAGAGGATTTTGGGGGGGAACTGTTTTCACTTTGACCGGTGTGCCATTTCCACGGCCTGGTGTGGTCCCTAGAATTTTGTTAAAAATTTCTTCGTTTTCCCCTTTCATGTATAGGATCAGTGACCATTACCCAATGCCCGACGCGGTATTATGGAAATTTGCCCATCCGTCAGTTCAGTTTTTCCTGGTGTTTTAGTGCCTTTGTGTTCGCCTTTTATACATTCCTCCAAACTTCCCTAATTTTTCTGACTAACTTCTTTACCATCCGGTCCTAATTTATGAACCAAAACGTGAAAGAGAGATGGCATTTTCCTGCCGTACACTACCTCAAATAGCGACAAGCCCATCGCAGTATGAACCTTCGAATTATAGGGACACTGTTCATAAGGTAAGTAGGCGTCCCAATCGTAGTGCCTGTAACATACGTAATAGCTCAACATATTTGCAACTGTCTTGTGCATGTGTTCAGTCCTCTCATTGGTCTCTGGAGAACACAGACTCGTGCATAACTTCCGTATACGCAACAAGCGGCATAATTGTTTCATTAAATACGGGACAAAATTCGTACCCTAGTCCGTAATTATGGCCTCACACACCCCATACTTTAATATCCAGTTGTTCACTAACGCCTACGGTACAGTACTAGCCCGCTAGTCCTTGCTTTGGAGCCATTGCCAAAAATCGAGAAAAATGATCCATGATCGTGAGAACGAACCTATTTCATGCAGGTGGTTTGTTAAATGGCCCGAGAAGATCCAACTCTAACACAGAAAATGGACAGGACGCCTCTGATAACCTTTGTAATGAGACTTTCTGACGCGTGATGTCGGCCCTCTATGCTCATGGCACACAGTCCTTAACATACTGCTCCATGTCACGCTTCCTTTTCCTCCACCAACACGACACTGCTACAGGTCTGTCCGTTGCACGTCGCCCACCATGACCTGGCAACACGTGGTCGTGAGTTTGCCACAGAACGTCCTTCCGAAAGCCTTCTGGAGCCACGGCATCTGGTATCCATCTCATAGTTCTACACAACAAACCCTCGTGTATAGTGAAATGTGGCTGTGACTTAAATGCCTGGGACTCATTATTCCTCGCCTGTGCTGGCTGCCACTCTTCAGCGCTTTTTCCTAGCGTACTTACCATCGCTACCTCGCGGCTTAACAAATCTGCATTTGCGTGTGATCTCCCTAGCATAAGGATTACCTTGACCTCTAATTCACTGAGCTTAAGTGCCTACCAAGTTAATCTACTAGATTTATATTTCAAACCAAACAATCATTTCAATGAGGCATGGTCTGTCACGACCTTAACTTCCTACCGTACAGATAACATCGAAAATACGTTATACCATGTATTACCGCCAACATCTCTTTCTTCGTTGTTGAGTAGTGACCGAGACGTGTAACCAATGGCACCCCATACCATCACGTCGGGTGATACGCCAGTATGGCGATGACAAATACACGCTTCCAATATGCGTTCACAGCGATGTCGCCAAACACGGATGCGACCATCATGATGCTGTAAACAGAACCTGGATTCATTGGAAAAAATGTTGTTTTGCCATTGGTGCACCCAGGTTCGTCGTTGCGTAGACCATTGCAGGCGCTCCTGTCTGCGATGCAGTGTCAAGGGCAACCACAGCCATGGTCTCCGAGCTGATAGTCCATGCTGCTGCAAACGTCGTCGAACTGTTCGTGCAGATGGTTGTTGTCTTGCAAACGTCCCCATCTGTTGACTCAGGGATCGAGACGTGGCTGCACGATCCGTTACAGTCATGCGGATAAGATACCTGTCATCTCTACTCCTAGTGATACGAGGCCGTTGGGATCCAGCACGCCTTTCCGTATTACCCCCCTGAATGCACCGTTTCCATATTCTGCTAACAGTCATTGGATCTCGATCAATGCGAGCAGCAATGTCGCGATACGATAAACCGCAATTGCGATAGGCTACAATCCGACCTTTATCAAAGTACGTGATGGTACGCATTTCTCCTCCTTACACGAGGCATCACAACGTTACACCAGGCAACGCCGGTCAACTGCTGTTTGTGTATGAGAAATCGGTTGGAAACTTTCCTCATGTCAGCACGTTGTAGGTGTCCCCACCGGCGCCAACCTTGTGTGAATGCTCTGAAAAGCTAATCATTTGCATATCACAGTATTTTCTTCCTGTCGGTTAAATTTCGCGTCTGTAGCACGTCATCTTCGTGGTGTAGCAATTTTAATGGCCAGTAGTGTAGATGTGCTCCGGAGGGGCATCTAAGGAAGCAGCGTGAGCAACCAGCGTGCTATGTGTGTGGCATAGTGGGCCAGCGGGCATTTGAGTGTAGAGTTAGGAAAGATGGAAGCACTGGCAAGGGAAGCAGCCGTTAAACGCAAACGGGATTACTTCAGCAGTCAAATGGCTGGTTCAAATGGCTCTGAGCACTATGGGACTCAACTGCTGAGGTCATAAGTCCCCTAGAACTTAGAACTACTTAAGCCTGACTAACCTAAGGACAACACACACACCCATGCCCGAGGCAGGATTCGAACCTGCGACCGTAGCGGTCGCGCGGTTCCAGACTGTAGCGCCAGAACCGCTCGGCCACCAGCTGCCGGCTTCAGCAGTCCCAATAGACCGTAACACGGCACAAGTTAGTGCACAGGCGGAATGCAGCTTAGTAGGCTTAGTGGGTGGTAGAAAACAGATATTTCTAGTAGACACAGGTCCAAATGTGTCCGTTATCAGTCTGGGCCTCGTGGGAAAGAGGTGACTGGTACAGGTTACGTGGGATTCGCGATTGTAGGATGGAATCGTTGGGCACGGCAAGTACTGGAGTTTTCAGTTGGGAAAACTAAGTGCAGTGAACGTACGGAGGTGCTGTCATGCATAGGCGAAGGTTATTCAGTGATTCTCGGGCTAGACTTTCTCGACAAACATCAGCCGAAGATTGATCTTTTGCAACGCAAAGTGGAACTCTTTGGGACTTTGTTTCAACTGAGGGAACAGTTGCAACTGAGACAATGCCGCAAGGTTCACCTATCGTGGATGTGAGACCAACTAAACTGCATACGTTTTCAGTAAAGATCGATCAGCAGCATAAAATACCATCGGATACGGGAAAGATAGTGTGGGTTTCAGTGGATACCGATTTGCCGAGGGAAGCATTATATGTGGTTCAACCGTTCTTGAGCAATGTAGTGTTGGATAGTTCTCATTGTTTTATCCACAGGAGTTTGGCGCACGCGAGTGGCGTTAATGGGGAACAAATTATTTTGGTTAGTGTGGATAGCTTTGGAGGAGGGGAAGTTACTCCGTCAGAGGGTGCATTAATAGCCACTCGGGAGGTCTTGGAAGATGAGGACTTTGATAGGTCGAGCCTAGGGGAATGCCACAGGCAAATCGTCGATAAGGAAGTGGTACGAAGGAAAATACATCATTTGAAGGGCAATAAATGAATGACTATGGAGAACTTTAGTGACTTATTTTGTGCGAATGGGGGGTTACCGGCAACATCGCTGACGCAACATCACCTACTGACAGCGTATAGTGCACCAGTTTATAGAAAGCCGTACGGTACAGTAAACCAGCTGCAACCATTGGTAGAAAAATTTGTTGACCAGAATCTCCGAGGTGGGATCATGGACCCGAGTGATAGTAACTGGAGCACAAATATTGCCGTCATGCTCAAGAAATCGGCGGCCAGGACACGGAAATACAGATTTTGCTGTGGCTACAAATATCTAAACGCGCGAACCGTTTCGGATGCTTATAAAAATCAAAAAACAATGCAAACTTTAGATAACCTGGGTCACTATCAGTTATTTACAACTATTGACCTCAGGAGCGGATACCATCAATTGGAGGAGGAGCCTGAAGATAGGCCGAAAACAGCGTTTGCCGTCCCAGCAGGACATTTTCATTACAAATGCATATCATTTGGACTAAAACAACGCACCAGCAACTTTCCAGTGGTTGTTAGATGGGGTACTGAGAGGATTAAAGACAAAACGTTTGGTCTATCTCGATAATATAACTGCCTATTGAAAGGATTTAACGGAGCATGTGAGAAAGTTAGAGATTGTATTTAGTAGACAACGATCAGCATGTTTGATGTTGGCATGTGATTATTGAGCATGGCATATAGACTGATGCTCACCTTACAGACGTAGCTCATAATTATCCAATACCACAAACAACTAAGCTAGTGCAGTCGTTCATTGGTCTCTGTAATTATTATAAACGGTTCGTGAAGGGTTTTGCTAAAACAGCCGGACCCTTGAACAAGCTACTGAAGAAGGGGACGAAATTTCATTGGTTGCAGGAATTTCAGGAGAAATCTGTAAATCGAAAGAACTATTAGTTTCAGATCCAGTATTGGTATTTCCGGATTTTGAGAAATAGTTTATCCTTTCACATGATGCTTCAAATGAGGCAGTCGGTTGTGTTTTTGGGCAGATGGTAAATGCTCAGGAGCATCCAGTAGCTTACGCTTCAAGGCAGTTAAACAAGACAATTGTCTTGTTTAACTGCCTTGAAGCGTAAGCTACTGGATGCTCCTGAGCATTTACCATCTGCCCAAAAACACAACCGACTGCCTCATTTGAAGCATCATGTGAAAGGATAAACTATTTCTCAAAATCCGGAAATACCAATACTGGATCTGAAACTAATAGTTCTTTCGATTTACAGATTTCTCCTGAAATTCCTGCAACCAATGAAATTTCGTCCCCTTCTTCAGTAGCTTGTTCAAGGGTCCGGCTGTTTTAGCAAAACCCTTCACGAACCGTTTATAATAATTACAGAGACCAATGAACGACTGCACTAGCTTAGTTGTTTGTGGTATTGGATAATTATGAGCTACGTCTGTAAGGTGAGCATCAGTCTATATGCCATGCTCAATAATCACATGCCAACATCAAACATGCTGATCGTTGTCTACTAAATACAATCTCTAACTTTCTCACATGCTCCGTTAAATCCTTTCAATAGGCAGTTATATTATCGAGATAGACCAAACGTTTTGTCTTTAATCCTCTCAGTACCCCATCTAACAACCACTGGAAAGTTGCTGGTGCGTTGTTTTAGTCCAAATGATATGCATTTGTAATGAAAATGTCCTGCTGGGACGGCAAACGCTGTTTTCGGCCTATCTTCAGGCTCCTCCTCCAATTGATGGTATCCGCTCCTGAGGTCAATAGTTGTAAATAACTGATAGTGACCCAGGTTATCTAAAGTTTGCATTGTTTTTTGATTTTTATAAGCATCCGAAACGGTTCGCGCGTTTAGATATTTGTAGCCACAGCAAAATCTGTATTTCCGTGTCCTGGCCGCCGATTTCTTGAGCATGACGGCAATATTTGTGCTCCAGTTACTATCACTCGGGTCCATGATCCCACCTCGGAGATTCTGGTCAACAAATTTTTCTACCAATGGTTGCAGCTGGTTTACTGTACCGTACGGCTTTCTATAAACTGGTGCACTATACGCTGTCAGTAGGTGATGTTGCGTCAGCGATGTTGCCGGTAACCCCCCATTCGCACAAAATAAGTCACTAAAGTTCTCCATAGTCATTCATTTATTGCCCTTCAAATGATGTATTTTCCTTCGTACCACTTCCTTATCGACGATTTGCCTGTGGCATTCCCCTAGGCTCGACCTATCAAAGTCCTCATCTTCCAAGACCTCCCGAGTGGCTATTAATGCACCCTCTGACGGAGTAACTTCCCCTCCTCCAAAGCTATCCACACTAACCAAAATAATTTGTTCCCCATTAACGCCACTCGCGTGCGCCAAACTCCTGTGGATAAAACAATGAGAACTATCCAACACTACATTGCTCAAGAACGGTTGAACCACATATAATGCTTCCCTCGGCAAATCGGTATCCACTGAAACCCACACTATCTTTCCCGTATCCGATGGTATTTTATGCTGCTGATCGATCTTTACTGAAAACGTATGCAGTTTAGTTGGTCTCACATCCACGATAGGTGAACCTTGCGGCATTGTCTCAGTTGCAACTGTTCCCTCAGTTGAAACAAAGTCCCAAAGAGTTCCACTTTGCGTTGCAAAAGATCAATCTTCGGCTGATGTTTGTCGAGAAAGTCTAGCCCGAGAATCACTGAATAACCTTCGCCTATGCATGACAGCACCTCCGTACGTTCACTGCACTTAGTTTTCCCAACTGAAAACTCCAGTACTTGCCGTGCCCAACGATTCCATCCTACAATCGCGAATCCCACGTAACCTGTACCAGTCACCTCTTTCCCACGAGGCCCAGACTGATAACGGACACATTTGGACCTGTGTCTACTAGAAATATCTGTTTTCTACCGCCCACTAAGCCTACTAAGCTGCATTCCGCCTGTGCACTAACTTGTGCCGTGTTACGGTCTATTGGGACTGCTGAAGCCGGCAGCTGGTGGCCGAGCGGTTCTGGCGCTACAGTCTGGAACCGCGCGACCGCTACGGTCGCAGGTTCGAATCCTGCCTCGGGCATGGGTGTGTGTGTTGTCCTTAGGTTAGTCAGGCTTAAGTAGTTCTAAGTTCTAGGGGACTTATGACCTCAGCAGTTGAGTCCCATAGTGCTCAGAGCCATTTGAACCAGCCATTTGACTGCTGAAGTAATCCCGTTTGCGTTTAACGGCTGCTTCCCTTGCCAGTGCTTCCATCTTTCCTAACTCTACACTCAAATGCCCGCTGGCCCACTATGCCACACACATAGCACGCTGGTTGCTCACGCTGCTTCCTTAGATGCCCCTCCGGAGCACATCTACACTACTGGCCATTAAAATTGCTACACCACGAAGATGACGTGCTACAGACGCGAAATTTAACCGACAGGAAGAAAATACTGTGATATGCAAATGATTAGCTTTTCAGAGCATTCACACAAGGTTGGCGCCGGTGGGGACACCTACAACGTGCTGACATGAGGAAAGTTTCCAACCGATTTCTCATACACAAACAGCAGTTGACCGGCGTTGCCTGGTGTAACGTTGTGATGCCTCGTGTAAGGAGGAGAAATGCGTACCATCACGTACTTTGATAAAGGTCGGATTGTAGCCTATCGCAATTGCGGTTTATCGTATCGCGACATTGCTGCTCGCATTGATCGAGATCCAATGACTGTTAGCAGAATATGGAAACGGTGCATTCAGGGGGGTAATACGGAAAGGCGTGCTGGATCCCAACGGCCTCGTATCACTAGGAGTAGAGATGACAGGTATCTTATCCGCATGACTGTAACGGATCGTGCAGCCACGTCTCGATCCCTGAGTCAACAGATGGGGACGTTTGCAAGACAACAACCATCTGCACGAACAGTTCGACGACGTTTGCAGCAGCATGGACTATCAGCTCGGAGACCATGGCTGTGGTTGCCCTTGACACTGCATCGCAGACAGGAGCGCCTGCAATGGTCTACGCAACGACGAACCTGGGTGCACCAATGGCAAAACAACATTTTTTCCAATGAATCCAGGTTCTGTTTACAGCATCATGATGGTCGCATCCGTGTTTGGCGACATCGCTGTGAACGCATATTGGAAGCGTGTATTTGTCATCGCCATACTGGCGTATCACCCGACGTGATGGTATGGGGTGCCATTGGTTACACGTCTCGGTCACCTCTCGTTCGCATTGACGGCACTTTGAACAGTGGACGTTACATTTCAGATGTGTTACGACCCGTGGCTCTACCTTTCATTCGATCCCTGCGAAACCCTACTTTTCAGCAGGATAATGCACGACCGCATGTTGCAGGTCCTCTACCGGCATTTCTGGATACAGAAAATGTTCGACTGCTTCCCTGGGCAGCACATTCTCCAGATCCCTCACCAACTTAAAACGTCTGGTCTATGGTGGACGAGTAACTGGCTCGTCACAATACGCCAGTCACTACTCTTGATGAACTGTGGTATCGTGGTTAAGCTGTATGGGCAGCTGTACCTGTACACGCCATCCAAGCTCTGTTTGACTCAATGCCCAGGCGTATCAAGACCGTTATTACGGCCAGAGGTAGTTGTTCTGGGTACTGATTTCGCAGGATCTATGCTCCCAAATTGCGTGAAAATGTAATCAGATGTCAGTTCTTGTACAATATATTTGTCCAACGAATACCCATTTATTATCTGCATTTCTTCTTGCCCAGTAGTGTATAACACTTCAGTATAACACTTCAGAAGCGAACACGCGGTGGTCCACCCTTTGCTTTGTGGCCATATCTACCTTATCTAAGATCCTAAGAGCCGACTCTACGTCCTTCAGGTTCACCATCCGTACCCTCCATGACATTTCATGGGGTATACCGCGAAAGAAAACGTCCACCGCTCTATTTTCTGCCTACTGTACTCTATTAGCTTCTGAGTTCTGGATCTGCACATTTGTCTTTGCACTTAGCTTACGGATTCTACGTGAGAATGCTTCCACGGATTAGTTGCGCTGTACGATTCCCGGCGGGGTCAGGGATATTTCCTGCCTCGAGATGACTGGGTGTTGTTGTGTCATCTTCATCATCATTAATCATCCCCATTACGGTCGGAGGAAGGCAACGGCAAACCACCTTCATTAGGACCTTGCCTAGTACAGCAGTGCGGGTCTCCCGCATCGTTCCCCTACGCTCTGTAAATAAGCATGGGACTTCATTTCCATTTTCCATTTCATCGACAACGTACTTAATTTCTCCCGAGAAAATCGCATACTGTTCTGCTTTTGGTACTCCTGGTACAATCCAGCGGCCCATTCCTGGAATGTATGTGCTTTACTCAATGTTTCATGGTAGACACTATAAACTTTGGCGTCCCCTCCAAACGCATACTAGCAACATAAATGGTTACTTCATCTGACCACCCATGTGTTTGTGCAGCGTTGTTAAGACCCTTAATGAAAATTGTCACGTCCTCCGTTGCGCTGCCCAAGAAGGGATTAATCAGTGCAACCACTGGGAACACAGTGCACTCAAAATCAGACTTTCTTTCCTGTGACACTGATTGTAACTGATTATGCCTCTCTTTACGAGCCCCTAACTCACGATTAAGATCGAAATTCTTCTCTTTCATGCCATCAGACTGCACTGTTAACGCTTCCATTTGCTAAGTTAAAGCAGCAACTGCAGCTGAGGTACCAGCACGTGTTTGCATCATTTTGCGTACGCTGCTCCCATTCTAAATCAACTGATTTTTTTTGAAGAAAACAAAATACATACTCCCGTTTAGCACTAGACAAAAAAAGTAATCACAAATTAATTCCTCCTGTGAATGATCGCCCATATACACCCAGTACATCTACTAGACAGACGACGAGTGTGCCTACATACAGAACAAACAGCTGCTACAGCTCTGGTACACGGCAACTCTTGCCCAGACAAAGTGCCAAATGGGCACATCACTGGCACTAAAATATCACGTCCACCAAGGACTTTAAACAAAGAAAGTTCATAGGTTCCTGTTGTTTCACAAAAGCAACTCTAAACATCTTGTACCTTAGCCCCCCCAACCTGACAATGAGAGCAAACATCAAAAGTAATATAAATAAAACTTAGACTCAGCGCACCAGATTGTGCTGAGCTGGTACCACGAAACCTACGTCAAATGACACCGCCTCACTCACCACTCACCAAAAACAACGGTCTCACCAAAACATAGAGTTGGATGTGAACGAATACTTTCTGACACAATGTACTGCGTTGGAAAGCAAAAGGACCACTTCATGACACCAAATTGTTGCAAACACCCTAGTTCAGGGGTTGTAATATGTGAGAATGACCGAGAGGTAACTCACACCAAAGAGTGCAGAGAAACGTCAGCAAGTGTGTCATTGACTTTACTGCATTGAAATGAAATGTCGTGTGGCTAGGGCCTCCCGTCGGGTAGACCGTTCGCCTGGTGCAGGTCTTTCGAGTTGACGCCACTTAGGCTATCTTCGTGTCGATGGAGATGAAATGATGACACCCAGTCCCTGAGCGGAGAAAATCTCTGACCCAGACAGGAATCGAACCCGGGACCTTAGGATAGACATTCCGTCACGCTGACCACTCCATTGAAGGTACAAAATGGGCCTCTCGCTGCTCCCGGTGATGGTGCCGCACGGCTTGTGTGCTTGGGGCAGCGCCGATGTTAACGCTGGAATCTGCTGCGTTGGCTTTCAGGCGTCCAGTCTTGCAGATGCAGCGCTCCTACTCACGCCATGGCAAAGTGACCGCCGCGCGTTTTGGTTGCTCCGGTAGCCCGGGAAATGACTGACTGATCCCTCAAGCGAAAGTTGTGGACTCCATGTAGGGCAGCAAAGGGAAGCAGCCGACCACCGTCGTTGCAGTGAGCCTTAGCAGCTCTGGATGTCTGCCGAGGACAGATGCGTCAGTGACCATAGACAGCTCTGCACTCGGGAGGCCGCAAGTTCGCGTGCCGGCGCTGCCCGTACGGACGGTAGCTTGCAGTCCACCAGACGATGTCACCTGGAGAGCGGAGCCTAGCAGCCCTCTCGCTCCTCGCGCCACTGCAGGTCCACAGTACAGCCCACCCCGCTCCGTCCGTACAGCAGAGGTTGGTGGCCTGTTGAATCCACAGAAGGTCATCGTTGTAGGCCTGCAATTTAAACAATCGTCATTCTCTCTAGTTCTAGACAGGACGGAATGACAACACGACTGTCGGCAATTGACCCTCGGAGCTAGCTTATTTATACGCCTCTGATTTAGTTCCTCAGGAGGAGCAAGTGGGCTGCTCTTTAATCATTACATCAGCTTTCCTCAGCTCGCTTTCGCCCCTGCACACGAGTCACTGGGGACTATTGTAACTGCAGCGTGTATGTTGTTCATAGCATGTCAGTGCTCTTTGCTGTTCTGATTATTTCACATTTGTATACCGTGCCCGCCAGGCCGTGCCTTCTCGCCTGTGAGCGGCGTCATAAACCTGCCTTGCAAAATCGTTTGCTAAATATCAACACTGCCAGCGCCTGCTATCCGATGTGACGTTGGGTTCTGTAACTGCTATCTTCTAGCTCCATCTGCGCGAAGTTTACATTTATTCCCCAAATCCACGTCGATATTTATTCATGGCGCACAACGGAGATATTTTCAGTTTCCAAGATGCAACAGACAAACCCTAGAATAGTAATAGAAGAGTTGGTAGTTTTTACACAGAAGAATTACAGAGAAGCAGTGAACCAAACTCATTTCTCATAGAACAAACATAAGATGTCACGAGAGTAAGGCTCTCGTTCAATGGCTTGGCTTCCCTTGATTACCCCCGTCAGAGGTTCGAGTCCTCCCTCGGGCGTGGGTGTGTTTGTTGTCCTTAGCCTAAGTTAGTTAGATTAAGTAGTGTGTAAACCTAGGGACCGATGCCCTTAGCAAATGGTTCAAATGGCTCTGAGCACTATGGGACTTAACTGCTGAGGTCATCAGTCCCCTAGAACTTGGAACGACTTAAACCTAACTAACCTAAGGACATCACACACATCCATGCCCGAGGCAGGATTCGAACCTGCCACCGTAGCGGTCGCGCGGTTCCAGACTGTAGCGCCTAGAACCGCTCGGTCACACCGGCCGGCTGATGCCCTTAGCAGTTTGGTCCCATAGGAACATACCACAAATTTTCAATTTCTTCCCTTGATTGCACAACAGTTGCATGGATCATGACAGGAAGCACATCAGCAGAGCTAGCTGTATTCTCAATAACCTATCTACATATAACTATTGCAGACCAAGAGCGAAGCTTGAGAAATGAATTGCATGTGGTGAGGAGGGAGTCAATATATTAAATGAAGCCATAAGACAATAGACAATACGATATCACATATGTGGTAGATAAAAATCCACCAGAAAGCTACGTTGCAGTGCGAATTTTAGCTGGCAGAGCAGAGAAAACAAGTGCATGAAGGGCTATTAGTATTGGTCAGAGTACTGCTGCACTTTTAGTTGCAATAATCGCAAGCCTTAAATTGGGTTTGTGGCTAAGCTCCATCCGAATAATGAATGCAGCTCATCATCAGCTGAAGAAGAGCAGAACAAGAAGAAAAGCTGATTAAAAATGCTTTCAGTTATCACAGCAGACACCTAAAAATGTCTCAGAGGGAAAACTGATTAAAAGGCCTCGAGATCGCTACTACCTAGACGAGCAGGTGGAATCAAATGGTTCTGAGCACTATGGGCCTTAACTTCTGTGGTCATCAGTCCCCTAGAACGTAGAACTACTTAAACCTAACTAACCTAAGGACATCACACACATCCATGCCCGAGGCAGGATTCGAACCTGCGACCGTAGCGGTCACGTGGTTCCAAACTGTAGCGCCTAGAACCGCACGGCCACTCCAGCCGGCAGGTGGAATCCTGTTCATAATTCCAGTGCAGGGAACACTTTCAGCAATAGGCTCTTAAGTGGGTGGCACGGCAGCTGTCATCAGAACAGTGGAAAGTGGGGAGAACGCACAACAACAGCTTGACGAAATAAAAAAGATCTTGATAGGTTTATGAAATCTGTGGCTATTGGGAAACTAGAATATTTAAAACAGAAAGGTTTTGGATTGTGCATATAAAAAGTTACTAGTTATACTGTTCAAAAGGTAACTTAACAAATATCGATATGCTTAAATTTATTAAAAAGTTCTCCATTCCAGGATTTCGTGTAGTGTTCACGTCAAATATACTACCTAAAGCTACACAGAAATCTAATGATCGTGCAGTTCTAAATGTAGACGTTGTGGGGGGACCTGGAATTCACTGAGTGGTATACGTTTAGAAACTGAAATAGCATCTGCTTCTTTGATTCATTCGGCCACCAGAAAAATTATGCCACTACTTTTCCAGCGACCATGAATTCTACAATTTTCGACTGTACCAAAGGTTCAGTACTTACCTGTGTAGGCATTTGTTTCTCATGTTCATCCTGACAGCTATAAAAAAGGTATAAAACTTATGATCATGCACATCAGTTCATCAGTGCAGCTTCAGCAGTGAGTTAATACACTTTGACATTATAAGAGCTTTCATCAGTAGCTTACTACATGCGAATTACTTTCCAGCAATCCAATTAAGCAAAAGAGATTGGAGCATTGGAATGGTATGGTTAGGAACGTACAACAGTATTCCTAATATCACACCATCAAAAGACGATCTACATCTAGGAAGTGGTAAAGTTGTGCAAGTACCCCATGGAGCAAACGACGCAGACTATTCGAATATATATGTAAAACTGGTCTCGAGTTATCTTTCAACATCAATAGGCTTCTTCAAATAAGACGATGTAAAGATTCCAGAATGCAAATCAAGAACAACTGCCAAAATGAGTGATTTAGAAGCAATATCTACGGTGTCGCGAAGCAGCTTAAGGAGCTTAACAAAGGCAAGGCTTCTGGTCCAGGCGGTATACCAGTCAGGTTCCTTTCAAAGTATGCTGATACAGTAGCTCCATACTTAGTAGGCATATACAACCACTCGCTCGTCCAAAGATCTGTACCTAAGGAAAGTTGCAAAAGTCACACCAGTGCCCAAGAAAGGAAATATGGGAAGGTTGCTAAGTTATTGAACCATATCACCAACGTAGATCTGCAGCAGTATTTTGGAACATATAATGTGTTCGAAGGTTATGAGTTAGCTCGAAGAAAGTGATTTATTGACAAATGGATTCGGAAAGTATTTTTCTTGTGAAGCATAACTAGCTCTTTATTCTCGAGAAGTAATGAATGCTGTTGACAAGGGATGTCAAATAGATTCCGTATTTATGTATTTCCAAAAATCTTCTGATACTGTTCGTCAAAAGCGATTTCTAATGAAACTGAATGACTATACCATTTCAGTTAAGCGACTGGGTTTATGACTTCCAGCCATAGAGTAGAAATATCTCTGGAGTGAGCATTGCGTCCTGCGCATGTTGTCAACATTAAACTGGAATTGTCACGTGATCTAGGGACGACGTCGATTGTTTAGCGCCAATTCGCGTCCGCCATCAGGTAACGTCACGTCTCGTCACATAACACCGAAACATTCTACAATACCTTTCGAATGGAGGCATTCGCACAGGTCGTCAACGGAACGTCACGTCATTTCACGGTACGTCAAGGTTTCTCGGGAAGAAAATTTTGACGGTACCAGTCTGTTAACATCTTAAGTTAACCTATTTACACAGCGCTCATTCTCCTTATAATAGTGGATTTTGTACTGTTGTTTCTTCATAATCTTTATTTTATAATAGCGCTTTGTTTTAGTGACAAATTGGAGATGTTCCATGACGACTGGGATCTTTTTTCCACTTTCTTACACAACCGAGGTCGTATATCTGAAGGCGAAAAGTTAATTAGGTTTTACGATAACACAACGGCGCTGACGCCTACAATGTATGTGTATAAGAACATAAGTAGACGAAGCAAATTCCCCATCTGACATTTTAAGCAAAAAAGTCAGCTTTAATGAAAGAGTAAAATACAGTTGTTTATGACGTTATTAATTACGTAAGAAAAAACATAATGGATAAGTTTATCAGGTTTCATTAATTCGTTTGAAGCTTTCTTTGATGTGTATGAATGTATATATTTTCGCTAGCAAATAATTGTCGATGTTTTGAAACGTTGTCTCACTTCTCAGTAATTTACCAAACATAATTGATCAAGAACATAGGTTATAAAGTTTGCTTTGGCCATTGACAAATTTTGTCGTTGTTAGCTCCTCAGTTCTGATACTATACTCTAACATTTTATGCATATTAGGGATGGTGACTCAAAACCCCAATTTCGCCGTTCAGTACTGTGTTAAGCGACTTGACGAGATGTGACATGAAAGACATTGTAAATACATGCTGACGTGAAGCTTCTGTGACGTCATGCTCGTTCATTTTGCTCTTCAAAGCTAAGAGCCCAATTTATTTCAAATATCAGACGTAAACCGCTATGGTGCCTGCAAACGTCTATACTAAATCCACAGCACTTACGACGAGAATCTGTCTTTACTAGCGATATGACAACATTCAAAATTTATAGGACAAATGTCGGACAAATCTACGGCGTCCCGAGATCACGTGACCATTGTGGCAACGTATGTTGACAACACAAAATCAATTCTGCGCTTCTGAATGCTCACTCCAGAGATGTTTCTACTCTATGCTTCCAGCCAGAGATGCCATAGTTTGTAGTACTTGACGGAAAGTCATTGAGTAAACAGAAGTAACATCTGACGTCCGCCAAGGAAGTGTTATAGGCCCTCTGCTCTTCCTGGTGTACATACGCGATTAGTAGACAATCTGATCAGCCATCTTAGATTGTCTGCAGATGATGCTGCCGTTTGTCATCTTGTAAAGTCATCAGACTATTAAAACCAATTTGCAAAATGATTTAAACAAGATATCTCTATGGTGTGAAAAGTGGCAACTGACTCTAAATAATGAAATCTGTGAAGTCATCCACATGACTACTAAAAGAATCCGCTAAATTTCAGTTATACAAAAGTAACTCGTATCTAAAGGCTGCGAAATGAAATAAATACGTAAGCGTTACAATTACGAATAACTTAAACTGGAACGACAATGTGGGGGACGCAAACTAAAAATTGTGATTTATTGGCAGAAAACTTAGAAAAAGCAACAGGTCTACTAAAGTGACTACTTACATTATGCTTATCTGCCCTGTTCTGGAGTATTGCTGTGCAGTGTAAGATACGCCTCGAGCAATTAAACAGAGAACCGACTCGTGGAGATAACATATTGGACCTACTCATAACAAACAGACCCGAACTTTTCGAATCTGTATGTACAGAACAGGGAATCAGTGATCATAAGGCCGTTGCAGCATCCCTGAATATGGAAGTTAATAGGAATATAAAAAAAGGGAGGAAGGTTTATCTGTTTAGCAAGAGTAATAGAAGGCAGATTTCAGACTACCTAACAGATCAAAACGAAAATTTCTGTTCCGACACTGACAATGTTGAGTGTTTATGGAAAAAGTTCAAGGCAATCGTAAAATGCGTTTTAGACAGGTACGTGCCGAGTAAAACTGTGAGGGACGGGAAAAACCCACCGTGGTACAACAACAAAGTTAGGAAACTACTGCGAAAGCAAAGAGAGCTCCACTCCAAGTTTAAACGCAGCCAAAACCTCTCAGACAAACAGAAGCTAAACGATGTCAAAGTTAGCGTAAGGAGGGCTATGCGTGAAGCGTTCATTGAATTCGAAAGTAAAATTCTATGTACCGACTTGACAGAAAATCCTAGGAAGTTCTGGTCTTACGTTAAATCAGTAAGTGGCTCGAAACAGCATATCCAGACACTACGGGATGATGATGGCATTGAAACAGAGGATGACACGCGTAAAGCTGAAATACTAAACACCTTTTTCCAAAGCTGTTTCACAGAGGAAGACCGCACTGCAGTTCCTTCTCTAAATCCTCGCACAAACGAAAAAATGGCTGACATCGAAATAAGTGTCCAAGGAATAGAAAAGCAACTGGAATCACTCAATAGAGGAAAGTCCACTGGACCTGACGGGATACCAATTCGATTCTACACAGAGTACGCGAAAGAACTTGCCCCCCTTCTAACAGCCGTGTACCGCAAGTCTCTAGAGGAACGGAGGGTTCCAAATGATTGGAAAAGAGCACAGATAGTCCCAGTCTTCAAGAAGGGTCGTCGAGCAGATGCGCAAAACTATAGACCTATATCTCTTACGTCGATCTCTTGTAGAATTTTAGAACATGTTTTTTGCTCGCGTATCATGTCATTTCTGGAAACCCAGAATCTACTATGTAGGAATCAACATGGATTCCGGAAACAGCGATCGTGTGAGACCCAACTCGCCTTATTTGTTCATGAGACCCAGAAAATATTAGATACAGGCTCCCAGGTAGATGCTATTTTTCTTGACTTCCGGAAGGCGTTCGATACAGTTCCGCACTGTCGCCTGATAAACAAAGTAAGAGCCTACGGAATATCAGACCAGCTGTGTGGCTGGATTGAAGAGTTTTTAGCAAACAGAACACAGCATGTTGTTATCAATGGAGAGACGTCTACAGACGTTAAAGTAACCTCTGGCGTGCCACAGGGAAGTGTTATGGGACCATTGCTTTTCACAATATATATAAATGACCTAGTAGATAGTGTCGGAAGTTCCATGCGGCTTTTCGCGGATGATGCTGTAGTATACAGAGAAGTTGCTGCATTAGAAAATTGTAGCGAAATACAGGAAGATCTGCAGCGGATAGGCACTTGGTGCAGGGAGTGGCAACTGACCCTTAACATAGACAAATGTAATGTATTGCGAATACATAGAAAGAAGGATCCTTTATTGTATGATTATATGATAGCGGAACAAACACTGGTAGCAGTTACTTCTGTAAAATATCTGGGAGTATGCGTACGGAACGATTTGAAGTGGAATGATCATATAAAACTAATTGTTGGTAAGGCGGGTACCAGGTTGAGATTCATTGGGAGAGTGCTTAGAAAATGTAGTCCATCAACAAAGGAGGTGGCTTACAAAACACTCGTTCGACCTATACTTGAGTATTGCTCATCAGTGTGGGATCCGTACCAGGTCGGGTTGACGGAGGAGATAGAGAAGATCCAAAGAAGAGCGGCGCGTTTCGTCACTGGGTTATTTGGTAACCGTGATAGCGTTGCGGAGATGTTTAATAAACTCAAGTGGCAGACTCTGCAAGAGAGGCGCTCTGCATCGCGGTGTAGCTTGCTCGCCAGGTTTCGAGAGGGTGCGTTTCTGGATGAGGTATCGAATATATTGCTTCCCCCTACTTATACTTCCCGAGGAGATCACGAATGTAAAATTAGAGAGATTCGAGCGCGTACGGAGGCTTTCAGACAGTCGTTCTTCCCGCGAACCATACGCGACTGGAACAGGAAAGGGAGGTAATGACAGTGGCACGTAAAGTGCCCTCCGCCACACACCGTTGGGTGGCTTGCGGAGTATCAATGTAGATGTAGATGTAGATGTAGATAGGATGAAGGACTTTTAAAAAGTTTAAAGGAGAGCAGCTTGTTTTTTATTATCGCGAAATTGGGAAGAGAGTTTCACGGATATGATACAAGAATTAGGGTGGCAGTCATTAAAACAAAGGCGTTATTTTTGGATAGGATCTTGTCATGAAATTTCAATCACGAACTTTCTCCTCAGAGTGTAAAAATTTTTTGTTAGTTCCCATCTACTTAGGGAAAAATGACTATCATAATAAAATAACAGAAATCAGAGCTCCCACGGAAAGAGTAAAGTGTTCGTTTTTCCCGCATACTGTTCGAGAGTGGAACGGTAGAGAAATATCTTGAAGGTGTTTCAATGAACCCTCTGCCAGGAACTTAACTGTGAATTGCAGAATTGTCGTGCAGATGTAGATATAGACGTAACTGCTGAAAACGGAAGTAAGGAAGACGAAGGGTCAATAGACTTTACGCGGGAACGTTCCACAGGATCACCAATGGATTTCTCAAAGGATCAAATATAGCAGAAGGATCAGAATAAATTTTATAAGTCAGCTTATTTAGTGAGTATGCTAATAGTTGGTGTAACTCAGGTCAAGTGCAATACTGTAATGAATTTGTATCTTAGTGTTAACTAATTGACGCAATCTATGCATTCGTCCCTACAATCAGCCCAGAATAAGAAATTGTAGAGACACCAAGCAATGTCATTTACTTCCCAGTCGTCTTGTGTTGAATACTGATGACCAAGATGGGCATCTTGCCGACTTTCACAGCGAATAAGTCATGATAATGGTTACATTTGAGGCAAGGTGGTCGTATGGTATAAAACCAAAATACCCATCCAGCAGCACGACACTTTATAACGAAAAGACAACGTGTTAACACCGAAGAACTATCAGTTCCTTAAACTGCTGGACTTGAAACCATGCAAGAACAATGATACTGCTCAACACAAGTGCCCCAATCCACTATGATGAAGCGAATCATTCGTCAGGAATATTTCTCGTACAGACCTTTTGCTTCAACACCGTTCGACAACAATCATACGATCAGAATAATTGCGATCCAGCGCCAATATTCTTGAACCAATCTAAGCAACAGTTTTCTTTATTTGAGGAGGAACTTGTGAGAAATGGAAGATCTATAGTAACATCTCACACATATTACATTCGCTGTCCTGTTTTAGAAACTAATAAACGAGCTGGATGGGGTTGAAATTGACTGCACTTGGAATGTAGATATTTCATTAGTCCTAAAAACATACGTTTTAGCATAAAAACCAAACCTGAACAGTTCCGAAATTCCAGGATGGTTTATGGAGAAACTTACATAAACAGAAGGATACGAAAGTTTTAATGCATGCATAACACCCAAGATTTTTGAGGACATTTTATGGATTCTAGTTACGTAAGGCAAGAACTGTTTTTAGTATGAAGCAGAGTGGGTGGTAATGCACATATCCAGGTAAAAGCTGCCCGTTCTGAGGAGAATAACGCTTTCCAGTGTCAAATAAGTCGACAGCGTGTTGCACGTAGCTGGTCAAACCCTGTCATTACGCGCTTATGTGCAGCATGAAACGACGTTTGGTTAAGAAGACCTTTATTTTGTGGTGTACTGGTGGTCAACAAAATATTATTAATAAACTGTTTACTTCACCGAATGAATTCCATATGATATAATTTAAAGCGGTGTAGGCATAGACAGTTGTCCGACAGCATGTATTTTACCTTTAAGAAACACACATTTGAGTATCTTAAAGTTTCATTCAGCGTAACGTACAATTAGTGATAATATATCTAATACATAAGTAGGTCCTACTTCCAAGAGCGTAGCAACACCTGTGTACGTGTGCTACGGCTTCTGACCAATCATCGCATTTATGTGTGTTTACATCAAGTTTATTCTTATGATGAACGGATTATAGTTCTTTCATCGTTTGTGAAGGTGATGAAGATGATTTATTTAAGTACAAACTGTCCACACTCATCGACGAAGCTTTGAACATTGCGGTATCTATTGCAATCCGGTGAGCCGCATTTTAAAATACGAACGCTGCCAGTCACGCCGCCGCGCTTCCTACAGCCGCCACCGCCGCCCGAGGGCGCTGCCACGAACGATTACGCGGCTGCCAATGAAAAGCAAGCATCCCCCCCCCTCCCCCTACGGAACTTCAGCGGCGGTTCTATTTGTTCGTAGGTGAACCTGCATGTACGTCGTAAGTTAGTTTCAAGAGGAAATAAAGCTTTATGCTCGTATCGCAGACCCACCTTAAAGTATACAACTACGCAGCCTGGTCAGAGACGCCTGCTTGGCAGTGTATGCACCGTAAATGCCGTTTCCAGCCACCGTGCTCTCACACTCTAGGACATTTCTCGAATTTTTTTTACGAAGGGTTTCAACGTCTACATTAAGAAACGCTATATCACTGTAATTGTCTTCTCAAGAGCTATCGAATGCACTTCTGAAAGAATACGGTTCCACTTTTAAAAAACCGACTTGCTTCAGTATATCCATTAACACCAGCGCTAAAACAATTAACCAAACAAAAAAGAAAAACAGTGCCCCTTGTCGCTCTAACATCGCGAAAACCGCGTTTTGATATGTGTAACCGTTCACTAAAGGAAAGGGGTGTTACATCTTATGTGAGTCATCCTGTATATCTCTCTCTCTCTCTCTCTCTCTCTCTCTGTGTGTGTGTGTGTGTGTGTGTGTGTGTGTGTGTGTGTGTGTATGTGTGTGTGGTGTGTGTGTATGTGTGTGTTCAAAAAAGTGTGTGAAATCTTATGGGACATAACTGCTAAAGTCATTAGTCCCTAAGCTTACACACTACTTAACCTAAATTATCCTAAGGACAAACACACACACCCATGCCCGAGGGAGGACACGAACCTCCGCCGGGATCAGCCGCACAGTCCATGACTGCAGCGCCTTGGACCACTCGGCTAATCCCGCGCGGCATATGTGTGTGTGTGTGTGTTTTTGTACTTATCAACGGATTTTTCTGAGGATTTCTGAATAATGATGATGGTGATGATGATATATCTCTGTCTATGTATGTGTGTACATGTATGCTTAACGAGTGCCATTTCTTTCTTTTGAGCCACAAACAAGGCAGACAGTACGTTATGGGCCACTGTGTTTGGGTGAGCCAGCTCACACCATCACAGTAGCCTTTCGATTTTTAATGCATGTGTAAGCATCATATATGTGTATGTATATAAACTTATAGACTGCTGTTTTTTTCTATTGTGCCGGTTCACTGCACTGTCAGTGTCACAGGGGTGGTGGCCCGATGTGATAAAATCAATTCAGATCCTAGACGACGATTTGCTTCAGGACTTTCAACCTGATATCACAGGTGGTGGTGACAAGGGCATGGACGTGCTACAGAGAAAGCTTGAGGAGGGATGTACACATTTGACTTATTCGTTCAAGGAAGAGTTTGTAAGTATCAGACTCCCTTTCATGTGTAAAAAAAATTTCTCATGGTGTTTCAGAAATGCTGAACAATTTAAGCCTGCCACTTCCAGTTATGGCATCATGACCGTTAGCACCCGCTTCTCATCCAGACACAGATATCGCCAGCATCCGGACAGTCGCTTGCAGCAGCACACCTGCAGATATGCTCGCCCCTGCCTGGACCGTCCTGAGCACCACTGATGTCACCTACACCATTGATGGCTACATCACTATCACTGGACCTGCGAGTGTCAGCATCACCAACACCTTGACTGATGAAATCTGAATGGGCCTTACTAATGCCGACAATCATCTATCGGCCAGCAGCAGCTTCTCTGCCATTTCTGTTAGTGATGACGAGGATCAGGTATGTTGCACAGCATTGCCATTTTCAGTAATTCAAGATGCACTTGCGAACAGGATATCATTTGCTTTCATCTATAATATGGTCAGGTATCATGATCCGATCTTTTCATTAAAGGAATGCCTACCCGTTTTGGAAAGGACACTTTCCTAGATCATAAATGCTCCAAGGTATGCTGCCATTAAGTATACTACTACGCAGTACTGCCATTTTATTCTTCTGCTAAATCAACGTGTTTCTAAAAACTCCATAAGACATACACTGGATGATAACGACTTGGTATTTTAGGGCGCCTCTGTTGTGAGTGGTTTGAAAAATCTGTCTTGGATTTAATACCGGTTTTATTGGATTCCAGGAAAGAGATTCCGGGAAAGCTTTTAGGAGATCCTTTAAGTGGTCATTCAAACACATATGTTTGATCCAATACATTTAGATTCCTCTTATATCCTTCTTTCAAAGGATATAGTTAATAGGCTGCGGACGCCGGCCGCGGTGGTCTAGTGGTTCTAGGCGCGCAGTCCGGAACCGCGGAACTGCTACGGTCGCAGGTTCGAATCCTGCCTCGGGCATGGATGTGTGTGATGTCCTTCGGTTAGTTAGGTTTAAGTAATTCTAAGTTCTAGGGGACTGATGACCACAGACGTTAAGTCCCATAGTGCTCAGAGCCATTTGAACCATTTTTTTAATAGCCTGCGGCAGTTATTAAAGTTGAAATGATGACAGCAGATGCTTTGTGTGGCCACTCCTGGGTTGCGAGAGTAATTATATATCTGCAGTGTACGAGTCAGTAACGAATAGATTATATTCATGAGTATTCCAGGATATCGGTAAGTTTGAGAGGCAGAAACACACATAGCTTCCAAAAATACAAAACAATCTCTGTTGCAAGTGTTTTATCAGTAATGATGCCTTTCATAGCGTTGGCACCTCTACAGATTATCTTGAACGGTGGAGACCACATGTCATTTTCAATCTTAACTCGCATCGGCTGGTGTCCTAAAAATGTCATTGATTTTGTCTTTGCGATGGAGACTTTCAGATTGTACTCTCTGGCTATTTTACTTACATTAAAGACTGCTTCTTCTAAATCATTTTCATTCTGACTTACAATTACTTGGTCGCCAGCAAAAAGTACTGTACTAACACCCACACCCTTAATTTTGAAAAGTTTATTTTCTGTACACGAGTGGTGGCAGGCGACACCCTTGTATAGCTCCATGGTTTACTTCAGCCATATTTTGTCTGCTGCCTGCTATTGTTTTTGTATTATGTTATTCATATATAAACCCTGTACAGCTCTGTTTCTTAAAATTTCCTGCAGCTTGTTTCGATTTACTTTATCAAATGCCTTTTCATGGTAAACATACATTTCGAGCATGAGTTGCCTTTTCGAAAACCATGTTGGACATTAGATAATACAGTTGCAACTTTTAACAACCGATATACCGGTGTGCGGGAGAAGCAATGATAACCACGTGCTTTATTGCCTGTCGTAGAAGCAAAGGGTACCTGCCACGTTGTTAATAGCACGTTCTTAACAGTGCAAAGTGAATGTCTCTGTCGGAGGATTAGCACGGCTTTCCTAAACAGAGGCGCGGACCAGGTGGCTTCGAAGATGTCTGTCGTCTGGCTACGTAGTCAGCAGTGAGGAAATGAAACTTTTAACGTGCCCCACAGGTTACAGCGTAACTTCTATAGTGTGGCTTTAAACTATTGCGGTTGATAAGATCTACAGTTCACCAACTGCCTACACAAACTTGGATGCACTAAGCTATTGTCATGGACCGAAGAAGGTATCACACAAAAGAGGCCTAAGCTAAATCTCCTGGTAATCACTAACTGCAATAGTTCAGAAGCTCTGACATTTTAAACTTTTCCCATTGATTTCAATCAATGGCCGCTCGCAGTCAATATCCGTAATTCCTTTTTATCATCATTCACGATGACTGCTGAATGATGTCTGTTCTTTCGAACATGTCCAAAACGACAGACGCCAAACACCTGTATAAATTTAAGGCGAGGCGGCCAATGATCTCTTCAGCGCAGATGCACACCAGGCTCGAACTCCTGCGGGAATCGGGGAAATGCCGCGAGTAATGAAGATGTTGGGCAAGGGCGCCACATCAGTAGTGTGTGGATAGGTTGAGGATTCGCGTCTGATGGGAGGCGTACTAGGATGGTCTGTGCAGTTTCAATGGCTCCATACTCAGAGCATTTACCTAGTGAGCAGGAAACCCGGGTTCGAATCCCGATGCAGCACAAATTTTCAACATCTCCCTAACTAATCTAAGGACATCACACACATCCATGCCCGAGGCAGGATTCGAACCTGCGACCGTAGCGGTCGCGCGGTTCCAGATTGTAGCGCCTAGAACCGCTCGGCCACCCCGGCCGGCTGCGAAAGCTGTCTGCAACTAGTAAAAATATGTTTTATATAATGTCAGAAGTGTTGAAGCGACGTTTGATAAGTTTTTGTTTGCATTTCTTTTAAAACTTTTACCTTTTGTTCTTCAAGAAATTGGGTTTTCTAGCGCTATCGACAAATTTCTATTTTTTTTTTTAATTTGTGCTACAACATTCCTCTGTTTCACTTTAAAAATCAACAACATCGAATATCACCTTTACTGCTACGCGGTATAGGGCGCCTTGTCACGGTCGGCGCGGCTTCCCCAGTCGGACGTTCGAGTCCTCCCTTGTGCATAGGTGCGTGTGTGTTGTCCTTAGTGAAAGTTAGTTTAAGTTATATTAAACAGTGCGTAAGCTTAGGGACCGATGACCTCAGCATTTTGGTCCCATAAGACCTTACCACAAGTTTCCAAATTTATCACCTTTATTAACCCTGACAATTTCAATTTTGATATAAATACTGTTAACTTTTAAGCAACATATAGTAGGATGATTAACGTAGAACAAAATGTTCCGAGGGTTACGTGGCCCTTTAATACACTGAAGCGCCAGAAAAGACTGGCATAGGCACGCTTATTCAAATACAGAGATATGTAAACAGGCTCAATACGGGACTACGGTCGGCAACGCCTGTGTAAGACACAAATGTCTAGCGCAGTTGTAGGATCGGTTACTGCTGCTACAATGGCAGATTATCAAGATTTAAGTGAGTCTGAACGTGGTGTTACAGTCGCCGCACAAGCGACGGGATACAGTACCTCCGAGGTAGCGATGAAGTGGGGATTTTTCCGTACGACTATTTCACGAGTGTACCGTGAATATCAGAAATCCGCTAAAACTTCAAACCTCTGACATCGCTGCTGCAGGAAAAAGATCCTGCAAGAACAGGGCCAACGATGACTGAAGAGAACGGTTCAACGTGACGGCAGTGCAACCCTTTCGCCAATTGCTGCAGATTTCAATGCTGGGCCATCAACAAGTATCAGCGTACGAACCATTCAACGAAACATCATCGATATGGGCTTTCGGAGCCGAAGGCCCACTCGTGCACTTTTCATGATTGTATGACACAAAGCTTAACGCCTCGCCTCTACCTGTCAACACCGACATTGGACTGTTGATGACTGGAAACATGCTGCCTGGTCTGACGAGCCTCGTTTAAAATTGTACTGAGCGGATGGAAGTGTACGGGTTTGGAGACAAGCTTATGAATCCATGGACCCTGCATGTCAGCAGGGGACTGTTCAAGCTGGTGGTGGCTCTGCAATGGTGTGGGGCGTGTGCAGTTTGAGTCATATGGTACTCTCGATAGTCTAGATACGACCCTGACAGGTGACACGTGCTTTAGCATCTTGTCTGATCACCTGCATCAATTTATGTCCACTGTGCATTCCGAAGGACTTGGGCAATTCCAGCAGGATAATGCGACACACCACACCTTCACAATTGCCACAAAGTGACTTCAGGAACACTCTTCTGAGTTTAAACACTTCTGCTGGCCATCAAACTCCCCAGACATGAACATTATTGAACATATATGGGATGCCTTGCAACGTGCTGTTCAGAAGAGATCTCCATCCCCTCGTACTCTTAAATATTTGTGGACAGCCCTGCAGGATTCATGGTGTTAGTTCCCTCCAGCACTACTTCAGACATTAGTCGAGTCTATGCTGTGTCATTTTGCGGCACTTCTGCGTGCTCTGGGGGTAGTGCTTCTTCACGACAACGCTCGATCCTACGTTGCTCAACAAACACAGGAGCTTTTGAAGGAATTTGGGTGGACTGTTATGCCCCATCCCCCATACAGCCCGGACTTAGCCCCCAGCGATTATCACCTCTTCCCCAAGGAACACTTAGACGGCAAACGCTTCAAGAGCGGCGATGAAGTCCGAGCAGAGGTCACACGCTTCCTCAACAGGTTGGTAGGAGACTTCATCAACTTAGGAATACGAAAGATGGAGCACCGTCTTCAAAGGTGTGAAGTCCTTATGTTAGTTAAGTTTAAGTAGTTCTAAGTTCTATGGGACTGATGACCTCAGATGTTAAGTCCCATAGTGCTCAGAGCCATTTGAGCCATTTTGACTTAGGAATTATAGTAGAAACAGAGAACGTCTGATGGGTTACAAAGTTGCAGTTCAGTTATATGGAGTAGAATCAACTGTGCAACAAGCTGAAATACATCAAGTATTGCATGAAAACTGAGTGCAGTCCATTCCTTTGTAACATCAATATCTCTGGCAGCAGCAGACCATCCATTGTTAAGATGTTTGGGGTTGATTTGAAGAAGTTAGCATCTTTAGACCTAACGCAGTGATACATTTAAAGCGTCCAAGTGTCATGAACTTCCTTGTTCCCTTCAGTGTAGTATGCATCGCTGTGGACTGAATCAGTCTTTGGCAAAGGTATGTTAAACTGATCATCAATGATAGTCAGGTATCTATCGTGAAATGAAGTTCACAATGAGGAGGAGGAGTTAAATGTAGTTATAGGTGTGTATATGTGTGCTATACCTAAGTCTGCTAGAATTACTTCTATAAACAGGTGGAGTTTACATTGCATTCCTATTAGTCCTCCAATTTGTTTACATGAAATACACGCTGAATTTAAAGCATACAAAAAACAGTTATTTGGAAAGTATTGCAGTGTGATGATTGGGGTTGGTGTAGAAAAAAGGGAATGACAATTTTTTTAACAAAGGTGATTTATTTCCCTTAGTTCAGGAAATGCAAAATGTGTATTAACAATGCTTAAAAGTAGTATCAAAATACATACTAATAAATAAGATATTTTTTGCAACTTGTATAATTTTTATTCCATCATATACGTACACCAGAGGCTTGACACTTCAGATATTGGAGAGAGAATCTTAGTAGTTCAAAAATTTGCGATATCAGGGAGAAGACAGCACATTTATGACCTACGCAGTCGCTTACTCTTCAGATGACAATACACTTGATGCTTTAGAACTAACAACTATTACAGGTTCCTGAAGTTTAATACTAGCTGTATCCCTTGCTGTAATTAATACATAATTGTTCCAACATATAGTATGTATAAAAAATCTTTTTCATGAAATTTACTTCATATACAACTTCTATGGTATTCATCCAAAACAGGAGAAAAAATTCTGCACAGGTCTTCCATATTTCTGTAGAAGCGCCTACGATTGGACCAAAATTGGCAGCATTATATGAAACCCCATGTATTTAAGTGTGTTATTTAGCTGGATGGAAAGGTGGTAACTTGTGAGGTAGAAGCCATGGAGACGGAAGGTGTGGCTGATGCAGCCTATAATTATTGCCACGGTTTTGGAGAGGTTAATATAAAGAAGCCATTGGTTACACCAGGAGGTAAACTGATTAAAGTGGATTTGGAGGGATCTTTGGGATTTCTGGAGCACTGGATAGAAGGTGAGGAAAGCGATGTTACCAGCATACTGAAGGAGGTGGACAGGAGGGGGTGATTTGTGCATATTGGCGGGAGATAACACAAGCGATTTTTTTGACACTGCTCATTGCGAAAGGCAGCTGATTAGCAGTTATTGCAGTGAATAGTAAAAGACTGTCAATATGAACAAATGCAATGTAGTGCATGTGAACGCGAAAACATATTATTTCAATGCAGCTTTGGAATTAGTATGGAGTCAATCTCTCGCAATGACATCCTTCTAGGATTTTTCTCGATGTTCTGTCACCATCGAAACAGAGGGAGAAGTTACCATTTTCATATGTTTTAGTAGAATGTACCTTCAACTACTCGAATAGCGTACGAGACGGAGGGAGAAGTTACCATTTTCGTGTGTTTTAGTAGAATATATCTTCATCTACTCTAATAGTGTACGAGGCAGGGAGGTGAGCAAGATCCTGATCGACTCAGCATGGCGGGTTAGTGACCACTGATCAGATACGCTGGCCAGCAAGAGTACGATTTTTACGATTTTTAGGCGGTTCTTAACACATTTGTAAGCAAATTATGGACAGGTTTGCAATCCGAGCTCCATGAAAATACGATAGACAAACAGTTACAATACATTAAAGGACAGTTTGAAATCTTCCACCTTGTCTGTTTCTCTCAAGTATTGAGTTTCCTATGACTTGTACAATTGGACACGCCATTTTCAAGCGCAGTAGGTGTCGAAATGGTGTACAGTTATCCTGTTAACAAACGGTGATATAGCCGATCTGATAGTTGGTGTTCGACAACGAAAGCAAACACATGTAGTGTCCTATAATGAAATTCTGACGCAAGCTCTTTATGTACTCGCTTTCAGGTAGGATATATCGTCGTTTATTAATGGGATAATTTTCCACCATATCGACACCTACTGCACTTGAAAATGGCCTGTAAGACCGAAATTGCTCAATCGTGCATGATGTAATAAATTGAATACTTGTGAAAAACAGCCGAGGTGGAAAACCTCAGCAGAACAAGGTTTACACAATGCAAGAAAGACGAAGCACTTATCTTCCCTCCCTCAGGTTACCTTGACGACTGTGGTTATGGGAAGGACAACCAGTCACGAAGTTAAATAAGGATAAATTGGCCAAATTATGAAAAAAGGGGTCCCATTCGATGGGATGAGCGCTATGAAAGAGAGAGAGAGAAAGAGAGAGAGAGAGAAAATGCGAACGTGATGGGCAGCCATCCTGTATACCGCAGGCCTACGTATACACACACACACTGAGGTGACAAAATTCATGGGATAGCGATAAACACATATACAGATGGCGGTAGTAATGCGTACACAAGTTATAAAAGGGGAGTGCATTGACGGAGTTGTCATGTGTACCATGTGAGCCATGTGAAAAGATTTGCAGCGTGATCATGGCCGCACGGGAATTAACAGACTTTGAGCGCATAGTGGTAGTTGGAGCTACACGTGTGGGACAGTCCATTTCGAAAATCGTTTGGGAATTCAGTATTCTGAGATTCACAGTGCCAGCAGCATGCTGAAAATAAAGAATGTCAGGTATTAATTGTCACTGCAGACTATGCAGTGTCCGACTATCTCCACTTAATGGCCGAGAGCAGCGGCATTTGCATAGAGTTGAGTTATCAGTACTAACAGACAAGCAACACTGCGTGAAATAACCACAGAAATCAATGCGAGACTTATGACGAACGTATCCGTTGGGACAGTGTTTTGAAATTTGGCGTTTGTGGGCTGTGGCAGCTGACGACTGACGTGGGTGACATCGCCTGCAGTGCCTCTCCTGGGCTTCTGACTTTGGAGTAGGACCCTAGGCAATGATACGGTGGCCTCGTCAGATGAGTCCCTATTTCAGCTGGTAAGAGCTGCTGGTAGGGATAGTGTGGTGCAGACCCCACAAAGCCATGGTCCCAAGTTGTCCATAATGGTGTGCGCTGTGTTTGCATGAAATGAACCGATATCTAACTGGAAATGGTTATTTTCGGCTACTTGGAGACCATTTGCAGCCATTAATGGACTTCATGTTCTCAAAAAATTATGTAATTTTTATCGATGACAATGTGCCTTGTCCCCATGGCACAACTGTTCGCAGTTGATTTGAAGAACATTCTGGACAATTCAAACGAATGATCTGGCCACCCAGATCCCTCAACATGAATTTCATGGAACGTTTATGAGACATAATCGAGAGTTTAGTTCTTGCACAAAATCCTTCACCGGTACCACTTTCGCAATTATGGACAGCTACAGAGCCATCATGGCTCAATGTTTCTGCAAGGGACTACTGATGACTATTCGAGTCCTTGTTTCGTCGAGTTGCTGCCTACACTGAGCAAAAGGAGGGAGGACATGACATTAGGAGATATCCCTTGACTTTTATCTTGTCAGTGTCTTGTACATCTGTAGGATTGACCTTTGTATCTGCACAGTGAGTGTACTAATGTGTGCAAATGGACAAAACATCTGAACTGTCTTCTCAAGCCCAGGATGTCAAATAGACATTCTAAATAAATATGACCCTGGCCCTGTAAGGCAGCTAATATCAGGTGCAGACCGTAACAAAAATCATTAGAAATGCTGCCGTCACATAACTAGAACGCATAAATTAATAAAGATGAAAGTTTGGGGTCTGTTCTAAAAAGACAACATAGCTTTCCCTTTTTTATTCTACATATAATTTATCAACTGTCGCTTTCAGGGGTCAAGTGTTCAACACCAATCATGTTCAATTACTTTTGACACTCAATAACAAAATATTTAATTCTTGGACATACCAAAATGATGATTATTAAAATCTTTATCTCTACACATGAAAATTTTTTATCACAGGGAAGAATGATTAATAAAAATCCTCAACAGCTCATTTACATCGACGCTGTCGTAGCTGGTCAATACACTGAGTTGGTGGGGAATAAATTTACTTTTTGAACCAATGGGAGCCGCCCAGAGCGGCCGAGCGGTTCTAGGCGCTACAGTCTGGAACCGCGCGACCGCTATGGTCGCAGGTTCGAATCCTGCCTCGGGCGTGGATGTGTATGATGTCCTTAGGTTAGTTTAGTTTAAGTAGTTCTAAGTTCTGGGGGACTGATGACCTCAGAAGTTAAGTCCCATAGTGCTCAGAGCCATTTGAACCATTGTTCTGCTGTGTATGGTGCTTGTTTACTGACAGATTTACTTTCACATCGCACTGTAGATGCACATCGTATTTTAAAATTATAGATAAGTCTGCCACACGATGACACTCTGTTGAACCTACCTGCAGAACAGTAAAGATATTAGCAGCTTTGTGGCTGTCATACATAAAATGTATCTGAGAATAAACGATACTGAGAATAAAGACCTCAGGCAGATGCTCCGAGAAATCTGCTATGACGATAGAGACATCAAGTTAAAGCTTTCCAAGAAATAGAAACGCGTAGATGCTCAAAGTTACGAGATTACCCGCCTATTATGCTCCTTGCTATCCCTTGACCGAAATATCGTAAAAGAGACAGAACTCTAGAAGAATAAGCCGTGAGACTTATTTTACGTGGTAGATGAAGAAAACTTCGTAAACCAAGATAGCTAAAAAAGCATTTCATTCGATGGCCACGTTCGATAGAGCTATGCTGACATCTTACCAATATGTTGAAATGTTTTGAAGCATAAGGTTCGACGATAACAGCATAGTTCTGTCGAAACTCCATGTCCAATAAAAAATTTTTTTTATCGATCCTGTCTTGTGAAGTTTCTTGAGTTACTATACACTGTAGATCGCCTCCACATTGGCGACGTCAGGAATATCTAACTTATTTTACAACAACACAAGACGATAAAAGATATGCTGCACTCGATTAAAGATAGTCTTGGCTTCAGGGTTTCTGCTATTTATAACGTTGCTGACCAGTGTGGAAGAAACTAATCGGTTAGTCAATCTATACGGTTTCCGCACGTTATACAGAACACCAGTGGCATACCAAAATTTAGAGGCCAGAACGTGCAACAATAAACTTAACTGGAATAGAGGCTAAAGTGCTACCGGTGCATGGAAACAGACTCTCGATGTGGAAACGCTGCAGAGAAGTTGGTCGTGTTGTTTACGTTGAAATGGGAGCGGTGGCAACAGCAGCGACCTTCCATCGCCAATATCCACGAGATCTCTGGCAGTATGACGCCATGACGGAGGTCGACCGATCACAGGTCAATTGATCTGTTCGAGAAGGCCATCACGGTAGTTGCTACGACAGTCAGTGCTTCCCGAAGAAGCCGACGAAGGTAATAGTTAAAAGATGGAATTTTTACTTCTATTTATGGAGCGTCATCCGGAGCAACGACTATTTAGATCTAGTTACCGTTAAGGCAAGTACCAGATTCAAACAAAACAGAAGAATTGAAATTAATTGTAAATGATTCATTAAGGGGTCGCTTAAAAAACTGTCGTCGTACTAGCTGTTGTGTGGTTTGTCTGTCTAGCCCTTATTTACTTGGATTAACTGAAGAGACACAATGAAGAGCTGCACGATTCGTTGATCAAAGCGTGAGTCTTAAAGAAATGCCAAACAACGAAAAACAAGGCATTACTCGCATGTATGATCTGGATGTTTATTCTTGAACTCGAAGACCGGGCGTTCCAAGAGAAGACATAGCGCTCATTCCGTTATATAAGCATAGACCCAGTTTTATTGAGTGTAACAGTTAGATTAAAAAGATTCTGTATATAGGAAGCAATAGAGGCAGTCGTTCCTGTTGTGCAATATCCTCGATGTGAAGAATGAATGGGGAAATATAATACTAGCCTTCCAATCCTTCTCCCTCCAGCCTCAAAATGTCGTTGCTTGCCGATTTCGGATATACATTAATATCATAAAATCAGTCGATAAATGAAGTTCAGGGAGCACTGTGGTTATACTTTTCTTATATTGCATATTACACGAGTTTGTAATTGTCTGTTGGAGTTGTAATACAAAATGAGCATCATAAAGAGAAACTACTACATAAAGTTGACTTTGTACTTATCGTAGACTAACTGATGCTAGAAAATCTGTTCTGTGATCGTGGTCAAGGGTAACTTCACTGACCGTCAGTCAAAATATCCTGGGTTTGATCCCAGCCACAGTTGAGATTTTGAATAAACAAAATCATTAGCTGAAGCGACTGACGGCTTCCGGTATAAGAATCATCGTCATCCTGCCAACGTCCTTACCACAGGGGGGCGGAGGAACAGATGGGTGTTCGGGGTGCCCTGTCACCAAAAACAGAAGACACAGCAATGATCAGCGGTGTAAGAAAGCTGAAGGCAAATAAAACCACTTCATTAGAAACTTTTTGTCTTCAGGAAGTGTGTCATGATGATCTCTCCAATGACACAAATTTCCGGATTAGCACCACTTTTGGATTTGAAGGAAGAGAGCACCGAGGAGTAGAATCTGAGAAAAACATTGAAAAATTGGTGAACGGGTAACGTTCCACGAGATGGAGCGTGATGTGTAGAACTCTGAATGTGGTAGTGGCGCTAGAAAATTAAAAAAAAAAGAAAAGAAAAAGACAACGCCTACAACTATAGTTCAGGTGTTTGAACCGACGTCACAAGCAAACGGCAGGAGACGACGAGATAAAGAGAATATACAACGAAATGGAACGTGTTATTCAGTACGTAAAGGGAGATGAAATGGAGAATCGGAATGCTGTCTTTGGGGAAGAGATGGGTGACAGAGTCACAGGAAAGGGAAAGAAGATTACAATTTAATGTCCCATCGACAGCGGGATTATTAGAGACGGAGCACAAGTTTGAATTATGAAAGGATGGGGAAGGGAGTTCGCCGTGTCCTTTTCTAAGGAATCACCCCAGAATTTTCCTGGAGCGATTTAGGGAAATCACGGAAAATTTAAATATGGATGGCCGAGCGGGGATTTCAATCATAGTCCTACCGGATGCGAGTGCAGTGTGATAACAATGCGTGACCTACCCCGGTGCGGAGTTGCGGGAAAAATTTGGTTCGGTAATAGAGATAAAACAGGAGAAATCTTGACCTGTAAAATTTTCAGATAACACTATTCGAAAACCTCAAGAGGAGGAGGTATACTTGGAAAAGGTCGGGAGGCAATGAAATATAAAAGATGGATTGCGAGTACAACACGAGGGACAGTGGTTCCGAAATCAGATGCTGGATTGTAGGTCCCACCCTTGGAACAGATATGGACTTTGACCACGATATAATAACGATGAAGAATAGGTCAACGTTTAACAGAATTATCAGAAATAGTCAGGATATGAGCAAGTGGGATATTAAAATAATGAATAATGATGATGAGAATTCAGAGTTCTCTAACTGTGTTTATTACGATTCTGAATACCACAGTAGGCAATTCAGATAATGAGGAATGAACATCCGTGTCAAACACCAAAGTTGGGCGGACTAACATAGGTACAAGGAAGGTAACTGGGAAGAAATTGTGGGTAACAGAAGAAATATTTCAGTTGATGTATGAAAGAAGAAAATACAAAAAAGGTTGGTAAAAGAATAGAATACAGCAACATAAGTCAACTGATAATTAAATCAATATGAAGAGCAAAAAAACAAAAGCGAAGTGGCTGCGGGAAAAACGTGATGTTACTGGAGAAGAAATGTCATTGGAAGGACAGATTCTGCAATAGAAAAGTCAAAATAACTGAAGAACGCAAAAAAAAAAAAAAAAAAAAAAATCCAAGGTTAAACACATAGGAGAAGACAGATAGATGGAATGAGTACATTGAGGACCTCTGCGAAGAAGAAGAAGTCTCTGAAAGCGTGGTAGGAGACGTATTTTAGAGCCAGCGTTTAATAGAGCTTTGGGAGACTTGCAATCAGACAACGCAGACTCGATAGACAACATTCCAGTGGAATTTCTCAGATCATCATGGAAAATGGCACCCAACGATTATTCATATTGGTTTCTAAAAAACGGAGTGTTACAAAAAGGTATGGCCAAACTTTCAGGAAACATACCTCACACACAAAGAAAGAAAATATGTTATGTGGACATGTGTCCGGAAACGCTTACTTTCCATGTTACAGCTTATTTTATTACTTCTCTTTAAATCACATTAATCATGGAATGGAAACACACAGCAACAGAACGTACCAGCGTGACTTCAATTTGTTACAGGAAACGTTCAAAATGTCCTCCGTTAGGGAGGATACATGCATCCACCCTCCGCCGCATGGAATCCCTGATGCACTGATGCAGCCCTGGAAAATGGCGTATTGTATCACAGTCGTCCACAATACGAGCACGAAGAGTCTCTACATTTGGTACCGGGGTTGCGCAGACAAGAGTTTTCAAATGCCCCCATAAATGAAAGTCAAGAGGGTTGACGTCATGAGATCGTGGAGGCCATGGAATTGGTCCGCCTCTACCAATCCATCGGTCACCGAATCTGTTGTTGAGAAGTGTAGGAACACTTCGACTGAACTGTGCAGGAGCTCCATCGTGCATGAACCACATGTTGTGTCGTACTTATAAAGGCACATGTTCTAGCAGCACAGGTAGAGTATCCCGTATGAAATCATGATAACGTGCTCCATTGAGCGTAAGTGGACGAAACTAAAATGAGCTCTAACATGGAAATTAAGCGTTTCCGGACACATGTCCACATAACATCTTTTCTTTATTTTTGTGTGAGGAATGTTTCCTGAAAGTTTGGCCGTACCTTTTTGTAACACCCTGTATATGAGAGTGGAGCATGCAGTCGGACTTCCGGAAGAATATCAACCACCCAGTTACTAATATACAACGGTGATAAATGCGAAAACTATTGCACAACCAGCTTAATAGCTCCTGTATCCAACTTACTAACAAGAATAATGTACAGAATAATGAACGTGAAAACTATTTGTTACAAGACCATCAGCTTGACTTTAGGCACAGTAAAGAAACTAGAGAGGCAAAACTGATGTTTTGTTTGATAAGAGAAGTAAGAATTAAGAAAAAATCAAGTCACTTGCATAACGTTTGTCCACCTAGAGAAAGCGTTCAGAAATGTAAGTGGTGCAAAATGTTTCAAGTCACAGAAAAATAAGTACCTACACACTATAGAGAAGGACGGGTAATGTACTATATCGTATGTATAAGAACCAAGCTGCGAAAAGTATGAAAGACTATGAGAGAAATTCCCATATTAGAAACGTGTAAGCAAGTATGTAGCCTTTCTCACACGCTGAGCAGTGTAGCCGGGCGGTCTAAGGCGCCCTTGTCACGAATGCCGGACATTTTCCACGCCGGACATTTGCCACATTTGCCCCTACGCCAGGTAGCGATCCCTCAGGTAAGGCACGCCCATCCTCGTACTACTTCTGTCCGCTTTCAAACCACCGTCTCCACATTTTACTCGATACAACCACTACGTAAGGGACCTTCCTCTTCGACATCTTGGCGAGATACAGAGCTTCTTTTTCGAAATCTAAATATTTATAACTTTTGGGAAACGAAAGCAATACCGACGATTATGTCAGTATAAATATAGATTCCTCAGTCTGTACGGTAGCTTCTTTTCACGCTTACTGATTGCGATAGACACAGTCCATCGCCATGGGAGCAACAAGAAAGGAACGATGTAAAGAGAATGCGAATGTACGCTAATCATTTCTTTTTGATCACTGCATTTGTGCCTACTTTAATTACTACAACTGCATGCCCAAAACACAACAAGGAAAGAAGAAATGTGTATGTGAATGTTTGAAAAGAAGAACGACATACTCTATATTAATTTACTCTCTAAAATGCGATATCCCTTGTGGTGAAACATTAGTTAATAAAGTGTAGCGGGACAATGTTCAAAACATGACTGAAAATACTCTTATGTTCACTAAATAGAAATAAGAACATCTATGATTGGCATGTCATCTAAAGTCGACGTACAATTTTAAATGTAAGAAATAAGCAAATGAAGTAATACAGAGTGCTATGCTTGTAACGTACGTTGTTGTTCTACATTGTTTAGCTCTGGAATTTACAGGGTCACAGAGAAAGCATCCTAGGTTTTGGAGTGAAAAGCCGTAATTGTAATGATCTGCACTACAACAGAAACAAGAAGCACAACTTAAGGAAAAATAATGTAATGTGTATTCCAGCTCACAAGTGACATTGAAGCAGATAGTTCCTGTGACTTAGTACGGGCAGAGGCTACATTCGACAACCGGAATAAATTAATAACTGGCTCATTTTACTAGCCCCCCCCCCAGTCTCAGATGAAACAGTTGCTGAACAGATCAAAGAAAACTTGAGTCTCATCACAAATAGGAACCCTATTCTACAATTATAGTTGGCAGTGACTTCAATCTACCTTCCGTATGTTGACAAAAATATATTATCAGACCCTATTGTAGATAGAAAACAACTTCTGCAATTGTTCTAAATACTTTTTTTTTAATTGAACAATTAGTTCACGAGGCCATTCAAATTGTAAATGGTTACGAATCACACTTGACCTCTTAGCGACAAATAATCCTGAGCATCACGACGGATACAGGGATTAGTGAACACAGTCGTAACGAGGCTCAACTTCGTAACAAAGAAATTCACCAAAACTAAACGCGAAATATACCTATTTATAAAAGCAGCTAAAAATTCGGTTAACTTCTTTCTAAGTGACTGTCTCCAATCCTTCCAAACTATGTAAGTGAAGACCATATGTGGCTTAAGTTCAAGGAAATAGTATCAACAGCACTCGAGAGATTCATACCGAATAAATTAATAAGAGACGGAACTGTTCCCCATGGTACACAAAACACGACAGAAAGCTGCTGCAGGGGCAACGAAAAAGGCACGTATAATTTAGACGAACGCAAAATCTCCGATATTGGCGGAGTTTTACCGAGGCTCGAAATTTGGTGGGCATTTCAATGCGAGATTCATTTAATACACTCCTGGAAATTGAAATAAGAACACCGTGAATTCATTGTCCCAGGAAGGGGAAACTTTATTGACACATTCCTGGGGTCAGATACATCACATGATCACACTGACAGAACCACAGGCACATAGACACAGGCAACAGAGCATGCACAATGTCGGCACTAGTACAGTGTATATCCACCTTTCGCAGCAATGCAGGCTGCTATTCTCCCATGGAGACGATCGTAGAGATGCTGGATGTAGTCCTGTGGAACGGCTTGCCATGCCATTTCCACCTGGCGCCTCAGTTGGACCAGCGTTCGTGCTGGACGTGCAGACCGCGTGAGACGACGCTTCATCCAGTCCCAAACATGCTCAATGGGGGACAGATCCGGAGATCTTGCTGGCCAGGGTAGTTGACTTACACCTTCTAGAGCACGTTCGGTGGCACGGGATACATGCGGACGTGCATTGTCCTGTTGGAACAGCAAGTTCCTATGCCGGTCTAGGAATGGTAGAACGATGGGTTCGATGACGGTTTGGATGTACCGTGCACTATTCAGTGTCCCCTCGACGATCACCAGTGGTGTACGGCCAGTGTAGGAGATCGCTCCCCACACCATGATGCCGGGTGTTGGCCCTGTGTGCCTCGGTCGTATGCAGTCCTGATTGTGGCGCTCACCTGCACGGCGCCAAACACGCATACGACCATCATTGGCACCAAGGCAGAAGCGACTCTCATTGCTGAAGACGACACGTCTCCATTCGTCCCTCCATTCACGCCTGTCGCGACACCACTGGAGGCGGGCTGCACGATGTTGGGGCGTGAGCGGAAGACGGCCTAACGGTGTGCGGGACCGTAGCCCGGCTTCATGGAGACGGTTGCGAATGGTCCTCGCCGATACCCCAGGAGCAACAGTGTCCCTAATTTGCTGGGAAGTGGCGGTGCGGTCCCCTACGGCACTGCGTAGGATCCTACGGTCTTGGCGTGGATCCGTGCGTCGCCGCGGTCCGGTCCCAGGTCGACGGGCACGTGCACCTTCCGCCGACCACTGGCGACAACATCGATGTACTGTGGAGACCTCACGCCCCACGTGTTGAGCAATTCGGCGGTACGTCCACCCGGCCTCCCGCATGCCCACTATACGCCCTCGCTCAAAGTCCGTCAACTGCACATACGGTTCACGTCCACGCTGTCGCGGCATGCTACCAGTGTTAAAGACTGCGATGGAGCTCCGTATGCCACGGCAAACTGGCTGACACTGACGGCGGCGGTGCACAAATGCTGCGCCAACACCGCGGTTCCTGGTGTGTCCGCTGTGCCGTGCGTGTGATCACTGCTTGTACAGCCCTCTCGCAGTGTCCGGAGCAAGTATGGTGGGTCTGACACACCGGTGTCAATGTGTTCTTTTTTTCCATTTCCAGGAGTGTAGTTTCCACAACGAAAGTCTCTCTAGAAATGTGGCGGAAAATCCAAAGAGATTCTGGTCCTATGTTAAGTAAACCAGCGGAAAGGCTCAGTAAGTACCTTTACTGCGCGACGGTAATGTTGCTGATGAAGTGGAGTTACTAAATGCACTTTTCCGAAATTTCTTCACCGAAGAAGACGAAGTAAATATTCCAGAATTCGAAATGAGAACAGCTGCAAACATAATATAGAAGTAGATATGCCTGGTGTTGCGAAGCAAATCAAATTACACTATCAAATAAGTGATGTAGCAGAGGTGCCTGAACTGTCAGTGACAGAGGAAATCATCAAATGAACTGTCAGTGACAGAGGAAATCATCAAATATCTTTTCAAAAAGTCCCTAATGTATACGAAAAGTAGGTCTAATACGGTTCTGATGTTCTTCAATAACAATTAATTTTCAGTAGTAGCTCCTTGACTGGTTTCAGTTGATTTTACTGGCATGTTTAAAGATTATCAACAACTTAGTAAGGAATTTTAATTTTTAAAGGACTTTATCTAAATGTACTTAAATAGATTTACATCTACTATAAATGTTTGCAGCTAAACTTAAATAAAAAAATATTTGAGATGCCAAAATTATCAACCTTAGGATCAGATCAGTTTTGGGATGTCAATTTTAGGTTCAATTCAAAGGTTCAGTTCCCATTTTCTTTTACAAACCCTATACTATCAAACTTCCTGGCAGATTAAAACTGTGTGCCCGACCGAGACTCGAACTCGGGACCTTTGCCTTTCGCGGGCAAGTGCTCTACCATCTGAGCTACCGAAGCACGACTCACGCCCGGTCCTCACAGCTTCACTTCTGCCAGTATCTCGTCTCCTACCTTCCTACCTTCCAAGGTCCCGAGTTCGAGTCTCAGTCGGGCACACAGTTTTAATCTGCCAGGAAGTTTCATATCAGCGCACACTCCGCTGCATAGTGAAAATCTCATCCTTATACTATCAGTTTAACAAAGCATGATATTTTAAGTGATAGTTGCGACTCTGAAGCTTAAGAAAATAATTTTAGAACTCACAATTATTTAGTAGTATGGCCATAATATTAGTAGGTAGAAAAAAGTTATCTTAACGTGACAGCAATAGGAGCTCTTACTTAAAAAGGAAATTGATATTGAAAAAAATTAGATGTAACTGTAAATTCTGGTTACAGGAGGATCATTTGAGTGATGTTTAATGTTTGCTTCGTTAATTCACTGCTTCTTGATTACGCGCTAGTAAACCTAGCTGGGACCAGCTAGTTACATCGTTAACCTCTTTAGGGATACGTTTGTGAGGCTTGAAACACCCTTTAATTTTTAGAATAAAGGCTGATTCCCATTACACTTTGCTCAGGCGTTGGACTGTCAATATAATAAATGACCATTTACCATTTTGGCGTGTTTAAAATCAGCCTAAACACGCTGAACTAATGTACACTCTATTTACAATTACAACTTAATATTAGCGCCGATAATGCTGCTTCAATGTTTTAGTAATTTTAACTGAATAATCTGCGAGGTCTCAGTGGTATTCATAGTTTTAATGCATTATTTTTAACGTATTTTAGTCCATTTTCCGAATATGGGCAATGGATTTCAAGCAAGGCCTAATGTTGCCAGTCTCTTCATAATTTTTTACGATTCTCTCTATACTGTCGTCCAGCTTCAAGTACTTCTTCTTCCTCTTCTTACCTTCAAGATTCATTTCCAATTTCATGTACATGCAGTTTGTGAGCTCTGCTTCCTTTTTCAAGCACTCCACCAAATAGACGATTCTAGGGTGAGGGTTTCCAATAATACTATTTATTTTGTTGTGCCACCCTTCAACAGCATTCGTCGTTCGGTGCCTTTTTCCATAGCAGTTCCACATCTCTATTGGGATATCTTCATTGTCTAGCCAGTTGTCCACAAAGTGGTCAAAAAATTAAGCATTCCGTTATCAGGAGCTTCTGCATGAATCTCAATCCATCCATTGCTTACGTCCTCCGGTTTTACAAATGCCAGCGCTGCACACATGCTAACGTGAAGTCTTAAATCCGCATTCTGGCGGTACTCCTCAGTTAGACCGAGAACTTGAATTCTCCTCCATAAACTCTTCTACATGTGGAAGTAGCATCCATTTATTTCAATTGTGGGAGAAACTTGACGAATGGCCGATATCGCAGCTGCCTCAAAATCGACATTCACTTCTTTAGGACACCACTCAAGGATTGCCTGTTTTATCAGACGAACGTATGTGTCTTTCTTCTTATTTGGGAGCAGTACAAATACAATAGAAAGAATGTTTGTTTCTTTAATCGGGCCTCCTAAGTCTACGTGTATGGTGTAGATTTGTGCGAACTGCTTGCTGCAGCTCTTAAATGTTCCATCCATAAAAAAATGGGAACATGTTTTTAAACTTTCTTTTCCCTTGCTTCCATTAAAAATCATTATTCTCTCCTCTAATCTATCGTCTTCTAGAAGAAAACCAGTGCCATCTCCCATTTTTAATAGATCTTCATGAAGATCAATTTCATAAGAGTTCGTAGGCTCTTGTTGGTTCCCCCGCGCTTGACTCCGTCGACGACGCATGGTTCTCTTCATAGATTCTGAATTCGGCATCACTGTAACAAAGTCATAACTTTTATTATGAAGATTTCCCATTTCATCCGCGTAAATCTCCGATAACTGTGTAGTTTCTTCTTGAGACCTTCTCTTCGCCCTTTCCACTTGCTTTCTCATTTATGTTCAGTACTTCTCCGTTCTTTGAAAGCAGCTTTCCCTTGCAATGATCCGCTTTTCGGCGTAAGCACATCCACGTAACAACACCTTCTTTAGATTCCCCCTGTTTAAGATACGCGTAACCATTGTAATGAGCAGAAGGCGTGCCCTTGTTCGTTGTAATAACTTCCATACTGATGGTCACGTAGGGAACTTCGAAAGCAAACTGAGTGTAAGGACTTTTGTTGCGACCAGTGTGCGGGTTCGGCGACCGTCCGCGGGCTTTCCAGGGGTTGGGCGGCGGGTGAGGAGGAGGAGGAGGCGGCAAGGGACCCGACCCTTCGGAGCAGGTAAAATCGTGGCAAATGTCCGGCGTGGCAAATGTCCGGTGTGGAAAATGTCCGGCCCACGCGGCTCCCCCCCCCCCCCCCTTCTTCCCACCGTCGAAGGTTTTCGAGTCCTCCCTCGGGGATGGGTGTGTGTGTTGTCCATAGAGTAAGTTAGTTTAAGTCAGGTTAGGGACCGATGACCTCCGCAGTTTGGTCCAGTAAGACCTAATAAGAAATTTCCAATTTTTTCCTTTCTCACCTACTACCGAAGAAGTTCAGAAGCTGTATTAAAACTCTGCAGGAAATTATATCAGTGATACAATTCGCTAATGACGATGCTATAGTCAGTGGAAGTAAATATAATTAATAGGTTCTGTTAAATGGGATAAAAAGCTTACTGAGCAAAGAATATGAATTGAGACTAATTTAGATAAAGATCAAAGTAGTAAGAAGCAGGAGAAATGAGATTAGTGACTAACTTAAATTAAAAACTGGGGACTATGTGGTAAACGAAACGAATTCCGCTACCTTACGAGCAAAACAACGGTTAACAAACGAAGTAAAAAGAACATAGCGAACAGATTAATGCAGTCAAAGAGGCATTCTTCGCAAAAAGAAGGCTGCAGGTCTCACGTCCAGATCTTAATTTAGAAAGAAATTTCTGAGATTGTGCGTCTGTAAAACAGAATTGTGTGTAAGAAAATCGTGGACTGTGAGAAAACCGGAAGAGAAGAGAAGAGAGTAGATGCGTTAGAGACGTGGTGGATTGTTTGGGTATGAAATGTATCAAGCCTTCAGAGAGACTCACAAGAAAATAAAGACTCTGATGAAACATTTCCTTGGAGATAGATGATGGACTGGATCGCAAGGTGATCAAGAACGCTATGTCGAAAGAGCGGTATCGAATGACAGGCGCTGAGCAGTTGTTACGTCAGGACCAGGCGTGGCAAAACACGCCACAGCCGAATCCACTCCTGCAGATACTGTTGCGTTGTAAACAAACCCACAGCACGCTACTCGAAAGGCGTGAGTATTCCTTTTCGCCGTGTGTTCGAACACGACGTGACCGCTGTCACCGTCCAAGTCCTTCAGGTGGGGTGCGACATGCGAACATTTCCTGTGCGTCTCATTTACGCCACCGTAAGCAACGGAATAGGTAATCGATGGACCCTGTATCAACATCCTCCATTTGTATAACAGACTTGAACAGCGACAGAGACATTGCAGCGGCACACATGAAGTGCCTCACTCTTGCTGAGGGCTGACTACCCTGGAAGGGCGATATCTCAGGAACGCAAACCAAGTACGTTTTTCGCGCGACCTAGCTTGAGTGTCACTTGGAGCAAACCAGGCTTACGATTCAGGCATTGCTACAGCCCTACATATTTACGGGAAAGTGCGATGTTGGAAGTTAGTGCACGCAGTGATTTATATGGCTCGTATTACACACACACACACACACACACACACACACACACACACACACACACAACAAGAAGATCTGTATGCACCAGACTGATGGAATGTAACAGACGGTGGGTGATTTACTGAAAGTAGACTCCACCGTTCAACAATATTGTAAAGAAAAACCAACTGCAAATAGGCGAATAGGCCAATATGAGGCGAAGTATCGCACTCATGAGAGAAAAGGACAGTTACTTTTAGGTCTCTCTCAGCATTTCTGATACTGTTACAGTAGATAAAGGAAAACTTGTTTGATCTCCAACCTTAAATATTGCAAAAATTAGTGAACCAACATTGATTGGTTGGTTTGTTGATTTGGGGGAAACGATCAAACAGCGAAGTCATCAGTCCATCGGATTAGGGAAGGATGGGGAGGGAAATCGGCCGCGGCGTTTCCGAAGAACCATCCCGGCATTTGCATGAAGCGATTTAGGGAAATCACGGAAAACCTAAATCAGGGTGGCCGGACGCTTGTTTGAACTGTCGTCCCCCCGAACGCGAGTCCAGTGTGCTAACCACTGCGCCACCTCGTTCAGTGAACCAACAGTGAGTCTGTTGCGTTGGATATAATACCTTAGTGTCAATAGTGTGCAATGAGACTTTATATTTAACTTTTAATCTATTTGTCATTACGTCATTTGTCTGGCATGTTCATTTAATTTCCTTTTGTATGCGTAAGACTTTGATGTATTTGCAGAGATTACGAATATTAATGGGGCATAGTATAAGCTCTACTGTGCATGTTGCGAACATCAAAATGGAATAGTTTCACATTAAGCTATTTGATTACATTATGTGCTAAGATCAAAAAGAAAGTATTGCGCTTTTTTCTGGTTTCTAATATTTATTAGGGTAAGTCAAAAAGAAATGAGGCAGAGTCTGCAAAAGGAAAACCGCTGAAGGGATCGTAATGCCATTGCCTAGGTAAGAACGTGTGATCCCTATAAGAGTGCTGAGGCCCCAAACTCGCCACTAGAGGGAGATGGGCGCACAGCCACCTGACGAGAGAACGAGCAATTGAGCTTCAAAAGAAAATATCATAGGGATGTAGTGCATTTTCTCACGGCGAAAGGAGTGCGGGGAACGGAAATTCATCGAAGAATGGTACGAGTGTACAAAGAGCACTGAAGTTCCGTTGCAATTCTGACTTTCAATCCGACAGCTGGGGCAATAGCTATCACCGTAAGTCGCCTGTCTTCAATAATCGTGGCATCCACTGTGTACACGTGCTGAGCAATGTTCAAATGAGTTAAGATTTATAAATAACATTGTAAGTCATTTCTTCCTTATTATGCAGATCTCTAAAACATTATGATTACTTTAAGATAGTCTCAACAGGAAACGATACTCTTATAGTGCCTATGACGAAGAGAATGCTTACTTGCGATTAATATTTTTGCTTCCTTAGGGACGAAGCTTGGTTGGTTCGCTTGGGGGAGGGGACCAGACAGCGAGGTCATCGGCCCCATCGGGTTAGGGAAGGATGGGGAAGGAAATCGGCAGCGGCCTTTCAAAGGAAAACCTAAATCAGGATGGCCGGACGCCTATTTGAACCATCGTCCTCCCGAATGTGAGTCCATTGTGTTAACCACTGCGCCACCTCGATCGCGGGGCCGAAGGAAGACTAGAAAGATTGTGCCAGAGAGTGAAAACAGAAGTACATGGTCCCTAAAAGTTTTTGAGACGTGATGAAGCGACAATTTTATACATGGATTCAAAAATCAAAGTTTTTCAGGAAGCCATTTCGCAATACCGCTCCACCATTATTTTTCTAAAACAGAGGCTTGCAGTACGAGATAGTGCGGTACAAAACCTAAAAAGTAATGCTGACTTTCCTTTGTTTCCTGTGGCAAAAGAATAACAGTATCTAACTGTAACACATATTACAAAAAAGTGAAATGTGCTCGAGTTTATCTCTTTAAAGTTTTAAGCCAAGTTCATTCCAGATATCGAATGTAAAGTGTTAAGATACCTATGATTCGCATGTAGAAACTCCATGATGTATTTGAACGGGGTCTGTCTGTGCTAGCGATGTAATGACATACAAAATCTGCAGAGCGTTTATGGGCAAACCTTAAACCATATCACAGTCATGTCTCATTGGAGGCAATGTTTGTTGGCTACAAACTTCTTTTCTGATCATCTGGATGCTCACTCCATAGATATCCCACTCAGTACGTATTTAGAATTACCACTTATTTTCTCTGATGGATGTTTCTCTTGTTCTTCAGACTACACCAAAAGGATGAGGTAAAAAAAAAAAAAAAAAAGAAGACAGCTGTCATTACGTAACAGACTTGAAGCCGAACTCCGCTATCTTATGCAGCACAAAAACGTCAGATTCACTGCACTTATACCCCCCTCGTCCACCGCGGTGATACTTCCCCGTAACGTCACTCTGACGTGCCCCGAGGCCCACGAGAAAGACAGGCCGAAGCGCGTACGTCACGAAGGTAGGGCTGACTCGCTCCCTCGCTCAGCTCAGCAAACTGTTAACTCGTAATTGCGTGTTTACGTAGAAGTGAGAATTGCATCTTCTATGAATCCACTGTTATGAAATCTTATTGTTTATCAGCCCTACAATGATCGAAAGTCCATATGCCTACTAATAATTTGTTACAGCTGTAATGGGCACAATAAAATTTTATCAGGTATGAGGCACTACATCTTGTATGAAATGAGGACTGTTAAGCATTATAGACTAAATCTTATACATGAGCTGTTAAGCCATTTGTGCAAAGCATAAATCTTAAATTACAGCTACTGCACGTTTGTGTATTTTGTTGTAGTACAAGTAACCAGTAAAACTCTATAAAAGCTGAGTTCAGTAGAATATGCAATCTCGTTAGTATGTAGACAGTCAGTTACGAGTTACCACGATTGGAAACGCATTTCGTCTGCTGAGCCGAGCGAGCGAGCTAGCTCAGGCCTACCCTCATGACATAACGCGCCGCGGCCTGTCTTTCTCGTTGGCCTCGGCCCTTGCTTAGTTTCGACCGTTGGGAATAACTATCGACTTTCGTGGTGGTATCCCAAATAACATGTGGTGCTTCGATTGTGTAGAACGTAGGTGTTTTAAGAAAAATCCCACCATGCATCGTGTATGGGTGTACATTTCACTTCAGCAATCGCTTTCTTTGTTGATATGCACAAGATACGATAGCATGCGTTTCTTCTTTTCCCATTGCACACGTTTATGGGCAAGCAAAGAACATGTAGGTAAGTTTTTTGCACACATGATCATTAAGAATGTTGTTCATACGAGATAAAAGATGATAATGTGATGAACAAGGAGCAGTACCAGAAAGCAAACAAGCATTGGTTTCGGAGTGTTGCATGTCGAATAAAAGAGCCTGGTTTCACCTTAGCAGACTAGGAGATGGCACCACAACCAATACTGTAACTAACTTCTTGCAGGACAGTTTCCCAAGTGACAACAGTACTACTGTTGATAAACTGGAAACGAAAGGATTAAATAATATCTTCAAAATTCAATTCGACTTAAATGATAAAATAATGGACAACAATAAATAACCAAGAACTTTGTGATAACGTGTTTTTTATTCCGGAGGATGCCCAATGCTCCAGCGAGGTAAACTGCCAAGACCAAGAATATTCCAGTGGAAAAGGAAATGTCACCACCGAAAATAATGCAAGCTTAGTTATAGATAGCGCAAATCTGCAGTGCCTTAGAACGAGACTATACACTGTCATTGTTTGCTGGGGCAGTGAGGCCTGATGTATTATTTATATGTGAACATTGGCTATTCCATCAAGAAATAGATTACTATGGGCGTATTTAGTACCTGGAAGCTGAATGCATATTGTAGAAAAACTTCTATACGTGGTGGTGTATCTGTGTGTGCAAACGGTAAGCCCAGTGCCAAGAAAATTTATGTTAGGAGAGGACTAAGATCTAGAATCGGCTGCTTTGGGGCTGTCAGATGCAGACTTAATTGTTGTTTCCGAGTACAGTTCCCCAAATGGCAATTTTGAAAACTTCATCAACAAACTGGAAAGCTGTCTGGGTCATCTAGTGCGCCTAGGAGCAAAAATTACCTTATGTGGAGACTTCAACATTCATATCGGAGAAGGTAGTGACAAAGAGCTTTTATGAACTTACTAAGCGGCTACGGACCATTTGCGGCAAGTTATCTACCAACAAGAGGAAATGTCTCTGTTGATACAGGTGTTACAAATCTAAATAGATAGGACTACAAAGTAAGTGCGGTTGTCTCTATGCTTGTAGATCACAGTGTAGTAATCATGAAGCTATGGATAAGCTCAGTATGTACTCGGTAAGTTCCCAGCTGCCATTCAAATTATGTCTTGAGAAGTAGGGTTACAACTACGAAGAACAATTTAGGTTATTTTAAAACTGCAGTGTCTTCTATAGATTACCATCACATGCGTGAAGAATTGCGTCAAATGACACATTTTCCAGACTCTTAAAGCCAAATTTGATGAAAATTTTCCACTAAAACCCGGGAGATATCCAACTGCCAAGTCAAAATACACACAGAAGACTGTCAGCGTAAGGAGCTGGTATACCTCTAGATTAGCTAAACTAAAATGCACTGTACAACTCCTAACTGATACAGCCAAAGACACTGAAGATGTTGGCATCAAGGACAGATTACACTGCAGATATCTACAGGCCAAAAGGATGTACAGAAAAGAAGTAGAGAAAGTAAAGAAGAAAAGCAATGTCCGATTTACTGGAGAAGCTCACAATCCTTGCAAGGCAGCGTGGGATCTGATCAATGAACATAGGCAAAAGTCCACCTCTTACTCTGAGTCTTGCAGTTCAGATAAATTTAATGTATGTTTTATAAACAGAATAGAAAACACAGTAGGTGAAATTCCTGGCTTCAGAACAGATCCTGCAGTTGGTGAGAAATTTGCAAATAAATGCAGCATGATGATGTGGAAGAGAGTGTATCCAAAAGACATAATAAAAATAGTAAAATACTACAAACACTTAAGGAGACCTGCTCAGCAAGCTAAATTCACTCTGTATTGCGGGAGCTATTTTACAAACTCTCGAATCCTGCCTAAATAACAGATGACGGATTGTATTAGCTCCAGGAGAAGAATCAGGTGAAATGAAGTTAAAACATGGTGTGGCACACGGATTCGTAATAAGGTCCCAGTTGTTCTTAAGTTTTGTTAATGACATAGGATCCAATGGGCCCACCTTGCAGTTTGCACATGAAACAACTTTGCCCTCAACAGGAGAGAATGTACTACAAGCTGTTCAACAAGCAGAAGTCCTATTCAGTGAGGCCAAGGCCTAGTTCATGGCAACAAGATGAAAATTCATTAAGACAAAACACAGAGGATAATATGCACTGGGTGAAACAGCAGCTGTTAAACTTCTGGGGTTTTTCATCGATACCAAGCTAACCTAGCAAAAGCACACTAAACATGTATGTTCCAAACTCTAATCGGTCCTATACCTCTTGAGGAAACTAAGAAGTGTTATAGCATACCAGTACCTATTGTTCCACAGTCACCTCAGCTATGGACTGTTACTGGAGACTTTTCTGCAGGCTGCAAGAAGTGCTTTTATTATAAAAGAAAGCAACGAGAATCATTACTTCAAGTGAAAACACTGACCATTGCAAACCAATATTTTCCAGATTAGGAGTTCTGACTATTTTAAAACAATATATTTTCAATTGCCTTCTTCGCACAAAGACCTATAGAAAGAGAAATCAAGTCCATTAATACAGCACTCGTTATAAAGGCAGTATAGACAGGAAATGACGTCGATTAACTAAGATAGAAGTGTCTACCTGAGCTGCAACTCAGTGACAATGAAAACAGCAGCAACTCTTCTGTTTTACTACCTGAGTGACGTATCATTGTAATGTATTTTGTAAAATAGTTCTTAAATATTTGTTTTACAGTATCCATTTTAGTAACACAGTTTAAATTGAAATTTTTATTAATTTTAATGTGGTAATGTTATTGTAAAATTGACACTGTCCATCCAGCCATGGCTGGTGAATGACAAAGAACTGGTAATAATAGTGGTAAAAAACTGCTATCGATATAAATGCAGTCAAAATGGAATTACGTGAATTACGAAAGCATCCCTTACACACACTTCCTTCTCTTACTGGTTATTCTAAATATATCAAGAAAAAAATAAGGTACATAAACGAGGCCAAATGTGTCGTATTACTAGAGCAAATTCGCATTGAAGCACAGACAAACGTTCGAAATTGCCTTCCTGACACTATGTTATTCATGTAAGCACTGTAATTTTTGGTATTTGAAAGAGCTGTTGTTGGCACACGCCAGAATTAATGAACAAGAAGCAATCGTAAATAGTAGTCTGTTAATGTTTTGGGCTATTTGAGATGGCGGCAGGCCCCGCCCACTGTGGCTTCAAAACAGTGTGCAGCTTAAGTCTATAGTGCTATCTCCCTTCTTTTCTTAACTCTATGACCAAAAGCACAGACATACATTACCAAAAGCCACGAATAACATCTTTGAAATAGGGACACTCGAGAACATGTTGTAACCCAAAAACCTAAACCACGTAAAATAAAGAGTCGTTAAACATCGTAAAATATGTGTTATCTTGTATAACAAATACAATGTTTCCTTAATGACCAGCAGTCAAACCAATGAATATGACTTCTGTTAGTTCACAAACTTCACTCAGCAAACATATAACAAGTATACTCTTGCCTCAACTAAATCACTACGTGAATGACTAGTGTTCGCTAGCTAACGTAACATTACTTTACTTAGAACTGAAACTTCCGTCCCTGGAATTTAAACAATTCTGTCTCTAAGCATACTATACTATACACATTACGCGTTCCGACGTTCATTTAATTCAGAACAATTTCGATTGGGTAACGCATGTTCCCTGTTAAGTTTATTTTCTCTCATTACAAACTCTTAGTGAGTGTGGTCAGTTTGTCAGAGTATTATTTTTTTCACATTCACACTCTTTTTAAGTATTTAAGTGCTACTTCAGTTCGTTGAGGAAATATTAACATCTTTGTGTAAAACTGTGCGGAAAGGGAAGTAACTTTGATCTGTACGACCACGAATGCGTGCACATATCGTGGGTAGTGAACGAAAAGACACTGTTGATTGGTCGACCGCGAAGAACGAGATGAGGAACTTACTGGTTCTTTTGAAAGTCTGGAGTGTTTCTTAAGGATGCAGTTAACTTTAGACCGGTCATTAAATTTCATCTTGCTATTGCTATTATGGTTGCTTCTGACGTTTTATAATCTTGCAATGGTTTCACGCGAGTGAAAGTAAACATTGTTAGCTGCCCCAAGTCTAGGATTTCATTTGTTGGTGCCACTGGATTTTCGTTACTTTAAGTGTGATAAATTAAAACTACCGTTTTAATCTTTGGTTCAAAAAAATGGTTCAAATGGCTCTGAGCACTATGGGACTTAACAGCTGCGGTCATCAGTCCCCTAGAACTTAGAACTACTTAAACCCGACTAACCTAAGGACATCACACACATCCATGCCCGAGGCAGGATTCGAACCTGCGACCGTATCAGTCGCGCGGTTCCGGACTGAGCGCCTAGAACCGCGAGACCACCGCGGCCGGCTTTAATCTTTGGCACGCTAGTGCAGAAGACCTGTTTCGTTTGTGGGAGACGACTTGTATCAGATACGTTCGTTATAAATTCTCAGATTCTATTATTTTACTGTCCGTGTCGTTAATCAATAATCTTTGATTCTACCAAGGCCTATCTGAATTTTCAAACATTTGAAAGAGCCGCGCAAAATTCGAACTATATCGTTATCTGTAAACAAAATTTGTGACAGCACTATCCTCGGTCTGGAACCATCGTTTCTCATTTCATTCTATATTTACATAAAAAAGTTTATTTGTTAGACTTTTCGGATGCTTGCGAGTGTTGTCGTAACGTATTCTGCTCATTCAGTTGTTTCTTCTAAGTGAGTGTTTGTAATTTTATAATCACGACGAAGAAACCTAGTAGTTGAATGACGAAAGAAAGAAGTGCAAATATGCTAGGAAAAATACAGGACTACAACAATATGTTTCAGTTAGAAATGAAATAAATATACGGTGTAGCCAAGGAGAAATGGCTGCTGCATTAGTGAAATCGAGGAATAAATGGTCGTCCAGAGGACCGAGCCAGAATTGTGGAAAAGTCAAAACAACTCTCAATGAAATTAAAAGGAAAGACCGTCAACATCAAGAGGGCAACGTGAACTGAATATCGGTACCAATAAAGTGAGACATTTGTTAACATTAATTCCTTCTTCAGGCTGTGATTCTAGCCTCATTGACGAGGACATTGAAGTACAGATATTAGAAGAATGTGACAAACACAATCATCCAAGAACAATAACACTCAACAATAAGTTTAAAAAATCATGGGCTATTTTTCTCTCACAGTATCTCTCAGTTCTACAAATAGGTCCATTGCCGGACGTATGTATTGTTTCATCCGTCTTTGTAAAAAGGAACTTTAAAATTTGAGGATCTTCTGTTATGTTTTATTACATATATAAAAACTGTCTTTATGTTAAATTTTTTTGGCTTTTGTTGTAATGGTGCAGTCAGACTAAAGTACTTTGTTGACTCCTTAACTCATTCAATTATGTTTCATATTTTATACTGATATTAGATTAATGTCTGGTGTGTATCATTGTATCAACTAATTGTATCTGGTGAAATCAGCTCTGCCTGAAACGAAATAAAATGAAGTAACTGTTAAACGCAGAGGAGAGAGCGGATGGATGGAATGAGTACATGGGAGGTCTCTGCAATGGGAGGGAACTGTCAGATGACATAATAGAAAAAGAAATGCGAGACTTGAGGATTCAGAATTAAGTTCAAAGATTGAGATTTGCAAGACTTGTGATCCAATACGGCAGAAGGGATAGACAACATTCCAGCGGGATTTCTAAAATTCATTAGGGAAAATGGCACATCTATGGTCCAATGGACTAGGCATGCAGTCGGACTTTCGAAAGAATTTAATACGCCGAATCGCTATTACAACGGCAGATGAATGCGAGAACTCCCACCTATTGTGTAGAGTCCATGAGACTGGGCATGCAGTTGGACTTTCAGAAGAATATAATACACCGAATCGCTATTACAACAATGGCATACGAATGCGAGAACCATTGACGATCGGTTATATGACGATGAGTTTGGCTTTAGAAACAGTAAAGAAACCAGAGAGGCATTTGTGACGTTACGCTGGACAATGGAAGCAAGACTAAACAATCAAGAAGCCTTCATAGGATTAGTCGACGTACAAAAAGCATACGACAATGTGAAATGGCACAAGATGTTCAAAATAGAAAAACAACTGTAAGCTGTGGAGAAGGCGGATAATGTACAAGAACGAGGGGGAAAATAGAAATGAAGACCATGGACGAAGTAACTGGTTTAAGAAGCGTGTCCGACAGGGATGCAGTCTTTGTCCCCTATAATTCAATCTGTAGACCAAAGAAACGGCGAAATTAGAGAAATGTTCAAGAGTTGGATTCATATTCAAAATAAAAGGTTTTCAATGACGAGATTCATTGACGACATTGATATCCTCAGTGAAGGCGAGTAAGAATTGTAAGCCCTAGTGCATGGAAAGAACAGTCTAATGAGTACAGAATATGTATTGAAAGACGAAAGTAAGTAGGAGCAGCAGAAATGAAATTAGCGATAAATGTAACATCATAACTGGGGACCAAAGAATGACGGAGCTCTGCTACCGTGGAAGCAACGTAACACACGATGGACGAAGCAAAGCAGACTAGCACAAGCAGAGATCCAGGCCAAGATAAGCCTACGAGCATCACACATGGGCCTTAATTTAAGGAAGAGATTTCTGGGAATGTACGTTTGGAGCACATCATTGTATAGAAGTGTATCTCACCTTTGACTCAGCTCCGGCCAGTCTTTGTGATTTGTGGGAGACAGTCGGAACGCCCAGGTATCAGGATGTTTCCCTGATGCTTTCCATGTGTTGTGACGTCCATGCAACAACGTATCGGCGTTACAAGGGCGTACTGTGAGCAACTAGTTAGGCATCAGAAGTCTGACGAATTTGTTTTATTAATGGTTCACGGAGCATTTATCGTTTTAATTCCTCATGAGCTTTCGACAATTCCCACCGTTGTCTTTGTCAGGAAAAGCAAGTGACTGTCGAAGAAGAAACGGAATCGCACAGATTTAATCGACATGAAGGTTTTTTTTTTAAAGGACGTCATATTCACCGTTGAACGTAGAAATGATGTTTTTCTACAACTATAATTTTTGTCTTTGGGCCATTTTCAAATGATACTGCAAAACCCAAAAGAATACGAAAATGAAGCACACAGCGTATACACAGAACTGCACAAAAATGTGATATAGAGAGTTGCACATTAAAAAAATGGTGAAAATAATCAGTCACTTAGCTTTTCCTTCAGCGCATGGCTTTAAGATTCTCCGACAAGTATACATGTCATCGTTAAAACTAAGCTCTTTCACTGTACAAATACATGAAACGAATGCGAAGCTCTGTACATCGCGAAATAATGTAAGTTTCGTGAATTGTTACCACTGTTAGCATCCTCTCTGTACATTATCAGAGGTAGTACATTTCAGCAATAGCAATTGTAAGCTTATCGTTACATCATTTTACATCTGTTGACAATATACAGCTTTCTATGTGATGATATAAGGGGATAGGATAGGGAAACTTTCTTTCTGTCCTGTTCCCTTATAGCTTACGACTTTAGAAAACTGTGCATTGTCGACAGAAGTAAAAAGATGTGATGATAAGAAGCTTGCACTTGTTATCTCTGGATTGTATTATCTCTGATAAGTACACAGACAGATTGACTTATGAATGTATTCTCGCGCCAACGGCCGTAGTTCACATGTATACAGTGTGTTACAACATCGATTTGTAGTGATTTATGTGAAGGATGTTAACAATGGTAACAGTTCAGATCGCGATGTACATTGGTAACAGTTCCAATCGCAATGTACAGCGCTTCGCACTCGTCTGATGTTACGGTGTTGCTACAGTGAAAAGGCGACGACATACGTGTCGGAGGATGTGAAAGTCTAACACGTATTGGTGAAAATTGTAAGTGATTATTTTCACCTTTTTTTTAGTGTAATAATGTCTAAATGACATGTTCCTGCAACTCTGTATACACACTCTGTGCTTCATTTTTGTATTTTTTAGCTTTTGCAGTATCACCTGAAATTAGCCGAAAGATAAAATTTTCAATTGTATAATGAATAATTTCTACAGTCAACCGCGAATATGATGTCTTTTAAAAAATCTACATGAATATGAACTCCTACCATGAGAAGTTGATGCAATAGTGCCCACTGTGATCAGAGACTACATGGGTACCAACTTTGAAATAGCAACTTCATCATGTTTGGTGGCATCATGTCGTATATTACGTGACATCTATGCAGTCACACATTCGTGTGGCATTAGCATGGCCTGCGTCCGATAGTAACACAGGTACACTGCACTTGTTGAACAAGTCATCAACTTTACGCTGTATATTCATCAACAAATCATCTTTCAGATAAATTAGGTTTTAATTTTCTTGTCAGGGACATAATGTCTTGGAATTAAATTAAAAGCGGTTCTCTTCCCACGGTTCTGACAAAGGTTTTCTCTTGGTTGTAAGGCGAATGCCGGAACTGGAATCCCTCCCAAATATTCTCAGTTGGATCTCCGTCTGTCCCACTGCCAGTTCGCCTGGTTTTTGGCCGAAAATTTTCTGTATCTACAGTCCAGGCTGGTGATCCTCAGCCTTTTTGGCGGGCGACGCAAAATGGGACACTCCACGGAGCAGAGCTCGTGACGCATAAAATCCTAAATGTAGCTTCCACGAGGTTCATGTATATGGGATAACGCACCGACATGAATGGAACCCTTTTCCCTACACGCCACTCCGACAAACTGTACCTCAAAACATGTTTTTTGTTTTTTTGTTTCTTACGTTCGCCCGGAATTTCTTCCGCCAGTTGGATTGAAAACAACCACGGGCCAGTTGTGACCCGCGGGCCACAGGTTGCCCTTCTTTCCTCTACACTGTGTCTTTACTCGAGTTACCCGCTCTCCATAGAGAATGAAAAGTACTTTTTTTTTTTTAATGAAGTGTGGCGGTGTAGAGCGCCTGCTTCCATCCACTGCTTAGCAACATATTACTGTATAAGGGGCAGTCGAACGAAAGCAACGGGGTCATGTAATGGTTCCCTTCAAAGGAAATCGCCAGACGCCTTAAGACATGTATCCCACTGGGAGACTAGTCGATCTGTTCCTGTTTTGTAGATCGCGGCCGACCACTGACGCGTCCAAATCGCATCCACTCTTGCACTTCCTTTTCCGACTGAAACCGACGTCCATGCATGTCTTTCTCCGGGTCGTCAGAGATATGAAAATCACACGGTCAAAGACCACGGCTGTACGGAGGATACTGCAGTGCTTCCCAACCAAACTGCCGAAACGTAGCCTTCACCGATTGGCAGCGTGGGGGCGGTCGTTACCGCGGAACTGCGTAATTCCGTTCGATAGCGTTCCTGGGCATTTTGTCTTTATTTCTCATCACAGTTTCTGCAAAGTGTCTTCACAGTGCTGTACATTGGTTGCTGTCCCACGCTTAAGGAACTCGACCAGCTGGAGGCTCCTGCAGTTTAAGAAGGTCATCATCACCTTACCGGAACTTTTGTGAACAGCTTTGGATTTTTTGGCGGCACAAATGTGAGATGTTTCCACTGTTGGTTTTGCCGCCTGCCCTCGGGCTGTCTGAATGCTGTCGGACGAAATCATCCTGTTGCACTACAACGCCCAACCCCCACACTACCAATAGGGCGACGGCTACGCTTCAGCGATTTGGTTGGGAAATACTGCAACATCCTCTCTACAACCCGGATCCTCCAACGTGTGATTTTCACATTTTTGGCGACCTGGCGAAACACGTGCGTGGACGTCGGTAGCTTTCGGACGAGGAAGTGCGAGAGTGGGTGAGATTGTGGATCCGTCAGCGACCGATCGCGTTCTATTAAATAGAAACAGGTTGTCTCGTCTCCCAGTGGAATAAATGTCTTAATGCTTGTGGTGATTACTTTCGAATGGAACCATTTCATGGGCTCGCTGTGGCGGGTGTTCGGTTTTTATTTGACTGCCACTCATACATTAGGAATAGCAAATGAGGTAGCGCTATTTCAAATAGACTGGCCCTGTATTTTGGAGGGCGAAGGCTGTAGTCTTCGTTCGACCATATTGATGTTTCCTGTTGTTTCCCTAAATTATTAGGATCGTTCCTAGTATAAGGCCACGACCGAGTACCTGTCCTACCCTAGTCAAACTTGACACATAAAGACGTAAACGACTGTACACATGAATTACATTGTTTGTGTTGTTGTTAAATTGTAATGCCAACACATGTCTAATATCCTTTTAAAAGTGATTTATGTGTAAACAAAATTATTCACACTATTACTAGGGGCAAATGACTCGGAGACACTACCTGTTCTCTGTGCACTTATCGTGGTAATTATGGGCCTCAGTCATCAAAGAGGCTATGGAAATTAGAATGTGTGTCAACAATGTAAAAGAGCAGTGCTACACTGTTCAGTCATTTCTCACTCTCTATCACATCACACAATACACAGGCCAGCAGCTGATGTTGGGATCATAGCGACGATGTTTTGTTTCCATTTTGTGTGCCGCAACTTTCCGTTTGATAGCTTTAATAACTGAGTCAGCTTCCCTTTATAACGAGTGAGATGTTGGACTCAGGAAGAGGGTAAGGTGCTACTATTACACATTGCATAGATTTGGGATAAGATTTTCCAGAAAAGAAAAAGAAAGCCCAATTGCGAGTACGAATTGCGCTATGCGGGTTCTGTACAAACTTAGTTATGTACATAGATAGTTTATCCATAGCGGGAATCGAAGTGTGGATGATTTTTGCTTGTTATCGATATCGACACCAGGGGCATTAAATGTCAAATCAACACAGTTTTAGTATGAAGATTTTGATGAAACTTTGCACAGAGGAAGCCCGCATATAGATTAAGAAAAATTCCCCAATTTATTACTATACATCGACCCATTTTGAAATAGGCAATGTGAAGTTGTCAAAAATCGTCAAAAATGTTCCCCTGTCATAATTTCAAATTGCTGTAGCAACTCTCCTAATTCAGATAAAATGGTGGGCGAGGTGTCATTTTTCAGCACTTTACACGAGCGTTCCTATGATATGCAGCACCGTGTGAGTTTGAGATGAAAATTGTTCTTCAAAATTAAATGAAAATTTAAATTTTTAGTTTATCAAAAAGGGCATTTTCAAAATTTTTCAAAAAGTACATACAACATTGCGCGTTATTATTAACTAATTCTCTAAGTACGAATTACTAATAAATTTAAAAAATACATATTTCGCGAAAAATGGGAGTTTTGTAAAATTTGAGATTTTCGTGGGAATACACGTAACTTACCCATAAACAAACTTTCGCTCTTTCATTAAGTTATTTGTAATATGTTTGAAATCTAGGTAGTGACTATGATCGATGATTATTTTGTTAGTATTACTAAAAACATTAGTTTGTTAGTAGAGTTGTAATCTGATAGCGACAGTTATTAAAAGTTTGGAGTATACGTAAAAAACTACAAATTGGGATGGAAAATCTGATTGTTTATTCTAATTACTCATGACAGAAATTGCTAAGCTCAGTGTGTTAATCAGTGGAGAACTGGTCTCTTATAAACACTGTTTGGCAAGAGTGCTTTGTAACCCAGTATCAGTTCACTGTATTATGGGAAACTGTAATTCTTGCGCAGGAAGCGATCCAACAAAAAGTACACAACAAAATCAATTCGATAACAACATTGTTGAAAATATCGCTTTTCTACTGTGGGTTTCAGTAAAAAGGTCTAGTTTGGAAACAGTGCAGAAGAACTTACCGGAGTTTATATAATTATTTTATGAAAAATTGACCATATTTATACTCCATGATTTTCTAGCTAAGTAGTAACGCTATCTTGTACATTGACCCAAGGAATACTTGAATGAGGGGGAATATGTTGTTACAAGGGACCTCTCCGGGAATTACACTTTCATGATCCAAGATAAGGACCAGAGTTATCATTGGTCAAACGACCATTCATCAATGCACGCCTTTGTAGGGTATTACAAAGGAGAGAAGAAAACAGAGCATACGACTATGTCATAATTTCTAACTGTCTAGAGCATAGCAGTCTACTGTTTTTAAAAAAAAGCTAATTCATTTTTTAGTAACCAAATTTCAAACAGATATACGGAAGATATTTCTTTGCGAATGGCAGCGCAGCGCAGTAGAAGAATACCAATAATTTTGTAAACTTATGTTTCCACAAAGAAAGCTTTGGGATAAAAACAAAACCACTTTTTGTTGCCTCCTCGCGGAAATGTGCGATCGTGTAGGCGGCACTGTTAAAAGATTACCAACAAAATCAAGTCTGCAGTGGTTGTGTGATACCAAATTCTTACTTCATAACAACTTTTTAATTGGGCTCTTAAAAATATTACCTCTGTCGCATTGAATTTTCAATACAAGATTGAAACTGAAAGATTTATAGAAGAGAGCTTTGGTCAGTCTATTACCATCAAAGGGGCACAGAGGTTGCATGCCTTTATACCGATAGCATCAAGTAAACCAAAAATATTGGTAAAAACTTTTTCAGCTACAGCAGAGCCTACTGTAGAAACAGTTACAAAATTTGCAGAAAAACTGGCTTTGAGAGATATTCATGGATTCGTTACTGCCATGTATTACAAGAAATGGTGGCTAGCTTATGGTTTAACAAAACTGACGATCTTAAGAAGTTAGAATTACGTTCCGTACATTTCCACTTGAATCTATTAAGCTTTAGGAAAACCTCGTTTTTTACTGAAATATGTATTCTTGTAATTTTATAATGGTGTGAACTCACAATAGTCCCGATTTCATACTTAGAGAATTAGTTAACAATAATGTAATGGGTTGTGTATCATTGTCTGAAAAAATTTTGAAGTTGCACTTTTTGGTGAATAAAAATTTTTGAATTTTCATTTACATTTGAAAAAAAAAATTCTTCTCAAACCCATATTGTGTTGTATATCATAGGCAAGCTCATGAAAAATGGTGCAAAATAGCATTTCTGCCACTTTTTTAGCTTCATTAGGAGAGTTGCTACAGCAATTTGAAATTATGGCAGTGGGGTGTTTTTGACAGTGTTTGACAACATCACACTGCCATATTTCCAAAATGGGCTGACTTATTTTAATAAAATTACGCGTTGTTCTCAAACTATGTAATTATAGGCTCCCTCTGTGGCAGGTTTCATAAAAATATGAGCCTGGAAGTAAAGTTTCTGTGTTGACTTAAAATGGAATGATTCGGTGGCAACATATTGGTTCCAGATTCCAAGATTTTCGAGAATGGTTTAATTTTAAGCTTTAAGTCGCATAACGAATGACAAAAAATATTTTTCCGGTGTGATATAATTACAAAGTAACGATCCTCGGATTTTTTCTTCACTTGTACTACGAAGCATTGCTTCTTGCTAAATTTCACGATACTAGGTCAACGGGAATAACCCTACAGGTTTTGATGAATGATTTTGTGGGTATCAAAATAGAGTATATGATATAAATGGCAGTATTTTTGATTTAATAGACACAGAAGCGTAGACTTTTTTACGCCGCCAAGGAAACATAGATCTTAGTAGGTGAAACAAATTTCTTCTTAACAGATGGAGAGACAGTCAGATAAGAAATGACAAAAAAAAAATTTCTTGTGATATAATAACAAAATACAGCTTTCGGATCTTTTCCTTTACTTATAACGTGTATCCTTGTCTTTTGTCAAATTTCACGATTCTGGATCAGCCTATAGATTTCACTGAATATCAGAATTTTGCGAGTATCAGAATACATGATTTAAATGGCCATATCTTTTTGACTGCAATGGCCTAGAAGCTTAAAGTTACTACATCGCCAACAGACCATTGATCTTTGTATGTGACATAAACTTCGACTTGATACGTCTAACCGTTCCTGACGAAAGGGGTTCTTTAACAGTCAGACATACGGACAGACGGACAACAAAGTGAAGGGTTCCGTTTTCACGACTAATCTACGAAACCCTAAAAAAGAAATAAGAATACAGTGTGAGAGCCTTGTGCGGAATAATAGATGTTTTATTATAGTTATTATTATTATTTATCTGTGTTATATTTTCCACTAAACGACCACTCTATGTTATCTAAGTAGTCCTTTAGTGTATAGAACGTATGTGCTTAACAGGTATTTTACATTCGTCGGAACAAGGGACGTGTATTAGAAAGCATTACATTCGAGTGCAGGAATGTAACTTCAGATACAAACATATTCTATTATAGGTAAAAGAAAAGTAAAGAGAATAGTGATGCAATTTACAACATAGCACAAAAAAGGCAAAATGAAAAAAAATGTCGAAATAATGACAACTTTCTGACATGACGAAATCGGTTCATTGAGGAAAAAGATACCCATTACAGCCGTACAGGCAACAACTCGCATACTTCCGTTGATAATTTGTGCAGACAGAAGCACGTCATTGAAAAAGCATTGTGTTTTGTGGTGAGTTCCTGTTTATCCGTCGTGCTGTTGTTCTTGCACTACTACCTTGCACAGGTAGTGTGTGTTGCCCAGTTGGTATGAAGCACTGTTTCCGCAAACCATTGTTTCTACAGCTGCTTGGGCTGTGCGTGAAAGAAGACAAATAGCCTCCGCTCTTTGGGCAGGTGCTGCGGCAGTGGCTGGTGGCCGCGTGTTTTTGGGTTCAGTCGCCGCCGCCGCCGCCGCTGACACAGCAGCAGCGCACGTTGCGTCATGCCCCTCCAGCCACAGTCCGCTCACGCCGGGCTGTCGCTGTGTTTTTCATAGGCTGCCACCAAGGCTGGGCGACACACCGAGGCTCCAAGGACGACCAGGGATCCCGTAAGCCTGCCACAGAGTCCCCTTCCTGCCACCGAAAGAGAGTCCGCACATTGTACTCGCCGGGCGAGTTCATTCGTTTATTCGGAAGGGAAGGTCGACAGTGTTTGTCCCCTCCAGGCCGATCGGCTATGAGAGAAGCGAGGCGCGCGTCCCGAGATCTTTCTCAATCGATTTTACAAAAACTATTTGGTAAAAAAAAAAAAAAAAATCATTTCTGCGTTACATACAGCTTCGGATGTCAGCTTCATGACGATGTGATCATCATTTCGTTAATGGTCATAGTTATTGTGATATTTGCATTTAAGTAAGACATTATGTGGAATTTGACAAAGTTTGCACTGAGAAATAGGGGTTGTTGTATATTACGTAATACATTGTTCCCTGTGAAATTTTGCTATCATATTGAATATTTCGTTATACTTGATTGGAGGTTCTCTATCTGTCACCAATCTCGAGAAAATTAATCTGATGTAACACACTCAATTGTCATCGCGCACGCCAGCGATAAAGCCATAGTGAAATATCCACAACATTCCTCATATTTCATATACCGTTTGAGGTATCGAAATGAGATTTTGGCAAATGATAGCACACAAAGAGGAGAGTATTTGACCATATGGTTATCACGCAGAACTTCATTATCTACCTTGTTATTCCATTAACTACAGACCTTTCCGATTAAAGAGCCCTATTTTTAAGGGCCATCGACAGCTGATGAAAAGAGAAGTGCTACAGGTTTAGGAACAACATAAGTGAAGACATTACACGTTTATTTTTGTATCGAGAATGTGCTTTTTCATAAACTACTGACCTTACTTTCCCTCATTTTCTCACTTAATAAACTTAAAAAAAATACTGTTCAGAATTCTCCCACAGTTGTGCTGCACAACATGTTAGTCAGGTGACACTGTGTAAACTCCCCTGTGTTTTGGCAAAAGAAACAAATTTTAACACGGCAACAAGTAAAATGTGTAGGTTTCCCCAAAATTCGCCACTCATCGCGCTTCTCTGAAAGTTACGAATGATTGAAACAGGACGAAAATAAATCGCTGCTTTTGTTGCATCTTCAGCAATGTTCTTTCTAGATACTAACGAAAGCAGGGGTCATACATTGTTTTGAATGGCCACCATGCAAGTGTGGGCTCCACTTAATATGTACAAAAAAATTAAGCATATTCTTCGGTTTGGATTGGCACTCACCCTCCAGCACTCGGGATTTCCCCTACAGCGACTGTCCATAAAACCCACGATTACTGCTCTCCCTGCTCTGCCCTGCGAACTGCGCATCTACCAGCCAAATTATTCTGTGCGGAGTCTAGCAGGGCACTGGTCGTGCCCAGGCTACAATGGAAGTTTCTCGGCAACTTCGTCACATTAGTTCTTCAAAACGAAAACATGGTACAACCAGACTGTTTTTTATATATATATATATATATATATATATATATATATATATATATATAAACTAACTTCATTTTCAAGCACCTGAAATGTACCAAAAAAATTGTGACATTTGTTTATACATTGTCTGTCTACATGAAAGATCTTGTGTACATCACTAGTGATATTTTATTTGATGTAACGACTGGCATGCGCTAGTAGGAAGTCCAACATAATCTTTCCTATTTATTATGTGGTACTTTAAATTACAATATTACATTTATCATTACGTATGATGTGTGAGTTTCGAATTGTAACTTTCAATAATACACAAGAATATGTTCTTCTAATTACGCTAGTACGTTTTGAAATGTCGCTACTGCTTCAATAATGTATACATTGTGCAGTAATTTTTGTGTACAATCGTCATAAAACTCTTTTTCCCCTCATATGGTGGTGGAAGCTAAAAATGTTGGCGATTTCGTAAGGTAATATGTAACTATGGTCAACATAAGGCCTGAATTCAGATGGATAATTGCTGGTACGATTTAGTCTAACTTTACTTTACATACTGCTTATTTAGCATACATATTGTAATAATCAAATAAGTTCATCAATATAACCTCTGGCGGATACGTTTCCAAAATGTAATACACAGGGTGAAGCGCAATTCGTGCACTCTGGCTTCGCAGCGCAACTGCTGACATGAAAGCGATAAAAAAATGTCTTTCATAAAATTTAGTTCAGTGAGTACATCCGGTAGAAAAATGACTTTAAAGAGTGTCAATCTGGCAACACTGTAACCACATGTATGGTAACTACCTCTGTCAGTATACATTAATCGTGCTGTACAGATTGTGCAGTGGACAAAGTTTGGGTTAGCATACAGGAGGTCGACCATTTGATCCTGGGTTGAGGAGCAATTTTTTTATTTGCTAATTTCATTCTCACATTTCATACTGTAATATACACCGTTTCTTAGGTCACATGTATACTAAATTTATAATATTCTGTAACGCAAAACAGAACAAATACGTGATTAGACAAATAAGAAATAGACAGTTGAAACAAATGACCTGCCATATGACAGAGTAACTACAAAAACAATATCAATTTCGAGATGCTAAAGATGATAGCACAGTACAATAACACAACGTCTACTTGTCATTTATACTACACGTAATATGAGGGCTCAGATGTCGCACATTAGCAACCAGTGACAATAATAATGTCCATATTAATGACCGCATGACCTTCACAACAGAATACATTGTCCTCGGAACAACAGATACTCAAAGTGACCTCCGTCGGCCGCTGTGGCCGAGCGGTTCTAGACGTTTCAGTCCGGAACCGCGCGACTGCTACTGTCGCAGGTTCGAATCCTGCCTCGGGCATGGATGTGTGTGATGTCCTTAGGTTAGTTAGGTTTAGGTAGTTCTAAGTCTAGGGGACTGATGGCCTCAGCTGTTAAGTCTCATAGTGCTTAGAGCCATTTTTTGAAAGCAACCTCCCTGCACGTCCAAACTTTGCACAACCTGCCGGATCATTCAGTTCTGGACCCTTTGCAGCAAAGCTGCGTCCACAGTAACAAGAGCAGCATGAAGACGCGCTACCAATTCTTCCACATGCGTCAGCGGAGTAGAGTACACATGCTCCTTCAGGTGTCTCCACAGGAAGAAATCCAAGGGATTTAGGTCAGGTGAACGCGGTGGCCATACAACTGGACCTCCAAGTCCAAGCCATTTCCCTGGAAATGTGCTGTCACACATTAATTCCAGAGTGTGGAGGTGCACCATCATGTTGGAACCATATTCTCTGCCGAACATGTAGTGGAACATCTTCCAGCGCATTAGGCACATAGTCTGAGAGGAATGCATGATACCTTTGTGTAGTCAATTGGTCAGGCAACATGGAAGGGCCCAAACATCTGTTACCCAATATTCCGGCCCAAACGTTGATACCAAAGCGAACTTGATATCCACGGTCGCGGGTGACATGAGGGTTAACCTCACACCAATGGTGGGCTTTGTGCATATTGAAGACACCCTCACGAGTGAATGCTGTTTCATCTGACCATATTACGGTGTTCACGAAGTCATCATTGGCTTCCTGTTGTTCTTGGAACCATACACAGAATTGCATCCGCTGATGGCGATCTGCTGGATGCAGGTGTTGCGTGAAAGCATAATGATGGGGGTGCAGCCTGTGCTCATGTAGCACATTAAAGACCGTGCATTGCGAGGCACGCAGATGCCTTGCTACGCTACATGTACTTCACTGTGGTTCTTTGTGTATGTCCTCCAGAATAGCTTCCTCAGCAGCTGGAGTATGGCGAGTCCGTGCACGACCTCTGTCACGATGGTGGAAGGAGAGTACCTGACTCCCGAAGGCACAGCTCCAGGCGATGAAACATATTTTTATCTGGATGGTGTCGACGAGGATATCTAACAGCAAATTGAGGAGCGGCAACTTCAGCCTGGTTATCAGATGCACTAAGGACCAGAAGCATATCCACATATTCATCGTTTGTATATGCCATACATCTGCCACACTGGTTTAGAGGTCTGCAATGAGAAAATTCGATACGTGGACGCATGTTCATTGGAGTCTGTCATGGGCGCGTTACTCTGCTGACCACTAGTCCCTTTCTGGTGGACAGCGCGTATAGTATAGACACGTCGTTAGTCCTGCGCACTGTTCCATATAATGTGCTTTACACCTCTGACAAATATTGTTCTGTATGATTCATCTCCACAACGCTAATTGTGAAATGTTGGTTTTTGAATTACACTGTATCCCTAACGGTAATAGACGTGACGATTCCACAATCCCGTTGATATAATAATAATAATAATAATAATAATAATAATAATAATAATAATAATGCATGGAGGTACGTAGTACACAGCATGCTGTCCCCAGGCTCAATGTTGAAAAGCATAATTAGTGGGATGTTGGTGATTACACATACAAATAGTAACCGAATTTGGACATAATTAGCAAAGCACTTTGCTAGTGCTACTGGTAACGTAAAGCCATAAATGTAATGGACCTGAACGAGGCAAGAATAGTAGTTGGTACTAATCTATGGGATCATTGGAGGGGGGTACAAAGAAAACAGGTTTAGCATCTAACAGATGAAGTAGTGTGAATAAATTCACGGCCACAACGTGGAAAGACCTTCTTTCAAAGCAGACCAATTTTCCATTTCACGATTAAGATGCCAGATACCCTACTACCTGAACTACATTTACCAAATAAAAAACATATATTTCAACCCAGGATCGAACCATCGACCTTCTGCATGCTAATCCATAACTATGTTTATTATACCAACTGGTGAGCTTCTCTGCCTCGTGATGGCTGGGTGTTGTGTGATGTCCTTAGGTTAATTAGGTTTAAGTACTTCTAAGTTCTAGGGGACTGATGACCATAGATGTTAAGTCCCATAGTGCTCAGAGCCATTTGAACCATTTGAACTGGAGAGCACGACTAACGTATGCTGACAGACATAGTTACCACACAAGTGGTTACAGTGTTGTCAGATTGCCACTCTTTAATGTCCTTTTTCTGCTGGATATACTCGCCGGACGAAATTATGTGACAGACATTTTTATTCTAGCTGGCATGTGAGGAGTAGCACTACAAAAATCGAGTGTGCAAATTTCGCTTCACCCTGTAAGGTGATTATAATGTACAAGGGTAGGGCGAAAAGTCATGTATACATGCTTATAGAACAGGAACAAAAACAATTAGGGAGCTCGGTCAAAATGTACGTTAAGGTACAATACTTAAGCTTCAAAATCATATATTTATTTTTTAGCACAGTCACAGTTTCGACAAGCACATTTCTCCCGATGTGTAAGAAATTTTTTCATTCTGTCACCAAAAAATTCTTCCGACTTTTCTCGAATCCAAGACGTGTAAAATGCCTTCACCTCATCGACCGACATTTAATGATTACAATTGAGCTCTCTCTTGAGCAGAGGAAAAAATGAAAATGACCGTCTGAGTAGGATGGGTGTGGAAACGGTTCAAACAACAGGTTTCTCGAAGCCTCTTCAGCTGCTCGCGAGGTGTATGGACGATACTTTTCATGTTCCGAGACTGTTGTTCATAACGAGGCCGACACGTTCCTTGGGTATTTCAGTATGACTTACGATACGCTTTTCAGTGATTCGCCAGTCATTTTGAATCAAATCGTCGACACGTTTGCTTTGTTCATCGTCAATGGCAGTGATCGGATGTCTGCTACAGCGTCGTCGCTATAAGCAGCTTGTAAATGGCGATGAATCTCACTAGGGGCCACTTTTTCAGCCGTTAAAAAATCCATAACAACTCGCTGACATTGCGCCACTCAAAATACACTGGATGAACGCAATATACACAAACTACTCATGAATGTAGAAGAGAAAGTGGCCTTTGACATGCCACCTGGCGTGTTTCTCAAGGTAATATCGTTCGTGTTCTACAACCATGTGTGCATTACTTTTCAGCCTGTACAATATTAGTTTGTTACTGTACCTTTTATTATATCGATTTGTGTTCCGTTGCTCTGCTTGACACGCTTAAGTGTAATAAACATGAAGTGCCAGTAAATATTGCGCCACAGTCGTACATAGTGCAGTCGACTATCGATGTATATGGTTCTAAGCATTTCTGGCTACACCATAACAGTGTGCCTGTATTATGAGTGGCAGCTTTATGTACGTGTATCGCTAACGGATGAAATCTAGTGCATTACTGAAATGTACACACATCAAAAAAAGTTTTTCATCACCCTGGTTCCAAGAACTCCTGTAGATAGCCGTTCACTGTGGATATTGTATCATAGACATAGTCGCTTTGACTGTTCAGAGATGTCACTAAACTCACCCAAAGATGTAAACAACCATGCATGAGCAGTGCCTATTAGGCGGATAGAGTACGACAGCCGATTATTTCCAGTCATTACTCCAGCAAGGAGGTACACAGCTCGCGCTGTCTGTAGTTCAACCATGCCTTAGACGGTCAGTACTGCGGTTCGATCGCGTCCGCATTGTTACTTTGTGCCAGAAAGAGCTCTTAACAAGGGAAGTGTCCAGGCGTCTCGGAGTGAACCAAAGCTATGTCGTTCGGACATGGAGGAGATACAGAGAGACAGGAACTGTCGATGACATGCCTCACTCAGGCTGCCCAAGGGCTACTGCTGCAGTGGATGACCGCTACCTACAGATTAGGCTGCATGCTGCGCAACTTCTCTCCCGACGTCCATGGCGAGGCCCATCTTTGCAACCACAACACCATGCAGCGCAGTACAGATGGGCCCAACAACATGTCGAATGGACCGCTCAGGATTGGCATCACGTTCTCTTCACCGATGAGTGTCGCATATGCTTTCAACCAGACAATCGTCGGAGACGTGTTTGGAGGCAACCCGGTCAGGCTGAATGCCTTAGACACACTGTCAAGCGAGTGCAGCAAGGTGGAGGTTCCCTGCTGTTTTGAGGTGGCATTATGTGGGGCCGACATACGCCGCTGGTGGTCATGGAAGGCGCCGTAACGGCTGTACGATACTTGGATTCCATCCTCAGACCCATAGTGCAACCATATCGGTAGCATATTGGCGACGCATTCGTCTTCATGGCCGACAATTCGCGCCCCCATCGTGCACATCTTGTGAATGACTTCCTTCAGGATAACGACATCGCTCGACTAGAGTGGCCAGCATGTTTTACAGACAGGAACCCTATCAAACATGCCTGGGATAGATTGAAGAGGGCTGTTTATGGGTGACGTGACCCACCAACTACTCTGAGAGATCTACACCGAATCGCCGTTGAGGAGTGGAACAATCTGGACCAACAGTGCCTTGATGAACTAGTGGATAGTATGCCATGACGAATACAGGCATGCATCAGTGCAAGAGGACATGGTTCTGGGTATTAGAGGTACCGGTGTCTACAGCAATCTGGACACGACCTCTATGTTTATGTTGATCTCTGTTCCAATTTTCTTTACAGTTTCCCGAACTCTAGGAACTGAGGTGATGCAAAACTCTTTTGATGTGTGTATTTGTATTACATACGCACATGAAAACAATGTGTGACTTTACATATCTACTGTCTATTCAGTCAAATGTGATGTGAAGCTTGAGGCTTGTGAGAAAAAAGTAACTTAGTGTAAGAAGTATATATGTACACGAGATCTTTCATGTAGACATACAATGTGTTAATGTATTTCACCTTTTATGTGGGTATATTTCAAATGCTTGAATATGACCTACAGTCGAAATTAGCTAACAGACAGACAATAAATAGAGTCTGCTTGGACAATGTTTTCATTTCATTCTCAATACATACTGAGTTTGAACAAAAAACAACACACGAGAACAAAATTCGTATCACTTCCTCAACTCCAGAGCAGTAGCGAAGTGATCCTGTGCCCATGGCTGAATTGTTTAATTTTGTAAGTAGTTTTAACAGAAACAATAGCGAAATCGACTGTCCAGTGAGATTCGGTACAAAATACTACAGTGGTTGGATTAAAATATGGAAACGTCGCAAGAAATGCATTCTTGAAAATAAATGCAAATGCTAGCCAAACCAGCAGGTTGCGCTGCTGTATTTCACCCCGAACGGCACCTCTGAAAATGTCCTTAATAAGCTGCAAGTGCCAGTCATGGTCAGAAGAGGGTTCTGTGTAATCATGATTTCGTCATGTCGGGATTAGGTGAATTCGAACGCGGGCAAATTGTAGGTGCTCGTATGGCGGCTGGTTCCGTAATCAAGGTAGCCAAAGTGTTTGGTGTTTCAAGAGGCACCATACAGAGTATTTACACCACACACAGGGAAAGTGGGAAAAAGTCATCCGCTAAGTCATAACACGGTCGAAAGTGTGTGTTGGGTAATCGTGACGGACCGCCATTGATGAAAAACACGAGAACGACAGCTGCAAAAGTCACTGCAGGACTGACGTCGTACTCTCGAACCCTGTCAGCAGTAACGCAATACTGAGGGAGCTCCATAAGCAGGAAATCGGAGGGCGAGCTGGAATACCAGAACCACTCACCAGCGATGCGAGTGCCCTTAAGGGGAAACGTCGCGCTCAAGCCATAAAATCTGGACTATAGTAAGGGAAGAGGGTCATTTGGTCGGATGGATCTTGTTGCAAACCGTTTCCAACTTCTGGCCGAGTTTCCGTCCCAATAGTCAAAATGGCCGGTTTCGGTGATGATTTGGGCAACCATATCGTGGTATTCGTTATTGCCAAGGATGGTGTGACCATTCTGGCTGATCAAGTCCATCCCATGGCACAATGTTTGTTCTTCAATGATGATGATGCCCCCTTCCTAGACGACAGGGCTCGTCTTCATACAGGACGCATCGTCAAGGACTGTTTTTTTGAGCACGAGGATGAGCTTTCGCACCTCCCTGGCCACTACAGGCAGCAGTTCTCAGTATTACAGAGTCTTCGTGGTCTACATTGGAGAGAAAACTTGGCTTTTCACTATTTTACAGGAAGAATGGTACATGTTTCCCTTGAAAACCATACAGGACCTGGATTTATCCATTCCGAGACGGATGAAAGCTGTTTTATATGCCAACTGTTTTCCTACAGCGTATTAGGCATGGTAATGTTCTTTTTTTTTTTTTTTTTTGAGTTTAGATATTTTTGTCCAGCCTCTGCAAATGAGTTACATGTTTATCAGTGATTAGCAATGAAACTTAAGACTTTATATGCTTTGCATGTTTCGGAGATTCATTCATACTAAGAGTAACAACAAAGTACTTAATGCATAGGCTCCAGATGCTTGAGCAACTGCAGAACACACTTTTGTGTATGCGAGTATTCATGTTAGATGAAGAGAATATACCTGTCTGTAGGTACAAAGACTAACAACTCCCGTAATACTACTAATCAACCAACTCCCGTAATACTACTAATCAACCACAGAAAGCTTACACTTGAATACTTTTTTTTTCATAGCAGATCGTGTCAACCGAAACTTGGGAGAAACAAAAGTATTACCTGAAGAGGCAAGTAAGTTACGAGGGGGTTAGCCGAGCGGTCTAACGCACGACTTTCCGGAGTGGGAAGGAGCGCCTGGTCCCCGGCACGAATCCGCCAGGCGGCCTTGTGTCGAGGTCCGGTGAGCCGGCCAGTCTGTGGATCGTTTTTAGGCTGTTTTCCATCTGCCTCAGCGAATGCTGGCTGATTCGCCTTATTCCGCCTCAGCTACACTATGTCGGTCATTGATGCGCAAACAAGTTCTCCACGTGCGCGTACACCACCATTACACTACCACGCAAACGTAGGGATTACACTCGTCTGGTGTGAGACGTTTCCTGGGGGTCCACCGGGGGCCGAACCGCACAATAACCCTGGGTTCGGTGTGGGGCGGCCGAGGGATGAAGTGGACTGCGGTAGTTGTCGTGGGGTTGTGGACCACTACGGCTGCGGCGGGGACGGAGCCTCTCTGTCGTTTCTAGGTCCCCAGTTCACATACAATACAATACAATACCATACATGTTTCGAGGGGCGTTCAATAAGTAATGCAACACATTTTCTTTCTCGGCTAGTTTCAGTTGTCAAAATGCGAAATTTGTTGCGAGACATCGTAGAATATTGCTGCTTCAGCCCCTATTAGTTTCACAAAGTTCCCATAGGTGACAGCGCTGTACGTAGCCTTGAAATATGAGTCTGTAAGAGAGGTGCGTCCCAAGCATAGAGCTGTCATTGAGTTTCTTTTGGCGGAAAACGAGAGCTTAAAAGATATTCACAGGCGCTTGCAGAATGTCTACGGAGACATGACAGTGAACAAAAGCACGGTGAGGCGTTGGGAGTGGTGTCTGCCATCGTCGCAACAATGTCGCACTAACCTGTCAGACCTCCCACGTTCTGGCCGGCCACACACTGCTATGACTCCTGCAATGGTGGAACGTGCCGACACTCTCCTTTGAAGCAATCATTGCACTGTTCTTCCTTGTCCACCCTGCTGCCCGAATCTCGCACCTTCCGACTTCCATCTGGTAATGGATCCTTCCCACAGGTACGGGGCAGGAACACGAAGGGTAGAACGCACGTACACCTTATGGTTAGTTCTTAATCCGTCTTCACTTACTTTTCTCTCGACTGTTCTTGCGGCCTGCCTCTGTCTGTGGGCATGGCTGGGGCCAGTCTTGCCTTAGCTGCCGCCCTGCTCAGCACTCAGCCTCAAAATAAACCCACGAAGGACAAGGGAAAAAAAAGCAAGTAAGCCAACTTTTCAGTCGGAATCGAGTTACTGGCGACATTCTGTGCACAGTGATGGGTAGGTTCTACTGATATGTCGAAAAGGACAAATGATCAGGTAGGTCAGGAGTAAATTTATTCTGTACTGTGAAGAAACAACGTGAACCAAGGAGAAAGTCAAAACAACATTTCTGCTATGAGGCTATTCACATGTGGAATGATATAAAATGCAGGGCTGTGGAGTGTAAAGACCGTTATGGACGTTCTTGAAGGCTTCGGAGAAATGGTCTAGGCCAGTAGTTCCTAGCCTGCTAGTAATAACCCCATGAGTGGTGAAATGAAATTTTCTGAGGTGTAAAAACTAAACCATTCGTTTCTGTTTCAGTTACAAAAATAAATTATTTTCAAAAGATCGTGACTATTATCACAATTCTGTAAGACTCTAATATCGTTCATATAAGTTATTAATAATTACTTTTTCTCATTTAGTAGCATTTATCCAGTGCGCGTTACAGATTCCTCACACAGTCCACCAACTATACACATATGTTGTGCTTTGTCCTGTACATTTCTGGTGAAAGAAGTGAGACATATGCGTAACAAATGCTGAATATCTCAAGAATAGTCTTCTCCAAGTTGTAGATAGTACTTGCAGTCGTTCAGAAATCGCTTCGTTACTCGCTTTAAAACAGATAAATGAATTAATTGACAGCACGACACAGCAGAACTACATAAGACATGCTGTGTCCCTAAAACGTCAGATAACGAAACCATTTCGAACTGATGCGGAATATCATTTTATAAATTAGTAAAACGGAAGGGAATGAATTTTCAACCAGAAAGGTAAACTCACACGTCCTCTCAGTGGTGTTTTCGTTTCACCTTGGACTTTTAATCCTTTCACCAGAACGTCACCAAATAAAAAAAAAAAATAAAAGTGAGTGGCTTTACATAAGCAAGGTATGTAGCTAATTCAATACTTCTATTAGAGTAAAATGTTGCTAAGCGGAGAGAATTTAACAGCGTAGGCGTTTTAGCATTCATAGACTGTTACAAAACTTTTAGTTCTGTTTATTTAATGTTGGAAAACTAAGCTACACTGCAAGGAGCCGCTGAGCTATCGCTAAACATAAACAGTGTCTTTGATCTAAATCAAGCGAACCCTTTTCATAAGCTGATCGACTGCCTCCGAATCGAATGTGCTGCAATAAACTGTGCGTAGTGGAAACGGACTGAAAGGTACTGGCCCACACAAGAGAGCCGTGGTTGTTTGCTTATTGAGCTTGATATTCATAAACGAAATAGAAGAGTTGCATCTCCATATACTGGAATCAAAGATCTGTTACTTCGACCATCATTTATTATAAAGCATACCACAAGAAAAATAACACATTTTAAACGAATGTAATGAAAAATCTATCACATAACGGAGATAAGTGAGATAATTGGAAGCGGAAAATAAAATCCCTGAAGTTAATGAAACTGACAAACACTGAGCGGCGAAGTCTGCGGTATGGGTAAGGAAATGGTCTGATAACTAAGTCAAGAAGTTATTCGAATAAATTAAGTACGCGGTTTCGCATGATTGTGTCGTTCTGATGGGGTTAGGAAAGTACAAGCAGGAACCCAAAAAACTGAGGTATGGTTAAGCCATCGTCTGCTAATGCATGACTGGAAAGAGATCCCCAGTTCTATAGCTGAAAACGCGCCTGCTCGAGCCTCATCACTAACATTTCGCCTAGCTACGCTCGCAGCTCTTTCTTCTACACAGTTTGTTCTTATTTGGGCCAATCGCTTAATTTTCTACTTCAAATTGTTAACAGTTTTGTAGGAGACTCCCACCCTGGAAAAGAAGGGGTGATTCCGACCAATACGAGAGAACTTCCTTTCCTCGGAAAGGTGATGTTTGTTTTCTCACCCTGGCTAATTTTTAACACACTATCCAATCAAACGTGTGATCTGTTTCTCCCATCAAATCTCTGGTCAGTTACTCACATATCTGGACCCAGGTTGGCGCCAGGGTGAAATTATAAGTTATGCCTTATTTGTGTGTGATGGCCCTGCGCGAAGTCTTACTCGCAGCCCAAATGAATGGACCAGATGCTCCGGACATACCTCGGCTCTCACCAGAATGGCTCCATGTGCGATGTGGTGAAATTCTACAGTGGGCTTAATATGTGCATGGGTTTGCGCACATATCCCTCAGGTTGTTATTCACAGTCTAGATGCTCTGAACAATACCTCTGCACTCGGAAAAGCAGCGCCTTCAAAATACAGAAACCATCCAAGCACGCGGCACATCTAACAGATATAGTACTTCGGTAAGATCCATTATACACCAGCGAGGAGAACACAGTAAGTGGGCCCCACACTCACGACTTCTGGTATTACATGACGAGTAAGTAACAAAATAACACTGTTGTAGAGTATAAATCGGTAGGATCTGCACAGGGTGTAAAAAAACTAAGTATACAAAATTTCACATTTTTTTCTGGAGTTAAAGTAAACATCTTTTATACGACAAAAATGTCACATTTGTACCATTTTCCCACTAGGGGCCAGTGAAGGTCTTGACGCTAGTGATGTTCAGAAACGTCCTAGACTGCCGGTGATGAATATTGTTTTAGACATGTTGTCCGTTCATTAATGCACAACTGGCATGTGTGTGCTAATGATTGTCTGACACGCTCGCAACAACCAGGTGGTCCACGAATAGCGACTACAGCTTCAGTCAAATGGACAACCAGCTCTTTTGGAATGTTATCGATGTCTTGTACACCGAACCTTCATCTACTCCCTCAAAAACAAATCCATAGAATTTTGATCGGAAGAACATGGTGACTATTGACCCACCCTTCCCATTTCAAGCACTGAGGAAAATGTGGACCAGTGACTCAACCATATTCTCCCAATCTAACTTCTACAGATTCGGTTTTGTGGAGGGAGGCTGTGGCGTCATTGATCGATACGACCCTACAGGCGTCTGACAGTCGCAACGGAAATGCACGTTTCTGACAGAAGCAGACAGCAGTCACGCGGGGACCCGGTGGATCCAATGATGAGCGTCCACTACGCCACGCCTTCAGCGGCTCCGATTAAGAGCGCCCTCTGCCGCCGCGATATGAGATGGCCGGCGGCAGCTAAACGGCCTTGTCTCAGACGCAATCTTAGACAGTCTTCCGTTTCAGTTAGCCTTCAACAGTTCGCTCAAGCATTAGTAGCGGGAGCCTCACATTGCACGATTCTCTTTAGTTTGCTTCTTGTAATACCTGGACTTTATTGCTGTTTGTTCTAACCATTTCTGTTCCTGTCCAGGTTCCCTACGATGACAGCTTGTACACCACTCTGCTTGTACACCTCTCTTGACCATTGTGTATGAAGTCGTACACAATACAGATGAAGCGTTTGGTATTTAACACACAGATAGACAGACGGCAGTCAGAAAACAGTATTTGGAAATATGACGTTGAAATCTGATGCTCGCAACAGCTCGACTGGTCTGATGCTGGAAATAAACTGTGATCATAAAGATAACAGTGATGATTATGTAAAACTAATCTTTTAATTTATTCCACCAGCACACACAGGGTGATCTGCTGTCAGGTAAGGTACGACATACCAGAATACACTGATTTTCTTTAACTCTTATCCTAAAGAGAAAGTAATATTAGAATTAAACGTCCTGTCGACGTTGATGTCATTAAAGACGGTACTCAAACTCGGTGGATAAGGGAGGAAATCGTCTGTGTCTTTTACAAAGAAACTAACCTGGCTTCTTACCTTAAACGATTACTGAAAATTTACTCTGGTTTGCCAAATGGGGATCTGAACCAATGTGTTCCCGAATGAGAGTCCAATGTCTTGTCACTGCTCAACGTTGCTCGATATTGTCTATTAGAAAAGAGACTTGATATTATTTTTAGTTCATATTAAGCGGGCAACGGCCTTGCCGCAGTGGATACACCGGTTCCCGTGAGATCAACGAAGTTAAGCGTTGTTGGGCGTGGCCGGCACTTCGGTTGGTGACCGTCCCGCCGTCATGCGCTGTTGCTATTTTTCGGGGTGCACTCAGCCACGTGATGCCAATTGAGGAGCTACTCGACCGAATAGTAGCGGCTTAGGTCAAAAATACCATCATAACGATCCGGACAGCGGTGTGCTGACCCCACGCCCCTCCTATCCTCATCCTCCCCTGAGGATGACACGGCGGTCGGATGGTCCCGGTAGGCCGCTTTTTTTTTCATTTTAAGCGACTCTGCCATCGTTCAGTGGTGTAATATTATTTATTTAAGAGTGAAAAGCTCACACGCTCCGCTTTGTTCCATCGGTTTTTGTTTATAATTCCACTGATTTTTGTCACGACACGGTTTTTCTTTTGTTAAGTCGTTGCTAGGTAACGACTGACTAGTATTCACAAGCTGTTAGTGAAAAAATAAAGTTGAAAGTAATCGCTAGTACCGAGAGTTAAGCAATTTATGCAGAAAAGGCGATATCAAGAACTCTTTACTTGTGTCATGAGCCAAATATGTTATAACTATCATTCACTCACTGATCAGTGGTATTTAATTAGTATAGTGTTGGATGTAACATTAAAGTGTAAATGGCAGTAACTGTACAACGAATGTTACTCCAAACAGACATGGGCTCTAACTTTTATCACGTAGTATCACATTCACAATTTTCAGAGATAAAGCTATCAGTTACATATTGCAAATAATCATTACAGGTAATGAGAGTGTAAAGAGCATGGACTTCAAGATCTTTTCAGTTTACAGGATGTATGTCAGCAAAACAGTTGGCAGAATTCAGAATTAATAAGCACTAATTTAAAGTACACTGAAACGAGATATGAAGAAAGCCTGAACACTGCAGTGGAGCAGAAGATTATAAGAATCATAAAAATTATAGCATGAAGAGTTATATCAAGAGCGGTGTACAACATTAATGACGTGAGAAGACAGACACTATCTAAACGTTAAACAATAGCACCTACACTAAAATGTGTAAACCGTACGCCGCTGTATGCTGTGCTACAGAGGATATTCCATGTGCCACTCTAATATCCCCCTTTTCCTGTTACAACTTAAAGGAAATCGGGAAGTTACATCAGAGGGAAAGTGTACAGGAGTCAGAAAAAAATAATCATAATACAAATAACTGTATGAACAGGACAAATAATTAATTACAAACTTAGAATACGAATGCTTGCTGACGTTACCTGATATATTTGTATCACGACGGGGCGAGGGGAGCACGTTAGTGTAAAGATTGACTGGTTGATTGTGCTGTATAAGATGGCATTTAAAAGTGAGGATGTGATCAGACGCGTGTTTTCTGTTAAGGGTTCTGCAGAGGGTTTTGTGTCAAGTGATTATTTGCTTCAAATGCTTCCAGTAGTCTTATTTTGCTCCTTTTATGGGACTTCTGTACTTACCCTTGTTATCTGAGATCATCTCTCATGCTCATGGCATTTGGAGTCTAACTTTTTAGTCTTCAGCTACGCACATGTTCAGTCTAGCTTTTATTCTGTTTTTTTTTTTTTAAATTATCTTCACTAGCATGAATGATCATGTTTTCCATTAACAAAACACATCGAAAAAACAGTTACAAACTATGTACGCGAGATGTGCACAGCACCAAGGTATCAAAGGAAAGTGAAGATTATAAGCGCTGCACTGATCATGATACCGAAGGACTGGATTAATTAATTTTGCAGTTAATAACGTTTCTGGTAGAAATATATCGTGAACCCCAGAAATTATCCTGATGTTGCTAGATTCATAAAGATTGGCATTCATCCAATAGGTAATGAATCTTACAATAATATACCAAATTTGTTGAGGTTTTGATAAAATCTACATCCCTACTCAGTCGTCCTGAGATCATGTCAAACTATTTGCCTAACAGCTACTTGTGTAATGTGTGAATCCTTGTCTGCTAACTGCCGTCTTCACACTCTCAGTCGTCCTGAGGTGATGTCAATCTATTGGCCTGACAGCTACTTGTGTAATGTGTGAATCCTTGTTTGCTAACTACCGTCTTCACACTTGCATACGCAGACAGGAGAAAGTCGTCAACAGGCAGTACTATGTGTCGTGTTAATGTGACATATAAGATAGCCTTACATATACAAGCTGTTCTTAAAGTCCCGTCACAAATTTCTAGAACTTGTAATGGGGAGTGAGTATATAATATTATGAGTAATAATCCGTGTCCTGAAATGTCATCCAAAGATGCCACAGAGCGTCGAAGTAATAGACACGGATACCTGTAAATGTATGTACATACAGGATGATTCTGTGAAGACGTTACAAACTTTCTAGGATGACGTAGAAGGATAAATGAATCAATTCGAGGTAAGCGTCCGTGGTTCGGAAACGAATGAGTCGAAAGGTACGAGCGAAAATTATTCTGAAACCTCTGACAGTGGAATAGATGTACTGCTACTGTTGTTACTATGAAAGTAGGGTGCGAAACTTGCAGAGGTGGTAGTATAGACCTAAACAAGGAAAAATGCCCAGTAAACAAGGGCTCTAAAATGCATACATTAAGAGCTATGAGCACTTGTTGAATAGCGGAGATGTGTTTCACAGTAGCGAAGATGGACATAGCTTTTAAGGTACGCATTTTAGAGCTCATGTTTATAAGACATTGTTTCTTGGTTGGGTCCATACTATCACCTCTGGTTCAAATGGTTCAAATGGCTCTGAGCACTATGGGACTCAACTGCTGAGGTCATTAGTCCCCTAGAACTTAGAACTAATTAAACCTAACTAACCTAAGGACATCACAAACATCCATGCCCGAGGCAGGATTCGAACCTGCGACCGTAGCGGTCTTGCGGTTCCAGACTGCAGTGCCTTTAACCGCACGGCCACTGCGGCCGGCTATATCACCTCTGGAAGTTGCATACCTTACATTCTTAACAACAACAGTAGCAGTACATATACCCCACTGTCACAGGTATCAGAATAATTTTCACTTGTAACTTTCGACTCGTTCGTTTCTTAATAACGGACCCTCACCTTAAATTGATAGACTGATCTGTCTTCATCACCAAGAAAGTTTGTAACATCATCATGGAATCACCCTGCATGTATATATATTTAAAGGTTCTGGTGTCTATAACTTCGACGTTCTGTAACATCGTTGGATGACGTTCCCGGACATGGGTTCCTAATCAAAATATTATGTATATATACTCACTCCCTTCCAAAAGTACTGGAAGTCTACAGCGGGAATTTCCGAAAACCCTGTATAGGCCGCATAGAGCAATACCAAGATTACACCAGGTTGGCTCCATATCTTGCGATCTAGTACTTCTTCCAACACCCACTACAAAAGGAATATAGTTTAGTTTTTAACGCCCGATCGACGACGAAGTCATTAGATACGTGGCCCATGCCAGGACTGGGGAAGCATCGGGAAGGAAATCTCCCTTGTTCTTTCCAAAGGAGTAATCTCAGGATTTGCCCTTAGCGATTTAGGGAAACCGATGGAAGTCTAAATATGGCTGACAGGACGGAGATTTGGTGAAGTCCACTCCGTCTGGAATATGAATCCAGGGCCTTAATCACTGCGCCTTATAGTTGAATTTCATTCTGCTGCTGGTTGGACACTCTGACTGGCAATCTCTTTCCATTCTTTCAGAATCCCCCGTTTTATTATAGAGAGGACACAGTCATGAAAATGAAATGGGTTACTGCATTGTATTTTTTACTTTATGTTGTGTTAACATCACACTCATGATAATACGACAGTGCTTTAGTAGCGAGTATTCCTACTGGTCCCGGACACTCGATAGTGAATATGGCACTCGCTGTACGCATTCTAAAATTTGATAATACGATGATGGTACTGTCCATTAAAATTAATACCAACTGAATGGGCGAGAGTAACATTTTATGTTTTACCCTATTCAGTTTGGTAGCAGTACTCTTTCTGGACAAAAGCATTTCAACAATAACAAACATATTAGAACGGTACAGAGTAACACATAATCAACTAATTTTACTAGGGCAACTGATTTAATTTAGAACACACTGCAACTGAAACCATGACGCTCGACCAGAAGCAAGTAAACAATGGAAGTGTGTGGGGATGTAAAGCAGAGTCGAATATGTTGGTCTTGGGGAAAGAGGGGAAGGGAGGCTGAGCTCATAGAAATATTGTATCTTCTGCAAAGAGACGCAATCTATATAACATGAATAACATTTAGGCAAGACAATCCAGCTACTTTCGACGGCGCAAAAGAGATATGTGAAGAGGCAAGCTACGGACTTTTCACGCGGTACATCTTATAATGAGAAATGAAACACGTCATTGTCTTCTTCTGACTTGTTAATCAGCTCACCTAGAAAGTTAAAATCTGACGTAGAATTTACCATGGGATCCGAAAATTGAGTGATTTGACATTCTTCACATGTACAAACATCTAGCAGAAGTTCAAATCTAGTCCCATGCGGGGATCGAATCGATGGTCTTTAGTAACCTGGTGGTTGATCAACTCAAATGACTGTTGTTTTGTATTTCAGCACCTCTCCCAATAACATGTTCAGTGATTTGGAAACCGCGTAGTTGCATCAGCAAGTAGTCACAGATGATTTCATTCCTATCAGGCTCCGTATGATATCGCCGAACATGAGTGAGGGTACTGTTTTTAGAGCTCTCTGGTCGTCCTTTGACCGCTTATCTACTGACTTTATCATATGATGAAACTGAAAGCGCATGTTGAGGAGAGCTCCTTTTCGAAATGCCACTGACTTGTTTTGCAATGAAAACGGCGCGTACAAACAACTGTATAGTTACATGTGACGATTCGTTTACATTCAGAGATTTCGACCTCATTCTTTCCTAGTTCGAGTCCGTGTTGTGTGTTATCATCTTATATCTCTCCATATCTCACACCCCTACCCATGTCTCACTTAGCTATACCCCTCACGACAGTAAGTCAACACGTGATAGTTTAACGGCAGAATTATGCTGGGTTTCCCATCTCTAATGATATCGAAGAGGAAACAGAGAAAATACAAGAGGAATAGGCGAACTGATAAAATACGTAAAAGACGATAAAAAATTGACAGTTATAGGAGATTGGAAAGCTATTTTGGGGAGAGGAAGACAGGAATGGAAGGTAAGTTTGTTGGAGAATATGGACAGGTGCAGAAGGAATAAGAGTTGGTGGAGGGGGCAGGGGGCTTCTAGAATTTACGAAATGTTTTGTAGAGGAAAACATAGGACTGAAGTGATTTTGCCTACGATATGATGCCATATAGCTGTGTAGGCACTGTGTACGATTCAGTACAGAACCGTAGTTCGCGGGAAAGAAAGCTATATCGCTGTGTTAAGAAGAGGCAACTTCCAGATAGCTGTTAAGATACTCACTGACAGCTGTTGGGAAGTTGCCTCTTCTCGACAAAGCGGCGTCTTCCACTCTAAGATCTTAACGCTAAGCTGTACACGTAGATTTACGGGGCGGCTCCCTGGAGAACGACAGTGGCAGTGTGGAACAACTACACCAAAGCCACCGTTGGATAAAAGTGAGTCGAGGGGAACTTGGCGACGGTAGGAACTTCCCCAAGGCCAGAACAACAGGACAGTCATGCATGGAAATTCCGACTCCGTGTTTCTTTGGGAATATTTTCGAGGAATGCAAAAAGTGGCATCAAGTAGACTTATTGCAGGCCTCAAGTTTGTAACGCCACACCCCATTGTTTGGAGGCTGTACAACGGACAAACGATTGGGAGTAAGCCATGAAAAAGATGAGAGACGGTCAGAGAACACTTTCCGAGAGAGTTTATTTCAGCTGGAGCCTTAGAGAGGAGTGGATTTCGTTTGGCGAATTGGAGAAAAAAGCTGGTAAACAGTGCTGTTTCGCTGGATTCCTGAAGTAGTCAAGATGCGTCAACAACGATTACTACTTAGAGACGGTAGTCTTGCCGCAGTGCCCAACACTACTGCTAGAAGCGTCGCGGGTCTTTTCATCCCAATGGTTCGAGGGGCGAGGGTGCAGTCACACAGGGCTGTCACAGTCATCAGTCCGGAGTTGCTGGCAGTCTCCGACTGTTGATCCACAATTAGCTGGCCAAAACGACCGGATTTTAGCGGCGGGCCACGGATATTTCTGATGAATTCTTGAACACCTGTAGACCCCTCTTGTGCGTTACTGGAGACACGACCTCCAGACCATTACCCGCAATTCACAGAACCGGTGATCTGGCCTCTTAGAGCTTGAAAGGGTCCTGTAGCCACCTTTCATTAGTCCGGTAGCCCAATTTCACTAGCATTTCTCTTCCTTTTCCTTGTTTCTCTTTTCTCGTATCTCTCATAGTGGTGTGATTAAATGAATGTGGTTGTGTGTCACGTTGCTAGACGGTGGCGTAGTCTGCTGCGAAAGTCTGCGATAGTCATACAGATTCAGCAGCAGTTGTACAGAATAGCCAACTCTGGTAGTGGTCAAGTAGGCAAAGAGGTTTGCGTTACTTTTGAGAAATCCACCTGCGTTAGGTTGGTTGCGGAAATGGAATCTTTGGGTTTTCCGGGCCACGCGGAGCGTAGAAGAGGCTGGAGATGAAAAAGGGAGGTAGTCTGCCGCCGGTACGGGAAGCGTCCACAGCTCTGCTCCAGTTGAAGAAGGGTGAGTTAGACTGACCGCGTGGCGCATTGTTGCTTGGCGAGAGGAGAGCTGTTAGCTTTTGGTCTCGCTTTTCAACTCTGAAAGACTGCTTTGCCTTGTTGCAGCAAGGAGTGCAAAACTTTGGCAGATTTTCCTTTAGTAAATTTCTGTAGCAGACTTGGATCCGCTGGAAGAGCACCACACAAAGGTGTCGATAAGAAGTGAGCACTCGCTTCTGTATGAATGTCTGTTTGCCTTCAGGTGTGCCTGTATAAGCTTTCATTTTTCTAAATATTAATAGCCTTGCCTTCTCGTAAATTTTCATTGCTTTATGTATCTTTCATCCGTGGAGAGCTAACGACGTGGTTGAACATTAGAGTTTGTTGGGCTACCGTCATCACTAACTGTCCGATATCATGTTTGCTTTAAAGAATGTTAACTGTTCATGATTGCGTGGTGTGATATTGTTGCAACTTGGCCACGATACCTAGAAATTGCATCTCCACAAACCACGTGGGCACGCGGGTGTACTACGAAACGTGTACCGTTTCACGAGTTATTGCGATCAGTCATCAGGCAACAGCAGTTGTATGAATGATTCACACCAATGATTTTAGGTGTAGATTATAACGGTGAATGTATCGATGCTTTTCTTTAATGTCTTAGGAATTAATGTTATCAGGAAATTGTGTATCTGCCTCACATCCATGTCTTAGAAATAAATGATTTTATCCACAATATTCTCTTGTATTCCGAGGTTACGTTTTTGCGCTTAAGCCACTCACCTCGTAGCTTTCCCGTTAGCACATCCAACACGTTTCCTTACGCACAGGTCCAGTGATTAGTTTTCCCTTTTGTTTTAAAACAAATGCTTTAGATTAAGTCTTATTTTCAGGTGTGTTGCTGGGAGCTGATCTTCTGCACAGTGTTCTTGCATGTGCTATTTTATTTTAAATGGTTGATTCTCGTGAACAGTGCACGGGAAATGCTATTAATTACATCGTATCCCCTATGAGCGATATCACGATGTATGCATTTTTATGAGTTTTTGGTCTGTGATCAAACTAATTTATTTTCCGACTCGACCAAACCTTTGATTAGTTGTATGGTTAGAGTCGGTGGCGACCATAATCTTCTCACGTTAATTTCACAATCAATAAGCATTTCCATTCCCAATAATAACTTAATAACCCGTAGAAACAAGTTAGTTACAAGCTGCCCACACATGAGAGGATATCCACGACGTGCCTCGTTCAGGAAGGCCGCGAGATTTCGGCGAGCCGACGGCTGACGCGCTACTTCGGTAGAACGGCGCGCTCACGTCGACCCCTGTAGCCTTTCTCACGCTATTTTAAAGGGACTATTCGGTAAAAAAAAAATTGCCAAGCTCTCATTTGTACTCAGGTGATTCATGTGAGAAAGTTTCCGACGTGATTATCTCAGCAGACGGGAATTAATAGACTTTGAACGCTGAATGGTATTTGGAGCTAGATGCATCGTTTCGGAAATCTTTAAGGAATTCAATATTCCCAGATTCACAGTGTCAAGAATGCGCCAAGAATACCAACTTTCAGCCATTACCTCTCACCACGGACAACGCAATGCCCTACGGCCTTCACTTAACGACCGAGAGCAGCGCCGTTTGCGTAGAGTTGTCAGCACTAACACACAAACAACAATGCGTGAAATAACAGCAGAAATCAATGTAAAGCGTACGACGAACGTATCCGTTATGACAGTGCGGCGAAATTTGCCGTCAGTAGTCTATGGCACCATCGACCGACCGCTCTTGGGCTAGCGACCATAATAGCTGGGACCCTAGACGAATGCAAAACCGTGGCCTTGTCAGATGAATCCCCATTTCAGTTGGTAGGAACTGATGGTAGGGTTCGCGTCTGGCGCAGGTTCCACGAAGCTATGGACCCAGGTTGTCAATAACGCAATGTGCAAGCTGGTGGTGGCTCCATAATGGTGTGGACTGTCTCCACTTGGAATGGACTGGCTCCTTGACTAGAAATGATTATGTTCGACTGTTTTGAGACCATTTGCAGCCATTCATGTAGTTCAAGTTCGAAAATAACGATGGAATTTTTGTGGACGACAATGCGCTACGCCACGGGGTCACCTTTCCCATTGGTTTGGAGAACTTTCTGGACAGTTAGAGCGAATGATGTTGCCACCCAGATCGACCGACATGACTCCCAGCGAACATTTGTGGGACATAAGCGAGAATTCAGTTCGTCCTCAAAATCCTGCACTGGCAATACTTTCGCAATTAAGGACGGCTGTAGAGGCAGCATGGCTCAATATTTCTGTAGAGGACTTCCAACACTTTGTTGAGCTCATGTCACGTCGAGTTGCTGCACTACAGCCGGCCGAAGTGACCGTGCGGTTCTAGGCGCTGCAGTCTGGAACCGCGAGACCGCTACGGTCGCAGGTTCGAATGCTGCCTCGGGCATGGATGTGTGTGATGTCCTTAGGTTAGTTAGCTTTAACTAGTTCTAAGTTCTAGGGGACTAATGACCTCAGCAGTTGAGTCCCATAGTGCTCAGAGACATTTGAACCATTTTTTTGCTGCACTACGCCGAGCAAAAGGAGGTCCGAAACGATATTAGAAGGTATCCCATGACTTTTGTCATTTCAGTGTATTTCAACGTCATGGTCAACTGCCTGTCACTTCGTTAATTGTCATAGTTATTGTGATATTTTGCATGCAAGTAAAACACTGCACGAAATTCGTGTGTGTTGCAATGAGAAACAGGGGTCGTTACGAACACATATGGTGTATATTAGACCATATATTGCTGCATATGAAATTTAGGTAACACACTGAATTTTTGTTTAAACTTGGGAGATTGTAATTTCAATCTCGAGAAAATGGATTGTCCATAGAGCGTTCACTTCCACTATCGCTCGCGCGACAGTGAAATGTTCACCTCAAATCTCACAAACGATTCTAGATATCCAAACGAGATTTTGCCAAATGGCAGCACGCAAAGAAGGCAGTATTTTGCCATATGGCAAGCATGCTGAACTTTCATATATTCTACACGAGTAATTGTAGTGTTTTGCAACGGAATGATGGAACTCCTTAAGTAGTCTATAGCTGGTGAAATGATAATTAATGGGGCTTTTTAACAAGATAAGTGAGGAAATTACACGCTTATTTTATACCGAGATTGTCCTTTTTCATATCCTTTTGACCTGGTGTTATATTATTTTATTTTTTGTGGTGTTTTATGTAGTGTTGCAATATTATCTGGAAGTACTTTGGTTTGTACTGTTGGCATTCAAATGATGTACTGTCAACTAAACTCGTCATTTGCTTAATATGTTGAGTGACGACATCTTGGCAAGCGCTGTTAACGCTATTTAATTATGAGTCCTTGAGTCCATAAAGAATCGCCGTGTGGTTACTGGTTCATTCGCCACGTCTCCAGCGTATTTCCAAATCCACGTCAACGTAGACATCTGGAACTCTATAGCTATTTATGAGAGTGTAATTGTAGAAGAATAATTAATTTCAAGTCTCACCTATTAATCAGTTGAGATGAGCTTATTCCATTAGGCGTTGATTGATATAGTTGTTGGATGTCATGATCGTCAAAATCCCGATCTGGCTGGAGGATCCTGCCCATAATGCTCCAATTGTTCTCAACTGGGGAGAGATCTGGCGTCCTTGCTGCCCAAACTAGGGTTTGGCAACCATGAAGAGAAGCAGTAATACTCCTACTCTGTGCGAGCGCGCATTATCGTGCTGAAATGCAAGCCCAATATGGAATGACATGAAGTGCAATAAAACGCGTCATAGAATCTCTTAGACATACCGCTGTGCTGTAAGGATGCTATGTATGGCAGCCAAAGGGGTCCTGCTATGAAATGAAGTTGCACAATAAACCATCACTGCAGGCTGTCAGGGAGCACAGCGGGCGACTATGGGGTTGGTGTCCCAGCACAGTCCGGAGTGCCTCCAGACATGTCTTCACTCGTCATCAGGACAATTACGAAGTGGGGATCATTACTGAAGATAATTCTTCTCCAGACATTGAGATTCTAGACCGAAGACGTGACTGGAGACACCCGAAACAGCTGTGGGATACCAGTCTGACTGTCGTCCGCCATACAGCCCGAAAACCGGGTGTGACGGTCTGAAGTGCCATTTATTTTCATAGCAGGATCCCTTTGGTTGTCAGTCGCAGCACCCTTACAACACAGCGGTACGTCGACGATATTCTACGCTCCGGCTTTTTACCCTTCAGGGCGAACCATCTTGGCCTTACATTTCAGCAATATAATTCCCTTCCGCACAAGCGATAGTTCCTAGAGCTTGTCTTCGTGCTTGCCAAACCTTATCTTGGCCAGCAAGGTCGCCAGATCTCTTCCCAACTGAGAACGTTTGGAGCATTGTGGGCAGAACCCTCCAACCAACCCGGGATTTTGACGATCTAACGTGCCAGTTGGACAGAATCTGGCACGGAATTCCTCAGGAGGATATCCAACAACGCTATCAATCAATGCGAAGTCGAATAACTGCTTGCATAAGGACCAGAGGTGGACCAACGCGTTATTGACTTGCTCAGTTTATGAAGCTCTTTCTCTTGAATAAATTATCCAATTGTTCTGAAATTTTTACTATTTGTCTGTCTGTACATGGACATCACATCTACCGATTTCCGTCCCATTCGGATAATTCTTCAATAGTGCAGTTTTTTTGTCTTAGAGTGTAAAAAGCCATTTAACCTAAGAGAAAATACTTAACCCCTTAAACACAAAGAAATATTGTTTTGTCCAACAGGTACCTAAGCTATGAAAAAATCATTTCAAAACGAAACATGCAGATAAATTCCAAGCAATTAATGAAGGTAATGCCGCTGCTGAGCCTACACTGTCTTTAGCCATCGCCGCTACAAATTCGTCTTTAACACTGACAGAAAACCAATTGATTGTGACAGAATTGTTTGAAAGGAAATATATTTGGGATGTAAACAGCGAAACCACCCCCAAAAAAATCATTATTTTGTAACATAAATGGTTATCTGTGCAGAAAGCACCAGACTCCTCAAATAAGCTATACCAAATGTTATAGAATGCCAAGCCGTACTTACGTTTACCAAAAACGGGTTCCTAGTACCTACTACAGAATTTATGAAAACATCCAAAGAAACATTTCAGGTGCTCTCACGTCTTCTGCAACTTCTGGTATATGAACTAGTTTGCATCACAAAGCCAGCTTGCTGAGTTCTAGGGTAAGACTGGACGGGCGTTTTTTAACACCACAGAAAAAGTGGTGTATTCATCCAGTAACTGTGGAAGGGCCTCGCAAAGGGAAGATTATAAATATACACGAAAAACTGGAAAAAATATCCAGACTTGTTTTTCGATTATTACTGTACATAAATACAGCCATTTGAGTATTTCATTTCTAAAGTAATGGAAAAACTTGCGCGCAGGGATACCAATATGTGAGATACTATAATAATCGAGCAAAAGCTATCGGTAAGTATTATTAATATAAAATAATAGGAATAATAATAACAATAATAATCAGGACCAGTGCAAACGTAACTGCCACCCCGTGCGAACTGTAAAATTGCCGCCCTCCATTTTTAAAAAAGTTTGTGTAATGTTAAATTCTGTCCGTTTTTTGGTATGTGTGGAAACTTGACATGAAAAGTTAATCCTATGATTCCAACAAATCTAGCTCTTAAAAATAATTTTAATACGTCAAACGAATTTACGATTACCGTAAATGAACATTTTTTACGGTTGAGTACCGATAATGTATTCTGCAGAAAACAAAATATAATTACAACACAGTTTAAACTTTACATGTTAATTTAATTTGAACAATAATGTACACAATATCTGTTTATTTTGCGGTGAACATGATAAAAAACAACACGGTAAGGAACTAAGCAACTGAAAAAGAGGAAGGCAAATCGAACCTTCCTGGCTTTCACTTTCGCAATTTTCTTTCACTCGCTCCGCGTAATTTTATTCCTTTGCAAGCTAGTCCTCGATAGATATTGCTGCAATTTCACTCAAACAAGTTTGTTTCATTGTTGAGCTGAGATGTATTTTTATTAGTTTTAGCTTTGAGAAACTTCTCTCTCCTCTCGCATCTGTCACTGGGAATATTAGGAGAATTCTTAGTGACATGTTAACATTGAGCCAAAAATTACGTCTTTCCACAAACTTCAGAGTCTCTAGGAGAAATAGCGGTCTGACTAAAAGTTCTTTAAAACTGGACGCAAACAAGCTCGACAGCAAAAATTGGCGGTGAATTGAGAGGGTTGACGTTCGTGGCGTTACAACACCCGATCCATTCACTGCAACCGCCTACCGTCATGGAATGAGTGTCTGAGGATGGTCAAAAATGGACCGAAACCGGTTACCATCGAAATAAATGTTTTTGTGTGTCGAGACTTTGTGTCCATTTTTAAAGTGCTTCATAGTCTCTGTTGGACCTGCCCCGGATTTCACCAACTTTGCTGACTCTTGTCTTGCAAAACCACTGCGAGGTTTCTACACTTTTCGTCCACGCTATCAGGAGGCGTATTCTTAAGCTTGCCGACGTACAGAAAATCAAAATGATCATAATGAGACTTCAACTGATTGAATCTCTTGTCCAAAGATGTTGTGACATAACCTAAAAGATAATAGAAGCATCCAATTTTGTAATGTTTCTTTGAATCCTCTATTGTCTCATTATCCGAGGTATAATTAGATCTTCTAGCGCTAATTCTGTAGCCAGTAATTTCGAATTCGTCAAAAAACACACTAACTTTTCGTCTGTTCTGCAGTTTTCAAAATATGACTTCGTACTTTCAAGCATTTATGCCAGTGCTCTGGAGGGGCTTACCGACAACGTTGATGTGAAGCAGTTCGTCGTACCAGATTAACAGAGAAATGAGAAAGGTGTAATTTTTAATTTGATTCGCAAGTGCCGTGGCTTCTTGAGCAATAGTGGCATCGAATTCTTCTGATATGTGAACAAGCGCGTAATAAACTCCTCCAACTTGAAACTTCAGGGGAGTTGGTGCATTGATGATGCTTACCCATCTACAATCGCTCAGTGCCTTCAACGTCAGATTAGGCATGAACTATTTCCCTACATCCGAACGCCAAACGAAGGAATAGAAGAAATCGTACAAGCTCTTCACTGTCGAAAATATGAAAACATCATATTGGAAAGACATAGCGGACTCGTTTACATCAATATTCAGTGAGTGATTGCTACTTGGTACATAGAATATTTTCTTGTTTAAATCTAAAATTCTTTTCTGGATATCAGAATGCTTTCCCTTTATGTTCGCCCCATTGTCATATCCTTGAGGATGAGCGAGGTCATCGGTCTCATCAGAATAGGGAAGGACGGGGAAGGAAGTCGGCCGTGCCCTTTGAAAGGAACCATCCCGGCATTTGCCTGGAGCGATTTAGGGAAATCACGGAAAACCTAAATCAAGATGGCCGGACGCGGGATTGAACCGTCGTCCTCCCGAATGCGAGTCCAGTGTCTAACCGCTGTCATATCCTTGACCTCTCATATTACACAACGGGAGTTTTTCATCTTCCAAGAACTTGAGGACGACCTGCGTCAAAATGGAGCTTAAAGAATCGGGCACTGGAAGAAATCCCAGGAAATGCTCGCCAGTCCGGACACCGTATACCCCTTCGAGTTTTGTCTCCAGGACGAAGCGTACCACAACTGTCCTCCGGTCAACTTTTGAAATGTATGGTTTGTAGTCCAGAATTATACTATGATGCCTTACAGATTTCGTTATTAATAATATGTTGTTGGTTACAGATAACCTAGTAAGATGAAATATTTAGTTCTGTGTTGTCTTTTCGAAGATAATGATGTATCTGTACCTCCTCTCAAAGGCAAACATTGCTGTCCCACGAGATTTATTATCGATATTAAGCGCTGAAGAACCTTTTTCCAGTGTTTGCTTTCATTATTCAGCACCCTTTGATGATGGGCGTCGATTTTTCGTGAATTTTTCTGTCCTTCAGAAAACACGATCCACTTTTTGCGCGAATTCAAGTGTTTGGTAGTTTTCCCATGATTTTCTAGTTAAGAAGCAAGGTGCCGCCAGTCGCTTCTATCGTTCATTGCAAGTTTTAGTGTAGATGACGAAAAACGCTGGCAACAGAAGCAGAAGACAGCAGCCTTCCTCTATGAGTACACTAATAAATCTATATCTGATTTTTGTAGATTCTTCAAAGAACAGCTGTAATGCACAGGGTTGAAGTGTCCGTTGTCTGCGTTTTTAGGACATTCTTCAGTTTCTTTAATGCTTTCGGGACATCTTCCTGGACCTGAGTCAGTTCTGTCTTCAATTTTAGGCTCTCCTTCTATCCTGTCTGCAGTGGTGACTACCGCAGCTGATGTCCCTCCCCCATTTTCCGAGTCGGGTCGCTCAAATTCAGTTCTGATTCATGTGTCGTTCTCTGAACTTACCTCATAAACCAAGCCTTCAGTCGAGTGAGGGCTTGTTGAACATCTTGCGGCCGGCCCACTGTCAGCATTGTTGCTATCTTTGGTGGTCACAGGGGTCTTCTCGTCAGCTCTGTAGTGATACCCTGAAGATGAAGACGTAGCTTCAGTAGTTGCACTGGTTTCTTTGGTCTATTGCTCAGCATTCATCTTTCCACCCATGACGCTGCTAGGTAGTCTCTCTTTGGCTTGAAATGTCATTCTAGTGCATGCTTTTGCTTCTTATTGTCTTCTTCCTTGAGAACTCGTCTTTGCCTATATTCGCTGCCAGACATTCGTTTTCTTCCGTCAGCATGTCTCGATCCAGCCTATAAAGAAACGTTACGTGAAACTAACTGTTGATACCGCCGTTTAGTTTAATATTTATCTTCATTTGGATTTGCTAGTCTCCGTTTTGCCCATTTCTTAAACTAAAAAGTTTAAAAAAGTGGGAAGCAAGCGGCTCTGGTTGAAATAAAGGAGTGATTTCGGCACTGATCTCGTGGAGGTGATTTCGTGGAGGTGAGGAATCCTTTTCTTGTCCTACAAGGCGTCAAAATTATTTCACATTTCATGGAACACACAGAATTTTCTTGTCGAATTACTAATGAGGCCTTCAGAATCTTATGTAGAATGAGTTTCTGGCAGTTTTCAGAAAAAGTTTCTTATGGATTAAAATCACTTAAACTCATACATCAATAAATCACATCAGAGTATTATAGAACTTCATATTGTGATTTATTAATGACGTAACAAGTCACATTTTATGCAAGGAACAGGTTTAAGTACAGTTAACAAAAGAAATAACTTGCTAATACAAATTTAAATTTGAAATTCTACTCAAACAACTAGGTTGTTCAGTCTGAGTTTAGTAAATTTCTTGTTGAAAAAAATAAACTCACACACACAAGGATACATATTTTTCTATCAGATACTTTAAAAAGAGTATTAACGCTCTAACAAGCTATATTCTTGGTTGACTGGAAATACCCGAACCTAGGACATAATTTATTGTTGGAAACGATAGATAGTTCAGCATCGTTCACAATACACTTATTTATCACAAACCACGAGTATACATATAAAAATCTCTTGCTGCACGTATGAAAGATCATCACCTGAGAAAGTTTTGACCGATTTAATTCATTTTTTTTTGTTGCGTTCGTTACTGTCAGGCCAAGGTTTGCTGAAAGAAACTTTTTGTAAAATCCAACGGAATAGTCGGAAATTAGCCTCAGTTATCGCATGAAACATCAGTTTCGAAGGTTTCAAATGATGTGGTTGATTTTTGCCTCTGTTGTGTTCGTAATTGTCAGGACAAGGTTCGCCTGATAGAAAATTTTTGGAAAATACACAGGAAAAGTCCGGAATTAAAATCAGTTATGGAAGACCATCACTTGAGAATGAATTTCGTTGATTTTTTAAAACTGTGTTTGTAATTGTGGATAGTGATGATATTTTTGGTATGAAAAAGACAATAAAAACGTTCAGTTTGACAGATCTGCTATCACGTGTTTTCATAACAAAAAAAACAGTTCACGGTTACATACATAATAAATAAATACAAATGTAATATAAATAGGGGAAACGTTGTTCTCAAAAATCTCGGAACGTTCTTGACCGACTTACTACAATTTTTTTCACGAGATCTAATGACAGGCATAGACTATATAGACTTGTAACATACATAAATTACCCCCATATGTGTAATTTAGAAAGGGAAAGTGTAGTTACTAGCACTCTTGAAAAGCCCTTGACCGATTTACTTCAAATTTTTACACTATATTCCACTGAACATTCAGATTGAAATGGATATAGAGAGTGGTGGAGGTGGTGGTGGAGATGGACAGAGAGAAGGGGGAGTAGGTTATGCACAGACAGATAGGAGGAGGAGGAGATCTACGGAGAGAGAGGGGTAGAAGGAGGAGGGGGAGGGGCAATGAATTTAGGATGTGTATGCAATTCCAATACAAATATAGCAGTTGGAAAGCACTTCCGGGTTCGCTAGTAATTTATATAAAGATACAAAATTCGCAGTCAAATATTTTAGAAGGAATAACCACTTGAAGCTGTCACTCCAATAAGATGTATTCTTGACTGAGTGTACATGAAATAAAATTTGATTTCTGCAAACCAAAAAACCTAATATTATTATGTTAAAATCAGCTTGAATCCCTCTCTTTCTAGTTGTACTTTTGTCCGCCCCGTGAAACGTATTCTTTCCCTACCCATTCCCACGATTTTTTAAAAACTTCTCATACAACAGCGAAGTAAGCGTTAAAGAAAAATGTAGCCTGGCTTCATGCCACAAGAAGGTTCAATTTCATAAATTTTCATCAATATCTTCTGAACTCTCTGTTTCTGACGTAGCGCGTAGCATAGACAATGCGGTTCGCAGTAGCATCTACAGAGATAAGGAGATGATTTCTCGTGGCCACAAGCAAATGTGATGGCGTTCTTTTCATTTTCATTAAAGTTTTGCTTTGTTATTCTGAAATAAAGAAGTAATAAAAGGTAAATAGAAAAATATTAAAGCGATGCACCCCGGTTGCTCATTAGAAAGAACCGCCATTGGATGTAATAATAATAATAATAATAATAATGGGGTGTAAGGCTAGTTCGCGTCCGTAGTAGAATACTACACGTGCACCCTGGGTAACGCTAAATGAACTAGCACTAAAGGCAACCAGATAATACAGATAATCCTGTGCTGGATCTCCTGGTAAACACATCATGAATGATACCGACCAAATGAACGATGAAGAATTGACTAGAGCACTCGGACCGTGCCTCCGAGTCTGCCACGTAAACATTGAAGGCATAAGTAGGAGCAAATGTGAATTTCTCCAGAGAGTTCTCACTCAGAACAAAATCGACGTAGTCGCGATACAAGAGACTCATGCGGAAAACATAGATCAGCTGGCCTCTAGAGGAAAAATCCCTGGATTCGAGATACTGGGAGCCACCTATCACCGCAATTACGGCGTGGCAACCTACATACGAAATAAGATAGAAAATGCTTCCCTGTGTGAGATATCTACAGACAACAACATACATGAAGTTGCTGTCAAAATTGGCGAGACCACTATAGTTAACATCTATAAGCCTCCCGGCTGTCCATGGCCTCCAGAAGTACTCCAAGAATATCCCCACCCTGCTATCTACGTAGGAGACTTTAATAGTCACCTTGAGAACTGGAAGTACGCACGAAACGACCAGAACGGTGAATCCCTGATGAGCTGGAGTGAGGAGACTAACACCCACCTGATTTTCGACGCCAAGGACCGCGGAACATTTCGATCAGCAGCATGGAGACGAGATTATAACCCTGATTTATGTTTTGTCACTAAAAACAAAAACAACCAACCGCTAGCCGTAACTCGTGAAGTCCTGTCTGATTTCCCACATAGCCAGCATCGCCCTGTTATCTTCAAAGTCGGAATTAACATCCCAATCATAAAATCCTTTCCTCGCCCACGATGGAAGTTCCAGAAGGCAGACTGGGCCACCTTTGCAGAAAACCTTGACAAGTGTCTAGGTTGGATACCCCCGACTAGGGACAACTATGACAGATTTGTGGGAGCAGTCATCGCCACGGCTAAAAGGAATGTACCCAGAGGCTACCGGAAAGAGTACATCCCTGGCTGGAATGAGAGATGCGAAGACCTGTACCAGGAATTTACCGAAACCAACAACCAAGAAATCGCGGACGAACTTTTGCACAGCTTAGACGCAGCTCGACGGGAAAAATGGATGGACACCGTGGAGAATCTAGATTTCACTAAATCCAGTAGGCAAGCATGGACCCTACTCCGTAACCTGGGAGGCAGTAAACGTAAAATAAAAGACACCCACCCGATAACCCCTAACAACGTGGCCGCACACATAGTTAGAGCCTCAAGAGCACCAAGGGACAGAACACACACCACGACCGTCAAACGTGAATTAAGATCCTTAAAACAAAAGGCATCGCCTACCTCCGAATTTTCCCAGCCTATCACAGCGGAAAAAGTTGCAGCAGCCTTGTCAAAAATCAAAAGTGGCAAGACTCCCGGCTTCGATGGCATCCACCAGGAATTCCTACTTCACTGTGGAAAATATAGTAGAACATGGCTCGCAAACTTCTTAACAGATATTTTAGAATTGGGTAATAACCCACACCAGCTTAAACGAGCAAAGATTATAGCGATACTAAAGCCAGGCAAACCTAATGACATGCCCCAAAACTACCGCCCTATCGCTCTGCTGAACTGTGTCTGTAAGCTGTTGAAACGTATCATCTACAATAGAATAAGCGGAAAAATTCTTGAAGTGGTACCGATTGAACAGGCAGGTTTTCGACCCAACCGCAGTTGCACCGACCAGATCCTCTCCCTAGCAACTCATATAGAGGCGAGCTTTCAGAAAAAACTCAAAACATCAGTAGCCTTTATTGACCTATCAGCCGCTTATGATACCGTTTGGCGACAAGGCCTGATATTTAAGTTGCTGCGGGTCATACCATGTAATAAGCTGGCCAACCTCATTGATAACATGCTCACAGATAGAAGTTTCAGAGTCATAATGGGCGACTTAAAAAGTGACCAAATGAAGCTCAACAATGGTTTACCACAAAACTCCGTTCTGGCGCCATTGATGTTTAACCTCTACATATCTGACTTACCTGAAACCACTTCTCAAAAATTCGGATATGCCGACGACTGGGCAATAGCTGCGAGAGGCAGATCAATGGAGGCAACGGAAAACACATTAACTGCGGATCTAACAAAGCTGGAAGATTACTTCCGAAGGTGGAGATTACGGCCAAACGCGAGAAAAACGGAGGTGACATGTTTTCACCTCGACAATGCCCAAGCAAAAAGAAAGCTCAACGTTCATTTCGAAAACAGGAAGCTAAACCATAATAATTACCCCAGATATCTAGGCGTCACCTTTGACAGAACCCTAACATTCAAGGAACACCTACGTAATACAGCCGCAAAACTTAAAACTTGAAATAATATCATACAGAAGCTATGTGGGACCTCGTGGGGCTCTTCCGCGGCTGTACTGAGATCTTCGGCTCTGGGACTTGTCTACACAACAGCAGAATATGCCGCACCGGTATGGCTAAACAGTAAACACACAGGCTTGATCGATGCTCAACTAAACTACACAATGAGGATGATATCAGGAACAATAAAGCCAACGCCTTTACACTGGCTACCTATACTGAGCAACATTCCCCCACCGGACCTGCGCAGAGAGAACGCTCTCTTACGCGAGTATGAAAAAGTGCTGAACAACGAGAAACTGCCAATCCATAAGGATGTTCCTGCCCTGGAGATGAACAGATTGCGCTCAAGACACCCCTCTTTAAAAAAGGCAAAAAATACGCATCCTCTCAACCCGGATTATGGCAACCTCTGGAAAATGCGGTGGAGAGAATCTGTGCCCCAAAACCTGCAGAATATGCCATGCATGTCCAACCACCAGGATTCAATTTGCCAAGGAAAACTTGGATGACCCTGAATCGAATTCGGACAAATAACGGCAGATGTGCAGACAGCCTCCACAGGTGGGGTAAAATCACCACCCCGAGATGTGACTGCAGTGCGGACCGGCAGACGATTCGTCACATCGTGGAAGATTGCCCTCTGAGACGTTTTGCAAGAGACCCCAATGAGTTTCTGTCCGCGACTGAAAGTGCAATAGACTATGTCACAAATCTGGATGTTTGTTTGTGAACTTTTGTTTGTTATCTACACTATTTTTAAACACTTTTATATCTACAACTATATGTTACACACTGTGACTACTCTTTATTTCTGTGTCTTATGATTTTTATGTCTTTTCTATATGATGTGTTATATGCCATAAGCTAAATAAATAAATAAATAATAATAATAATAATAATAACAAACAATCGGCCATACTGCTTCACGGTTGTTCTTCTACTTATTACACAAATTCCAAGAAAATTTAACAGATATATCAAAAAATCTGAGATACAGACAGTACAATTCAATTCAATAACCGTGACAGCCGAAATATGGCATTGAAGAATGCCTTTGGCTAAGGCCCCACGGGCATTTTTAACGCAACTTTTACACAATAAACAACGTAAGAAAGGTGGATTCTGTGTTGTGGTATATTACATGGGTTCACGGTGCGGAAATAACACACATTGTCGGACAGGCTCAATCTCAAGGTCGTTCCGCAGACGAATGGGCTAGGCCCATTTTCTTGCGTCGTAAGACGCAAGTAGTAGCGGCTACATGTGTTTTAAATAAGTCAATGCTGTGGCCAGCGGGTCCTGCATTTGCAAATGCATGATATTGGTGATATATTTGAAGATGTTTTTGCTTTATTTATTTTTAGAGTATCTCACATGTAAATTAAATAATGTCGATTTTGTGAAATTTTTATTATTTATTGGAAATGTGGTACCTGCTGGATATTGACCTACTATCCGGTATCCAGCTGGACAGTAAAACCGAGCCAGATAGGCTATATACCGGATAGTTGTCAGATGTCCATTATATCTCTGGTCATGGCTCGCATTTGTCATGCAGTAGCCCAAAAAGAACTACCGATGGAGAGGAAAGGTACTTCGCTGCGGCTAAGTGTGAACGTAGGCGGTGCGTTACGAATGTGCTTCACAACAATGATTGCTTGTGGATAGTATAGTTACCAACGCAGTTAATTTTCTTTTTAAAAGCTGGCATCTGGAGCCAGTAATAAACTTACCCCCTGTTATTGGATCCTACACGTCATCAATTGATTACTGACGGTCATGTTTCTTTGGCAGTACGTCACCTTCCTTTTATAGCAGATATACCAAATATCGAAAGGTATTCAAATTGTTCCTATTCTCATTATTATCAGAAATACATTTCTAACCTTTCCCTTCTTGCACGGTCTAATGCTACATTCACCATAGGGTCAATATACACTAGAGATATTCAAAACTCCTAAATTTGTTATGCAATAGAAAATTGCCCTTAATGATTACCATTTGCTTAAAATCATTTTCAGCTTGCTAGTAAGATACTGTATGAAACGAAACTTTTGTTTTGCTATGAACTTCTTGTATCTGCTATTCCAGCAGTTGAATACATTTCAGTTCCAAGTGATTTGGGTGGCATTGTCTGCAAAACGATGATGAAATTGCACAAGTGATGTATCCGCCGTCCAGGAGCATGATCTCTAGACATAACAGTCATTTATGCATTAGGAACAGCTTGCTGAGTGTATTAATCGAAGGAGTTATGGAATAGTTAATGTACTGGATTCAAAATCGGGGAGGGATAGGTGCACATCCACGCCCGACCATCCACATATTATCCTACCGTGGTTTAGTAAATTGTTTGAGGCGAATGACAGGATGAGTCTTCTGAAAAGGCGACGACCAAATCCTTGCCCTCCTCTTATCCAATCCGAGATTCTGCCCTGTTCCTTGTCGACGAGACGCTAAGATAACACTATATTTCATAGCTACTCTCTGATCCGTTCACACGATGCAGATAATCAAGGGCAATGCAAGCTGTCTTCACTGGAAACGAGCTCCTCGTCGAGGCCTTCCAGGACCTAGGGGTGTCGACCGACCGCCGTCTCATCCTCTGCCATTCAGTGTCATGCGACTGTGGCATGGGGGGACATGAGGTCAACACACAGCACCTCTGGGCGTTTTGTCAACTTACCATACATTGAAAACACTACTTCTCATTCAAACAGCTCCTCAGTTGGCATCTCGAGAGTGATGCGCTATGTACCAGTCCTCCCACCAATGAAAACTCCATGGCAGTACCAAGAATCGAGCCCACGTCCTCCGCATGGAAGCCACTTACGCCGACCACTCAGCTACAGAAGAGGACCTATCACTACTACACCTTGCTCAAAATAGCAGCACGAGATTCTCACTTGGCACACAGATTCTAAAATCTAGTACTGTGATGGGGTGAACTGTCCACTAAAAACAATACCAACTAATGGGCGAAATCAACATTTTGTGTTTTGCCCTATTTACAATGGCAGCAATACTATTTCTGGTCAAAAGCATTTCAACAATTAAAGACATTTTAAATTACCATAGAATAAGATATAATCAGTTAGTTTTATTAAGAAAACAGATTCTGTTTAAAAGACAATGTAGGTGGAACTGTAACTCTGAACAAGAAGAAAGTGAACAATATTTTGTCCATTGCTGTCAGCAGTGCAGCCGTCACTCTATTACTTCCCTTCCATCACAAATGTTGAGTTTCTTTCAATACGCGTTGCATTTGAGCTCCAGGGGCTCATCTTCAGGCGCCTGGTTAGTCCACATCATTTTTTCTTTTTCAATTTGGATTAATACTGACCCTGTTAAGAGTACATGCAGGGATTGGAAAAAAATATGGAAACACAAGAAACACTTTACTGTGGCCATTACGGTCCAGGATACACATTGGCATTCAAAACAGCTTCCAGTCGATTTGGAATGGATAAATACAGGTCTTGTACGGTTTTCAAGAAAATCTTGTACCATTCTTCCTGCAAAATAGTGGCATGTTCAGGTAACGTTGATAGAGATGGTAGCAATCACACACTCTTCTCTCCAAAGTAACACCACAAAGGCTCAATAATTTTGATTGGTGGCCAGGTGAGATGCAACATTCATCCTGACCCTCACAAAACCAGACCAGGATGATGTGAGTTGTGTGAACAGGGTTCCTGCGTCTTGGAACACAGCATCACTATTGGAGAACAAATATTGTCCAATGGGACGGACCTGATCAGCGAAAATGATCGCATAATCCTTGCTGATGATGCAACTTTGCACAGTAACCATGGGGCTTATGGAATACCACAATATGGCTGCCAAATCGTCACCGAACCTCCCGCCACGTTGCACCGTTGTGATATAAACTTGGCCAGAAATTAGAAACAGTGTGAAACAAGACTCATCCAACCAAATGACATCCTTCCATTGCTCCATGTCCATGTTTCAAGGCCTTGCCATAATTTCCTGTTAAGGGCATTTGCATCTCTGATGAGTGGTTTTGGAATTTTCTTTGAAGCTATGGTCCTATTATTTTTCATCAATATCCCCTTCAATGACCGTCTGCCACTATCACTCAACACAAACCTTCGTCTGCGTTGTGATTTAGCGGGCTATGATTTTCTACTGCCCCTGTAAGCGGCGTACATATTCCACACTGTGCCTCTTGAAACACCAAACTCTTCAACTGTTTTGGTTACGGAAGCATCCACCTTACGAGTACCAACAATGTGCCACGTTCAAATTCACTTAGCTCCGTCATAATACACTCACAACAAAGCAGAAAACTGCTCTGACTATGGCTGACACTGGCAATGTATTGAGAACACTGCACAGGTGCCGTTTGTCGTCAGATACAACAGCGCAATCTGCAGACTTGGCTATCGTCTGCTTTATGTTCAAGTATGGATTCCTCGTGGTGTTTCCATGTTTTTTTCCAATCCCTATATGTGTATTGTGACTACAGCTGTTACGAAAATAAGACGAAACAGAAAAATTACTTATTATTACTGGCAGTGGTTATGTGGTTTTTAAGCACGCTACGAGTACGCATATTTACATACATACACGCTCTTTCCCTCTCACAGCACGTTTTTAAACGAAATTGAAACAAGTGAAAGAACATCCAAATGGAAAGATATTACATTTCCATGCATACACAGGTTGTATTAAATCTGTGGCGTTGCGATGATAAACGTATAAATTGTGTCCTGTCGTGAAGATAAGTATAATAAGTCTGTCCCTGTCTCTTTAGTTTTTATAACGTATATTTTGCGGCTATCGGACTTCGGTTTGGTGGCGTTGCTGAGAGATCATGTTTCGTTACGAAATGAATCTGACCATGCGCCTATTACGAATACATGTGTCTCTTACTTTCCACATATCAAAGTTATTTAACAAAGATTGAAAAATGTGACTCTGAAATGATAAGAGGACAAGTCAAATTACTTTGGTTTATTATGCCTTTAGCAAGTAACACCCGTTCCTAAAAATAATTATGCACATTCACTTTCCTTTGACAGTTAAGTTTGTGTAACATTCACATTGAAGCAGCCATTCGTCTGTTGCCTTTCCTCACTAATTAAAAATATAATCACTGATAATGAAAGCCTTTTCATTTGCTTTCTACTGTTAACACATCCACGGCAGCTACCGGTTCTCTTAATTAATTCCAAGCGCCTTTGTGCGAAATAACTGAAACACATTTCTTCTAGAAAATTTTAACTATTAATTTCTCTTTCTGCCAAATTCTTCCTACAACCTATCCTTGGCATAGCAGCATGCGACCGTTCTGAGTGTGAGTTCATCACTAACTCTTCTCCTCACGCCAAGACGTCACGTGACCACTAGCACAGGAGCATTTTTGTCATTCTACAACAAGACAATGCACACTCAGCGAAAAGACGCGGTCGACTCCAAAAGCTCCAGAAGCCAGCGGTAAGTAAGAAGTATTACAGCGATACTTTATGACATCAAAGATAGCAGTACTCCTTAAAAGGTTTTGCAGTTTCTAAGTTGATACAAAGACGATACATTATTATTCATCAATAGAAATGTTTTGCAAAACGGTTAGTTGCGCATGTATCAGTCGTAACCTTACGCCGTAAAATGGTCGCAATAGTTAAATTCTTGTGTTTTAGAAAACACGAATTTTTAAAATTGCTGAAAAAAACTGTGAACGTTGAACTCTTTTCGTTCATTTAACAGTAGTTCTAATTGTTCTAAGAAATCAAGTTTTCTACTATTATTTTCTGTGTGGAGTAAAGTTAGGGTATTGTGGGCATCATTTAGTTAGTGTCTGTTCAGGTAGATGGTTAGCTATTGAGAGTTTATCAAAGTGGTTGAGTCTGAAAGTTTCACTGTGCTCGTTCTACAGTTATTCCTATTCTGCCTGTGTAGAATGCAGGGTGACTGCTGCACTATAATTTATGTATTACTCTGTATTCTGTTAATGGGGCGCTTATGTTTATTGTGTGATATATGTGGTGGCTGAGTTTGTTTGTGGAGGAAGGTATTTTATGTTGTTGTTTATAAACAAATTACTAATTTTTGTGATGCTATGCCCAAGTATGGAATGCTTGTGAGCATTTATGCTGTATTGTATTACGGATATTCAACTTTATTTTACTGGAGATTTTGTCAATCGACTTTTACTGAGTACCAATTCATCATTGCAATTTCTTTGACGATACTTATTTCTCTTACTAGTACTTTTAGTTTTAAAGGTAACATAGACCTAAATGCAACATACTTGTGTGTGTTCAGATGGTATGATGATTTGTGTATTGTGAAACTGTAAGTTGGTTTCCTGCAGATGTAAAAGTTGTGTTCCTGATGTTTGTTAACAGTTGTGAGGACTAAGAAATACATGGATTGATTTGTTCGGTGTTCTGTTGTGAACCTTACTTTGTTATGGAATGAAATGAATAATGTAAGAAGTTCATCAGGTTCTTATGTTGTGTCATCAAATAGGAGAAGTGTGTCATAAATATATCTTATGTAATAAACTATTTTTCAGCAAGTTTATTTTTCCCTTTAAATTTGTTTTGTAAGTGGTCAATTAATATGACAGCCAAGAGGCTTGATATTTTGTTATCCATAACTAGAGACTTTTTTCTGTTAGTAGATCTTATTACTAAATGAAAAATATTTAAGGGACACTAATAGTTCAAGGAAGTCAACCAACTCTGAAATCTCCACTTGGGTTAGCTCTTTGTTTGAATAAAGTTTTTTCTAATAATTTCGATTGCCTCTTTGACAGGTACATTTGTAAACAGATTAACTACATTGAATGAGGCAAATGTAGCTCCTACAGAGATTTTTATATCTTCAATAAACGTTGTTAGCTCATGTGTACTTTCTGTTGAACACACAATTCAAATGTATGTAATTTCCTGAGGATATTATATAGTAGTTCGGTAAATTTGTGTGCTGTTTTATTCTTGGATTGACTATGAGTCTAATTGTGGACTTTAGTTTTGTGAATTTTTGGTTGTGCTCAGAGTTTGTAGATAGTGGGGTTCATTAATGTGAAAATTTTATTTGTTTATCACATGTGAGGCAGTTAGATTTGTTGAGCATTTTCTTTTTTTCTGGAAATTAGTTGTTGGATTATGGTACAGTTCACCAATGTTTTTTCCGAGAAAAATTTGAGAGTTTTACCAGTTTAATCAGTTTTGTAAAGGGCAACAGTGAAATGCCCTGTACTAGCCTTAACAGTAATAACAGCGTGTTCTTTGAGTATATGTTTCAGCAGTTTTAACATTTTATTTCATCGAAGATTTTACTTTTTTCTTTTTGTAGGAATTTCGTTAACATTATATGCTAAGAAAATCTGTTCATAATGTTTCAGTTGGCCAGTCTGCAGCTTTTTTAGTGCTAACTGTGAGGTTAGTTATGGAGATTAAACTTGGGTCTGAAGTTATACTTAAGGCCTTTTCTCAATACAATTTGTTCTGTGTTTGTAAAACTAATATAGGTTTTAAATTTTAAATAATAACAATTTGTTAATATTTAAAATTTTAATTTAAATCTAAAGGTCATGGTCATACAACCAGCTGTATCTCATTGCAAATACAATAACTCTGTATTATTGAGTCCTGGGCATTTAATTAATGTCAATCTTGGTTAAAATATTTGCTATAAACTGACTGCATTTTACCTTAATATACGAATAGAAATAAGACATCATATCACTTGAAGTTTGTTCTTATAGTAATTTATTTATTTATTTATTTTGTTTCGTGCTCTCATGTTATCACCCGTCTGATGAAAAAATTTGCCCTTATATCGACTCAAATACACGTAAAAAAGAGCAAATTACATTTCTGTGAAAAGTAGGCCTAAGCCATATCTTTTCGTCAAGATCTTTGTTACAAGCAACAGTTGTACGGCACATGCTGGATGCTGGCAAAGTTTCACCGTCAGAGTGTAAATTAATATAGATCGTGTAAAAGTGTCTGAAGTGATATATCAACTGGCCATCAAAATCGAAGCAGACAGATGGACACTAACGGAAAAAGCCGACCATACTGTCGCAGTAAGTAAAAAACTAAATTTACATCCATATCGACAGATAAACAATAGTCATGGTGATACATTAAAGCGTGTTACATCATTTTGTCACAGAGCCAGCACCAAGCATTATGGTAGAAATAATGATGTAACCTCCAGAAATCTGAAGATGAACCTGAAGATGTTCGAAAACCGTTCCATGGAATAAAACATAATTATTCAAAAAAGTGACTGATTGCAGTTTTATGTAACTTATTTACAAGAAATTCAGTTGTTGGAATCATTTTACAACATAAGGCCACATCTGTGATACACACACGAATAATCCTTTTGTATATGATATCTATTCATAAATAATAATGTAACATCATCACGTCACCTTAGAAAACGTAACACCTGTGAATATGTGGAAATGTAACAGCTTTACATTTGCGTATTCTTTTACTTGCCTGACGGTTGTTCACATAGGAACTGTGCTTAAAAACTAAGTAACCACTGCTGGGAACAGTAAGTAATTTTCGGTTTTGTCTTAATTTTGTAAAAACTGTAGTGATAATATGCCCCATTGTAATATACTTATGTATTATTAAAAGGATCAGTAAGAAACTAATTTCAAAAAACTGATGTAGACTGATCAAACACCTGAAGATTAGCCCCTAGGGCTCCAAATGTTAAAATAAAAAATACGATTTGTGACTGAAGTCAGGTTTTTCTGTTTATGAAAGAAAGTTAACAATTGGAAAGTGTATGGACGTAAAGTAATACAATTTCTACAGCGTGTTTCCGTAAGAGCGTGCAAAAATGTAACAGGACATAGAGAATGCTCCACTGAACAATTTGTGGCAGGGAATCTGTGGTCGAAGAAGCTACCTTAAACAAATATGGAAGTAAACGTGTCTACCGTTTTGTCTAGCATATTTTTCACCTTACTTACGACTAACATGCGTACGAGTTTACATTTACTGTGCTGTTTACTTACGTGTACGTTCTTTATTTCCTGCAAGGAGCACGAGCCTGATTACTATGAAGTCATGATGCAGGTTTTGTTTGCGTCCATAAGGTGGCTCTGTTGCATCGTATTTACGTTGTCCCATGAGAGAACGTGCTATGAATCAACGACAGACTCATTCATTACTCAGTGCTATTCAGAGACGTACAGTAAAATACGACGGAGCGGTACTGGTACAGTTTCTCAAAACTCACTGAAATGCATCTTGTGTATGGGAAAGTACGTTGCAGTGCTCTCGCTGTCGAAAGGCTGTACAGGGAACGATTTTCTAATAGGCATCATCCGTTACGACGAGTGTTTATTTCTCTCGATCGACGAATGTGGGAGACTGGTGCATTGGAAAGAAGAAACGAGGGATGTAGCAACGTGAGGACTACTCGCACACTCGATTCTGAAGAGCAGGTGCTAGAACTTGTTGCAGCGGACCTCACTACAGGTACTGGTTGAATTACACGTGAAATGGGCGCTGCACGTACTAGGGTGTGGCGAATACTCCACGAACAACAATTACACCCACCTCACCCACAACGAGTCCATGCAATGCTTGCGACTGACTTTGCACCAAGGGTCGCATTGTGTCAGTGGTTGCTTCAACAATGGAATGATCGACTACATTTTATACAAGTCGTGCTGTTTACTGACGAGGCCTCATTTGATCATGATTGGATTACTAACAGCAGAAATAGCCGTGTGTGGGATGAGGAAAACCCTCACGCTGTAGTAGAGTCACACCATCAAGTGTGTTTAGCTGAGAATATCTGGGCCAGTATTGTAGGCGACAATTTCAGTGGGCCGTACCTTCTGCCTGGCTGTCTGAATGGTCACCTGTATTTGAGGTTCGTGCAAAGAGTTCCATCTGAGTTGTTAGAGAGCGTACCCTTGGCTGTTCGTGAGAGGATGAGTATACAACGCGACCGTGCACCGCCTCACTTCAGCGTGTATGTCCGCAACCACCTCAATGCTGTATTTCGTGGTCGATGTCTGAAGTCACTTGTGTGTGGGACCCCACTGGATACGGAGATGGAATTAGTTACCAGAATTGAAGCTGCGTTTGATGTGATTCGCCGGCCGCAGTGGCCGAGCGGTTGTAGACACTTCAGTCTGGAACCGCGCGACCGCTTGAGTTGCACATTCAAATCCTGCCTTGGGCATGGATGTGTGTGATGTCCTTAGCTTAGTTGGGTTTAAGTAGTTCTAAGTTCTAGCGGACTGATGACCTCAGATGTGAAGTCGCATAGTGCTCAGAGCCATTTGAACCATTTTTTTATGTGATTCGAAACACACCAGGGATATTTGTCAGGGTGCGTCAGAATCTTGTTCTCTGATTTCATCCTTGCATTGAAGTTGATGACCGTCAGTTTCAGCACATTTTGTAGGGTACAGTACAAATGGTACGGTCATTGTGTCAAAATGGTACTTGCAGTTAACTCTAACAAATGTAAATAAAAAGGTACACAGTAATGTGATTTCATTCCTATCATCTCCTTAAGCTGACTTCTCTGACTCCAGGTTCCCTACCTCAAATTGTTCGGAGGGGCATCCTCTGTATCCTGTTAAAACTTTGACGCTCTTACGGAAACACCCTGTATAACATTTAGACATAACAGGCAAGTGACTTACGATGATACAAAAGAGATGTGGATAGAGACAATGTGTATGGTTTAAAAAAGGCTAATTAAACGAAACCATTATAATAATTTTTTAAGACATACTTGTCGCTGGTAGTTGTTTTAAATTGTAAACATTATAACTAACTACATCACAGTTCTCCTAAAACTTCGACAATATTAACGTTTGTTTTGTTATTAAACACGTTTTGGGCCATGCAAAGAAAAGAAAATAGTTTTCAGCATTTTGTTTGAGCTTTTCCCTGTGCCAGTATTACTTTAATTCTCTCAGAATGGGCTCTTTCCCGCTTGTCAGATCAAGCTGTTGCAGTCTTCTTGGGTTTTTCTTTCAGGTCAGTTGACTAATACAGGGTGGCGCAGGGAAACGGGAAATTTCGAAATAACGTCATTGCCATGAATAAATTCATAAAACTAGTAATTTATTAACGAAAGTGAATGTATTCAGTATGCCATTATTCAGTATGTCTTTACAATCACAATGTCCAAAAGTGTCTCTTTACTTTTTAAAGATGACATCGGAAATAGTGCTCCCATTCGGCGTTCACACTCTAACAGCCTGTTATGAAAACTCTGGAATGCGCGGTGTAGCAAATCTTGGGGAATAGCAGTGATTTCGTTTTCAATGTTCTCCTTCAGTTCATGGATTGTTGCAGGACGTGTACGGTACACCTTGCCTTTAAGATATCCCCACAGGAAGAAGTCGCACACACTAAGATCAGGCGATCTCGCAGGCCATGCAATGTCACCGTTACGTGAAATAATGCGTCTTCCAAACAATTGACGAACTGCTGCCATCGATTGTCGAGCAGTGTGTGACGTGGCTCCGCCCTGCTGAAACCACATGTTCTCGACGTTAAGATTAAGCTCGTACAGTCTCGGTGTAAAGAATGTTTGAAGCATTTCAACATATCGAGCGGATGTTACTGTCACTGCACTACCATCGTCACGTTCAAAAAAATAAGGGCCGATAACACCATGACATGATACAGCACACCATACTGTGACCTTGGCGCTATGTAGTGGTCGCTGGTGAATCTCACAAGGATTGTCCTGTGCCCAATAACGAAAATTCTGTTTGTTCACGAATCCGTTCAGGTGGAAATGGGCTTCGTCTGATATCCATAAGTTACCAAGGAAATTCGCGTCCTCGTTGATTTTAGCCAATATCTGGCTACTAAACTCCATACGTGACGCTAGGTCTCGTTCATGTAAGTGTTGCACAATCTGCAACTTATAGGGATGGAAGTCTAATTCGTGCGGTATTCTTTGTAAGCTTCGTCGCTTAATCCCTAGCGAAGATGCATGCTGTCGAACGGAGGGGCGAGAACTCTCGATTGCAGCTCTAGCAGCTGCAATGTTCTCTGGGGTACGTACCGTTGGAATGCCACCTGAAGGTTTCTATTTCAAGGCAGATCCTGTTTCTTCAAAATTACGCACCCACGTTGTAATCGCATGCGCAGATGCGACACGTCCATGACGTCCAAGCTGGTAATGCTGTCGAAATGTTCTCTGCGCGGCAGTCGCACTATCACCATTTTTGTAAAACGCTCTCACAGCTACTGCACGTTCCGCACCAGTCCAATTCTCCACGATTACTAAATGGCAATGCGTTCACATCAATTGTGCAAAGTTTCGAACATCTGCCGGCGCTACAGTACTGCCAACTGTAACGTTCAAAATTTCCCGTTCCCATGCGCCACCCTGTCGTTAATTTTCTGTCTAAATTTTTTCTGTCTGGTGCATCACGTTTTGTTATGCTTCCTTCATGGCTTGTTTTACGGCACTGGTTCGTTTCGGGGTTTCAGTATTTTTTTCACTGCGAATATCGTTTAATTCCACAACCTGTCTAGTTAAGCTGATTGCTTCCATTCTTTTAGCACGCCCATAGAATTTTAGCCTGTGTTTTTTCGTACCTGAATACGTCTTGGCATATTTTTCAGTACCATTTGCTCTCAGTTTGCAGCTTCCTTCTTCAGTGTAATTTCCTGATTTCCACTTTTCGTTCTCTCTTCTAGATTTCCGCACTGTTTTTCTTTCTATAAAAAATGAGTCTTTTAGTCCCACAAAGACAATGAGGTTTGATGACTCCATTGTAGTGCCTCATTCTAGTGCATTTAGAGATGCGTTTTTTTTGTTATAGAAGCCCTTTGAAAGCCTGAAAACTGTTTCCATTTTGTGACTAGGAATTTCCGGACCGGTCTTTTGCAGACCAATTTCCTGAACGGTTTCCCCTAAATATTTTATCTGAGAAACTCTCGTGATTTAGCTGTCTTTTTTTATTTTAAGTGATAAGTTGTTGCCAACTTCAAATCATATTTGTAGGACTGCTCTTGCTGTTGTTTCTCTAGGCATTCCTATTTGTTTTTGTGCTCTTTACATCTCCAGACATTAAACAATTAGGTCATCTGCAAAACATAAGCAGTCCATCCTACTATGAGTTCTTCTCAATTTGACTGGTTTGTCAATTTTAGGCTCTGATTTTAGTTTTCGCCACTCTTGGATTGCTTTTCCTGGGAAACAGTTGTAAAACGATGGAGACAGTCTGTCACCTTGTCTTTCTCTTTTTTCAGTTTCAAAATGTTTTGAATTTTCTCCCTTCAATTTCATCTTAATTTTGTACCATTTATTGCTTCGCTAATTTTTGCAGTGGTTTTCGGGTCCAAACTTCTTCTTTCAGAATTTGATAGAGAGACTTGCGGCTTTATTTCAATCACGAAACGCTTTGCCTGGCTTTATAATATGCGGGAAACAGGCACGCTAGGAACTCGTTTGTCTGTACACAGCTGAGTACAGACGCAGACGGATTCACAAACTTGTATCTTCTATGTAGCTGAACTTTGACAAGCTTTCTACCCAGAAGAGAGCTGATGAATGTGCTTCCACCGCTCGGAACAGGTTTCCATCCTCCGTCAACCGGTTATTCCCCCACAGTTGTTGTCTTCCACTCTCCGGAACAACCTTCGTCTCAATGACTCACGAAACACACGATCAGCCAGACCAGATCCTCCCCTCCAATCCTGTCCCTTCCCTCGCGACGCTAGGCATGTCGCTGTTGTTTGCTGTCAGTGCTCGTTAGAAGTCGGTGTTACGCACTTCAGTAAATAGTCGCACATCATTAGGTTGTTCGGTTGTCACTGTGCACTGGCCTTGTATTCGGGAGCAGTGGTTTTCAAACATTTGTCTACCTTCACTGATTCACGTTTGTCGTGATTCATTAAATCACTTTAGGCAAATGCCTTTATGGTCCCTACAGCGAGATCATCGCTCTACCCCAACCCATTATTCTTCAGCTGAGCTTATACTCTGTCTCCAAAGTTCTCTAGAAACGGCTGGAAGTTAATCTGTGCTCTTCAGTTTTTGGGAAAAGTTGGAAGACGTTGTCCCGATACTGCAGTGCATTCAAATATCTCTCGACTTCCTTTAGAGGCGTTCGGTATGTACACACAGCGCTGGCTCAGAACATGATTGTCTGAACTCCATGCTGAACCTTGGCAATAACGTTTCAGGCGTAATTTCGTACCTCATTGCTTTCACACTCGCCTACGGCTACCATCTAGTGTCAGACAAACGCTGCTCTTGTCAATGAAGAGAGACCAATTCCAACTTGTTAGCGCTTCACAGGTCTAGTGAGTTGTACAGTTGTTCTTAACGTACGTATAATCCCAAACTAATCATGTGAGGGCAGATTCGTACTGTCTGAGTCGACACAGCCCTTGGAGAGTATAGCTGCGTGGCACAAACGCCCCAGATCCCTACCGTTCATTGACAGCGTAGTGTCAGTTACTACATCCGACAACGGTTTCCGTGGCGGAATGATATTTTCACTCTGCATCGGAGTGATTGCTGATATGAAACTTCCTGGCAGATTAAAACTGTGTGCCGGACCGAAACTCGAACTTGAGACCCTTGATTTCCACGGGCAAGCGATCTACATCACGTACTAATCGAGGCCACGTCCATTGACAACAACTCCCTACACCTATGAAGCGCTGTGAAATTGCAATTGGTTTCTCTTCATCGAGGAGTACACCGTTTATCTGACGATAGCGCTTGCTGCTACGACATTTTAAGTGCACAACTTCACTGCAGAGAGCAATGTTTAGGTTACTTACAGAAGAAAACTCCAACCAGCGCGTATGCCGGACAATTTCACATACTAGAAATGATAGGGTTGAGGAACAGATTGTAATTTTAGTTCTAGCTGCTGCACTGATCGTTATCTTGGATCTAACTACGGATTATGGTAATAATGCAACAAGCATACAATGTAAAGAATATTATTTGACAATAAAATATAGTAAGGTATTATTTTTTATTTTCGAGTCAATCACTTTTTTATAACACAATCATAACCGGTTTCGGCATTCAAAGGCCATCTTCAAATGTTACGGGCGGCATTTGATGAATGAGTGTTCATGCCTTGTCAGCACATGAACACTTGCTCATCAAATGCCGCCCATAGCACCTGAAGATGATCTTTGAAGGCCGAAACTGATTATGATTGTATAACAAAAAAGTGTCTGAGTAAAAAATAAAATAAATGTTCCTTACAATAAGTCGGTCACCGTCTCCACAAATACTGTGTCCTTTTTTTTTTTCAAAATATATTAACGATCTTTGTACGGATCAATGGTAGAAGAAATATTTGTAGAATTAATACACTCATAGGCCACATACAGCAGATAAGGTACCTTTAACACGGGGTGAGTCAACAAATAAGTCGCAAACGCCAGAATAGAGGATATAGTTTTAAAGTTCGTGCCTACACGTGTCTAGAAGGTGGCAATACATGTCGCGTTGTAGGTAGTTGATACAACATATTCTTCGGCCAATCCTTAATGATCTGTAGTGAGACCAAAATGGCAGTGTGCTAGAAGTATGCACCCAACTGGAACATCGCAATTTTTGTGTGCCGAGGGACTCTCTGCATAGCACGTCCATAGTGAAATTCGTCCTATAAGTGGTTTAACTTTATCTCAGAAAAATTTGTGTTAATAGGATAGAGGAATTCAGCAGAGGACAAGAAGACACAAGTAACAAGCGTCCTGGCCGCGCGCTGTTTATCCAGTTATGACACACTGTTCGCCGTCAGGAGTATTTCCCTACCCCCCCCCCCCCCCCGCCCCTCCCCTCCGCACCACCTACCCAAGACTCATCGGTCTTGTGGGTATCTGTAATTTAAGGGACCAAATACACCTGTTATATCCCGAGAAATCACTCGTTAAATGCGAACACTGTCACATGAATTCGATGTTGCAGGCTTCTCACGCCTTGTCAAGCGATGGGACAAGTGTTTAAATTTACAATGGCAGTGTGTTGAAAAAAGACTATATTTGGGGTTTGGTACATTTGTTTCTGATGTGTCTAACGCAGTTTGTGACTTATTTTTGACTTATTCTCGTGAAATATGAATGATAGTACCAGAAGTTTCACACCAGAATATTGTAATATCTGGATGAAAATGGGACAAGAGAACCACGTGAACGGTTCGTGTAAAGGGTGTAAATAGCCTGCGAATTTTTGTTATTCATCGTAATAATAAACCCTGGCAAGGCGAGTCATTTATACAGGTAGTCTGGATTACAGTATCTATCTACATAGCCAATTCACTTCAATACGACCATCGCCCCTGTTCGGCGTCAATGTGCAATAACCATTCACAGACGGCAGGTGGTAGCACTAGCAGTAGAGGGTACACAAAGCGTCTTGGGGGCACCCGGAAAACAGTGTGGTTCTTGTCGTAATGCAGAAACGAAGCGATTTATTTGTCGTCCAGACATGATCATTGACTTTCGGGTCAAGGGTGGAAGGATTTCCGATACGGTTAAGTTTGTAAATGTTTGGCGTGCCGCGTGGCAAAATCAGGCTGTCCAAAAGCGGTGCCGAGGCAACTGTGGTGCACTAAGGGCCATATATGGCAGGGGTGAAGGAGGGCTGCAGAGATCTGTAAGGGCGTATAGACGGGCAACTTTTGAGCAACTGATCGTTCAGATGAACCGAGCGCCACCAGCAGTAACTCGTCAAAGACCGTTTAGCGAACGTTGCTGCATATAGGCCTTAGCAGCAAGTGCCTAGTTCACGCATCCGTGCTGACTGCTGTTCATTGGGGATGAAGGCTGTAATCTGTACTCCAGTACCACAACTGGACGTGCACTGAGTGACGACAGGTGCCCTTTTCCGACTAATGACGTTTTAAGCTCCATCGGACAGATGGACATTGGCGTTTATGGCGTGAAACGACAGAAAGAAAACACCCCGCAAGAAGGGCACAGGCTGGAGGAGGGACCGTTATGGTCTGGGGAATGTTTCCGTGGCATTCGCTGGCTGGTCTTGACAATCTGGAAGGTTGGTTCAAATGGGTCAAATGGCTCTGAGCACTATGCGACTTAACTTCTGAGGTCATCCGTCGCCTAGAACTTAGAACTAATTAAACCTAACTAACCTAAGGACATCAAACATATCCATGCCCGAGGCAGGATTAGAACCTGCGACTGTAGCGGTCGCTCGGTTCCAGACTCCAGCACCTAGAACCGCACGGCCACTCCGGCCGGCAGTCTGGAAGGCTCAATGAATCAACACAATTATGTACCTAACTTTGGGAACCATGTTCACGCCTACATGCAGCTTGTTCTCCTCGGCACAATGGCATTACCAGCAAGACAATGCAACGTGTCACACAGCTCTCAGTCTACGTGCGTGGTTCGAAGCATGAGTTTATCGTGCTCACCTGGCCACCAAACTTCCCAGATTTAAACTCAGTTGAGAATCTGCGGGACCATCTCGACGGGGCTATACGAGCCATGGATCCTCAACCAAGAAACCTACGGCAGCTTTCCGCAGCACTCCATGGCTCCGCATTCCAGAACCTCAAAAATGGTTCAAATGGCTCTGAGCACTATGGGACTTAACATCAGTGGTCATCAGTCCCCTAGAACTTAGAACTACTTAAACATAACTAACCTAAGGACATCACACACATCCATGCCCGAGGCAGGATTCGAACCTGCGACCGTAGCAGTCGCGTGGTTCCGGACTGAGTGCCTTAACCGCGAGACCACCGCGGCCGGCACCAGAACCTCATTGACTCTTTTCCTGCAGGTCTTGTAGCGGTCCGCGCTGCAAAAATTGGTTACTTGGGATTTTGACAGGTGGTATATAAATGTGACTGGACAGTGTACGTTATTAAATCCCTATCTCGGAACCCTCTACCATTCACAGGCTGCTTATTTAAAGACTTCCAAAGAAACAAAATTTGAGTTTCAATAGTTTGGTAAGTTATTGACTGAATTAAAAAATTGAAAATGCTGTGATAATCTACTCATTAAGGGGTATAATATTGTCATTAAGAGGTATAATCTACTCATTAAGTGGTATAATCTTCTGTTAATAGTTTAACTTAATAAGGCAAGTACTGCAGTTAGAAACTGTGTTTTTGGTTTAAACCCGGATACCGAGACTTCATTCATCCAATATTTGACAATGAGAGGATTTAACGACTTCCAATAACTTTGCACATGTTTTCAAACATTCACGAAACTTTTCTCGGTGGCATCCTCCGTAAAATGATGAACAGAAAAATGCTTATCACTTTCTACATTTTCGCTGTTCATCCCGTCAAATTTCAGTGTCAGCTATAATGTTTTAATTTCTTACGTCTTTACTGCCGACTTTATTTGCAAAACAGTTTCCAGAAAGTATCCACACTAGCACTGAATGATCCTACAAAATTATGCCATTGTGCGCCACGTAGTTCAGCAGATATGACGTCATAAAAATTTAGATGTGGAAAAAACTAGCTTTTGATTAAAATGGCAAAAAAATTCAACGTCGGGCAAGATGTTTTCATTTATTACTTCTTTACTAGTAACTCTATTCGCAACACACTTTGCAGACAGCATCTCTGTATATCACTGAATGCACCTACGAAAATATATGATTGTACAACACATAGGTTAGGAGATATAACGTCATAAACATTGAGATGCCTGTAAAGTTAGCTTTAGCTTAAAAAGGAGCACAAATTATCCAGACTGTATTCTTCAAGTGTTTTATAATGACAGTACTTGGCAACATCCAACGAATTTTAAGCATAATTTCAAACCTTTCCTAAACTTCCTCTGGATTACATGATGAAAGTCAAATATTTAACACATTAACCCATTTGCAGAGCATTTAGACGTTTTATACAAAGGTGTTCAATTCTTTAAAGAATTGGGTGTTTACTGATTTTATATCTCAAAGAAACAGGTAGAAACACTGACAGGCAGAATGGTACACAAGCTGCTTTGCAATTCAATTTAATAAATAAAATAAAAAGGGAATCGTTATGAGACCTGCTGATAAAGCAATGACTCATGCAGCTAACGGTAGAGATATACACCAACTGATCAAGAGTATCTGGAAACCTGTTAGTGGACATTAATATGGTGTGTGTTTATCCTTCGCCTTTATGACAGTTTGAACTCTGCTGGGAACATTTTCAACGAGGTGTCAGTACGTCTGTGGACGAATGGCAGCCCATCCTTCTTCACGAGCCAAGACCGCAAGGCAGTGCAGTTGAACGCTGGGGCCTGGAACGAAGTCGTCGTTCTCACTCGTCCCAAATGTTTTCCATTGGGCTCAGGTCGGCATTCTGGCAGGCCAGTCCGTTTCCGGAATGCTATTGTCCATAAAACACTGCCTACAGATTTATAGCAGGATGAATTGTCATGCGTTTCCTAACTGCTCCTCTACTGTACGCAGAATGCAGTGCAGTAAAATGTATCCACATCCTTCCGCATTTAAGTTTTTCTTAGGAAAATAAGGATACCAACTCCAACCACAAAAGCACGCTTATAGTGTAACACCACATCCTCCGTACTTCCCTGTTGGCACTAAACATGATGGTGCGTGGCGTTCTCCAGGCATTCGTTGAACCCAAACCCTTCCATAGAACTGCCACAGGGTACAGCGTGATCATCAATTCAATTCACTAGTATGTCGTCATCCAGTGTCCAGTGCTGTTACTCTTTACACCACCTGAGAGTTGCTTGGTACTGACCACAGAAATGTGTGGCTTGTGAGGAGCTGCTCCACCATTGCAGCCATTCTTTTCAAGTGCTAACTGGACTGCTGGTAGCACTTTGGAACTTATGAGTGGTTCCTTTCGTTGATTTCACGCAATTTTTTTAAGATATCCTCTGCTATGCTCGATGATCCTTGACTGCCAGTACATGAGGTCTGCCTGGTCTTGTTCACATGTCGTTGTTCCATCGGGTTCCCGTTTCACTCTCACATTATCAACAATGGACTTCAGCAGTTTGTCAAGGGTTGAAATGTCCCTGATGAATCTGTGACTCAGGTGACTAGTCCACGTTCATAGTGACTGAGCTCTGCTGGCCGACCAGTTCTGTTGTCACTGCCTCTGTACTGATAACACAGCACTCCTCTCCTCGTTTTGTACTGGCGGGTTGGTCAATTCTACATTGCATATGGGGTACTCATACTCCTGATACTAGTAGCGAGAAGTGTGCAAATCTGAACTAAAAATAACGTGACCCACACATGTCATCATTGTTGACCACACATGCAAATACATTTTCGATTACTTTCTCGGGAATAGCTAGGAGTGGCATGTGTGACTTATTGGGTGCCAAAACCGCTGCATATTGTTATTGTTGACGATGCTCAAAGAGACATGATGAAACCAACATTATTTTACACCACCAGTTAGGTGTGCACATGCTAGAGCTAGAAATAACATGATGAAAAATTTTGTGCCGAACAGGGATTGGAACCCAGACACACGCCTTTCGTGAAGACCTCGAGAAATCTGGAGTCATGGGAAAATTAAGGTGAAGATATGAGTTCGAATCCATATATTTTGAATATCTCACGTTCAAATAAAATAAGAAATAAGTGCTAAGCGACCTTACATGACAACTGGATCATTACTGAAATAATATTTCTAGTATAAGAAAGCGCAGTGGTGACCGACTTCCTACTTGCCGTGACTTCCACCTCTGTACTGGCGTATCTTAAGCCTCATCTGCTCCAGTCGATAGTGAAGGCACGTCATATCTGAAGTGGATTAGCCGTTAAGCTGCAGCCCTTAATTCTACCCTTCATTTTCGTTCAGAGGTGAGGAGCATCTTTTTGTGTTTATTAAAAATGTTCGCCCGAAGTGGGAATCGCACTCACATTAGACAAACCCAGCTACCCTCAAGCCAACAGACAGCTGAACTTTTCATTTGGCTGGGTCATCATTTTCCCTTTACGGGGTACGCGCTACACAGCACGAAAATTCTCACTGGTTGGAGATGGATTACAGCGTGTTTAATACATTCATTTCCTTGTTCGACCATATCACTATTCATCAGCTTCAACGCTTACCCAATGCATACATTCGACTTGATTTTATAATCACTGAAATAAACTCATATCAAGGCCATGTCAACATTGTAGGATGCGGAAGATTCTACAGGAAGTGTTGCCTTCCACGTGAGCTTTTGGCCCTATATCTGTTCGTCGTCTAGTGTTAAAAGTTGCAAAGTGTAAATGTAAAGATGAGTCACCGGGTTTACTTGCTACACTATTACTTTGAACTGCTACAAACATCAGTCTAATGTAAGCTCAGAGATAATTTAGTTCATCTTCTAACTCGGCAGTAGCACCAATAGCTTGCAAAAGCATGTCCTTGAAAGAGCTCGCGGCTGCCTTCCTTGATCAGTACAATATCCACTCTGGAGTGTCCTCTCGCCACAGCAGGCGACGGCAGCCTAATGCGAACACGTTCGTTGGCTCACACTGGCAAGCATAAAATTATCTATTATTTATATTATTTAGTATTGTAGACTGGTTTTCATCACGAAATATTTTCATATCCAAATGAACACCATGCATTAACAAATGCATTGTGGCCGTTGCCCACACAATATATGACTTGAAGGAAATTGAATTATGTCACTTAACACTGTGGGAAAAATTTACCTGAAAAAGAAGATTGGCGCGTGAGTTAGTAGCTATTTTGTTTGGCGTGGAGTACGCATGTTGCTACAATGGTATTTATAGATCATTGTTTATTACTTGAGGTTACAATTTTTGTTCGTGTGGTGACAGTGAATATTGCATATTTCACGGTTATAAGGACCGTTGTTGAACTGTTAGTATCCGAAAAAAATCGTACATTTTTGACAATTTGTTGTCTTTTAATTTAAAAGAGGGGTGAATGCACGAAACATTTATTCCAGTGTGGTGTGAGTGTTAGAAAATAAGTCATGTTAGAAAATAGTTTTCTCGTTTAAGGTATGATCGTTTGGACGTACATTATTCGCCACATTCAGGGAGACCAATGGACTTTGGTGAAGGACGTTTTTACTGCATACCACTATGGTCCGCGTCACTTTACCCGATAATTGGCGGTTGTGTTGAACTGTGACCACTTAACCTTCGTGCGTCACTTGCATTCATTGAAGCACTAGGCAATACCGGGGAAAAGAAAGAAAGATTGCCGGCCTGGGTGGCCGATTGGTTCTAGGCGCTACAGTCTGGAACCTCGCGACCGCTACGGTCGCAGGTTCGAATCCTGCCTCGGCATGGATGTGTGTGATGTCCTTAGCTTAGTTAGGTTTAAGTAGTTCTAGGGGACTGATGACCTCAGAAGTTAAGTCCCATAGTGCTCAGAGCCATTTGAACCATTTTTTTGAAAAAAGATTGGGGTTAAACGTCTTGTCGACGATGAAATTGTCAGAGAGAAAGCAGAAGCTCAGATTAGGAATGCTGGGAAAGAAAATCAGTTGTGCCCTTTCAAAGGAAAGAGCCTGGCAATTGCCTTAATGCTTTTGAGGGAATCATGAAAAACCGAAATCAGGATGACCAGAAGAGGATTTGTGCCACTATATGTTACATCCGTAAGACGAATATAATGGTTGAACCCTTATATGTCGACGTTTTTTGCAGCTTACAGAACAACCATCATGAAAATTGCTTCGTGGACGGAAACGCGCTTTAAACATGGGGGACGACATCGTTAACGCTTATCCAGAAGGTCTCTGTAGGCGTGGAAACAAAAAAGTGTCTGAGCATCGTCAAACTGTTTTAGATAACAGAGAGGTAATGTGTTGTTGAAGATTAATTTCTCTCTTATTTTTACCTGCTTTTTACAATTAACAAAAGTAAAATTGCTGAAATTATGCACTATACTAACGCTAATACAAATAAATTACAACTTACCATGATATCCTTACAGCCGAAGTCTGGCTTAATTGAACCTAAAGTATCCACAACACGATCATGCATAAACAGTCATTAGTAATATATCACATTCCTTTGAACTTTAAATGATCTCTGCAGTTATGTATCATACTAAAGTGCTAGCACAGTAAGAAAACAAAAGTAATGAAATGTGTCATTGTGATTACATACATAAAGAAACCCAATTAGCAAACTATTGACTGCCACAATTTCATAAATAAAATTGTTTATTCACAAGAAACTTTAAAAATTATGTCAACAGAAGTCGAAAACGTGAGGCATTACTAAGTGAGCAATTCTGCAGTAGCATATATTTCTTGTATGTCCTGTAAGGTGCTTAAAATGTTATTAGGAAGGCAAAGAGTATGTGGTATGCAAATAGAATAGTTAATTCACAAGATAAAGTTAAAACCATATGGTCAGTTGTGAAGGAAGTATCTGGTCAGCAGCAAAAGGTCGACGATATAAAGTCAGACCGTAGTAAAAGTGTTTCTGTTACTGATAAATTAGATATATGTACAGTATTTAAAAATCATGTACTGAGCATTGCTGGTGAATTAAATAAAAATTTCTTGGCTAATGCCTTTCCGAGATTGATGTCTGGAATACTCCTCTGTGATACAGACAGGGAAGGAAATTGAGTCAATAATTAAATCACTGAAGACTAAGGACACTCATGAATATGATGGAGTGTCTATCAGAATATTAAAGTACTGTGCTGCACATGTTAGCCCTATGTTTAGCCATATTTGTAATTTTTCCTTTAGGAATGGCTAGTTTCCTGAACGATTAAAGTACTCAGTAGTAAAGTCGCTTTACAAAAAGGGAGAAAGGATAATTTAGATAATTTTAGACCTATTTCTGTGCCATCAGTGTTTGCTAAAGTTATTGAAAAGGCTGTGTGTGTAGTGGCGGATACAAAAAAAGCTCAAGGAGGGGGCGCTAAAGATGTCTTGAGCTACCTTTACTTTTACCGTAATAAAAAAATAATCAAGTCAGATGCAAAATTTAAGAAAGTTTTATTTAAACATATGCAAGAAAATGCCACCCTATGATATAAAAAAGTTACAATTGTGGTCCTCTTCCTGAAGTGATGAATTCTATGCGCCTATTCTTCGTGGCAAATTGGTTAATATTTCTGGTTCTCAATGTAAATAGCTTCCTATTCGGCGAATAGTCTGTATATATAACGGTACGTATCGAAGGTTCTCTGTGCAAGACAAACAGTAGAATATTTGGGACTTCTCTCGAATAAATGTCAGACAGAATAACATATCGAGATCACTAGAATGGCCGCGACTTTTCTCGTAGGTATGTGTTAGCCATCTATGTACCAGACAGAAACGTATAAAATACGACGAGGTGGACGCGCTTGCTACATATGAAAGTACAACTACTTGATAACTCGATTCAGTCGAGTCGATTGACGAAAGAAACGAACGAATAGCGTGCAGGCTGACTGGCGTGGGCGACGCTGGTGGCAAACGGGCGGCCCCGCAAGGAAGGGTGGTACAAAAGATTTAGAACGCTACGCATATCTTTTGGTTTAACTGGGGCGTTTGATTATGATGATCACAAAATGTTGCTCCAGAACTTGGACTATTATGGAATACAGGGTGTAGCTCACAATTGGCTCACCTCTTACTATGACAACTGACAGCAAAAGGTCATTATTTACAGTGTTGAGAATGGCTGTGATGTGGGGTCTGAGTGGAATACGGTCAAATGGTGGAGGGGGGGGGGGCTGCCCCAGGGATCAGTGTTGGAGCCACTCCTGTTCTATATTTATATAAATGATGTGCCCTCTAGTATTACGGGTAACTTTAAAATATTTATGTTTGGTCATGACACTAGCTTCGTAGTAAAGGATGTTGTGGGCAACATTGGCTCGGTTTCAAATAGTGCAGTTCACGATATAAGTTCATGGCTTCTAGAAAATAAACTAACGCTAAATCACAGTAAGACTCAGTTTTTACTTTTGTGGTAACTTTTTATCATTTCGATACGTTGCTTAGTTGTCATTTGCTCCATCACAAAAAGAAACATCAAACAACAATGCTCAGCACACAAAAGCTATCAGGATACTGATAGGAAGGATCGCAAAAAAAAAAAAAAAAAAACATGAGAAAACCACGGTTGCCAACCGCCATAAGACGTAATGGCGCAAAATTCAAATCCGTCTTTACTTTCCGGACACCCGTTAGTTGGTACGGCAGTGACTGCGTAGACTGAGCAGGAAACTTTTGAAAATTATCAGCTGACTCATACAATGTTTCAAACTTAGTACTATATCATTTTTTCTGCTATTGCTATGTATTCATTCTTAGGAGCTTTAATGTCGCTTATTTTCGCTGTATTTAATGGTGGAGCTATAAGGAAGGAAGCTTCGATGTTCACCATATGCAATCCTCCTGTAATTTAAGGTAGGTGGGAGTAAAGCCCCACGTGGAGTAAAAACCCGTACCGCGTTTTTAAACTGACAACCATCGATTCAGGAGATGACCATCAGGTGACAGGTGTGTCTTATAGTAATTTACTGTTCCGTGAGAAGTTCGTCCCACCAGGTTGCTCTGGAAGTGAGAAAATGAGGTGTGTTTTTTCTACATAAATGTAATTTTTCTGACATTTTATCTGAACATTGGATGTGTAGGCTTTGAATAGAAGAATCAACTATTTACTCGTTGACAATACTGTATTTACGCTTTACTCTCTCGAGGATGTAATTGTGCTAGTTGGTCTCCAGAATCAAAAAATGTCGCATTTGACAGAAAATGGTGAAGTGAGGCAAATCCCAACAGGCGTTTTGGAGTAAATACCTGCAGCTCCAAGAACGTGACAATAATTCTTCAATGATGACCCCGCAAAAAATGACATCCAACCGGAAGATATAATTCCGCGGTCTAAAATAAAGATTTAGAGGAAATGTTCTGGTAAAGCATTGAAATCTGTGTTTCTAACGTCTACACACAATAAAGAACGAATGGAAGAAGAATGCACGGGAAAAGAAAAGCTTCCTATTGAGAAGGAAAGACGTACCAAAGAAAGAAAAGAGCGTACTAGAGAAACAAAACTATATAAGTTAGATTTCATTACATCAGCGCCAAGAAAAAAAGGAAGAAAACAGGTCAAATTGCCAGTTCATTATTCTACAGAGCCAGATTCAGACTTTTCAGGTCATGACAGTAGATCAGATATAGATATAGACGTACTATTGGCGCAGAGGAAGAAGAGCCTAGGCCTCCGAGGAAGAGTTTTTTCTATTATTCAGTGACTTCGCTGCACTAAAAGTGCACGGACAAACCAAAACCTCCATCTGTTTCAAGTGTTTATATTATGCAGTTTCCTGTTTTATCCATGTTCAGCTCAAATGGAGCAAAGACCCACACTGCTGGCCTTTACTCCATTTTGTGCGCTAAAACCCCACAATATTTTTTGCTAAATTGTAAATTTCTCTAAAATTAATAGTAAGAAAGAGTTGAAATTCAGAAGCATTACCGGTAGCAACTCAGTCTGTTACTCCAATTTGAAATTACAGGAAAAATGCCCCTCATGGAAAATGGAAATCTGGGGAGGGGGGCGGGGGGCTACCCACACGTATATTAGCTGTTCATTTAATCCACTGAATAACAGCCGTTACCCAACCAGAAAAGCTGGTAACAGGACGGGTGTAAAGGAGACCACAACAACCTTTGTAGTGGTTTATCACAGTGACGACAAACTAGTTCACTATTAGTCAGCTATTGAATCAGCTACAGCTACCAGGAATCCAGTAATGCACGGTCTTCAACAGCCTAGAATGGCTTTCTGTTGTTTCAACTGATGGTTAAATAGTAATAACTGAAATCAGTAGAAAAAGTTTCACGACGATGAAATTCTTATGCCGTTGTAAGGAGATAAGAAAAGTTGCAATACAGAGTACTTCATGATTTTGGGTTAAAATCCCAGGGTCATCAACTGATAGCTACTCTTGTGAAATATGATACTGACAACGTGGTACGTGGTTCGCTTTTCGTACCACACTTACCCACCATACCTAAGATACTATAAAGGAGGAAGCGGGATGGAATCATGGTGGTAGTCACAATTTTAATTAATACAGTTTACTGACATAATGTCTTTTAAGGAATTTGACAATTACAAATTGTGGACGAGCCACTAGATAAAGCTTTGTAAATACAGTTAGAAACCAAACGTACTCAGTACTCAAATAAACAGTCCCTTAAGAGAAAGTTTTACCACTTCATCAAACTCCTTAAAACCAGCTGGTCACGCTTAACAGTCTTCACTAAAACACCTTTATAAACTTACTATTTCAATCCGTTAAAGAAGCACTTGTTAAAAGGCCAATTACAAACTTAACGCTACAGTCTGGAACCGTGCGACCGCTACGGTCGCAGGTTCGAATCCTGCCTCGGGCATGGAAGTGCGTGATGTCCTTAAGTTAGTTAGGTTTAAGTAGTTCTAAGTTACAGGGGACTGAAGACCTCAGACGTAAAGTCCCACAGTGCTCAGAGCCATCTGAACCATTTGAACCAAACTTAACGTTTCCGGGCACTAATACCCCTCCCTTTATTTTCCCTTATTAAGAAAACAGAATTACTGACAAACTTCAGAAATTCAAACTGCCATTTAGTATTTCCCTCAAAATACATATAATGAAAACAGTTACCAATAAAGGGTGACTTAATGACTGTTCGACACTAGTGCCAAGCTAAGATCCAATTACGTAATATGATAGAACCACTTACATAAAAAAAACTACCGCAGAAACACTGATCTTTAAAAATGGATTTTCACGTGCTCAGACGTGTTAATAAAAGACTACCAGAAAGAGCTGCGCAATGAACTCAGCAGATGCTATGCAATTTAAAGTTTAGCCAGTTGTCAGTCGCTAATATTTAAGGAAACAGGTTCGTATAAGAACAGGTTACATACAATATGTTTTTATATGTCTACCAGCTTAACCCGCCTTGGCGGAAGGAATACAAAAACTGAACTTTGGAAGGCGGCATGTGAACAACTCCAGGCAGTGGCCAGGTTCTTACACACTGCCAGGCCTAGACCTCGGATGACATTTCACTCCCCGCCAAGGCGCTGAAACATTCAAAGGTTTTTGCGCGAATCACAAACACATTCCAATAAGTCTGAAACACAGAAACACTCGGCAGAACCTTTGACTGGATATATGGGTAAGTGTGTAAAGGAACACGTTACACTACTGACAAATTCGCAACTTTGGCCTTAAGCATTTTACACATGGACAACTGTGTTAATAGAGTGCAAGCTTTGAAAGCGCCAACATAAAATAATTTGATTACAAGAAACACAGATCACTAGTAAAAGCTTTCAAATAACGGCCACCATTTAACTAGGCCAACTGAACTCTTCCACACCATCTTAAAGTTCGACTGTGAAAGTCTCATCATAATCCAGAATGAGATTTTCACTCTGCAGCGGAGTGTGCGCTGATATGAAACTTCCTGGCAGATTAAAACTGTATGCCCGACCGAGACTCGAACTCGGGACCTTTGCCTTTCGCGGGCAAGTGCTCTACCATCTGAGCGACCGAAGCACGACTCACGCCCGGTACTCACAGCTTTACTTCTGCCAGTATCTCGTCTCCTACCTTCCAGACTTTACAGAAACTCTCCTGCGAACCTTGCAGAACTAGCACTCCTGAAAGAAAGGATATAGCGGAGACATGGCTTAGCCACAGCCTGGGGGATGTTTCCAGAATGAGATTTTCACTCTGCAGCAGAGTGTGCGCTGATATGAAACTTCCTGGCAGGTTAAAACTGTGTGCCCGACCGAGACTCGAACTCGGGACCTTTGCCTTTCGCGGGCAAGTGCTCTACCATCTGAGCTACCGAAGCACTACTCACGCCCGGTACTCACAGCTTTACTTCTGCCAGTATCTCGTCTCCTACCTTCTTTACAGAAGCTCTCCTGCGAACCTTGCAGAACTAGCACTCCTGAAAGAAAGGTTTGGAAGGTAGGAGACGAGGTACTGGCAGAAGTAAAGCTGTGAGTACCGGTCGTGAGTCGTGCTTCGGTAGCTCAGATGGCAGAGCACTTGCCCGCGAAAGGCAAAGGTCCCGAGTTCGAGTCTCGGTCGGGCAGACAGTTTTAACCTGCCAGGAAGTTTCATATCAGCGCACACTCTGCTGCAGAGTGAAAATCTCATTCTGGAAACATCCTCCAGGCTGTGGCTAAGCCATGTCTCCGCTATATCCTTTCTTTCAGGGGTGCTAGTTCTGCAAGGTTCGCAGGAGAGCTTCTGTGAAGTTTGGAAGGTAGGAGACGAGATACTGGCAGAAGTAAAGCTGTGAGTACCGGGCGTGAGTCGTGCCTCGGTCGCTCAGATGGTAGAGCACTTGCCCGCGAAAGGCAAAGGTCCCGAGTTCGAGTCTCGGTCGGGCACACAGTTTTAATCTGCCAGGAAGTTTCTCATCATAATAATAAAATTTAAATGCCTCTGAGTGCGTCGGTCAACAAAACACAATTACGACCACTTACTTCACAGTACGTACAGAATACGAAGGAACGGGTTCCACAGCTTCACCGCTTCATTTCCAATTTTGTTCCCATCGAAGTCACAGAAATTGTATCTCAAAGCTGCCCATGTCGCCAAAACGCCCGACCAATTTCTCACCACAACATACACTCCTGGAAATTGAAATAAGAACACCGTGAATTCATTGTCCTAGGAAGGGGAAACTTTATTGACACATTCCTGGGGTCAGATACATCACATGATCACACTGACGGAACCACAGGCACATAGACACAGGCAACAGAGCATGCACAATGTCGGCACTAGTACAGTGTATATCCACCTTTCGCAGCAATGCAGGCTGCTATTCTCCCATGGAGACGATCGTAGAGATGCTGGATGTAGTCCTGTGGAACGGCTTGCCATGCCATTTCCACCTGGCGCCTCAGTTGGACCAGCGTTCGTGCTGGACGTGCAGACCGCGTGAGACGACGCTTCATCCAGTCCCAAACATGCTCAATGGGGGACAGATCCGGAGATCTTGCTGGCCAGGGTAGTTGACTTACACCTTCTAGAGCACGTTGGGTGGCACGGGATACATGCGGACGTGCATTGTCCTGTTGGAACAGCAAGTTCCCTTGCCGGTCTAGGAATGGTAGAACGATGGGTTCGATGACGGTTTGGATGTACCGTGCACTATTCAGTGTCCCCTCGACGATCACCAGTGGTGTACGGCCAGTGTAGGAGATCGCTCCCTACACCATGATGCCGGGTGTTGGCCCTGTGTGCCTCGGTCGTATGCAGTCCTGATTGTGGCGCTCACCTGCACGGCGCCAAACACGCATACGACCATCATTGGCACCAAGGCAGAAGCGACTCTCATCGCTGAAGACGACACGTCTCCATTCGTCCCTGCATTCACGCCTGTCGCGACACCACTGGAGGCGGGCTGCACGATGTTGGGGCGTGAGCGGAAGACGGCCTAACGGTGTGCGGGAACGTAGCCCAGCTTCATGGAGACGGTTGCGAATGGTCCTCGCCGATACCCCAGGAGCAACAGTGTCCCTAATTTGCTGGGAAGTGGCGGTGCGGTCCCCTACGGCACTGCGTAGGATCCTACGGTCTTGGCGTGCATCCGTGCGTCGCTGCGGTCCGGTCCCAGGTCGACGGGCACGTGCACCTTCCGCCGACCACTGGCGACAACATCGATGTACTGTGGAGACCTCACGCCCCACGTGTTGAGCAATTCGGCGGTACGTCCACCAGGCCTCCCGCATGCCCACTATACGCCCTCGCTCATAGTCCGTCAACTGCACATACGGTTCATGTCCACGCTGTCGCGGCATGCTACCAGTGTTAAAGACTGCGATGGAGCTCCGTATGCCACGGCAAACTGGCTGATACTGACGGCGGCGGTGCACAAATGCTGCGCAGCTAGCGCCATTCGACGGCCAACACCGCGGTTCCTGGTGTGTCCGCTGTGCCGTGCGTGTGATCATTGCTTGTACAGCCCTCTCGCAGTGTCCGGAGCAAGTATGGTGGGTCTGACACACCGGTGTCAATGTGTTCTTTTTTCCATTTCCAGGAGTGTATAACGGTCATCACGCTCGTTCGGTAGCCGTTGACACTCGTCTCCCAGCGAATGTCACGAGATCTCGAGGGTTACCCGTCGAAGGCTAACAACTCAATCCCTTCGCCCGCCAACCCGGAAGATAAGACACGCGAAAAGGAAATATAGCTTAGCTCAGCGACAATCGATCTCAACGATACATGAACAAAATAACACCGGCGCCAGCTCGCCACGGCTCACAACGATTCATAAGTCCCCTGGCAATGTTGATTCAGTTTAGCGTGGGAGTAGTCGTACTTCCTTGCTTTGTAAATAGCTAGCTATTTTGTACGGGGGCTTTCAATGAGTAACGAAGCACATTTTTTTCTCAGCCAATTTCGGCTGAAAAAATGCGAAATTTGTTGTACGACATCATGGAATATTTCCGCTTCAGCTCCTATTGTTTCATGAAGTTCTAATAAGTGACGGCGCTGTACGTAGCGTTCAAAATGATGTCTGTAGCGAAGGTGCTTTCCAAGCAGAGAGCTATCATTTGAGTTTCGTTTGGCGGGAAGCCAGGGCATTGCAGATATTCGTAGGCACTTGAAGAATGTCTACGGAGTCTGGCAGTGAACAAAAGCATGGTGAGTCATTTCCAGCCAGCCTAACACAGCTGTGACTCCTGCAGTGTTGGAACGTGGGGACACTCTCATTCAAGGTGCTTGACAAATCGCAATCAAACATCTCGCTGCTCAACTAGACATCTTGTTGGTACTGCTGACACACCATCTAGGGTGCTAAAAGGTGTATTCTTCCTCATCCACCCTATAGTCTGAATCTTATACCTTCCGACTTCCATCTATTTGGCCCAACGAAGGATGGGCTACGTGGGAAACAGTGCACGGACGATGGGGAGGTTATTGATGCAGCAAGACGTTGACTCTGACGTTGACCAGTAGAGTGGTGCCATGCGGATATACAGGCACTCCAAGTAAGGCGGCGTGAGGCTGTCGCATTGAACCGAGATCATGTTGAAAAGTAGAGTTTTGTAGTCAAGAGAGTGGTGAATAATACGATGAATTGCAATCCTGAATAAAACCAATCTGCTTTCAGTAGAAAATGTGTTTCATTACTTATTGAACGTCCTATGTATAATTCCATTTACAACCTTGTATTAAATTGTTATCAACTGAAAAGTGATTTAGGCAAGCTGTGAGATTTTCCGTGAATTTAACAAGATGGAAGATCACAGTATGCGAGGTGGACATGTTAGTTTGTATACAACCATTAATAATCAGAAGCCACTATCGTCGCCTGTTTCATCCAGTCTCCCTAGGCTGCATTCGTATCTCCAGAAGTAACTGTCATAATTCAGTAGCCAGAAATGTTAATAAGTACTTGTGTACATCAGAAAACTTGCCACACTGTCCACCATAACTTACAACTATGGAAACCCGCTCCTCTCTAACTTTATTCGCTCAGGATGTATTTTGGGTGGCCTGCCTTATTTGCTCCATCCAGTGCTTTTATATCTCTATCTCTAAATATGGTAAGGTAGTCGTAGGTTCAGTATTCATTATGGAGAGCTGCCATCACAACTACGAAAATCGATAAGGCACAGCGTAACAAATGGTCTTTCGGAGTTACCTGAAGTGTACGATGGCAGGTCCTCTGTTGTTGCGAACAATTTAACACCCAAAGTTAATGCAGAATTTTATCGCGTGCAGTGTCACTATCTTTTGGTATGACGCTGGATGCGCTTTTCATTGGGAAGAAACCACTTTAATAACCGATTTAGTTAATATTGGCACTGTTGCTACAGTCATGGAAACAAGTATTCATACAGTAGGTGGTGACAACCTACAATGGTGTGTTGGGATAGTAAATCACCCACAGCGCCGATGCGAATAAGTACGCTGATGTAGCGTCAGATAACCATGTTCTTGGTAATGAAGGTTCCTGTATGCCATGAATCTATTCTGGGAAAATAAAATACGTTACACTTGTAAGCAGGCTGTTCAAGTTTTCTTATTGGTAACGCCATGTAGCGCTCTGTATGAAAATCACTGGCTGTGCTGTGTGCAGTCTGTGGCTGGTTTGCATTGTTGTCTGCCATTGTAGTGATGGGCAGCTGGATGTGAACAGCGCGTAGCGTTGCGCAGTTGGAGGTGAGCCGCCAGCAGTGGTGGATGTGAGGAGAGAAATGGCGGAGTTTTGAAATTTGTAAGACTGTATGTCATGGACTGCTATATATATTATGACTTTTGAACACTATTAAGGTAAATACATTGTTTGTTCTCTATCAAAATCTTTCATTTGCTGACTATGCCTATCTTAGGGATATGGCAGCAAGAGAGGGGAAGAAAACCAATGTGCATACCGGTGGGAGTCATTCCAGATGTGGAAAGGGTCCTTCCGGATGCCATGAAGGATACAGGATGCACCCATCTGCAGGTGGTCGCTCATGTCGGCACCAATGATGTATGTCGCTATGGATCGGAGGAAATCCTCTCTGGCTTCCGGCGGCTATCTGATTTGGTGAAGACTGCCAGTCTCGCTAGCGGGATGAAAGCAGAGCTCACCATCTGCAGCATCGTCGACAGGACTGACTGTGGACCTTTGGTACAGAGCCGAGTGGAGGGTCTGAATCAGAGGCTGAGACGTTTCTGCGACCGTGTGGGCTGCAGATTCCTCGACTTGCGCCATAGGGTGGTGGGGTTTCGGGTTCCGCTGGATAGGTCAGGAGTCCACTACACGCAACAAGCGGCTACACGGGTAGCAGGGGTTGTGTGGCGTGGGCTGGGCGTTTTTTTAGGTTAGATGGCCTCGGGCAAATACAGAAAGGGCAACAGCCTCAACGGGTGCGGGGCAAAGTCAGGACATGCGGGGACCAAGCAGCAATCGCTATTGTAATTGTAAACTGTCGAAGCTGCGTTGGTAAAGTACGGGAACTTGAAACGCTGATAGAAAGCACCGAAGCTGAAATCGTTATAGGTACAGAAAGCTGGCTGAAGCCAGAGATAAATTCTGCCGAAATTTTTACAAAGGTACAGACGGTGTTCAGAAAGGATAGATTGCATGCAACCGGTGGTGGAGTGTTCGTCGCTGTTAGTAGTAGTTTATCCTGTAGTGAAGTAGAAGTGGATAGTTCCTGTGAATTATTACGGGTGGAGGTTGCACTCAACAACCGAGCTAGGTTAATAATTGGCTCCTTTTACCGACCTCCCGACTCAGCAGCATTAGTGGCAGAACAACTGAGAGAAAATTTGGAATACATTTCACATAAATTTTCTCAGCATGTTATAGTCTTGGGTGGAGATTTCAATTTACCAGATATAGACTGAGACACTCAGATGTTTAGGACGGGTGGTAGGGACAGAGCATCGAGTGACATTATACTGAGTGCACTATCCGAAAATTACCTCGAGCAATTAAACAGAGAACCGACTCGTGGAGATAACATCTTGGACCTACTAATAACAAACAGACCCGAATTTTTCGACTCTGTATGTGCAGAACAGGGAATCAGTGATCATAAGGCCGTTGCAGCATCCCTGAATATCGAAGTTAATAGGAATATAAAAAAAGGGAGGAAGGTTTATCTGTTTAGCAAGAGTAATAGAAGGCAGATTTCAGACTATCTAACAGATCAAAACGAAAATTTCTGTTCCGACACTGACAATGTTGAGTGTTTATGGAAAAAGTTCAAGGCAATCGTAAAATGCGTTTTAGACAGTTACGTGCCGAGTAAAACTTTGAGGGACGGGAAAAACCCACCGTGGTACAAAAACAAAGTTAGGAAACTACTGCGAAAGCAAAGAGAGCTTCACTCCAAGTTTAAACGCAGCCAAAACCTCTCAGACAAACAGAAGCAAAACGATGTCAAAGTTAGCGTAAGGAGGGCTATGCGTGAAGCGTTCAGTGAATTCGAAAGTAAAATTCTATGTACCGACTTGACAGAAAATCCTAGGAAGTTCTGGTCTTACGTTAAATCAGTAAGTGGCTCGAAACAGCATATCCAGACACTCCGGGATGATGATGGCATTGAAACAGAGAATGACACGCATAAAGCTGAAATACTAAACACCTTTTTCCAAAGCTGTTTCACAGAGGAAGACCGCACTGCAGTTCCTTCTCTAAATCCTCGCACAAACGAAAAAATGGCTGACATCGAAATAAGTGTCCAAGGAATAGAAAAGCAACTGGAATCACTCAACAGAGGAAAGTCCACTGGACCTGACGGGATACCAATTCGATTCTACACAGAGTACGCGAAAGAACTTGCCCCCCTTCTAACAGCCGTGTACCGCAAGTCTCTAGAGGAACGGAAGGTTCCAAACGATTGGAAAAGAGCACAAGTAGTCCCAGTCTTCAAGAAAGGTCGTCGAGCAGATGCGCAAAACTATAGACCTATATCTCTGACGTCGATCTGTTGTAGAATTTTAGAACATGTGTTTTGCTCGAGTATCATGTCGTTTTTGGAAACCCAGAATCTACTATGTAGGAATCAACATGGATTCCGGAAACAGCGATCGTGTGAGGCCCAACTCGCTTTATTTGTTCATGAGACCCAGAAAATATTAGATACAGGCTCCCAGGTAGATGCTATTTTTCTTGACTTCCGGAAGGCGTTCGATACAGTTCCACACTGTCGCCTGATAAACAAAGTAAGAGCCTACGGAATATCAGACCAGCTGTGTGGCTGGATTGAAGAGTTTTTGGCAAATAGAACACAGCATGTCTACAGACGTTAAAGTAACCTCTGGCGTGCCACAGGGGAGTGTTATGGGACCATTGATTTTCACAATATATATAAATGACCCAGTAGATAGTGTCGGAAGTTCCATGAGGCTTTTCACGGATGATGCTGTAGTATACAAAGAAGTTGCAGCATTAGAAAATTGTAGCGAAATGCAGGAAGATCTGCAGCGGATAGGCACTTGGTGCAGAGAGTGGCAACTGACCCTTAACATAGACAAATGTAATGTATTGCGAATACATAGAAAGAAGGATCCTTTATTGTATGTTTATATGTAGCGGAACAAACACTGGTAGCAGTTACTTCTGTAAAATATCTTGTAGTATGCATGCGGAATGATTTGAAGTGGAACGATCATATAAAATTAATTGTTGGTAAGGCGGGTACCAGGTTGAGATTCATTGGGAGAGTCCTTAGAAAATGTAGTCCATCAACAAAGGAGGTGGCTTACAAAACACTCGTTCGACCTATACTTGAGTATTGCTCATCAGTGTGGGATCCGTGCCAGATCGGGTTGACGGAGGAGATAGAGAAGATCCAAAGAAGAGCGGCGCGTTTCGTCACAGGGTTATTTGGTAACCGTGATAGCGTTACGGAGATGTTTAACAAACTCGAGTGGCAGACTCTGCAAGAGAGGCGCTCTGCATCGCGGTGTAGCTTGCTCGCCAGGTTTCGAGAGGGTGCATTTCTGGATGAGGTATCGAATATATTGCTTCCCCCTACTTATACCTCCCGAGGAGATCACGAATGTAAAATTAGAGAGATTAGAGCGCGCACGGAGGCTTTCAGACAGTCGTTCTTCCCGCAAGCCATACGCGACTGGAATAGGAAAGGGAGGTAATGACAGTGGCACGTAAAGTGCCCTCCGCCACACACCGTTGGGTGGCTTGCGGAATATAAACGTAGATGTAGATGTAGTTAGCGCCTTCAATAGTTTGAATATTTTATTTAGCTGGCAGTAGTGGCGCTCGCTGTATTGCAGTAGTTTGAGTAACGAAGATTTTTGTGAGGTAAGTGATTTGTGAAACGTATAGGTTAAGAGCATGGTGGCTATGTAGGTAGGTTGTTCAGGTTTTCTTATTGGTAACGCCACGTAACGCTCTGTATGAAAATCACTGGCTGTGCATGGTGGCTATGTAAGTAGGCTGTTCAGGTTTTCTTATTGGTAACGCCATGTAGCGCTCTGTATGAAAATCACTGGCTGTGCTGTGTGCAGTCTGTGGCTGGTTTGCATTGTTGTCTGCCATTGTAGTGTTGGGCAGCTGGATGTGAACAGCGCGTAGCTTGCGCAGTTGGAGGTGAGCCGCCAGCAGTGGTGGATGTGGGGAGAGAAATGGCGAAGTTTTGAAATTTGTAAGACTGGATGTCATGGACTGCTATGTATATTATGACTTTTGAACAGTATTAAGGTAAATACATTGTTTGTTCTCTATAAAAATCTTTCATTTGCTAACTATGCCTATCAGTAGTTAGTGCCTTCAGTAGTTTGAATATTTTATTTAGCTGGCAGTAGTGGCGTTCGCTGTATTGCAGTAGTTAGGGTAACGAAGATTTTTGTGAGGTAAGTGATTTGTGAAACGTATAGGTTAATGTTAGTCAGGGCCATTCTTTTGTAGGGATTTCTGAAAGTCAGATTGCGTTGCGCTAAAAATATTGTGTGTCAGTTTAAGCACAGTCATGTATAATTGTTCAAAGGGGACGTTTCACACTCCTCACGGCCTACGACAGGGAAAAATGTATTCATACAGTGGACTACTTTCAACCAAACAAACGGCTGACGCAACCCCGGAGTGCATGCCACACTTGTGCAGTCGTGTGGTGGGCATGAAGCAACAGCACGTCGGACGTGGGTACCGTGAAACAGCATTCTGCCGCAAGGGGAAGGAAACGACCATTGAGGAACGAAACATCATTGTCGCCCAATATCTTCAACACAAGTCGTATGCCAAATTGCGAACATCATAGGAGGAAGCCGAGCGACTGTGGAATCTATTATTAAGCGATATGAGGACAGACATGTAGTAATAAACAGTGAACGACACGGTCGTCCACAGAAGCTTACAACATGAGAAACAGAATGCTACTAAGAATCATCAAGAAAAACCCGAAAACGACAGCGTCGGCACTATCCGCATATGTACATGACCACTTCCGAAAGGACATCACTCCAAGGGCAGTTCGTACCATTCTCAATAGTTCGGGCTACAGAGCCAGTGTCCCGAGACGAAAGAACTACATCAGCAAAAAGAACAGGAAGTGGCGGATGGAATTCGCGAAACAGCATGTATCCAAGACAGCAGACTTCTGGGATACTGTATTGTTTATTGATGAAAGCAAATTTCATATCGTGCACAGTGATGGTAGGATCTTGGTCTGGAGAAGACCGAATACACACCTCGACAGAAACAATATTCAACCCACGGTGAAGCACGAAGTTGGTGGAGTGATGGTATGGGGCTGTACGTCAGCCTCCGGTGTCCGAAAATTAGTGTTTGTGGAATGTACCATGGACAAAATGGTTCAAATGGCTCTGAGCACTATGAGACTTGACTTCTGCGGTCATCAGTCCCCTAGAACTTAGAACTACTTAAACCTAACTAACCTAAGGACATCACACACATCCATGCCCGAGGCAGGATTCGAACCAGCGACCGTAGCAGTCGCGCGGTTCCAGACTGTAGCGCCTAGAACCGCTCGGATACCCCACTCGGCTACCATGGACAGATTTGTGTATATGAACATTCTCAAACAGAACTTACAACAGGGTGTTGACGCCTTGGGTCTTCCTAGAAATTATTACTTCCACAGGGCAATGATCCCAAACATACGGCGCAAATTGTCCGGCTGTGGTTGCTCTACAACATTCCACACACTCTTTTAAGAGCTCAGAGTCCAGACCTGAATCCCATCGAACACTTGTGGAGTGAGCTGGAAACACGAGTGAGAAAACATGACATCGGTAGTAAGGCCTCTTTGAAAGACGCTCTCCTTCGAGAATGGGAAGGTATCACATCGGAAACTTCAAGAAAATTGGTCCATTCCGTGTCACGGAGGTTGTGAGAAGTATTACATCGGAAGGATATGCATACGAAGTATTAAACATGTTATGGCTTTGTTAGAAGTGTCATTTTCTGTTGGTGTATGAATACTTAATTCCTAGCACAGTAGAGAACTTGGCAGACGTTTTTGTATTTTATTTTGTAAAGGCTTGTTCATTCTCGTTCTATATACCAGCATACCTGCATTGGCGACTGGCCAATGTGTATAGTGGATATCCAATTAGTGTTTTTGGTTTAGTATTGTCAATAAAGGCAGTTTACTTTTCCACGCTCTAGTGTATGAATACTTATTTCCATTACTGTTGAGAAAGCTACACATGTAGCGCGTATGGAAACAACATAAAAAAGAACATGCTTATTATTGTATAGGACTAGTGTAAGTGGAGACATTAATAAGGTATTCATTGCTAACTGCTTTAGGATCCCCCTCCCCCACCTTCCTGAAACGTTACGATATAGCCCATACGATCATTATTCCAGAATGTAATCAGCGGAATGAATTTTGCAAAGTGTAATCGCATGGGTGAAGCTGTTATAATCGAGAAGAACGGCTGTATCCGTGTGGCGTCGCCCCTAGTGAATAATGAGTTGGTCCTGCCTTTGCTCTCTCACGCTGCCCATTGCCACCGAGTCCGCTGCAGCTGCCTCGAAGGTCGCGTAAACAAGTTTGCGAGGTGCCATTTGCAAGATTCGGTTCGCTTGCTCCCGCCAGAATAAAGTGACTTCGGTTCTTCAGGGTCAAACCACTGGCGCAATTTTACGAAAATAAACTACAGATTCCATTATGGAGAATCAGTTGTGAAATATAGGAGGTGTTTTCGTGATGATGATAAAAACTTCCAGGATAAATGGGGAAGGAGAAATAACGCATCTCATTGTAGTCAACCATAAATGTCACTGTATATCGCTGAGAAGAAAGTTGGTTACTTAGCTATTACTCTTCATCGCGCTCCGTATAACCGAATAAGGAACACGTTGAGAAAGCTACACACTATCCGATCAAAAGTATCTGGACACCGTCATGAAATGCGGTATTGACCACTAATGTCGCGAGAGGTGAACCCGCTTGTGTAAAGAGAAGCGGGGAAACTGTGTTGCCATAGAGAACATACTGCGTCAAGAATTAGATAGAGCAGTGAAAGACTTCATTCGAAACAAGGCCCCCGGGAGTAGCCAACATTCCATTAGAACTGCAGATAGCCTTGGGAGAGCCAGCAATCACAAAACTCTTCCATCTGGTGAGCAAGATGTATGAGACTTGCGAAATAGCTTCAGACGTCAAGAAGAATGTAATAATTCCAATCCCAAAGAAAGCATTCGTTGACAGGTGCGAAAATTACCGAACTATCAGTTTAATAAGTCACGGCTGCAAAATACTAATATGAACTTTTTACAGACGAATGGAAAAACTGGTAGAAACCGACCTTGGGGAAGATCAGTTTGGATTCCGAAGAAATGTTGGAACGTGCGAGGCAATACTGGCCCTACAACTTATCTTAGAAGATAGTTTAAGGAAAGGCAAACCTAACTTTCTAGCGTTTGGTATAATGAGCAAGTAGAAAAGGAAACAAAAGAAAAATTTGGAGTAGGATATAAAATCCATGGAGAAGAAATAAAAGCTTTGAGGTTTGCCGATGACATTGTAATTCGGTCAGAGACAGCAAAGGACCTGGAAGAGCAACTGAACGGAATGGATAGTGCCTTGAAAGGAGGATGTACGATAAACATCAAAAAAAGCAAAACGAGGATAATGGATGTAGTCGAATTAAATCAGGTGATGCTGAGGGAAATACATTAGGAAATGAGACACTTAGAGTAGTAGATGAGTTTTGCTATTTGGGGAACCAAATAACTGATGATGTTCGAAGTGGAGAGGATATAAAATGTAGACTGGCTATGGCAAGGAAAGCGTTTCTGAATCTATTAACATCGAGTATATATTTAAATGTCAGGAAGTCTTTTCTAAAGTATTTTTATGGAGTGTAGCCATGTATGGAAGTTAAACACGGACGAAAAATAGTTTATATGTAGATATAGATGTAGAGAAGAAGAGAACAGAAGCTTTCGAAATGTGGTGTTACAGACGAATGCTGAAGATTAGATGGGTAGATCACGTAACTAATGAGGAGGTAATAAATATAATTGTGGAGAATAGAATTTGTATCACAACTTGACTATAAGAAGGGATTGGTTGGTGGGACACCTTCTGAGGCATCAAGGGATCACCAATTAAGTATTGGAGGGTAAAGATCGTAGAAGGAGACCAAGGGATGGCCGGCCGAAGTGGCCGTGCGGTTAAAGGCGCTGCAGTCTGGAACCGCAAGACCGCTGCGGTCGCAGGTTCGAATCCTGTCTCGGGCATGCGTGTTTGTGATGTCCTTAGGTTAGTTAGGTTTACCTAGTTCTAAGTTCTAGGGGACTAATGACCTCAGCAGTTGAGTCCCATAGTGCTCAGAGCCATGTGAACCATGTGTGTGACCAAGGGATGAATACACTAATCATATTCAGAAGATATAAGTTTCAGTAGTTAGTCGGTGATGAAGAAGCTTGCATAGGACAGAGTAGCATGGAGAACTGCAGCAAACCAATTTCTGGACTGAAGACCACAACAACAACAACAAAATGGTTCAAATGGCTCTGAGCACTATGGAACTTAACTGCTGTGGTCATCAGTCCCCTAGAACTTAGAACTACGTAAACCTAACTAACCTAAGGACAACATACACGTCCATGCCCGAGGCAGGATTTGAACCTGCGACCGTAGCGGTCGCGCGGTTCCAAGACTGTAGCGCTTAGAACCGCTCGGCCACTCCGGCTGGCAACAACAACAACAACAAGAGAAGCAGTAAAATCAGAATGGGTCGATCAGGAGAGCTGGACTAATCACTAGAAGTGATCTGAGTAAAAAATCCATCAAGGACATTTCAGTCCTTGAATGCGGCGTAATTCGACTGTTGGTGAGGTCATTGTGAAGTGGGAAAGCGAAGGCACAACCTCAGCTAACCAAGACTAGACAAGCCACATGCATTGGCAGAAAGGGAACGTCGAGCATTGCGGAGAGCGACTGTAAAAATCGCTTGAAATCAACGGAAGTTATCACCCTTGAGATCCAAGGTGTTATAAGCAGGTTAGCTAGCACAATGACTGTGCATAAGGAGCTAAAAATAATAGGGTGCAATGATCGTGCAGCTCCTCATAAGCCAATGGTCAGTGGAAGACAAAACGAGAAATTTGAGTTGAGATACTCTGAGGCAATCCGATGGAAGAGTTTGGGTTTGGCGAATGCCTGGAGAAAGTTGCCTGCCATCGTGTGAAGTGCCAAAAATGAAATACGGAGGAGGTGATTTTTCTACATGGGGGTGTTTTTCGCGGTTAGGATGTGATCCTCTTGTTGCAGTTAAGAAACCGCTATATTCGGAAGCGTATTAACATTCTGTACACTAGTGGAACAGTTTGGAAAATGTGAGTGTATCAATATGATAACGCACCCAGTGACAAAGCAGCATCTGTGAGGCAATTGTCTGTGAACACTAACGTTCCTGAAATGGACTGGCCCACCCAGTGTCCCGATCTGAACCTAGCGGAACACCTTTGGGATGAGTTACAACGTCGAATTCGCTCCAGACGCTATCTTCCAACGTTACTACCTTCCCTGGTTTTGGCCCTTGAAGAAGAGTGGGCTGCCATTCCATCACATACAGTCAGTTACCTTGCTGAAAATATCCCAACAAAGTTCAAGCCTTAAAAAAGGCGGAGGATTGACACACCACGTATTATCTTTGTTCAGATAGTGTATTGTACGGAAGTGTAGGAAGTCAAACTACTCCATTTGATCCGTCCGCAGCTCGTGGTCTAGTGGTTAGCAAAGGCTGCTTTTGGATCACAGGGTCCCAGGTTCGATTTCCGGCCGCGGTGGGTATTTTCTCTGCCAGAGAACTGGGAGTTTGTGTTGTCCTCATCATTTCATCATCATCATTATCTTCCTTGATAGTGGTTATATTGATCTGTGTAAAAAATTTGACTGTGTAACAATTGGGGCTTTGTACGGATGCTAATGACCGCGCAGTTGGGCGCTCCACAAACCAAACATCATCGTCATCCATTTGGTCCAGTAACACCACTGGTCAAGCAGAGGAGAATGTTGATTAGACACGTGTAATTATTTATCAGACCCTGTATAATCGAATAACGCACATTTTGAAAAGCTCAGCTGTATGGAGTTACTTCTCTGCTATCAAGACATTGTGCCTCACTACAGGCCAGGCAGCACACGGAAACACATGAATTCATCTTGTTTATTGAGCTCAAAGCCTTACATATAGCACAGTAGCGTGTATCCTTCGCTCTGACAGACGCCTGCTACTGCTGGTAGCGCAATGTCGGGAGCAGTTAAATGGCTCTGAGCACTATGGGACTCAACTGCTGAGGTCATTAGTCCCCTAGAACTTAGAACTAGTTAAACCTAACTAACCTAAGGACATCACAAACATCCATGCCCGAGGCAGGATTCGAACCTGCGACCGTAGCGGTCTTGCGGTTCCAGACTGCAGCGCCTTTAACCGCACGGCCACTTCGGCCGGCTGAGAGCAGTTAAGGTCAAGGAAGTTGAACGACTGGTCGCTACCCGTGAGCTACTGCCAAGCGTGGAGCTGTCACACTGCCAGAAACGGTCACGTCGAATTTCAGTGAGCACAGACACGGCGGGAATTACAAGAGTTGTACTGTGAGATGTATTTCTGATTCCGGGCTTGTTGAACAACACGCATATTTAACATTGATGGCACTTTGAAATTTTACTATAAAAATTCCGTACTCCCGCCACAAAAATGTGTATGAGACAATAAACGTAGGCGAAAAGTGATTTAATAGGCGTGTGATGGTATTTGCATGTGATATGACTGCATACACTGATGTAGGCAGTGTATACGATACAGTCTTTAACTGCTATTATTGGGAAAGGAAAGTATTGTGTTACTGCAAGAGCAAATCTTCCTGGAAGCCACCAGTTAAATCTTTGTTAGCAGATAGCATACCACTGTAAAAACTTGTTTGTCCTCCTCGACACTGTAAATGTCTGTCTCTAGCGAATCACTGTGATAGGTCGGAACAAATACGCCAAAAAGGCTGCTACAACACAGTAAGTCAACGGGAGTTCTGTCTGTCCTAGAAGGCCCTTTCTCAAATCCAGAAGCAAGTAGCAGCTAGTTCTGGAAATTTCCGATCGTAACGTGTTTCTGCGTTTAGAAGTTGAACAAAGTGGCACCAAGAATACATAGTGCAAGCCACGAGTTTGGAACACTACACCCTGTTGACTGGAGGATGCAGAGTGAACTAACCAACGGGAGTAAATATCGTAAAAATAAGAGCAAGGGCACGAAAAAGCTACGTTCGGTTGCAGACGCTTAGTATACAGAGGGGATACGGAGGAGTCAAGGTGCCTTGCTAGCGGCTCCTGCGTTGCCGTTTGCGACCTTCCAACACCTTTTAGATGATGGCATTGCAGGTCTTCCTTTCGATGCTGAAGTTATCTCTGACAACGCGCTGCAGACCTGTACCGACGATAGTGACAACCTACCACCACTTTTTGAGGCCCGACCTGCTGTAGATCAGAACCTGTAATACCACATAATACGTATCTCTACTGTCACCCATGCAAAACACACTTTGTTGCTCTCTTTAGCTCAGTTAACGTCTTGTGCTTATCTTTTTGTGATTTCTAAATATAAATATGATATCGCCTGCTCATGTAGGAGTGGCTTCCAGTTCGACTGTTATAAAGTGTCTTACATAAATCTGTGTCTTGTGGACGACTGTGAAAACTGGTTGTAGGAGGTATTGTTGGGTTTATATTGTTATGGGTGAATATGAAATTAAGGAAAAGAAGGGGTGAAATACAGTGATGGTGCAAAGCTGAATCATCTAAAATCATACTGACCTGTTATCAAGTTTAACGTCTCCGTCTAATGGACGTCTTACCGTCTAGTCGGACATGTTCTCAGCGCATGAGGTGTTTAGGATAGAACCCAGGACTTTAGTGCAATGTATGGTGATCAGGAACCGTATGTCACTACATCGCTTCACTTGCTGGATATATACTTTCTGTTTTCCCCCTTTACGCAGTCAGGGCCAAGAGATCGCACACTGGTACAAATTTCCTTCTCTTTCGCCTTATATTCATCGTTGCCATCTACCATCCGTCCGCATCCAATGCTGACTATTGCTAGTCTTCATCGGGTCCATTTCTTCACCTCTATGGCCTTCCCGAGGATCCCCTCCCTGTGGGAATGAAAATCAGCAGCTTCCGTGGCCACCTGTCATCTTCCATCCGAGCGACATATCCAGCCCCTTATAGTGGCTTGTTACCGATTATTATTGTTATACTAGCATGTCGGTATAGTTCATCTACTATTGCTTGTGTCTGATCCTCTATTCTCCCGTGTTTGGGTCCAGAATCGACCATAGACCTTCCGCAGTACTTACCTCTCAAATATGAAAGATTTCTGAAAGTCCTACTTTCGGATTCTCCCAGGCTGAACGCCACATGGTTCCACGTGTTGGGCCAGGGTTTAATATAGCCGAATCTTCAACAGTCTCGAAAGACATCGGGACCCAAGCAGTTGTATTATGCTGTAGAAGGATCGCTTTCTACCTGCATCCTGGAGTTGACCTCTGCTTCTCATGACGAGTTCTCCGTGAAAAGCGCTCCCAGGTATTTAAATTAACGGACTCTCTCTTAGGAACGGTCTCCCATCTACAGTGACTGTAGTTCTCCAGTACCTTGACCTTGTCGACGATTTGTAACGAGGCTTTGTTTATGAGTAGCCCAAATTTTCTGGCGACCATTTCCAGTGCACTCATGATTTGTTTCAGTTCATTTTCGGAGCTGCTGACTAAAAAGATATCATTTGCCCTGGCTAGGTATTTCAGAGTATTCCCTTATAATTGGATCACATCGGAGTTCTGATTAAAGATCTCACGAATGATCTTCTCGAGAGCAAAAAAGAACAGGGCAGAGATAAACCATCTCCTTGCCTGAGACCCATCTTAATTTCAGTCATCTGGTACTCGCTTTTCGATTCTCACATTATCGGGCTTTTGACTGAATAAATTTCTTTGGTCACCAAGATTTGATCCACCAACCTTAATTTCAAACACTATCAGACTAATCCCCCCCATGAACCATGGACCTTGCCGTTGGTGGGGAGGCTTGCGTGCCTCAGCGATACAGATAGCCGTACCGTAGGTGCAACCACAACGGAGGGGTATCTGTTGAGAGGCCAGACAAACGTGTGGTTCCTGAAGAGGGGCAGCAGCCTTTTCAGTAGTTGCAAGGGCAACAGTCTGGATGATTGACTGATCTGGCCTTGTAACAATAACCAAAACGGCCTTGCTGTGATGGTACTGCGAACGTCTGAAAGCAAGGGGAAACTACAGCCGTAATTTTTCCCGAGGGCATGCAGCTTTACTGTATCATGGAGAGCTGCATCAAACCAGTCTCAGGACTGAAGACCACAACAACAACAACAACAACATCAGACTAATGTGTGTTAATGACCTATTTTACGGAGGCGTGTCTATCAAAGATGATGTTTAATTCTGCAGTTTAAGTGTTTTGTTAATTATTATTGACAGCTACCCCGGATTTAGATATTTTAATTTGATAACTTCCGACAAATACTTTTGCCATGTGACCAGATTCATTTTTTATCTCCTTTCTAGCAGGGTAATTTAATAGCTGGAAAGCAGGTTTAAGGAGTGTGGCGTACTGCTCCAGAGGTTCAGCGATCGCTGAAATCAAAGTCGCTCAGTCGCTATGAAGGGGGCAATGGCAGGCGAGGAAGAGAAAGTCAGTCTGCCGCGGACCCACCCACCTGGCCCAGGCGCGCCTGCTTTCATCCATGTACAGGGACCGCCTTCTGACTGGACCGGCTCCTAGCAGAACACTACGCGGATTTCTCCTCTGGACAACGGAAAGAGGGACTGCGGGCTATGTGGCCCGTTACCATGTCTGATAACAACAGACATTTGTTACAGGATGACAGTTATTGAACTACATGAAAGAAAACGTAAATGGTTACAAACTAGGGCGTACACACACTTTATTCAACATTTAAAGGTCACTACAGATATTCCGATTTCGGTTATGACATGTTCGATAAGCCTGCCATCATTGACGAGAATGTGGCGCAGACGAACAGCGAAATTAAGCATGACGCGCTGAAGTGTCGGAACATCGATGCTGTCGATGTATGGCTATTTTTAGCTCAGCAGTGGTTTTGGGGTTCTTGCTGTACACCTTGTCTTTACTATAGCCACACAAAAAAGAGTTGCATGTGTTGAGATCTGGAGAATATGGCGGCCAATCTAGGCCCATAACAATGCCCTCTGGGTATCCCAGAGCCAGAATGCGGTCCTCAAAGTGCTCCTCCAGGACATCAAACTCTCTCGTACTTCGATGAGCTCGCATCAACCACGTCTTGTAGAAATCAGGGTCACTTTGGATAATGGGGATGAAATCATTTCCAAAATCTTCACGTACTGTTCGGTAGTCTTAGTGCCAATAAGGAATATCGCACCGATTATTCTGTGACTGCACATTTCACGCCACACAATCACCCGTTGAGGGTGAAGAGACTTCTCGATCGGGAAATTCGCATTCTCAGTCCCCCAAATGGGCCAATTTTGCTTAGTAACGAACCCATCCAAAAGAAAGTGGGCTTCGTCGCTAAACCAAACTGTACCATGCGCGTAATAATTGCATCATGCCTCCCGACCAACCATTCAGTTTGAACGTCTTAACGAAAACCTTTCAGAAGTTATGATGATTTTATTTCATATATTTCAATGATTGACACCCTGTAGAAAGTAAGCTACTCGATATTATGGTCCTAAATGCATGCCAGTGACTCCCAGAAATTCTTAAACCAACCCGACCACCGTTTACTAATCTCACAGCGTTTTTCTATGTCCTTCTGCATCTCATTTCAGTTTAAATTGTGAGAAAGCGGAACGGAGTCTCGTTCACTACTGCTCATATCTTAGGTCTTACAAAATAATGCGAATGATCAGTGCTCTACCTGTTCACAGGTACCACACTTTAGAATAAACAGTGACAATCCCATTTACCTTCGCTTGCTAGTAACGTATGAATAACAGTCATCTTATCTACAACTGACGACTGACATTCATTCATACTATTACAATGAGATGACAGAAATCATGAGACACCTCCTAATACACTGTCGCGTCTCCTTTTGCACAGCGTAGTGCAGAAGCTCGACGTGACATGGACTCAGCAAGTCGTTGGAAGAACCCTGCAGGAATATTGAGCCGTGCTGCCTCTCAGCCGCTCATAACTGCGAAAGTGTTGCTGGTGCAGGATGTTCTGCATGACGTGATCTCTCGATTATGTCCCACATATGTTCGAAAGGATTAACATCGGGCGATCTGGGTGGCCAGACTATTCGCTCGAATTGTTCAGAATGTTCTTCAAACCAATCGCGAACAGTTGTGGCTCGGTGACATGACATCGTTGTCTTTGAACATGAAGTTCATGAAATAGCTGAACATAACCATTAACATTCAATGATCAATTCAGTTGGACCGGAGGACCCGCTCCATTCCATGTAAACACAGCTTCTTGGGGTCGGCGTCGCACTCGAGCCCTACTATAAGCTTTTACCGACTGAAGTCGGGAGTCATCTGACCCGGCCACGGTTTTCCAGTCTAGGGTCAACCGATATGGTGACGAGGCCAGCAAGGGGCTGCAGGAGATCTCGTGCTGTTAGCAAAGGCACCCCCATGGTACACAAAACAGGTCCGAACGCTGTTGCAGAGGCAACGGAAAAAGCATACGAAGTTCAGAAGAACGCGAAATCCCGAAGATTGGCTAAAATTTACAGACGCGCGAAATTTGTCACGGACTTCAATGCGAGATGCCTTTAATAGGTTCCACAACGAAACATTGTCTCGAAATTTTGTAGAAAATCCGAAGAAATTCTGGTCGTATGTAAAGTACACAAGCGGCAAGACGCAGTCAATACCTTCGCTGCGCAGTGCCGATGGTACTGTTACCGACGACTGTGCCGCTAAAGCGGAGTTATTGAATGCAGTTTTCCGAAATTCCTTCACCAGGGAAGATGAATGGAATATTTCAGAATTTGAAACACGAACAGCTGCTAGCATGAGTTTCTTAGAAGTAGATACCTTAGGGGTTGCGAAGCAACTCAAATCGCTTGATACGGGCAAGTCTTCAGGTCCAGATTGTATACCGATTAGGTTCCTTTCAGATTACGCTGATACTATAGCTCCCTACTTAGCACTCATATACAACCGCTCGCTCACCGATAGATCTGTACCTACAGATTGGAAAATTGCGCAGGTCGCACCAGTGTTTAAGAAGGGTAGTAGGAGTAATCCATCGAACTACAGACCTATATCATTGACGTCGGTTTGCAGTAGGGTTTTGGAGCATATACTGTATTCAAACATTATGAATCACCTCGAAGGGAACGATCTATTGATAGGTAATCAGCATGGTTTCAGAAAACATCGTTCTTGTGCAACGCAGCTAGCTCTTTATTCGCACGAAGTAATGGCCACTATCGACAGGGGATCTCAAGTTGATTCCGTATTTCTAGATTTCCGGAAAGCTTTTGACACCGTTCTTCACAAGCGACTTCTAATCAAGCTGCGGGCTTATAGGGTATCGTCTCAGTTGTGCGACTGGATTCGTGATTTCCTGTCAGAAAGGTCGTAGTTCGTAGTAATAGACGGCAAATCATCGAGTAAAACTGAAGTGATATCAGGTGTCCCCCAAGCAAGCGTCCTGGGACCTCTGCTGTTCCTGATCTATATAAATGACCTGGGTGACAATCTGAGCAGTTCTCTTAGGTTGTTCGCAGATGATGCTGTAATTTACCGTCTAGTAAGGTCATCCGAAGACCAGTAGAAAAGATTGCTGTATGGTGTGGCAGGTGGCAATTGACACTAAATAACGAAAAGTGTGAGGTGATGCACATGAGTTCCAAAAGAAATCCGTTGAAATTCGATTACTCGATAAATAGTACAATTCTCAAGGCTGTCAATTCAACTAAGTACCTGGGTGTTAAAATTACGAACAACTTCAGTTGGAAAGACCACATAGATAATGTTGTGGGGAAGACGAAGGTTGCGTTTCATTGGCAGGACACTTAGAAGATGCAACAAGTCCACTAAAGAGACAGCTTACACTACACTCGTTCGTCCTCTGTTAGAATATTGCTGCGCGGTGTGGGATCCTTACCAGGTGGGATTGACGGAGGACATCGAAAGGGTGCAAAAAAGGGCAGCTCGTTTTGTATTATCACGTAATAGGGGAGAGAGTGTGGCAGATACGATAAGCGAATTAGGATGGAAGTCATTAAAGCAAAGACGTTTTTCGTCGCGGCGAGATCTACTTACGAAATTTCAGTCACCAACTTTCTCTTCCGAATGCGAAAATATTTTGTTGAGCCCAACCTACATAGGTAGGAATGATCATCAAAATAAAATAAGAGAAATCAGAGCTCGAACAGAAAGGTTTAGGTGTTCGTTTTTCCCGCGCGCTGTTCGGGAGTGGAATGGTAGAGAGATAGTATGATTGTGGTTCGACGAACCCTCTGCCAAGCACTTAAATGTGAATTGCAGAGTAGTCATGTAGATGTAGATGTAGATCGTCTGCTGCCGTAGCCCATTAACGGCAATTTCGCTACACATCCCTAACGGATGCGTTCGTCGTAAGTCCCACATTGATTTCTGCGGTTATTTCACGAGGTGTTCTTTGTTAGCACTTACAGCTCTACGCAAACATCGCTGCTCTCGATCGTTAAGTGAAGGCTTTTGTCCGTGGTGAGAAGTAATGCCTGAAACTCGTTATTTTCGGCACACTCTTGACGTTGGAATATCCTATGCGTCTACCTGCAACTGTCATTCCACGTTCGGAGTCTTTTAATTCCCGTCGTGCGGCAATAATCACGTCGGAAAGCTGCTTTCATTTACCTGCGGGGACCGCGTTCTCAGTGGATTGACTCCTAGTAGAACATCACGTATGTTTCTCTTCTGGACAACGAAAAGAGTGACTGTGGCTTCTATAGCCGGTTACCACGCCTGAAAACATTAGATGCAAGTTAGGAAATAGTGTTCTCAACATTTTGATCTTGACTGCACGTCAGTAACTTCCAGAATTTCTTAAAGTAACCTGAATACAATTTACTAACTTTACAGCTTGTTTCTATGTCCTTCTAAACCTCATTTCAGTTTAAAATGTGGTAAAGCGGAACAGAGTCACATTCACTACTGTCAATATCTTACATCCTACAAAAACATGGAAACGCTCTATGCTCTGCCTGTACTCAGGTACTACACTCTAGAGTGAACAATGATATAATCTCTACTTGCTTTCGCTTGCTAGTTACATATGAATAATAGTGATTTTATTTAGGATGGCTATTAAAAGTATCTTCCTTTATCACTTACTACAATCGAACCCGTGGTCTGGGGATAATGTCTTTGATTCATAATCAAAACATCCTCGGTCCTGGGTTCGAAACCCTCCACTGTTTAAATATTGGCTAATAATCAGCACTGGCGGCCGAAGACTTCCAGTATAGGAAGTCACCCTCATTTTGCCAACCGCCTTTGTCTAAGTCTAAGAGGGCGGAGGAGCGGACGGAGATTCAGGGCACTCTCTTGCCCTTGGGGTGGGAAACTGCCCCTAAAGGCGGAAGAATCAGCAATGATAAACGGCATGTGGATGCAGAAGGCAATGGAAATCACTGCATTAAAGACACACAACGTGTATCCACAGGACATGCGGCCTGTAATTAGAAGTCATGATGAGCTCTCCATTGGCAAAAGATCCGAAGTAGTTCCCCATTCGGACCTCCGGGAGGGGACTGTCAATGGAGAGGTGACCATGAGAAAAAGATTGAATAATCAATGAAACGCTAAAGTTCTACGAGTCGGGGCATGGAACGTCAGAAGCTTTAATGTGGTAGGGAAGCTACAAAACCTGAAAAGGGAAATGCAGAGGCTCAATCTAGATATAGTAGGGCTCAGTGAAGTGAAATGGACAGAAGACAACGATTTCTGGTCAGATGAGTATAGAGTAATATCAACAGCAGCAGAAAATGGTATAACGCGAGTTCAGTGATAGGGTTGCTCTTATCAGAATCGACAGCAAATCAATGCCGACAACGATAGTTCAGGTATACATGCCGACGTCGCAAGCTGAAGATGAAGGGAAGGAGAAAGTATATGAGGATATTGAACGTGTAAAACAACATGCAAAGGGAGATGAAAATCTAATAGTCCTGGGAAACTGGAATGCAGTTGTAGGGGAACGAGCAGAAGAAAAGGTTACAGGAGAATACGGGCTTGGGAAAAGGAATGAGAGAGGGGAGAGACTAATTGAGTTCTGTAATAAATTTCAGCTTGTAATAGCTGATACTCTGTTCAGAAATCACAAGAGGAGGAGGTATACTTGGAAAGGGCCAGGTGATACGGGAAGATTTCAGTTAGATCACATGACAGTCAGACAGAGATTCCGAAATCAGATTCTGGATTGTAAGGGGTATCCAGGAGTAGATACAGACTCAATTCACAATGTAGTTGTGTTTGTTGAAGAGTAGGCCAAAGTTTAAGAGATTAGTCAGGAAGAATAAATACGAAAAGAAATGGGATACGGAAGTACTAACGAATGATGAGATATACTTAAAGTTCTCAAAGGCTATAGATAAAGCAATAAAGAACAGACCAGTAGGCAGTACAGTTGAAGAGGAATGGACATCTCTAAAAAGGGCAATCACAGAAGCTGGAAAGAAAAACATAGGCACAAAGAATGTAACTGCAATGAAACCTTGGGTACCAGAAGAAATACTTCAGCTGATCGATGTTAGAAGGAAGTACAAAGATGTTCATGGAAATTCAGGAATACAGAAATACAAGTCGCAGAGGTACTAAATAAATAGGAAGTGCAGGGAAGCTAAGACGAAATGGCTGCATGAAAAATGTGAAGAAATCGAAAATGAAATGATAGTCGGAAGGAATGACTGAGCATATAAGAAAGTCAAATTAAGCTTTTGCTGAAATTAAAAGCAAGGGTGGTAACATGAAGAGTGCAACCGGAACTCCATTGTTAAATGCAAAGGAGAGAGCGGATAGGTGGAAAGAGTGCATTGAATGGCTCTATGAGGGGGAAATTTGTGTGATGTGATAGAAGAAGAAACAGATGTCTAGTTAGAGGAGATAGGGGATACAGTATTAGAATCAGAATTTAAGAGACCTTCGGAGGATTTAAGATCTAATAAGGCTGAACAGATCGATAACATTCCATCAGAGTTTCTAAAATCATTAGGGGAAGTGGCAACAAAACTACTATTCACGTTGGTGTGTAGAATGTATGATTCTGGCAATATACCGTCTGATTTTTGGAAACATATCATCCACACAATTCTGAAGACTGCAAGAGCCAAGTGCGAGAATTATCGCACAATCACCGTAACTGCTCACGCATCCAAGTAGCTGACAAGAGTAATATACAGAAGAATGGTGTTATATCCTAGCCAGTAATGCCACCCGAGCCCGCTGCCAAAAGGTTGGCAGCATCAAAGTCCGGACGCCGTCCGCATAAGCAGCGCCAGCGAGACAGCAAATCGCCGCAAGTCTGCGCGCGCCACCGCTGGCTTCTGGCTTCTTAAGCGCTGGAGTCGCGAGCGCTAGGAGTTCTGTATTCGCCGCTCAGTTGTATACTCGCCACCGAATTGTGTACTTACTAGTCAGTTGTGTGTTCATCGCAGCAGAGTTGTTGTTTGTCGTCAGCCGACGCTGACCTAGCCGCTCCGACTCGAACTAGACAGATTTCTGTAGACACGAAGTTCACCACTGTGTTTCTGTATCTTCGTTAATAAAGATAAGTACCGACTTTTATTTAATCAGAGTGTTTGCGTTTTCATCTTTCTGTTTACTGTTCCAGCGGACCGGTCGGCCCGCTATTAAAAGTGTGGCGGTGACTTCGTAAGCCGTTTCTACAGCGAATTGTTTGTCGCTACGAACACCGCCACAAAAAATGGAAAAGAAAAATGAGGATGTATTAGATGACGATCAGTTTGGCTTTAGGAAAGGAGAATCAATTCTGACATTGCTGTTGATAATGGAAGCAAGACTAAAGAAAAATCAAGACAAGTTAATTGGATTTTTTGACCTATAAAAAGCGTCCTACAACGCAAAATGGTGTAAGATGTTCGAAATTCTGAGAAAAATAGGGGTAAGCTGCAGGGAGAGACGGGTAACGTACAATACGTACAAGAGCCAAGAGGGAGTAATAAGAGTGGTCGACCAAGGACGAAGTGCTCGGATTAGAAAGGGTATAAGACAGAGATGTAGTTTTTCTCCCCTACTGTTCAATCTGTATATCGAAGAAGCTATGATGTAAATAAAAGAAAAGTTCAGGAGATAAATTAAAATTCAAGGTGAAAGGGTATCCACGATAAGATTCGCTGGTGCCATTGCTATCCTAAGTGAAAGTGATCTGCTGAAAAGAATGGACAGTCTGATGAGTACAGAATATGGATTGAGAGTAAATCGGAGAAAGACGAAAGTAATGGGAAGTAGCAGAAATGAGAATAGCGAGAAATTTATCAGGACTGATGATCACGACGTAGATGAAGTTAAGAAATTCTGCTATCTAGGTAGCAAACTAACCAATGACGGACAAGGCAAGGAGGACACAAAAAGCAGACCAGCACTGGCAGAAAGGGCATTTCTGGCCAAGAAATGTCTACTAATGTCAAACATAGGCCTTAATTTGAGGAACAAATTTCTGAGAATATACGTTTGGAGTACGCGCAGCATTGTATGGTAGTGAAACATGGACCTTCGGAAAAACCGGAACAGAAGAGAATCGAAGCATTTGAGACGTTTTTGTGTTTTGCTAGCGCTGCTTTGTTCTTGTTTCGTTTCTTATGATGAAAAGTTTAAACGAATGTTGAAAATTAGGTGGACTGATAAGGTAAGGAATGCGGACTTTCTGCACCGAATCGGTGAGGAAAGGAATATGTGGAAAACACTGACAAGGAGAAGCAACAGGATGATAGGACATCTATTAAGGCATGAGGTAATTATTTTCATGGTACTAGAGGGAGTTGTAGAGGGTAAACACTGTAGAGGAAGACAGAGATTAAATACATCCAGCAGATAATTGAGGACGTAGGTTGCACTCTGAGATGAAGAGGTTGTCCGGCCGCATCAAACCAGTAAAAAAAAAAAAAAAAAAAAAAAAAAAAAAAAAAAAAAAAAAAAAAAAAAGCACTTGCTAGTCAGACGTTCTCTGTAGCACAATCTCATGTTCGGTGATAAAATTCATACCTTCATCTGTATTTATTTCTTCTTTTCTTCCCTTCTTTTTAATATTTAGTGTAAGTTCCTCGTTTTGGAACTGCTTGGGATAAGTAGTCCGACCGATAGCCGTGTCATCTTCTTCCAATGGCGTCATCAGATATGATATTGAGGGGTATGTGGTCAGCACAACGTTGCCCGGGTCACTGTGAACCGCTACTAACCGGTCGAGTAGCCCCTCAGTTGGCCTGACGAGGCTCAGTGCACCCCGTACCAGTCACAACCCTTCCATCAAGGAAATATCCCTGACACAACGAGGTATCGAATCCACGTTCTCCACAAGGAAGCTACGCTCGCTGACCACTCACCTACGTAGGCCCACATTGACGTTAAATAGCCAGGCTTTACTCTTTGCAGGTGCCGTCGTTATTTGTTTCCTAGTTAGAGTGTGTATGAATGAAAACACAAAATAGTGTTTTCACATTGCAATCTGAAGGGGTACTCAAAAATACCGGAGTAACATTTCCATGAGCGAAGCTTGTGTAGTAAACATTTCTTCTTGTAGGCGTGTACAGCGCAACTCATTGCCAGTCAGTGTGGCCTGTCTTGTCAACCTGGCTTTTTCGGTTCATTTGCGATGATTGTGTTTTGCTAGCGCTGCTTTGTTCTTGTTTCGTTTCTTACGATTACAAGTTTAAATGAGCAATGTGCAGCTGTGAAATTAGTTTTGTACTCGGTAAAAACGCGGCTGAAACTGTTTTAATATTGACAAAACTTACCATGATGAAGCACTGGGAAAAAATCAAGTGCACGAGTGGTTTGCTTTATTCAAAAATGGCGACATGTCATTGATGACAAACCTCGTCCTGGACGTCTATCAACTGCCCGAATCGATAAAAATATCGAAAAAATTCGAAAGCTTATGCTCATAGACAGTTTTAAGCAGTTTTAAGAAGATTGCGCAACAGTGTTCGTCAAAATAGTCCCGGTTGTGGAAGACAGGAGACTGGTTCTTTCACCACGACAACGCCCCTGAAGACACAGCTAAAAATGGTATGGTTCCAATGCCCCATGCACCTTACTCGCCTGACGTCTGTGCGACTTTTTCTTATTTCCATGCATGGAAGGCGGTGTGAAACGACACCGTGCGAGGTGCCGGGACTAGCAGGGTATTTAACACTAAATTCTTCTAGAATCTACATATGTAAATGATGCTCTAAGCCCCCCCCCCCTATTCTAACTCCGACTTTTGCTGTTGCACAAGGATTAAAAAAAATACGTGAACTGACTCTAATCAACTCTGCCAGTGGAGTAGAAGAGAGTTTGGCACCTGCAATAATTTAATTTGATAAATAAGTGAAATAAACGAAGGTTTCATTAACATAGTGAGAAATCATAGGGTTGCTCTACCGATTAACAGAATGAAAGTTCTGTCCAAAATAACAATATGATTTATTAAGACTAAACACAAAATAATAAACAAAAACACATGAAACATTTACAATACATCAAATTGGCTCAAATTGGATACTCAAACAAACGCTGTGAATGTGAAGTTGTCCCTAAACTAGATTGTGAGGATTATGACAAAGTGGTATGTGGAGCCAATTCCTTGCAACTCAAATCTTAAGAGAGAACACACAGCCAACCCAACATTAATTGCTGCTACCCAAGACAGAACAAAGTCAGAAAAAGACGAACAGGCGTGCTCTGCTGAGCTCTGATTATCACCTAGGAAAATCCCTGTCTGCCGGTGCTGCGGACATACAATACCAATCCGTCTTCTTAATTGCAAAAACACGATTTGGCGTACCGGAGGCGATGGCTGGTTGCTTCGACGGCCCGTCGTGGTGATGATAATGTCGCGAGTATAGCCCGAAACAAATTATCCTGGCCTGGTTGTTCCAGACTAAAGACTTCCTAGCAATTCAAATGCGCCTCTGAGGGAGACGAAGAAAGCTCGCCACACAATCACTGATGGTACAGTGATTGATTTTAACAAGCGAAGTCACCCAGTAACTCCAATACAGTCAACATTAGCCAAAACTGCTCAAGACAGACAACATAGGCCTCTTGTACACAGAACACTCAATTGCCAACTGTACTCGGAAAGTTACGTTGAAGTCAAAACTTCAGCAACTTCGTCAAACAGTTACAATTAAATAAAAGTATATCAGACAGCCCACAGAAGGCAGGCTGACACGAGCAGCGAGAGCTCAGTCTTGTAACCTACTTCCACCGAAAGGCGAGAGACGACTAGCCACAGGAGCACCCGTACAAAACCGAACACAGAACATTCCCGCCCCCACGACAGTGCCCGTGGTTAACCGTACCAATCAGTAACTTGAAAACCGGGAGAAAATTCCACTCCATTGCTGGAGCACTACCATTCCACCAATGGAGATTCTTGGCGCCAATTTCTGCGCTGATTTTGCTACGTCACGGAGCTATGCCCTGAGCAAGCCAATCACAGTTACCATTTTGCAAAAAGCGCGGGAATTTTCCCGCCACAACTGCCTGGGTACACAAGACATTCCCACGCCTCACTGGTAGCCCACCAGAAAGTGTTTTCTCGCTAGGTTTCTGCGAAGTAACGGAACCTCTAGCCCAGCCGCTACTTCAGGCCCCTCCGGGCGTGTCTTTTGACAATGTCGGCGTCTGGAAAGCATTCACTCGACTCCCTGACACCCGTCGGCTTACCCTTTCAAAATCAGCAGAGCCCACCTGTCACCGGACCACCCGGGTGACGAAAGACGCTGCGTGGAAAGTCCGCGTGTGAAGGAATAGCAACTTTCCACCGCATGCAATTAGAGAGGAGAATCGTAAGATAGAAATATGAGAGGGGGCTCATGCCACTTCTCATTGCCCCAACGCCATTTTAGATTGTATTTGGTGAGCGGTTGGCTCACTTAGGAGCAAGGTAGTGAGTCAATCGCCCAAGAACAATCTTGCAAACTGACTCCACATGCCGCACTCTATAAAGAAAATCACTGCAACTGAAAAATGCAGCTCATAGAGGGAGGATTATTTATGATGTAGCCAACTTCACCTTCTTAATATGGAACTCTAACACTCACATCACACATCCATACCCAGGGAGCCCCTTCCAAACACCGATTCACACAGACATTCACGCTCTAAATATGGCCCGGGCATGTGAGCCAAATATGGAGCAGTTTATTCTTTACAATCAGAGTTGGAGTGCTCCACAATTAAATACCCAAGATGTTACAACAATTTGTATCATTAAACTAACTTGAACTCACTCACACATGATACTATTTAAGTTAACAATCTCTTTGTGAGCTTTCAGAATCTAATTACAACCTCCCTGTAGCAAGAATAACCTTTACAAAATGTTCCCTGAACTGATGGTCCATTCACAATGACAGTGGTGGTATCTGCTTCAGTTTATGGGGACTTCAGACACACTGTTTGCATACACACAACAATAAATACAAAATACAAAAAAAAAAAAACAACATGGTGTGGAGAGCAATACAGTAATTTGTAATTTGTGTGGCCTACTCTATCACTTACATAAGAATTACAGTGTAAAACACTAACACATATAAGGTATAACATACATTACAAAAACAACACTCGAGAAAGAAATTTAAGAAAAAAACAAGGTTCATGGGGCATCAAGTTGTGCGTGCACATTGCACAATGTTCACAACTGTGCTGAGAATGAGGCACTAAATCACATTGTTAGAAATATTCGAAGCACTTCACAAATTCCACAGTACTGACATCACATAGGGCTAAACGCCGGGTGTTGTTGCTACGTTGTTGCAACAGCAATAGGGTGTGCTGGAGCATCTGCAGTACTCTGTAGAGATTGCAGCAAGACCCACGGATATGATAACGGCAGTACGGTAGGAAGACACAGTGATAGGCTCTCCTCACGTCGATTAATTGTCTCTGAGGTCTACTTGTTGGGATACATCACTAGTCTAGGTCTCTACTCTCGCTGCACAGTAATTTACGTTTCCCAATATTGCAGTTCGACGAGGGATGATGGCATGTGGAGTGACTCCACAAGTGTGTGAGGTCATCCGTACAGGATCGAACTAGTAGTGACGATTGCTACAACTGCTCTCTAATAGAGAGGAGAAGTTTGAAATGAGACAATTCATTTGTTAGAATTTGTGGCACGATACTGCTTTGTGTATGCAGATCGGCCAATGCTAGTGAGTTGTATAAACCCAAACAGGTGAGTGTATAGCGTCCCTTTCTGTCCTGAGGCACGTGAGACGTTGGTTATGACACCATATGTGATCTTCTTCGTGTACTCACGACAACGAGGTCTGCTGCAGGGAATCCCTCCAAACGGCTGCCGCGTCCGGAGAGCTAGCTGGCTGTTGCGTGTGGGTCGCATATCAGAGTCAACGGCCAGCCTCATTTTCGCTTGTGGCCCGGCGAGGGCTGTCTGCCGCCTAATCCCTCAGGTATACGGCCCGGTGACTGTCAGCTTGTAGGACCGGATGCTCTCGCGCCCTTCACGTCAGATGGCGCGCTGAGGCTCTCCTTCTTGCAGGTAGCTGATGACCTCTTGTTTTTGCTCCGGCTGGCCTCTGCATTGCCACGATACCCATCATCTGCACAATTCTGACAAAAATCATATGCCTAACTTTTTCCCATGACCTTCTATGTTATAATAAATTTACATAACGACACATTGATTGTCTGTCATTTCAGACACTCTTATTTTACTTTTATAGTTATTAATCTATGGCTATCATTATAACAAAATCTTGGTGCATCTAATCTAGACATGGAAATGATTTATCTTGATATTTGTGTAGAGACCGATCTCACTATTGTATATGGTGTGTGACAACTGATGCTATGTATTGGATGAACAACTAAATGTGCGGGCCCGCACTAATATTACTATTAATTATATAGATCGACAGTAGACATGCTCAAGAATTAACTACGATTTGCCAACGATCTACATTCTATGTCTTTTAATTAAATTATGTTGTTATGCAGGTCTAAGTTTTACTGTGCTATAAAGAACATGCAACTATTCTACTTTCGCTCGCCCGTCGACCCTCCATCTCGGGTCTGTGGTTTGGTGACCTGAAAAATAGCATCTCAACAGGTGCGCGCCAAACACTTGTGGTAGAAAACCGCCACAATATTAAGGATCTAGTAATTGTAACATCCTAAAGTTTAATTTATCCTAGTATATGGTACTCTATCTTTTTTTTTTTTACCTTATACAACACTCTTACATAATTCCTGTTATGCTGAGATGTCTCGCTGCTCGCACCTTTTGTCCAATTTGGAAGTGTCGTAGACGAGCTCCCCTGTCGGCACGTCTCTTCCTGACCTCTGCTGCAGCCCGTATCCTCTTGAGAGCCAAATCCACTATGGCTTGGTGCTGCGTTCGCGCCCTTGGTGGGTAGTTTACGACCTCGGTTATCAAGTCCTTAGGAATCCGGTTTTTCAGTACTGTAATGGGTGCCAATTTTGTTATCCCATGGGGTGCCTCATTGATCACCTCCTGGAAGTCTTTAAGGAAAACGTCCCATGTCGTGTGCTGTTTGTTACAGTACAACCGGCACAAGTTTCCGAGTTCCTTAATAACCCGTTCTGCAGGATTTGAGCTCGGATGGTGTGAAGATATAAAGATGGGATCAATTTTACATCCACGCAACGTCTCCTTCTATGTTTTTGACTTAAAACTGTGGCCCGTTATCAGAAATAATTTTACTCACATGACCAACCTGTGGTAGGAAATCCCAGATTAGGGCTCATGATACAGTTCGTCCTGTCGCCCTCTTCAGTGGCGTAAAAGTAACGTATTTGGACGTTAGTTCAACGAACACTAATACGTAAGTATATCCTCTTCTTGTTCTTGGCAAAGGTTCCATCAAATCTGTTGCTGCTAATTGTCTTAATTTGGTCGGTACGATTGGGTATAATGGTGCCTGCATGCTCACAGTGGTGTGCTTAGCCTTTTGGCAGCCTTTACACACCGACAGTACCCTCCGAATTCGACGCTCCATGTTTCGAAAGTAACACATGGTCCTTAGCTTGAGATTGCACTTGCGTGGTCCGAAGTGTCCATAGCTGAGGTGAGTATGCCATATAACCTTGTTTATTAGGTGTTCAGGGATGCGTACCCCCCATTCAGTGTTATTGGCATAATTTCGGTGGAAAATTATGCCTTTCCGCAAGAGGTAGAACTGCCTGATGGTGGCGTGTCTTCTGTCTATCCATTTGTGTTTCAATAACACTAGGGCAGGGTCCTTGTCTTGCTCCTTCTTGATGTCCTGCATACTACAGGTAATAAAGTAGTGATTTTCCTCCAGATCTTCTTCCATGTTGTGCTCAAATCCGATCGGTGACCGTGATAAGGCGTCTGCAATAATGTTCTGACTGCCGGGGATATATTCTATCGAAAAGTTGTACTGCTGCAGATATGATACCCACCTAATGAGCCGCCTGTGATTAAGCTTTGCAGTCATCAAGAACTCGAGTGCCTTGTGGTCTGTGTAGACCCTCGTCTTGCGACCAAACAGAAGATATCTGAATTTTTCAAACGCCCATACAATAGCCAGCGGCTCTAACTCGGTTACTGAGTAATTCCTCTCACTCTTGGCTAGTACTCTGCTACCAAACGCAATTGTCTTCCACACCCTGTTTCCTTCATGTACATAGTCTTGGAACACCATGACACCCAGACCTGAATATGAACTGTCCGTTACTATGCAAAGCTCTTCTGCTAAATTAGGGTGTGATAGGATGGGTGCTTGTAATAATGCGAATTTTAATGCTTTCCATTCGGATTCGGCCGCCTCATCCCATTCCCAAGGAATCTTCTTTCCTGTAAGTTGATGCAACCTAGGACTGCTCTGAGTTTTGACATGTATAAAGCGGTTGTAAAAATTTATGATCCCCAAGAACCCCCTTAACCGCTTCTTTGTCGTAGGAATGGGGAAACTTTTCAATCGCTTCGATCTTTTCGGGATTTGGCGCAATGCCCTCACCCGTGACGATATGTCCTAGAAATTTGACAAAGGACGTCCCAAAATTCGATTTTTCGATATTGATAGTCACTCCGTATTCCTTGAATGTCGCAAGGAGTTCACCGAGGACCGCATTGTGCTCTCCCCAAGATTTCTCCGCGATCAGCAAATCGTCCACATAGCTGGTGACATGACGTTTCAAATTATCGCTTAGTATGCCGTCCAGCCCCCGAATGAATGCGGCAGACGAAATGTTCAAACCAAATGGGAGACGACGAAACCGGTAACGTCTTCCAAATGCTAAAAAGGCTGTGTACTGTCTGCAATTTGGATGGAGCTCGATCTACCAGAAACTCGATTTTAGATCAACTGATGAGAAGATTGATATTCCATGGAAGTTTTGTAAGAGTTCCTCTAATCGTTCCGGTCTGTCTGTTTCGGGTTCTATTATGGTATTAATTTGTCGCGAGTCCAAGACTAAACGAATACTACCATCTGCCTTCTCGACTACTCTTAACGGGTTATTATAGGTTGAAGCCGTAGGTTCTATTATTCCTTCACTCAGCATTCGCGTAATTTCAGCTGCTACTTTCTGTCGATATGCCAAGGGGATTGGATAGGGTGGCACACGAAACTGGTTGTGCGGACGTACACGAAATTCATATTGTAAGTTCTTTATTGATCCTGTCTTGGGAAGGAAGACCTCCGTATGTTCTACTAGTAATTTATGAAGTTCTTTGCGGTGGTCGCACCTTATATTCTTTATTGCTTCCACTTTTTCTCCTATTTTCTCCTTTATTTCTCCCATTATTCCGACTTCATTCTCATCCGTGTCCTCTCGCCTACCCGCAACGTCGACCTGTTCTTCCTTTCTGTCTTTCAGCACGCATAGTTTATCCGTACACAGTTAGACGGTAGTTGAGCTGGGATCAACTGGTCGTCGACTTAATGTGGACGGGATTCCCTTTCCTCAAAACCACTTCACCTCGTCCTAGATCAACTATCGCTTCATGTTCATTTAGGAAGTCCGTTCCTATTATCATGTCGATCGCCAGATTTGGCACGATCCAGAAGTTAGACTCTATTTTGTGCCCTTGGCAGGAGAATTCCAGTCTTGTCCGTACATTTACCCGCTAATGCCCCTTTTATTTTGGTTTTCTTAACCGATAGAACAGGCCAGTCCGTCTCCTGAGAGCACCTCTTGTATGCTGCCTCAGATATTGCTGTTATGTAGCTTCCACTATCTATTATCGCATTCATACTCTTTTCAGCTATTGCTACTGTGATAAGAGGCTGCCGATCTTGTCGAGGAGTTGCTTTATGTTCCTCGAGCAGGATTTCTGATAAATCTTCGTAATGTATCATCCGTAGTTGGCCAGGTCCGAGATTACGTGCGAAATTCCGGCGGCCTGTGTTCGCACTAGTCTGGCGTCAATCCCTTGTTAAGCTCCCCCTCCTCTGACGTGCATTAGGATTTGCGGGTCTAGTTTCAATCTCCTGGTTCCACTGTTGTCCTTGGTTTCGCTCTCTTCAATTACGGTCGCTTTGCCGTTCGTTATTCCTCCTATACCAGATTCCTTGTCTAGATTGACCCTGCTCCCTGACGTTCTGGTTCCGTGTCTTTGGTTTCCATAACCTTGAATAGCGTAACCTTGACTTCCGTAACCCTGGTTTCCTAACTGACCAGTGCGATTATGCGATCTGTTGTCGTCTTCCCTTCCTGGCCCGTGGTATTTGTTACTTTGCCCCTTCTTCCTGTCCTTTGCGTCTTGTTTATCAAAGACTACTTCGAGTTCGCGCAATAGACTCTTGAATGCTTCTATGTCAGATCCACACTTCCCGACAAGTGTCTGTTGGTACCTAACTGGCAATTTGGAAAAGCAAAATTTAATGATTTCTCCGTTGCTATATGGACTATCTAAAAATTGATTCTTCTTGAGTAAATCATCAAGAAATTTGGTTGCGCTCCTATGCCCGGACACTTCCAGTTCAGGACAAAATATTATTTCCTCTTTAGTCCTGTCTTGCGTATCCTTTGACCAGTAGGTCCGCAGGAATACACCAACAAATTCCTGATAAGTCCGACACGTCACTGCCACACCCCGCATCTTTTCCGCGGCTTGGTCTTCGATGTGTCCACACATGAATTCTAATTTTGCCTGGGTTGGCCATGATGCCGGTAATGAATTTGTAAACTGTATCACCCAGCTCTTCGGATGCATCGACCCTCCATTTTCTTTGAACTTCTGGAATTTTAGTATCGACAGGAAGTGATTGTGGTCAAAATCCTGTCTGATCCTCGCACTGGTGTTGTCACTCGTTTCCGATACTTGCACGTCTGCTGAGTGTCCTGTTCTATCTTGCTGATAACTGTGATGTGCTACCTCTGTATCACAGTGGAAATGGCACTCAGAATTCACTCTCCTAAGTGGACTATAATTATTGGAGCTATTACTCGCTGTTTCTGCGTGTGCATTGTTAGTTCCGCACTCGGTCATTGGGCTAGAGCACGGCAGGCTTTTCCTCGGAGACACAATTCTGAGTACTCCATCATTGGTATCCGAACGCGGAGTGCTCGTGTGCCCGTTTTGCTCTAGTTTTGCTATCCGACTCTCTACTTCTTCCATTCGTTTCATGGTGTTCGAACCGCGATATTACCTTGAGTTTTTAAGAATGCTAGGGATTTTGAGTGGGATTGTGTAGTACGTCGCAAGCGCTCTGCGAGTTTAGAAGTTGCTTCCGCGACTTTCATTGCCCCTATTGCTGCCGTTTTGGCCAGGCCTGCTACTTTTTGTGCAGCCATTGACATTTGTTTTACTTCTCCACATTCTTTCTTTATTGTTAGTAATTCCCCACGAATTTCCCCTATATGTGAAATTATTGCCTCAGTGTCCTTCTTACGCTGTTCGTCAGCTTCTTCCTTCTCCTTCTTACGCTGTTTCTCATCTTCTTCCTTCTCCCTCTTACGCTGTTCGTCAGCTTCTTCATTCATTGATCGTAGGAAGCTCAGTATTGGGTTTACGTCATCTTTTTGATACTCTTCAAACGTGGGAGATGTAACTCTGGACACCTGGGCGCTAGAGCTCTGACGTGGCCGAGCTAGCCCCTGTCTGCTCTCGTTCGTTTGATTATAAACTTCTGCTACCGTCTCGACCTGTGTGCCTGTCTCTGTTTCATCCTCTACTTCACTATCATAATCACGGCCGCAACGCTGCTCTGAGATCGCGTCCAAATCACCTTCCTCATCAATGACCCTGGCGTCCTGTCCTGCCAAAAATGTGCCCATCTCATCTCTGAACCTATTCCCGTCAGTAAACTGCCCCTTATCCATTATGCTATCCTCTTTTGTTTTAGCTTCGCTCGATAATAGTCGTGCCTTACTTCTCGTTATCATTCATGAAAAACAAATTTATCTAAAATGCACAATAAAATTAACCTACTCCATATATTTTTTACACATAGACATAAAATTTCAACAACGCCTCTTCAATGCTGTAATTATATGCACGATTTGTTGTGGTACAGAAACCGCACACAAACCCGACAAAGTGTGATGTAATACGGACACACCATCAAAGGAACACAAAAACAATGAACAAAAGAATATATACACTGAAAAAAAACTGTAATCATGCGCCGCTTCTTAAAACTAAACGCGGAACTACCAGAAAAAAAACTTGGGTATTAATCAATAAAAAAATTAAGGAAAAAAAATTCTGAGTGTCCCTACTACTAATAATACTTGCTTATCAGCTATTCACAGGAAAGATCCGAGGCTAAGGGGCGCCATTTTATGCGAGGTGCCGGGGCTAGCAGTGTATTTAACACTAAATTCTTCTAGAATCTACATATGTAAATGATGCTCTAAGCCCCCCCCCCCCCTATTCTAACTCCGACTTTTGCTGTTGCACAAGGATTAAAAAAAAATACGCGAACTGACTCTAATCAACCCTGCCAGTGGAGTAGAAGAGAGTTTGGCACCTGCAATAATTTAATTTGATAAATAAGTGAAATAAACGAAGGTTTCATTAACATAGTGAGAAATCATAGGGTTGCTCTACCAATTAACAGAATGAAAGTTCTGTCCAAAATAACAATATGATTTATTAAGACTAAACACAAAATAATAAACAAAAACACATGAAACATTTACAATACATCAAATTGGCTCAAATTGGATACTCAAACAAACGCTGTGAATGTGAAGTTGTCCCTAAACTAGATTGTGAGGATTATGACAAAGTGGTATGTGGAGCCAATTCCTTGCAACTCAAATCTTAAGAGAGAACACACAGCCAACCCAACATTAATTGCTGCTACCCAAGACAGAACAAAGTCAGAAAAAGACGAACAGGCGTGCTCTGCTGAGCTCTGATTATCACCTAGGAAAATCCCTGTCTGCCGGTGCTGCGGACATACAATACCAATCTGTCTTCTTAACTGCAAAAAACACGTTTTGGCGTACCGGAGGCGATGGCTGGTTGCTTCGACGGCCCGTCGTGGTGATGATAATGTCGCGAGTATAGCCCGAAACAAATTATCCTGGCCTGGTTGTTCCAGACTAAAGACTTCCTAGCAATTCAAATGCGCCTCTGAGGGAGACGAAGAAAGCTCACCACACAATCACTGACGGTACAGTGATTGATTTTAACAAGCGAAGTCACCCAGTAACTCCGATACAGTCAACATTAGCCAAAACTGCTCAAGACAGACAACATAGGCCTCTTGTACACAGAATGCTCAATTGCCAACTGTACTCAGAAAGTTACGTTGAAGTCGAAACTTCAGCAACTTCGTCAAACAGTTACAATTTAATAAAAGTATATTAGACAGCCCACGGAAGGCAGGCTGACCTGAGCAGCGAGAGCTCGGTCTTGTAACCTACTTCCACCGAAAGGCGAGAGACGACTAGCCACAGGAGCACCCGTACAAAACCGAACACAGAACATTCCCGCCCCCACGACAGTGCCCGTGGTTAACCGTTCCAATCAGCAACTCGAAAACCGGTGGAAAATTCCACTCCATTGCCGGAGCACTACCATTCCACCAATGGAGATTCTTGGCGCCAATTTCTGCGCTGATTTTGCTACGTCACGGAGCTATGCCCTGAGCAAGCCAATCACAGTTACCATTTTGCAGAAAGCGCGGGAATTTTCCCGCCACAACTGCCTGGGTACAAAAGTCATTCCCACGCCTCGCTGGTAGCCCGCCAGAAAGTGTTTTCGCTAAGTTTCTGGGAAGTAACGGAACCTCTAGCCCAGCCGCTACTTCAGGCCCCTCCGGGCATGTCTTTTGACAATGTCGGCATCTGGAAAGCATTTGCTCGACTCCCTCACACCCGTCGGCTTACCCTTTCAAAATCAGCAGAGCCCGTCTGTCACCGGACCACCCGGATGACGAGAGACGCTGCGTGGGAAGTCCGCGTGTGGAGGAATAGCAACTTTCCACCGCATGCAATTAGAGAGGAGAATTGTAAGATAGAAATATGAGAGGAGGCTCATGCCACCTCTCAACAGATTTGACAACATTGAAGAAATCAAGAAAAAAAAACGATGGAGAATCTGTCAGTCGTTCCCAAAGATGACTACAGAAAAGTTTCGAATAGTGGAAGCACCGGAGACTATTTTGAAGGGGATAAGGTTGTCTCGTAAACAATTTGAAAAGATATAGTTTTAAAAAAATAATTTCGGTTTTTTGCGGTACCTCCTCATAAATTGAGACGCATGTCGGTTTTCAGCCATTTTCAGACCTCAGCTTGTGGCATTTCGTTTTTTTGGGGCTTCGAAGACTTTATTCAGTTGGAAAACCCTAACATGGAGAGTTTCGGTAGATATCATAAAATTTAACTGTCCCATGGCTCCTAAGACAGTGAAACTATGATGATGTTCTCGTGTTTCTGAACATATTTATTTTGGTGTTCATAGAACTGCGCATGCTTTTGTCAACACTGCAAAACTTTGAAGCCATGCAGAGTGGCCTCGTGGTTTGAGGCGCCATGTAATGGATTGTGCAGCCACTCCCGCCGGAGGTTCGAGTCCTCCCTCGGGCATGGGAGTGTGTGTTGTTCTTAGCATAAGTTAGTTTAAGTAGTGTATAAGTCTAGGGGACGATGACCTCATCAGTTTGGTCCCTTGGGAATTCATACACGTTTGAACATTTGAAAGCTTTGAATTTTCTGACACAGTCGAAAGATTTCAAGACTGTGAGTAGTGATGGAAAACCGCCAACACTTATCACGCGAGAACAGAAAAGCTGCCGATCTCTATAGCCGTTATAAGGAAGGACACGAAAATCGGTTTCCTGGTTGAGTGTTCTGTCAAACTGTGCCACGTCATTGTCTAGTAAAGGCTTCGAGTGTGAAAATAATACACGCAATCGGAGTGTGTAATTCCGTGAAAAATTTCGAAACAAACACTATAAATTTCAAATATGTATCAAAATGAAAGATACTACTATAGAAATCAATGTCAGTATTCCACTCATAAAAAATGCAGTAAAAATACCCCATAATTGAGTTAAATATAGGCATTAATGTTTATTTAATTCTGTATTTGATTTGATGGTGCTTGTTAAAACTGAAACCAGTTACCACTAACAACAAGAAAATAAATTGCGAATTAGATATTACTTCCTATTCTGATACAAAGGAGAAGTCACAGTAATTCCAAAAAGTTCCTAAAATTTCTTAGAATAATATTGTATTTATCTGAAACCAAAGATATTTTATATTAGCACATCACAGTTAACGTGTTGTTAAATAAAAACTAAACTAAAACTAGACTCCGTCCGAACAGGCCATGGAAGGCCCAACGGTGCCGACCGGCCGCCGCGTCACCCTCGGCCCAAAGGCGTCACTGGATGCGGATATGGAGCGGCATGTGGTCAGCACACCGCTCTCCGTGCCATATGTCACTTTATGAGACCGGAGCCGCTACTTCTCAATCAAGTAGTTCCCCGTCTGCCTCACAAGGGCTGAGTGCACCCCACCTGCCAACAGCGCTCGGCAGACCGGATGGTCACCCATCCAAGTGCTAGCCCAGCTCGACAGCGCTTAACTTCGGTGTTCTGACGGGAATCGGGGTAGAGTGGTATCAGATTAGTACAGTTCAGAATTCTTTATATCGATATGTATTAACAGGAACAGTGAAACACAAAGAATAACCAGTACTCTAGCGGCGACTGAGCAGCACTGCTGCATGGCTGTAGCAGTCAGCGCTGGCCCCGGCGGTGCTATCGCTGCTGGACTGCTGGCTATTCTTTGTGTTCTACTGTTCCTGTTAACATATAACGATAAAACGAATATCGAACTAGCCCAGTCTGGTACCATTATATCGAATGGACATGTAAAATTCCGCTTTAAAAATCATTTAGTTTACAACTGGATACAAAATGACGCTTTCTGTCGACAATGCACGTCGCATCGAAGACATAATGAGCAGTATTTGTTTGGACTGACTCCAGCTACACATTCAAAAAGCTAAATTGCAAATATTTGCCGACACGTAAGAGAAAATTCATTTGACGACTCTTAGGAGGGGCAGCTGGTACATCTCTCACTGACTGTTGACGCAGGGATACTGAATTACATTAGGGAAATAATGTAAAAGCGACGGAATATCATAACAGATGTTACGAGGAGGACGCCAGATCACAGTATTACTTCATTACTTGGCAGTGATATCTCCTTCTGTTATTTAAAGCACTTGATAAATAGCTCACAGCTTCATAGGTCATTTAACGTTATTTGTTACCGTTAGTAATACAAGCTGTTTTTCTCTTACGCAATCGACCGTGGGAAGAAATTAAAAACAAGTCTATTTTGTTTTCGGGTGGGGTTGCGATCTGTGACCTTTCATTTATCGACAAAAGATACGCGACCAAGACTGGAACAAAACAGTGGTGTAACAGCTGGTAATGGCATTGCAGAAAGTCAGATGCTGAATCATCTGGAGGAAGTGTTGTGTAGTGGCACCTAAGCGGGCTATGATCACTGCTGTGCTCCTGCTTCTCTTCTTTTTTTTTTAATTTACTGGCTTTCGGTGCGTGCTCATACAGTCACCTCTACTGCAGAATGCCAGTTATTAGATACGAATGTGAGGACAACACAATACCCAGCCCCCGAGGGGAGAAAACATACGAAAACCCGCGAGAATCGAAACCGAGCACCGTTGGTTAACAATCCGCCGCGCTGACCACGCACCTACCGAAGCAGACGCTGTGCTAATGTGACAGTTTATTCACCCAAGGAGCATCTATGGGACATTGTCAATGAAGTCCCCACTGGGAAGATAATTACGTAGGTCATTCAGAAACTAATGTCTCCCAGTTGTTTACATTGACGCTCCTGCAAATACAGAAAGAACAATAACAAAGTTGAATAGAGCAAGGTCCTGTTATTTCCTACATAGTCACCACAATTCGTGATGCAACTCAGCCGCATTCTCAAAAATCTGAACAAGCTGAGACTTGCCACTGAAACGCAGCTCTGATGATAGCGTCTGAGGCTGGAGAATACTGGCTACGTAGTACATCTCATAGGCCCAAAGAAATGGAAGTCTGTAGGTGGGTGTTGTAGGATGTGGCAGCATACCCCAGCCAAATTTGGCAATGACGAAAACTGTTGTGAGGCTTGGCGTTAACGCGTTGCAAACGGCAATTTGTCTTTTTCACTGCCCTGACTATAGAAATTTGGTCTCTCAGCCTAGTCAGTGTCGTCTTACAGCGTTCTAAACCGATAATTGCTTTAGGCTCCAAAAGAACCGAATCAGGCTTATCGCAGGAGACTGTGCACATCATTTTACTTCAAGATAGCTTTTATTAATCTTCTTTGTTTGAGAAGTGATTTGCTTTAAACGGGAAAGCTTGTGCCCTCGCTCGTGCGAAATTGAGCTTGCCCTTTTCTCACATGATGTCCTGGGAACCACGGATGAAGGACAATATGCAGATTCCATATCCCTCGGTATCCGAAAAAAGTTTAACACGGTGCCTCACTGCAGACTGTTAAGGAAGGTACAAGTATATGGAGCAGGTTTCCAGATATGTGAGTGGCTCGAAGACTTCTTAAGTAACAGAACCCATTACGTTGTCCTCAACGGCGAGTGTTCATCAGAGACAAGGGTATCGTCAGGAACGCCCCAGGGAAGTGTGACAGAGCTATTGTTATTTTCTGTATACATAAATCATTTGGCGGACAGCGCGAGCAGCAGTCCGCGGTTGTTTGCTGATGATGATGATGTGGTGTACGGGTAGATGTCGTACTGTAGGGGGACATAAGATGAATTTGACAAAATTTCTAGTTGTTTTGATAAGGGGCAGCGAGGTCTAAATAATGAAAAAGAAATTTAATGCAGTTGGGTAGGAAAACAAATCAGTAATGTTAGATTACAGTATTAGTAGTGTAATGGCTGGCAATCAGATCGATTAAATATCTAGGCATGACATTGCAAAGTGCTATGAAATGGAACGAAAAAGTAAGGATTGTAGCAGGGATTAGTGTCATCAGTCCTCTTTACCGACGAAGCAACCAAAACTGGTGTCATCAATATGCATTAACCTCATTTGTGGGTGACAAACTTCAGCATCAATGTGTAGGCAGGGATTCTTGGCGACCATTACTTGCACCGGTTATTATTCCACAGTTCCTCTACAGGAATCCGTCCCGGCAGTTCGTCGCTTTTATTAATGTTCACCATGTATAAAGAGCATCGCAATCTATGGAACATTTTCGTTCTACATAGTTATCCTCCTCTGCATTACTTAAAGATAAACACTATTTATAGAAATATTAAAATTGTCAATTTTTATTTCAGGCTGTATTCGAAAATCGCTGATTTGTAACGTGAAATAAAGGGATGTTGTGCCAAAAATGAACAACAATACAGATTTATCAACAGCGTTAAAAACACTATTTTCTCAAAAAAGGTAAAATTACAAAAAAAATCGGACGTCGCTTCAGTACTTCGTCGAGCTTTATACGGAACATGGTACTGTAATTCATAAACAAGTTTCCCACTTATCAATAATAGTAGGAAACATTTACGTCTGACCACGATGAAGAATGTTCTATTAAGTAAAAAATAATAGCAATAATTACATAATTTTTAATGTTTTTGTCTGTAAATTGTACTTGCATGAAAATCAATTGCCTTGCTTACAAAAAAGCGCAGACGTTACACGATCAGAAAATTTTTACTTGAAAAAAGAAGAAGATATAGACAGACAGGTAGAGAGAGAGAGAGAGAGAGAGAGACAGAGAGAGAGAGAGAGAGAGGTAAATAGAGAAGTGGTTGGCACCCAGATTCCAGATGTCATTATGTACTTCACCAAAACTACCGAACTCTACTAATGAGTTAACCGATACGCTGTTCGTTATCAGGAATGGCAGCTGAGCAGAGTCGAACGGGGCGTGACTTTCCGTCCACATCCTTTTCATCACGCAGTACGCACATCACATTATTCATTTCTGCATGTAACTTCACCAAGCGTCGACGGATTTCAGTCGGTGAAATTTGTTCAGTGACCAAGAATTCAGTGGCACATCTCTGTTTTATACGCACGTCGATGTCAGACGCTATTTTAGAACGCTCCCTTCTGCTATCTGTCGCAGGGCATTAGCGAGAAGATTCAAAAATTGGCACTATGCTGACATACTCTGCCTCGGATACTAAAAGTCAACACGAGAAGCAGAAGGCATTAGTTCCGGAATGCCGCTAGTAAAATGCCTTTCGGTAGATAGATACCAGCTGGAAACGAAAAACAAGGAAGTTAATAACACGTCAATTATCGCTACGTACAGCAGATGCAAGTTGACTTTCTGGCCTGGAAAAACTACAGTTGCCTCATTGCCAAGACTGCAGAGGTTTTCTTTTTTTCTTTCTTTGTTTTTCCGTTTTTCTTTTTTTAACATGGATTGTTAATTTCTACTGGGTCATCTACCAAATGAAATGTGCACATATACCAAATGAGATGTGCACATAGTGTACCCTATTCTAACTACACAGTGCTCAATCTTTGAATTTTACGTACTTCCAGCAGGATAAAGGGTGTAGCAAGTCTGTGCGGAAACTTTCCTGTGTTCTTTTTAGCGCTCATACTGATCCAGGGACCGCTTCGATCTTGCTGCCGTCCTAGCAATACTACCTGTCTAAATTGCAGGAAACGCATCTGAAGCGTAAACTCATCGGTCATAAACACATTCACTCCCGTGAACAAGCACACAGAAATCGTCACCCCATGCAATGTGGGTGCGACGAATTGATATTGTGGTGAACGGCATATATGGACTGCGAGAATCGGACGTTCCTTGCTACGAACGCATCTCTGTGTCTTACCGAACCAAAGATTTGTTTTAAGGACTCTTTGTGAAGAAAATGGAGAGATCGGGCGTGTGAGAGAAGGAAAGAGATCGTATTGTTGAGAGGCGCCATTACGGTGATTGGTGAATGTTCAAATAGCTTTTTCTGCAATAAATAAATAAATAAAATAAAATGAAATAAAATAAAATCCAATAACTAACATCAAATATTCAAGGTATGTGTATCTCCATACTCAAATTAGTTAATTCTCACGGTACAGACGTTACGAGACGTAGATCGCTCGGAGGTGAAGTTTGGAAAGATAGTGCGAACCTGCATTTTCCACGGACATAATTTTCGAGAGATTATCTCCGAATTAGTAATCTTTAACTTGCTAAATTGTTGGACCTACGATCCAGACTCATCAAACAACATAGCACACAGTTGTGCCGAACGATCTGCGTAGCGAGTAAAGATTTTAGAGATTTCAGAAATGGTTCAAATTGCTCCGAGCACTATGGGACTTAACTTCTGAGGTCATCAGTCCCCTAGAACTTAGAACTGCTTAATCCTAACTAACCTAAGGACATCACACATGTCCATGCCCGAGAAAGGATTCGAACCTGCGACCGTAGCGGTCGCGCGGTTCCAGACTGTAGCTCCTAGAACCGCTCGGCCACTCCGGCCGGCTAGAGATTTCAGTTGGAGCAGATAACGACGAGGAATTTCCGCGAGATCGCCGCTGCGGAGTGCAACTATTGCTCCCCTGTGGTAATTAAAACGAAATATTTATTTTTCCAGGTTTTCAGGAGAGTAAAGATAAAAAGAAATAAGGAACTAAGTTATACCAACTACAGCCAATAAGTAAAAAAATAATTAAAATAAAAGCACACATAAAGAATATTTATTTATAATAACAAATAAATAAAGAATATTTTTAATTAACTAACCAATAATAATACGCTAAAGCCTTTACAGATGGCGGAGCGATCGAGTCACGAATTTAACCAAGCGTGTACTGCTTTCGTGTGAACTAAGACAGCAGCGATCGGTCGGAAATTTATCGTTCAAGGCGACTTTGAGGAAAAAATACGTAATGTACGGACGTGACTGAGAAAGGGGACAAACGTTTGCGTGAAGCTCCTGGATTTTTTGGTGTTTTGCAGCGGACTGTTCAACCCGTCTACAAGCAGCAGTGCAACACACACGGCTACGACACACGACGTCGAAACTGTGGTCGGATAAAGATCCTGAGAGGGACCGGATATGCGTTTCATGACTTGTGAATCAAAATCGCTTTCATACCCGACGGGAATTACTGCAGAGAGTGAACGGAAGTCCATCCCAATCTGTCAGTGAGCGAACATTGCGACGGGAGCCGCGTGCAACGAACGGTTGGTCTCGGTCTCCCCGCAAAAGGCAATTGCTCACAGTGGAGCAAAAAGACAATAACAGCAAAGTTCACTGGGCTGGAAGAATATGTGGCTGGTTTCCTGTACACTCCCCCGAGCCATTACATCACAATAGGGCTGCAAAACCTGCTGAAGTGAACTCCATAGAAAATCTGTGGGGCATTTTGGAACAGCGGGTAAAACGGCACCACAGCAACCTCGCAATTTGGTGGAATTACGCGATCAAGTCGTCAGTGAGTGGCTTAGCTTGGCTACGAAGTACCTGCGGACTCACTTCCTAACCGACTTCAGGGAGCTACCAAGTCCAAAGGCGCAGTTACGCGGTATTGAATGATGCTTGTAATGATTTCTCTCTGACTAATTTTTTGTCTGGCGAGCTTATCTTTGTTTATAAATAGTGGAATGTGCTTGCTTAATTCTACATGTTATATATAACTAGCTTTTGAAACAGCATTGCAAATCACAATCAAGTAGTATCTGATATTGTCCATGTTGCAAAATATGCATTTCTGAAATATGTGACTTTCAGTTCAGCTTATTATCGTTGTAAATACTTACGATTCTGTAATATATTATTCCATTTATTGATTTACCATCGTGCATTATTTCTAATGATATGGAAGATCTTGTCCAGCAGAGAATTACATTTATTGTGTTTTATCTAAGTTCAGTGTCAGTTTGAAGATATCAGTTACTGATTTTCAATAGAATTTTATACTTTAATCAACAGCAAAGAGAAGTACTTCTGCTTCTTGGATATATCCTGGTACATTACTTATATATCACAAGAAAGAACCTAATATTGAGCCTTATGGTACACCTGTAGAAATTATGCCCCATATTGAAGACGCTGTTACGCTCCCTCGGTGTCTTACTGCACAGTCTGCATCCTTATAGTTAGGCAGGCTGAAAATCATAATATTCGTGCTTTCGTTACATCAAAACAATAAACCAGGTTGGTCAGACAGCGAGAGTGAGAGTCTGGGGTAGATCTGTAAAATAACGACCTGCTGTGGAGTAACAGCAGCCGACGTTGATTATCTCAGAATACGAGACACCTCCACACATTCATGAGCGATTGGATTAGGGACGGGCGTTGTGTTTGGAGAACGAGCACTCCTGCTGCGGCTGCTAATAAGACAGGTCGGAGCATCACAAAAATGGGATGACGCTGAACAGTAATGCCGTGGGTATTAATTTGTAGAAATTGTGGCTACTACGCGAGATATCAGCGTCCAGAAAATGTGTGCTCGACGCCAGGAACAGTCCAGCTCCAAGGTCACCCAGGCAGGGAACTTCTCACGTCCAGTGCATACCGTGAATATCTCGGTGCGTGTACAGCCTCTGCTTCCGGAGTCAGTTGTCATTGCAAACAACATACTGACGACAGTTCTCCGTACACTAGTGGAAATTGTAACGTTGTATACACGGCAGTAGTGGCGCAAATGATTTACAATTTAACGCTATGATACACCGTCCAGTTGCATTAATGTGACCACCTATCAAAAGCCTGAATTACCATCATTTGCAGCGATGAGCTCTACGAGACATGCAGGAAGAGAGTCAGTGAGGTTCTGCAAGGTATTAGCACTAATGTGGAACCATGCCGATTCCAGTTCCGTGGCTAGCTGCGCTAGGTTTACAGGTTGAGGACCCATAGCGCGAATAGCCCGATCAAGGTGGTCCCCCAGATTCTCCACTGCGTTTCAATGCGGGTAGACTGCTGGCCCGAGGAGTTCGGTAGACTGATCCTGGTGGTCTTCGAACCATGCATGTACAGTGCGAGCTGTTTGACAAGGTGTATTGCCCTGCTGATAGATACCATGGTGCTGAGGAAAAGCAAACTGCATGCAGGGGTGAACATGATTCCCAAGGATAGATCCATACTTGTGTTGTTCGACTGTGCCTTACAGAATGACGAGATAACCCAGGGAATGCCACGAAAACATCCGCAGACCATAATGCTCCCTCTTCCTGCTTGGGCTCTTCTCATAATTGTTACAGGTGGTTTGATTTCAGACGTTTCACGCCGTACACGCCAACGGCGTGATTCATCTGGTAAGGCCACCTGTCGCCACTCAGTGGACGCCCAGTTGGGGTACTGATGTGCAAATTCCAGCCTTAGTCGACAATGGACGGCAGTCAGCATTGGTGCATAAACCAGATGTCTGTTACGGAGGTCCATACATACAGGGTGCGTCAAAAAACTGTATACACACTTTGAACTGTCATAGACAATTTATTTCCCGTTCTACAAGGTTAAACATCTGTAAGACAGTAATGTTATGTTTCTTCAACAGGTGGCAGCAGTGGCAAGGAAGTAACTGCAACATGGCGGACGTGCGTTTGAGCTTTGAAGCGCGGAAGCAGATAATTAAGTGGTACTGGAAGTTTGAGAATGTAGCTGCGGTTCGAAGACAGTGAAGAAATGAGTATGGTACAGAACCACCTTCAAGGTTAACAGTTACACATTTACGAGACAAATTCGAAATTCATGGAACAGTGTGTGATGTGTATAAAGGTCGATCAGGGCGACCTCGTACAGCTACAAGTGATCATTCCACAACTGCAGTCTTGGAACTGTTTCAGCGTTCGCCTCGAAAATCTTCAAGGCAAGAGGCACGTGAGAGTAATGTTAAGTGCTAGTAGTGCGCTACGCATTCTGAAGAAAGGCAAGTTTCGTGTGTACATTCGAAGGCTAGTGCAACAGCTAAGTGATGACGATCCAGATCGAAGGTTAGAATTTTGTGAATGGGTTCAGGAGATGGTGAGACGTGAACCGTGATTTATGGATAGCATAATTTGGTCGGATGAAGCCCAATTCAAACTCAATTGAACCATCAGTAGGCACAATTGTGCGTACTGGGCTGAAGATAATCCTCACATTACAGTTAAGAAGGCTGTGAATTTGCCTGGTATAAATGTGTGGTGTGGTTTGTCTGCAAGGGGACCCATTGGGCCTTTCCGCTTTGAAGGTACTGTTACTGGAGAAACGTACCTAACAATGCTTGCTGACTCCATATTCCCTGCCATTCGTGCATTATACGGTAATGATGAGTTTTGTTTACAACAAGATGGCGCCCCGCCGCACTATCATAGGGACGTACGAGCATACCTGGATCACAATGTCCCAGGTCAGTGGATAGGACGCAGGGGACCAATCGAGTTTCTTGCACGCTCTCCAGACCTCACGCCGCTGGATTTCTTCTTATGGGGCACAGTAAAAGATGAGGTCTACAAACGTAAACCACGTAACCTGGACACACTTTGGAATGAGATTCAGGCGGTGTGCGCAGAAATCTCATTGGACACTTCGGTACGATGTACGGAATCAGTGGTGACTCGTACTCAGAAATGTATTGATGATCCTGAAGGCCACCAGTTTGAACATTAATCACATTTTCAAAGTACATTTATTTTTCCAATTGGACTGCAAGCTTTCCATTTCCAGAAATTTAACATTGTAGAACGGGAAATAAATTTTCTATGACGCTTCAAAGTGTGTATACATTTTTTGACGCACCCTGTAGTGTTTGAGGAAACAGTGTCGCTATCCCGTTGGTTGATCTGGGCGGTCAATTGCTCAACAATTGCACGTCTGTTCTATCATACACATCTCCGCAGCCTTCGTTCACCCGAGACATCTACAGCCCGTGGTTTACCACAGTTGTCTGAGTGTCGGTTTTGGATGGCGCCATTTTGCCTTGCATGGTATATTTTAACCACTTCGGCACGTGAACAATTTACAAACTTATCCGTTTCGGAAACGCTTCCATTGTTCGTCCGAAAGCCAATGATCATGCTCATCTGAATATCAGTGACAGCATTACGACAACGACTGCTCCTTTATTTGCGTCTCACCGACACGCTTTATATACCCTTCACTTCTAGTGTTGTCACCTGCCGTCTGTGAGTGGTTACTGCAAGCTGACATCGAACATAGGCGGTGGTCTCATTAATATCACTGGGCTGTGTAGAGTAACCAATGAGTAGCCATGTCATCCAGAGATACCTCCTCGTTACAGGATACAGAAGGCACCACCATCTTGTGTACTTTACGCACTGCACATTACACGTTACAGAGATTAGCATCGGCGCAGGAACACCAGAATGTAACGTTCGATTGATGAATACGGCTCATTGATAAGCGTCAGTAACCATTTGAGGCAATGCATCATGCCTGTCTTTCTGGTAGTTGGTGGAAGTATTTTAATGTGATGAATGTTTACTTTGGATGAAATGTATTTCTGGGTATGTCTATCTCTGCCTGTTACTGGCGAAAGATTCAGGAACTACTGTCCAATCGTGTGCATTCGTTTGTCTCCTTCAGTACCCCAAAGGTGACATAAACATTCAGTAAATCCATACAACACTCCATCGCTCCAAAACTGTGATAGAATCACCTGAGTGCTCTCAACAGGCGGGAGCGTACTCGCGTAGCCCCTAGGTAGCTTGACATAGATTTTATACAGAACACTCGGACGTATTCGAGCGAGGTTTGCGAGTGCTGGACGCAGATTAGAACAATGTCCGTGACTTTTGGCCCCCTTTCAGTGTCTCGTGAAGTCCATGCCATGATACTCGTATGCCACCACAATAACCAAGGCGAGATGGCGTGCTGCACTTTCATTAGCCGTAGCAGGGTCGTAGGTACTTCTCAGTAACGAATCAGTGCTTTTTTCCTCAATGGCTATAAGTCTATTTTTGATTAAAACAAGTAAAAATCAGTGCCAGAATCTATTATACCTAGCCGACTCATTGGTCTCATTGGTCTCTTAACTACTTAGCCACTGTGGTATATCCACTTCTTAAAAGAGTTTTTTCCGTTGCTTGATTTAAATGCAATATTTTTCTGCATTGCAGTCGATAATTTTAGTGAATATCTTACGCATGCCGAACAGAAGGACGGAAGGTTTACAGTTTGTTTAAATTTTTTATGTAACATAAAACTCTTTGGCGTTACATCGTATAGCTGTTATGATGGAAGTTTGAAAATTTTCATATGAGAGTAAAATCAATAACTGGAGGAGTGGAAGAGTGAGAGAGAAACGAAGCGTATTAGTTCGTTGTTTTGCCTTCAGTGTGCATGAATAAGACGTGAAGCATCAGCAAAATTAACGTTTAGATGCTATTGTGATGGTGATTTCAACTAGAATTCGAAGAACGTACGTCATGCGAAAGTTTTTGGTAGCTTATTGCAATTTCTTTGACAGGAAAAAAAGTTATGTTTATGCACAACGCATTTCTATGGGTCATTAGGGGTTTAGACTGGCGAAGAAAGTGGAAGGAAATGGGCTGTACCCTTTAAAAGGAACCATCCAGACCATCGCCTTAAGCGATTTAAAGAAATCATGGGAAACCTTAAACAAAATGGTCCGATGGTGAGATCTGAACCGCCTGTTTGGAAGAGCACGGGACAGCCTGTTCTGGCATTAGCAAAGCAACACGTTTGCATTTCTGATCACAGAAGTTGTAGGAAGTAACGTTTGTGAAAACTATGAAATAAGTGGATGTGTTCTCTTATTTAAAAGACGCGACTCAAAAAATTATTCGATAAACGATGAACTAGTTCTTAATATTGCATAGCATTCGAGGGCTAATAGGAAGTTATAAAACTAATGTACAGCTGAAATCTGGGCAGCGTTTGCGCAGTTAGCACTAAAGCAAAACAAGATCTTGAAAATGAAGAGAAACATTGGTTATTGAAGTCCCCAGTTCTCATTATTAGCAGCTCTATAAATTTTGGATATTTTGGATTGTATGTCAGTTACACAGCTTCCATGTCAGTTACATGATATTTCTAGATCATAATAAGTAGTACAAAACTGGGCTGATGGTTGTGAATTTTATGCGTATGAGGGTGGAAACTGTAGGGATTCAGCCAGATGAAAATTGGTGGGCATCTGAAAAGATCTGGGTAGGAGCCTAGGGATAGAATTCCAGAAGTACAGTAGATATGAGGAGTAGGGCAAAGTGTACAGGGTGTTTTAAACTGTATAGCCGAGCGGGGTAGCCGTGCGGTCTCAAGCATCTTGTCATGGTTCGCGCACCTCCCCCCGTCGGAAGTTTGAGTCCTCCCTCATGCGTGGGTGTGTGTGTTGTACTTAGCGTAAGTTAGTTTAAGTTAGATTAAGTAGTGCGTAAGCCTAGGGACCGATGACCTGAGCAGTTTGGTCCCACAGTCCTTACCGTATATTTCCAAATTTTCAAACGGAATGTACTTGTTTTTGAGGCTTTTTAGCATTTATTTTATTCAACGTACAATTATAAATAACACAGTAAATGAAAGAGCAACTCAAGCAGTGTTTTTTGCATGTGTTCAATATGGGCACCATTCGTCACACATCGAGTCGATAGGCGATTTCTTCCCAAACCTTGATGAGTGTGTCTGGAGTAATTGTTGCAAAATGCTGTTTCTAAAGTCAGGTAGATCAGATGATACCAGAGGCACATACACTTGACTCTTTATGATCTCCTAAAGGTAAAAATCGCGTGGTGCCAGACCGTGTGTGGAGGTCATGCAAAACAAGCTCTATTATCCGGCTCCTTGCGGCTAATTCAGCAGTCGGGTACAATGACTTTAACCAATCGCGTACTGGGTTATACCAATGAGGCGGCGCACCATCTTGCTGCCAAATAAAGTTCTGCGTTCAGTTTCTTCCCATAGCTCCAGCGCACCAAGATAAAGAAACACCAGTTGCTTCACTGAAAGACTCCCAAAATTTCCGCTGGGATATGGCACAAAAAACATTCAATTTATGGGAGTCTCATTGCAACTGTACCGCCTCGTGGGTATTCGCTGACACCCAAATGCGCATATTATGTGTGTTCATATTTCCACTTAGGCGAAATGTCGACTGACCACTGAAGACGACACGATCCAGAAAATCTTCATCGTCATGCAGCAACATTTCGTTTGCAAAGTTGGCAAGTAAATCGTAGTCTGTAGGCTTTGAGCTTGTAACAACTGCAGCCGATAAAGATGTAGTTATAAGCGTCTCCTTAAAATTCTCCACACCTAGGTCACTGGAACTGCTAATTCACAACGCGCCTTGCGAACTGATTTATGCGTGAAAGACACTCAGTCGTTCAGCCCGTTATTTAGTCATTCTCGGTCGTTCCACACTATTCCTTTTGCGCACAGGTATGCGAACAAAAAAGTTTGAGTTGCTATTACATTTGATGTATTATTTACAATTGAAAGATTAATGTCATAAATGCTACAGAGACTTAAAACTCGTCTACTTATTCCGAAACATACTGTATTATGGGTCATAGTTCCGTTAAGCCCCAATAATGACATCGTTTCTGCTGGTATTGCAGGTGTGATATGACGTAGGGTCTTTTAAAAATGAAGTAATTGATTAAGAAGGCAGTTACAGTCCATTTATGCAATGTAAGGATAAAGCATAATATAATACAAACATCGCCGTTGAGGCCACAGAAGGGCCAGTCGCCTGTCGCCGTGTCATCCATTAGCCAGAGATGTCATGTGGATGAGGTAAGAGTGAGGGTCAGCACTCCGCAATCGCGGCCGTTTTCGTTTTAATTTAAGAATGGTGAAATAAAATACAAGTTGGTCAAAATAAGCTGCTTGTGCTTAGGTGTGGCGATGGTACTGCAGTCAAAGCAGATGGGTGTGCACGTCCTCCCTTATCCTGTACTAACACGCATCAGCTTGTTTTATCTTATTCATGGTGACAAAAGCTAAGATGGCAGCTCACATCCATTTTTAAAGTATACTCTTTTGTCAATTTGTTTCAACTTATTCTTTTGCCATTCCATTCTTCTCATCTTTATGTATGCTCCTCATCAGCAAACATGTCGCTCTGTGGTTTCAGATGGTTAAAGTGAATTTATAACATATTTTTTTCAAAAAGTATGGTGTGTAATATGTATGTGTACTTAGTGACTGCCGTAAACACCATGTCTTACACAGCAACAATTAAAAAGCTCACTCTTTCAAAAATGACAACAATTACAAGCAGGTGTCGTACAGTGAATGTGCGCTCCAACAGTTATGGTTGAAGAAGATGGAAAAAGAAGGAGAAGAAGAAGAAATACTGGAAGTGACGTCACACACGACTATAGCACTATTTTTAAAAATGGTTCAAATGGCTCTGAGCACTATGGGACTTAACATCTATGGCCATCAGTCCCCTAGAACTTAGAACTACTTAAACCTAACTAACCTAAGGACATCACACAACACCCAGCCATCACGAGGCAGAGAAAATCCCTGACCCCGCCGGGAATCGAACCCGGGCACTATTTTAACATAGAGCCTATACCTGAGGTGACAAAAGTCATGGGTCAGCTATATGCACATACACAGTATAAAAGGGCAGTGTATTGAAGGAGCTGTCATTTGTACTCAGGTGAATGCGGGACGGTAGTTGGAGCTAGATTCGTGGGACATTCTGTTTGGGAAACTATTACGGATCCAATATTCCGGGATCCACCGTGTCAACAGTTTGGCGAAAATAACGAATTTGAGGCATTACCTCTCACAACGGACAACGCAGTGGTCGACGGCCTTCACTTAACGACTGAGAGGAGCGGCGTTTGCGTAGAGTTGTCAGTGCTAATACACAAGCAACACTGCGTAAAACAACTGCAGAAATAAAGATGGGGCGTGCGACGAACGTATCCATTAAAATAGTACGGCGGAATTTGGGGTCAATAGGCTGTCGCAGCAGATGACCGACGCGAGTGTCTTTGCTAACAACAAGAGGTCGCCTGTAAAGCTTCTCGTGGGCTCGTGACCATAACGGTTGGACCATAGAGACTGGGAAGCCGAGGCCTGGTCAGATAAGTCCGGATTTTACGTGATAAGAGCTGACGATAAGGTCCGAATGTAGTGCAGACTCCATGAAGCCCAGGACGCTAGTGCACTGTGTAAGCTGGTGGTGACTCCATAATGGTGTGGGCTGTGTTTACAAGTAATGGAATGAGTCCTCTGTTCCAACTGAACCGATCATTATGTTCGGCTACTTGGAGACCATCTGCAGCCATTCATAGACTTCGTATTCCCAAACAACGATGGAATTTTTATGGACGACAGTGCGCCATGCCACCAGGCCACAGTTGTTCACGACTGGTATGAAGAACATTCTGGACAATTCGAGCAAATGATTTGGAGCCAGGTCACTCGACAGGATTTCCATCGCACATTTACGGGATGTAATCGAGAGGTCAGTTCGTACACAAAATCCTGCACCGGCAACACTTACACATTTATGGAGGGCTATATACGCAGCATGGCTCAACATTTCTGCAGGAGACTTCTAACGACTCCATTCCACATCGAGTTGCTGCACTACCCCTGGCAGAAGGAAGTGCGATACAATACTAGAAGGTATCCCACGACTTTTGTCACCTCAGTGTATTGTCCTGCTACTGCTATAGAGATTACTGTTGATTTTAATTTGTAAAGTGTCATAAGAGAACATAATAAGTTTGAACCTCATAGATTTTTATTTGAAAAGACCATAATACTGTAATATAATAAATGTTACATAATTTTCCAGGTTGTTGCTAGGTGTAAATTACGTAGAACGAGTTAGAGGACATGCGTTGGACAATGTTGCGAGGTATAAACAAATCTGGACAATCGACCTGCATCATACAAGAACGGGTTCATTTATGCAAAAGAGGAGCCAGCCTTTATAGTATTGGTTCAAATGGCTCTGAGCACTATGGGACTTAACTTCTGAGGTCATCAGTCCCCTAGAACTTAGAACTACTTAAACCTAACTAACCTAAGGACATCACACACATCCATGCAGGCAGGATTCGAACCTGCGAACGTAGTAGTCGCGCGGTTCCCGACTGAAGCGCCTAGAACCGCTCGGCCACAACGGCTGGCTTTTATAGTATTCTACGAAGCTAATGAGAGAAATATAGTCGAACTTTGAACTTTGAATATTTTAGGCGTCCTACCAGGCTCCCTCATACGTAAAATATTTTATTGATTGTGTTTACTTTTCTCGATGGTCACTGAGTGCATGTCAACCACTGCATAACAGGAAACATCGACAAACCTGATCAGCAGTTTAGGGAATAAGTAAGAAAATAGGAGAGCATGAATCGATGTGGATGATAACGAAAGTTAAATTGGGCCTGTTTCAGGAAGGAGGAGCAAGTTAATGTTATTTAATCTCTGAAAATCTTTGTCTCGTTTCTGAGGATTCACAGATATCGTTGCAGCTAGTGCAGGAGCAGTACACTACTACACGGGGCTGGCTGGCTTTACGCAACGCCGTGACGCCGACAAGCGTTTTCCTGCATAGCACAGACCCTTCAGACTGAGAACAGGCGCTGCTTTTGTCACTGTGAGCAGCTTTGACGCTGCTGCTTCTGTACGCCGACTGCCGTGCTGCTGTGTTTTAGTTTCGCAGCGGAGGACGAGGAAGGAGGGAAGAAATCAGGCAATCAACTACGTAAACACTGTGCGATGTACCAGATGTTCATGGAGCGGGACATTCAAAGAACCGAATATGGATTCTGAACCACTGTCTACTGTGCTGGCGAGCACCACACAAACTACAGAACAAATAGAAACGCAGCAAATAACAGGTCGACAGTCAAAGAATGTGAAACGCTGTCGAGGAAGAAAGCTATTAAACCGAAGTCCAATGATCAAACGGATTATAAAGTTACGTCCCATCTTTGTAAGAAACGGAAACACCTATCAGAAAGAAAGCGAGACGAAAAAAAGCCAAAATACTCTGGTTAAGGGCAGAACGAGAAGAGACATAGCGAAAAAAACCGAAAACGTGTGTGATCATATAGACAAGGGTGATAACGAGATGGACAATAGAAAGGCCAATAATTACAATAATGGAGAGAAGGAGTGGAGTTTCTGGACGTGGCTAAGAAGAAAAGAAAACAAGGACGGACAGCATGCCTATCAAATTCAAAAGAAGTTGAAAGTCCAATGAATGCAAGGTCTTGCAACACGCAACAAGCCACAGTAGCGGACTGTCATACACGCGACAGATAATACAGGAAGATTACGAAAACACACAGATCATAGAACCTACATATGGCAACGGGAATTGCGAAAAGGATACATTCAGTGATAGAAATGAAACGAAAAATGGAAGAAGTTTATAGGCGGACCCAAGGCCTGTTTACGCAGTATGTGAAAACGCAATGAGACCGCCTAAATTGGAGGTCATACATGTGTTAAACACAGCAATAATAAAACATGTTAAGCACATTCTTCCAAGAGGCTGTACCACAGATTTTCCTGCCATGAAGGAAGATAATTACATTAAAAAAAATGGCTCTGGGCACTATGGGACTGAACTTCTAAGGTCATCAGTCCCCTAGAACTTAGAACTACTTAAACCTAACTAACCTAAGGACATCACGCACATCCATGCCCGAGGCAGGATTCGAACCTGCGACCGTAGCGGTCGTGCGGTTCCAGACTGTAGCGCCTAGAACCACTCGGCCATCCCGGCCGGCTAGTTATATTCAGTTTAGTGTCAACAGCTCGCCACAAATACAAAGAAACTGCAGTTTCTAGTTGACGTCGTCTTTAAGAGGAAGCAGAAGACATTAATATTGAGCATCTGTGCAGGCAGTTAATGTTGACACTTGGCCGAATTGTATATCATTACAGATTAGAGTGCACTTGTAGCACTCGCTTACAATTAGATCGCACCCCAACGGCAATGGAACAGAGAGAATCGATTAAAGTCGGCCACGTAAATGCGATCCGCAGTGCCATGGTGAAGCATGAACTCGGAAAAGTTTTAGGTAGTTCGAGCTACTCATTCTATGTACATAGGTGCCACATTTCAGAAACGGGGCGTTACTCCACACGCCAGTTACAGCACAGGTAGTAACATCTGGACGTCATCCAATGGTTTTTAATGTTGTTTGTTGTTGCTTTAGAGCACAAAAAAGGTGAGGTTATAAGAGCCCGTGTCATATCTTAAAATGGCCAGTTACCAAATGAATTTAAAATCGACAATTCTCAGAGCCTAAACGACTGGAGTAGAGGGATAGCTAAAAACGATCACTTCCCCTTTGAGGAGGATGCTCAAAATGTTGAAAATAAAATTTACTTCACCATATGACCACGCCGAATAACAAGTAAAACACGGTCTACAGCTCGTCCCGTATCTGCTAAAATACCCGATAATTCAGATGGCAAACATACTTAAACGATTATAAAATCGCCATTGGGCCAGAAAATGGCACACTGTCAATGGCTGGTTTCAGTAAGGAGAGAGTCGAGCGGGGTCTCCACTTAACAAATGACGGTGACTGAAACGACGGTGCCCAATACGCAGTCCAGCTAAAAATATCTCCTCGTGACGAGAGGAGTGACAGGAAGTCGTCCAAGCCGTTGAGAGGCGTTTGATTTCCCGGAGTTTGTTCCCATGTGGAGAAGACCAGTGTTCATGCCACAGCGAAAAAACCTACATGTGGCAACACAGTGATCATCTGAACGGGTAGAATAGCTAAAAGGCCCTTAGGTGCACCATCGGCAGCTTCATTCCCCGATACTCCGATGCGACCAGAGGCCCACGTGAACATGACGTTGGCTCCATCATCAGTGAGAGAGTGGAGGCATTCTTGGATTCGTGGTACTAAGAGGTGGTATGTGTATAGCACTCAGAGGCTCTAGAGGGCATTAAGTAAATCGGAATGTAACACACAACTGAGAAGCCTATGTCGTCGGATGTACTGGGTAGCCTGATAGAGGGCGTAAAGCTCTGCAGTAAAAATCGAGCACAGTTCTAGATGCCGACATCTAAAATGTTTGTTGACAGTGACAAAGGTGCATCCTACACCACGGTCAGTCTGAGTGCTATCAGTGTAGACGAAGGTGCTGTCTCCAACCTGCGTGCAACGTTCGAGGAACTTACAGTGATAGGTCGGATCCAGAGTAGTGTGCTTGGGAAGCGAACTAAATCCCAGATGAACAAGGACCTCTTCACGAAACCAAGGCGGTGAAGGGCTCTCACCCACCGGAATCTTGGCAGGTAATGTAAGGTTAAGATTCCGAAGCGGTATACGAAAGTGAACTCCGTAAGGCAACAAATAAGTTGCGCTTACCCCGTATTGGCGCTCAAGGGAGTCATCATAAAAGGAAGCTTAGGATGGATGGTTAAGCGTAGAAGACAGAGGGTACTCGTATCTGCTGAGAACATCAGCCGGTATGACAGGGGTAGTTCGGCAGCGTCTGCTTGAAGACTCATAATTGGGCTAGTGCAGAAAGTTCCAGTGGCCAAACGTATGCTTCGATGGTGGATTGTGTTGAGACAGCGTAAAACAGACGGTCGTGTAGATGAGTAAACGAGACACCCACAGTTCAGTTTTCATTGGTCAAGGGACTGGTATAAGCGTAGGAGGATTTTCCGATCCGCTCCCCATGAAGTATCGTTTAAAACACGTAGGATATTTAGAGCTCGGGTTCAGCATGATGCCAGACAAGAAATGTGGATGGACCAACAGAGTTTCCCACCGAGCATGAGCCCCAAGAATTTCGTGGTTTAAACAGACGGAAAAACAACAGGCCGTGTGTAAGAACAGTGGAAGAAACCCTTTACGCCGCCAGAAGTTCAGACAGACAGATTTTTCAATGAAGAAGTTGAAGCCGTTGTGGATGCTCCACGAGTAAAGACGATCGAGACATCGCTGAAGTCATCGCTCAAGTAAACAGATCCACTGACAGCTGCAGTAGATCGCAAAGTCATCGACGAAAAGAGAGCCTGAGATATCTGACGGGAGACAGTCCATGATAGGGTCAATTGCTATGTCGAATAGGGCTACGCTCAGCGCAGAGCCCAGAGATAGTACGTTCTCCCGAATGAAAGAGTTCGACAAAGCCGAACGCACACGTACACTGAAAAGTGGTCTTTTAAAGCTCCTGAATAGAATGGGGGAAGTGGGTTCGGAAGCCCCAAGTGTGTATGGTACAGACGTGTCTGTCCTCAAGCAGTTATCGTAAACCTTCTCCAAATCAGAAAAAAAACAGCTACATTCTAGCATTTCCCCTGAAAATGGTCCATAATATCGATTGGCAGCGGGACGAGATGATCAACTGCACAGCGGTGCTTACGAAATCCACACCATGCATTGGTCAGCAAATTCCGAGACTCAAGTCACCATACCAGCCGACCATTGATCACAGATTCCATCACCTTGCAGGCACTTCTGGTGGCGGGAGTTGGGCGGTAGGTGGATAGAAGATGTTTGTTCTTACCAGGCTAGGGTAGATAAGTGCTACATAATCTTAATGTGGTAATCGTCCGATCCTGGAGCAGAGGAGCATGTTCGAGCTCCCACATAGTAAAAACAGTATTGTAGCATTCGCAATTCTGAGAGAGGAAAGATATCTCCTGAGCCTCCTCCGCTTGTTTCCGAGGTAGGAAGACGAATGGAATGGGTGGGGCTAGACATCTCAGCAAAGTATCGACCCAAAATGTTGGAAATATTGTCAGGGTCCACAGTGACACCGTTCGCGACAGTAAGGTCGGGAATTGGGAGATATACTTTGTTTACAGAAATCCGACGTAGGTTACCCCAAACAACAGAAGACGGAATAAAACGATTAACAGAATTGATAAAAGAGATCTAACTACCATTTCTGCTATCTCCCATAACGTGACGACACTTTGAGCGCAACTGTTTATAACGAATACAATTCCCCTTTACGGGATGGCGTTCAATGGCATGGAGAGCACGTCGCAGCGCGCGAACCGCATCGCGGCATTCGTCAGACCACCAGGGGAATGGGACACGTCGCGGTAGGGAACAGATTCGTGAGATGGAACATTCCGCAGTGGTAAGGATAACATTCATAAGACACTCTAACTTATGATCACTGCTGTGGAAATATTGTTCGTCGATGTTTGCCAGCGAAGATTAGAGCCTCCAACCAGCTTTAGAAACCTGCCAGTTGGTCCTGCCCATAGATGGAACATGACTTGGCAGATGAATAACACACGGGAAATGGACGCTTGCGTATGTCACTAAGAGAACAGACCACTCTAGATGGTGGGCAAGCTGTGCATTACAGAACGAGAGATCCAGGTGCGAGAAAGTGTGTGTGGAATCTGAGATAAATGTGGGTTCACCTGTGTTGAGAGAAATGAGACTAAGCTGTTTGAGAGTATCTACTAGCAGAGAGCATCTCAGGCAGGTTCTCAGGGAGCCCCAAATGGGATGGTGAGAATTGGTGAGATCAGATGACGGCGATATGTACATATTAAAAAGAAAAAAGGTATAATAGGGGAGAGAAAGACGGACCAACAACTTGTAGCTGGGTAATCAACGAAATTCGTCCCGAATGAGTGTCGAAAGTTACTGGAGTGAAGTGTAAGAGGTCAAAGCGTTTGGAGGACGTAATTTCTTTTCCTGGAGGCATAAAGGAACCGAACATTGCGATCGCAATAGCAGTTTTAAGTCTGTGATATGATGCCAGGAATGTACCATTAGAGAATAGCCGTATGAGAATATAGGAGACATTTCCCTTATTACTTACTTCAGTGGCTGGCGAGTGCCAGATTTTGGCTGCTTGCTACTACGGTTTCTGAGGTTGGAGTATACTGTTCCATTATTTCTTCAGAGGTACCAATAACCTCCCTGGGTCGGCCAGCTGACTCCAGGATGATGAAATGGTTGGGATTCACACATACTGGAGGTCGGCCAGACAGAGTTGTTGCATAGTGTCACTGTTGTAGAGGACACAGAGTTACAGGAGAACGTTTGTCTTTGTTCGGTTTCTTAGGGTCTTTGCATTTGTCAGACGTAGGCTCAGACGTTCGCTGAGTTGAGGTGCGCAAAAGTCATCTCGGGAGTACACATTTCTAAGTTTCTGTTCTTCTGATTGCGTCATCACTGTTGTCGAAGGTTTTTGGGTGTGTATAGCGACTGTAGTGGGCGGAGTTTAGGAAATCACCTTAGCACTAGGCGATTTCACAACTGTAGCGCTGAACTTGAGGTCGCAGGACTGTGTGGCCCTAACTTTCATGGGTCGTGGCGTAGCAACAAAGATATTTTAACTGCCAGAAAGTGGTATACAAGGCTGTCGGGTAGCTAACATTTTCCGAGCAACATTAAGGGGTACCTTTCCCTTCATGTGAATCTCCTGAATGGCTCGCTCTTCCGGGTACACAGGGTATCTGCAGGATGAAGCGACATGGTTGCCAGTGCAGTTGATGTAGTGGGGAGGAGAATGTGGGCAGTCGCCCACATGAACATCCTTGCCACACATACACGTTTGGCTGCCTTTTTATGGGGCATGTGGATATGAGTATAAAGCTGACATTGGTAGCAACATATTGGCTTTGGTATGTAGTGTCTGACATTGATAACTTCATAGCCTCGCCTTGATTGGGAACTCCACTCGATCAACCGTTTAGAAAAGGGTGCAGGTAGGCACTAATTCTGAATAAACTCTCTCCATAACCCGATGGACTGCAGTTATGCCCTGATCAGAGAGATAATGTTTTATAGCTCCCTCACCATCAAGCAGCCGAGTATATATGACATTACGTAAAGAATTTAATGTTCGCTAAGCCTCTGCATGAAGAGGATATCCATTGAGGAGCATAGCTTTAAGCAGTTTTTGGTCTTGATAAGGATGGTCTGCCTCTAGAAGCAGTGTCCCATTGTATGAGCTAGTGCAGAACTTTAGTAGGCCTGCAGTTTTATCTATAGCTTTCTGAACGATGTACAGGTTCACTATGGAAAAGTTCTGACCTTCTTCTGTGCGTGATACCACGAAGTCCGGGGTGTAACTAGAAGATTCGTCGTCTCTTTGACCTCGTTCCATTTCCGTTTATTCGACGGGGGCTACATTGATGGAGTGATGTACTCGTCGTGGGTGAATCCCCCACGATTTCCAGCATCTCTGATAGCGCTCACCTTCCTTTTGGCGGCCCCCACAGAAGAAGCCTGCGTTTCTGACAAAGAGTCAAACAACAATACAAAGAACCATTATACCAAAGAAGAGTAGAAAAATGGGAGGCGTACATTAGGGACCAAATGGTAACATGTTTGGAGTTTTCCATGCAAATTTGCAACAAGCAAGGCACTGTATTATCAATCCTGTGGAGATCCTTCCGTATAATGGCGGCAGACTAAGAGACATCAGCGCAGCACCTACTCATAAGCTTGTTACTGGACGATACATCGATAGAAGACGCAGAGTACCGTCAATATCTTCGCTCTGAACTACTAGAGCAGCATTTAACCAATAATTTTGTGATTCCATTTGCACAGGAGGAAGTGAGGCTTGGAATAATTAAGTTAAAGAAGAAGAAAGCAACAGGGCCACATACAATACTGGCAAAAGTGTTGCATCAGCTAGTGGATCAAATTGTACCACATATAACAGTGTTATTAAACGAATGTCTTTTACAGGGTCAGGTGTACAGAATCTGGAACATCTCAAATGTCATCATACTAAAAAAAGGGGAAATCAAAGACCCAAGGGAACCGAAACCTTACATCCCGATTTTTTCGGTAAATGCTGTATCAAAGGAAAGGAAAAAATTCTGTGTCGCCACCTGAGGGACCACATATAGGTAAGAGGCATGAGCCCCCTGAGATACCGTTTCACGAAAGGGGAATCCACCGAGGATGTGATAAATCACGCAATGAATATTGTGAACACCTCAGACGACAAGTATGTTGAAGGGATCATGATTAATATAGCCAGGAAGTTTGACAATTTGTAATAACCTGCCCTGTTCAAAAGAATGAAACAGATGGACTATCTCAGGTGTCTCTATATGAGTCTACGAGATTGCAAGTGCAATTAGAATGTACTGGACAGAAAACTGTGAAAGACTTCACCAAAGCCTGCCCACAGGGCTCTGTTCGTGGTGCAGAGTTGTCGGATGTTGGCATAGAGCCATTATTGAACTGGCTTGACTACAGGCTGTATCACCTACACAGGCGATCTGTTAACCATACAATCTGCCAACACAAGGACTAAATTAAAGGAAAATAGTAGCGTAGTTCGTGAAAGATTAAGTAAATTGTGCGTAGAAAACAAACTAACGACAGCAGCACACAAAACGCTTTACATATTATAAAAGTAACATTACCAGAATGAGAAATTCCACAATCAGAATAAATGACCAAGTGAAGAGAAAAGAAGTACTCGTCTAAAAGTACGTTGGAATTAACATCGACGAAAAGCAAGACCTCCATGCACATGTAGAAATCGTCCGCCAGAGAGGCATTAAAATCGTAAATAAAATAGCATCAACTGGCCAAAGAAGTTTTCAGCTGTCACTAAGTGCAACGAGAATGTACAAAAACTGAAACTACTCGCTACTTTTGGGGTAGTGTGGGTGGAGTGTTTGGACTCATAGAGCCAGAAAGGTACGATGAGCAAAGAGCAGTGTACTTCTGCTCCTGAAAGGCGCGTATAGAACAACACCGTCAGAGGCGCTGTTGGTGATGATTGTGCTTGCTAGCCGGCCGGGGTGGCCGAGCGGTTCAAGGCACTACAGTCTGGAGCCGTGCGACCGCTACGGTCGCAGGTTCGAATCCTGCCACGGGCATGGATGTGTGTGATGTCCTTAGGTTAGTTAGGTTTAAGTAGATCTAAGTTCTAGGGGACATAATTCTCAGAGCCATTTGAACAATTTTGATTGTGTTTGCTACATCTAGACCTAGCCGTAAGAAAGAATGGTGCACACTATTGGCTCAAAAATGGTGAATATGTTAAGATGACAGAGACACTGTGTACAAGAGTGTCATCAGCTAAGAAAATAAAAACAGTAATTAATAGAAAATGGCAAGAAATATGGGACAGACCACAAACAGGGTGGAAAAACTACCAATTCCTTCCTAATATAATTGAAAGATCAAGAATATTACACGTCCTTCGGACCAAGGGAGCTACACTCTGTCGGAATATGGTCCATATCCCAGCTACCTAGTAAAAATACACAACGCACCAGAGACACATATGAATGTGGAGCAATCGTCACCCTGGACCATATCCTCTGTGAGTGTGCCATGAAACAAGATGCTATATACCAGGTTCAAATGGTTCAAATGGCTCTGAGCACTATGCGACTTAACTTCTGAGGTCATCAGTCGCCTAGAACTTAGAACTAATTAAACCTAACTAACCTAAGGACTTCACACACATCCATGCCCGAGGCAGGAGTCAAACCTGCGACCGTAACGGTCACGCGGTTCCAGACTGAAGCGCCTTTAACCGCACGGCCACACCGGCCGGCTATATATCAGGACAGAAATGCATTTGCTAACGTAAAAGATCAGTTTGGATTCCGCAGAAATACTGGAACACTTGAGGCAATACTGATCCTACGACTTATCTTGGAAGATAGATTAAGGAAAGGCAAAACCTACGTTTCTAGCATTTGTAGACTTAGAGAAAGCTTTTGACAATGTTGACTGGAATGCTCCCTTTCAAATTCTGAAGGTGGCAGGGATCAAACACAGGGAGCGAAAGGGTATTTACAATTTGTACAGAAAGCAGATGGCAGTTATGAGAGTCAAGGGACATGAAAGCAAAGCAATGGTTGGGAAGGGAGTGTGACAGGGTTGCAGCCTCTCCGTGATGTTATTCAATCTGTGTATTGAGCAAGCATTAAAGGAAACAAAAGAAAAATTCGGAGTAGGTATTAAAATCAATGGAGAAGAAATAAAAAATTTTAGGTTCGCCGATGACATTGTAATTCTGTCAGAGACAGCAAAGGACTTGGAAGAGCAGTTGAACGGAATGGACAGTGTCTTGACAGGAGGATATAAGATGAATATGAACAAAAGCAAAAGGAGGATAATGGAATGTAGTCGAATTAAGTCGGGTGATGCTGAGGGAATTTGATTAGGAAATGAGACACTTAAAGTAGTAAAGGAGTTTTGCTATTTGGGGAGCAAAATAACTGATGATGGTCGAAGTAGAGAGAATATAAAATGTAGATTGGCAATGGCAAGGAAAGCGTTTCTGAAGAAGAGAAATTTGTTAACATCGAGTATTGATTTAAGTGTCAGGAAGTCTTTTCTGAAAGTATTTGTATGGAGTGTAGCCATGTATGGAAGTGAAACATGAACGATACATAGTTTGGACAAGAAGAGAATAGAAGCTTTCTAAATGTGGTGCTACAGAAGAATGCTGAAGATTAGATGGGTAGATCACATAACTAATGAGAAGGTATTGAATAGAATTCGGGAGAAGAGGAGTTTGTGGCACAACTTGACTAGAAGAAAGGATCGGTTGGTAGGACATGTTCTGAGGCATTAAGGGATCACCAGTTTAGTATTGCAGGGCAGCATGGAGGGTAAAAATCGTAGAGGGAGACCAAGAGATGAATACACTAAGCAGATTCAGAAGGATGTAGGTTGCAATAGGTACTGGGAGATGAAGAAGCTTGCACAGGACAGAGTAGCATGGAGAGCTGCATCAAACCAGTCTCAGGACTGAAGACCACAACAACAACAACGTAAAAGTCTATGATATCGAGATGCACCATGGCAAAATATCCACCTACAATAACTTCCTGGCAGCAGTGAGGAGGTGAGCTTCGGGGAGGACCAGGAGGAATTTCCTGAGACTGTGACAGCCATCTCCCAGTCTCTTGGCATTGAGGGTGGGGGGGGGGGGGGAGGGAGGCACAGCAGCACAGAATCGTGAGTTGCACCTTAGCACGCCGGTGGCTAACGGTCCAGACAAACCAGAAATCCAACTTGGTTTCAATACCAAGGACAGTAGTGTAGTGTGGTGTTATGTAGTGTAGTTCTGTGACGTATGGTGCTGTATATCCGTGTAATCCACATTTATAAATTACAAAAGTTGTAATCTAACATGCTGCGTTGTGTAACGCTACTGATGTAGCGTGTGCCTTCTATATTCCAGATGATCAAATACACTCCTGGAAATGGAAAAAAGAACACATTGACACCGGTGTGTCAGACCCACCATACTTGCTCCGGACACTGCGAGAGGGCTGTACAAGCAATGATCACACACACGGCACAGCGGACACACCAGGAACCCCGGTGTTGGCCGTCGAATGGCGCTAGCTGCGCAGCATTTGTGCACCGCCGCCGTCAGTGTCAGCCAGTTTGCCGTGGCATACGGAGCTCCATCGCAGTCTTTAACACTGGTAGCATGCCGCGACAGCATGGACGTGAACCGTATGTGCAGTTGACGGACTTTGAGCGAGGGCGTATAGTGGGCATGCGGGAGGCCGGGTGGACGTACCGCCGAATTGCTCAACACGTGGGGCGTGAGGTCTCCACAGTACATCGATGTTGTCGCCAGTGGTCGGCGGAAGGTGCACGTGCCCGTCGACCTGGGACCGGACCGCAGCGACGCACGGATGCACGCCAAGACCGTAGGATCCTACGCAGTGCCGTAGGGGAACGCACCGCCACTTCCCAGCAAATTAGGGACACTGTTGCTCCTGGGGTATCGGCGAGGACCATTCGCAACCGTCTCCATGAAGCTGGGCTACGGTCCCGCACACCGTTAGGCCGTCTTCTGCTCACGCCCCAACATCGTGCAGCCCGCCTCCAGTGGTGTCGCGACAGGCGTGAATGGAGGGACGAATGGAGACGTGTCGTCTTCAGCGATGAGAGTCGCTTCTGCCTTGGTGCCAATGATGGTCGTATGCGTGTTTGGCGCCGTGCAGGTGAGCGCCACAATCAGGACTGCATACGACCGAGGCACACAGGGCCAAAACCCGGCATCATGGTGTGGAGAGCCGTACACCACTGGTGATCGTCGAGGGGACACTGAATAGTGCACGGTACATCCAAACCGTCATCGAACCCATCGTTCTACCATTCCTAGACCGGCAAGGGAACTTGCTGTTCCAACAGGACAATGCACGTCCGCATGCATCCCGTGCCACCCAACGTGCTCTAGAAGGTGTAAGTCAACTACCCTGGCCAGCAAGATCTCCGGATCTGTCCCCCATTGAGCATGTTTGGGACTGGATGAAGCGTCGTCTCACGCGGTCTGCACGTCCAGCACGAACGCTGGTCCAACTGAGGCGCCAGGTGGAAATGGCATGGCAAGCCGTTCCACAGGACTACATCCAGCATCTCTACGATCGTCTCCATGGGAGAATAGCAGCCTGGATTGCTGCGAAAGGTGGATATACACTGTACTAGTGCCGACATTGTGCATGCTCTGTTGCCTGTGTCTATGTGCCTGTGGTTCTGTCAGTGTGATCATGTGATGTATCTGACCCCAGGAATGTGTCAATAAAGTTTCCCCTTCCTGGGACAATGAATTCACGGTGTTCTTATTTCAATTTCCAGGAGTGTATCTTACCACCAGATGGCCAAATGGTAGTATGTAGATTTTATTTAGAGTTATTATAATTATCATTTTTATTTTTATGTAGACATTGAATTTAGATTTTCCCCCTTAATCAGCATTATGCTCAGTTATTACTAATACATTTCAAATTATGTTAACATATTGTGTGTTTTATTCATGTCTATTCATGTGCAACATATGATCTGTTCTTTTATACTGATTTACATCTACATGGATGCTCCGCAGATCACACTTGAGTGCCTGGCAGAAGGTTCATCGAATAGATAACCGACTAAAAGAAAATAGCAAATAAATAAATAAATAAATCCGATGTGAAGGATGTCTTCCTTGAGTAAGAAAACTAAAAAGAGGAATTAAAAAAAAAGTAAGATAACAGTTCGTTTCACACATTGTATGACGACCTTTAAAGTATCTTTAAAAGTTTTTTTCTGTATTCTCATATATCGAGTGGATCCTTCGACAAACCTTCTTTCATTTTCAAACCTGCTTTAGGGAACAAGTATCAATAAGCGATCTTGCATTCCAGCAAATGGTTACCTCTCGTCGCCTGGTACAAGTCTTTTTGGCTGACGCCACTCAGCGGCTTGTGTGTCGATGATAATAAAATGATGATGACGACAACACGACACCCAGTCTCCGAGCAGAGAAAGTCTCTGACCCAAGCGGGAATCGAAAATGGGCCCTTTACAGGGCAGTCTGCCACGCTGACCACTCAGTATGGAGGGGAGCATTCCAACAAATGAGAAGCCTGCTCTCAGATTAAGGTAAGGACAGTTTATACTCATATCTAATCAAACATTTGTTTTGTTACAAATTACGCATCAACTTATAATCCAAATTACTCTAAATTTGTTTCTGAGGAGACACTTGAAGCAGACGCAGTTACTAACGGTGTTGATATCCCACGTGGATCCCTGTACGTGAGCTCGTAAGAGTGACAGAAATGGTCTGAGGGTAACGTGGGAAATCTTCAGGTTGCACATTACGTATGCAATATGCTACAAACCGAAAACATTAAATTGAACAATATGAATCGTATAATGTGGCGCTACAAGTGACTTTGACACTTTGGTTGCCTTGCAAAACCCAAGTTTGTCAGAATGTGAAATGTAACTGAATCTGAAATTAAGCAAGAAACAGGCACACACTTGAGGTGCAGTGCTTAACTCAACGTAATCAACGAAATTACTGACGCTTTAATTTGCTGACCCTAGCAGTTAATCTAAATGAGTGGAACCAACATAATATTTATCATCTGAAGAAAGTGGATGGGATAATAAACTCAAGATTTAAGATAACTACAGCTTATTACAAAAGAAACATGAATAATAATGCAACAGAACACAATTATGTGGTCACGAAATCTACAAAGATATCTCTCACATTGAGAACTGTAAACTAAAGCTCTGAGCTCACAAAGTTACTGAAAGAGATGGAGCTACATAAAATCTCGGACCTAATTCTGTGGACTAGGCACAGTAACCTGACTAAGACGATCAGAGTGACTTTATTTGGAACCAACACCCAAAATCTCTAAAGATCTGAGGAAGCACTGTTAAATATGAGCCAGTGCTAGCTATCCTACAACTGAACTACAGTAGTCACGCTTGCCCTAATATGCCGCAGCTGTAAGCGATGTTTACCATAGTCTTCAATGTACAGTGAGCAGAGTGGAGACACAGCAAATCCTCGACTTGAGAGCGTAGCCACATCTCAGTGTTCACCACCCGTCCATGACTTCTGACCCCGAAATCCTCCAACCTCCATTCACTTCACCTCTGCGACCGATTATAAGCATCTCATTTGTTTCAAGTCTCCTCTCAGCAACTTGCTTATGTCTTCCGCCAACAAAACGTAACCACCAATCCTCTTATAAGTTGCTGCGCCCCGCAATGGCGTAGTTGTTTCTCTGAAAATATTTCGCTCCCAGACACCGCAAAATTTCAACAAGCCAGTGAATGGAATTTCTTCCCTTATTTTCTAAAAAAACTCCCCACCGAGAGCTACGTCCTCGTGTATTACTACTAACACTCCAACCGGTGCACATTCAGCCACCAGCTACCCTCGCGTTACAGATCCCATGAAATGTCAACAACCTTGCTACGAGGCTAGTAGCAATCCTGATCCATCGTTTGTCCATTACGTAGGTCAGTGCTGTTTGGTCAAGTTTTTAGGAAAGCTAGGACATGTTTATCTGCTCCTTGCGCCTACCTCCCGCTGACGGAATTCCGTCTTCTGGAACGAAGGCTCTTTATCTTTGTCCACCGCAGACCATCCTATAAATGGACAATGGCCTGTCCACTTACTCACGGTGTGGAAAGCCAACTACCATTGCCTGGCAAGGAGGCAGGTGCCCTACCTGATATTGCTTCTCCCTATGTTTCTGCAAAGTCCAGCTTGGCCATGGACCCCAGTGGTTCGTTCTGCTGGACCTCGCAATACATCACCCGTGTCGTATTTACAGCACTCCTCACTTAAAAAGATAGCCCATAAAGCAAATGAACATATCTAGAACCATGCTAGACTACAAGAGGTTAAGAAGAGGAAGTGAAATAAGCTCATAAAATCACTGTGCTATCATGACTCTCATTAAAGTAATTTGACTCCTCATTTGTATAAATAAAGATGAACAAAAATGAATAGAGGCAAGCCAAAAGCTTGCCATATTTCACCTTGCCTTTTTTAAAGCTTTTGGATTATGTTCCATGCCTGGATTGTTATCTGTGTTGTAATGTCAACATCGCAAAACTGGATGGAATTTATATTGGTAAGGGATTTGTTAAGTAAAGTGATAGATTGAGAGATTAACTGTAATGAGAGTAGCTGGTTTCCTTGTTAACAATAGAGTATGATACACAGCGGGCCGGAGTGGCCGTGCGGTTCTAGGCGCTACAGTCTGGTACCGCGAGACCGCTACGGTCGCAGGTTCGAATCCTGCCACAGGCATGGATGTGTGTGATGTCCTTGGGTTAGTTAGGTTTAAGTAGTTCTAAGTTCTAGGGGACTGATGACCTCAGTAGTTGTCCCATAGTGCTCAGAGCCATTTGAACCATTTGAAGTATGGTACACAATTTGAATGATAATACAGAGTAAGGTACTAATAGAACAAGACCATGTCAAGAATAAAACAGTTAGTATCATGGAGCACAGTAAAGGTAGGGTAGATGGCGGTTTAGGAGAGGAGCAGTTGATATTTCCCACGGAAATGTCAAGTCCAAACATGGGTGAAAAAGAAATAATTGATCTAGATCACATTCAGTCCGGGGATGAATTTAATAATGCACATGATAAGGGTGACAAGGAGGAAGATAAGTGCGCTTCATGACACATTGACACTGTAATGATTATTTAAAATTATGAGACGAAAGAGTGTGGCAGACCAGAAACGCTGGTGTGACGAGATGTACAAATGAGTTCACAAACCTCTTTGCAAATAGACAGACAGTAAACAGCAAAAATAGTTTCGGAAGTCTTCAATTTTTCAGGAAAATTAATGAAAATGCACAGAAAGGGGTGGCTGAGATTAGGAAAGACATAAAAGACATACAGAGACAGATGAAAGAAATACAGGAGACGAACCTAGGACAGAAACAAGAGACGAAGCAGAACAGACGAGGTTATTGGCAGGCTGTACATTGCAAGAGGCACAAGAAGCTAAGAAAATAGATCAAGAACCGATTACCAAAACGAGAAAAAATTAAAGGAAACGTGGAAAGAGATGACGAAATTAATCGATAGAGTCGAGAACATAGAGCAAGTACAAAATCAGTTTACCGCTCTGCAATAAGATCAAACGAAGCTGTATAGGTGGAAGAAAAAGTAGAGAAGTGGGTTGACAAGACAAAAGATTGGGTTGAAAGGGTTGACATACAGGTCAAAAAGCAGATAGAGAAGGCCACAAGTCAATTAAGAGTTCACAACCATGAGATTATTGGAGAGGAAGCATGAAAAGCATAACCCAGAATCTGTAGTAGAATGCTAAGAGATACAGGCCCTTCTTGGTTCCCGGAACAAACAGTAAAGGTTAACGAAAGACAGAAGAGAAGAAATGAGGAGTCAGACAAAGTTCACAGCAGACTTCGAAGGATGTGTTCGCTAGTGGTAGGAATAGAAGCAGACTCTTGCGAAACAAATAACTACGTGCCACTGATCGGAAGTCACTTACGCAGTGGAAGTGAATGCACTTCTGCATACAGCAAGAGCGTAAGCGTTCTCGCCGATTCCTGATGGGAAGAGATTAACAGAACATCGGAAACAGCTTTTCGGTGGTGTGTAAGATAGAGAGATTCCTTCGACTTAAAACACATTATATCAGTCCACAAGTTCCAAAACCCTAAAACTTGTACTGTGCTATGCCACTTTGATCTATGCAGAGTGGCGTGTCGAGACGCGACCCTACTCTGTGTACCGACAAAAGTCCTGCCAGCAAGGTTAGACACATCTCGCCCCAGTACTAATATAAATTGTTAAATTTTAGTCCAAGATGTTTAACTGAATGAATGTAATAGGAACTGGGCACAATCTAGGCATCCGACTGAAACGGAACTACACAGCTTACACGCTCATACCACACTGTACACAATCTGTCAGTACTGCGCTGCCAGCCTGTGTGGCCGAGCGGTTCTAGGCGCTTCAGTCTGGAACCGCGCGACCGCTACGGTCGCATGTTCGAATCCTGCCTCGGGCATTGATGTGTGTGATGTCCTTAGGTTAGTTAGGTTTAAGTAGTTCTAAGTTCTATGGGACTGATGACCTCAGATGTTGAGTCCCATAGTGCTCAGAGCCATTTGAACCATTTGAGCCAAGTACTGCGCTGGTCAATAGTGTTGTTATGCGTTAAAGTGGTGAAGGGTCAACACACTTTAGTATCAATACTTATCGTTATAGTAATTAGGATTTAATTAAATCTTGGGCATATCGCACATTATCTGAAATCTAAATACTCGTCCAGTGAGCCATAACGTAGGTTGCTTCTAACAACATTTCAACAATTCTCAGTAAAATTGCGTATGTTGTAATTCATAACTTGCACCGATTATGGCGTTATTAGCAGTTATTTAAATGATGAAGACCCCTTACTGACATAAACAACTTTATAGCATGAAATAATTACAGCTATCGCTGGTTGTTTTCGTTAATCACGTTAACTGTCGGTGTAATTTATTAGTGAAGATCTTTCACTCACTATTGTAAAACAGAATCACTTAAAAACGTGCAATAAATACAGTTTACCTTGACCAACGATTCACTCATTTACGGCAAATCTCAATCTCGCACACCCTTGTTCAGTTAAATTTAATAAACGGTTTCTTATTACGATAAATCCGGACGTGGCAACCAAAGTTACAATTTCCTTGCTACTCAACAATATAGCGATAGCTATGTCTGCGATACTGTTAATTCTCTTACGATCTGTAAACGTTGTGTCTTGTTGTCCCTCTTTCTTATTTCTTTCTCTTTGATCCTTGAAATAACCGTTAAGTGAATAAAGAAGTTAACACCCTTGCCTTTTCTTTAACGAAATCTAATTAAATCTTTTTTTCTCTAAATACTGATTTTTAAATCGTAATAAAATTGCAATATGACATTGATCCTTCGAGTCTAGCTCTTTGATCTGAAACAACTGACTTATCTCTGGAAGACTGACTTTTAATCACTTTGCATCAATGTAGCTCCTTATTATTTACGCCACTTGCATATCTTTCAGTGGGGATTCAATACTTTCCACTGTAGAATTAGACACCGAACTCAGAATTCAGTTTAACTTTTCTCTATTTGAGTCAAATTAATATCTCACATACAACTTCCAGGTGAACGAGTGATGTTTAAGAAAATCTGAACCCCACACAGATCGGTATAGAAAACACAAAATAAAAACACACTCAAGAATCCTATGCACCACCACCACTTTTGCACTAACTTTGATACAACAATCAAGACTCATTCACTTCAAGTGTTGGAAATCACATTCCGTCTACAGGCCCCAAGTTTGCTACTCATCACCTTACCAAGTAATGGAATTGAATACCATTGAATAACATTAATTGGTTCCGCAAGGGTACGAAATCTATTTTCAAATATTAATCTCACGAATTTTATGGGCAACAATACTATGTCTCCTATACCAGCCCACGGCGTTGGTGGGCTGACAAAGCGCGTTTTTTCTGGGGAACGATGAGGAGACATTTCCTGACGGCCACGTGCAGCGGTCGCATTGTGCAAAACACGCTAGCTTGGCGCCGAAAAGTCGCCGACAGCTCATTGTAGGCCGAGAATAATAGCAGAGGATGGACCCTTGTTAGAGAGCAAGCCGCCAAAAGAAATGTAAACGTTCTGCAAATGTCCATGGGACAGGGAAACTTGCGTCCAGACTCTGTTTCAGAAGATGTTTGTCAGAGCATGAAGCTTTTTCACGAATTTATGGCCATTCTTAGCAAACTTTGAAATGGACGCAACAGGGGAGATAACAAGCTGTTTATGGAGGGCTGTGCTTCCACCCTGTATTGTGTTAGCTAAAGACATGGCAAACGTGTGGGGAAGAGGCCGCAAAGCTGAATTTTTTTCCGTTTTCTGCCAATTAACTTTAAAGTCTCTGATTGGTCAAATCGGTTTGCAGTGCAAAGACCATTCTCTGAGCTTAGAATGCCGGGCTCCAGCTCATGATTGGCTTGTGTGAAAGTGGGGGAAGTCAAAAAAGAGAAATGTGCTTTTGGAACCGAGCTGAGGAGGAAACGGGGAGAAAGGAAGAAAGATCACTCTTGTACAAGTCTCTTGTACTGGCGCTTTGCTAGTAAAGAACTGCAGGTCTCTACTTAAACGGTGAGACTTGTGTCCTTTGCTAGTGTGCGACTTAGAGCCTGTGCCAGTCACCTTCTGAACCATGAGAGGTACTGCTTATATCATCATGGTCACAACGAGTGACGCATTCGTGTACTTATTTGTCTTGAGTCGGCCGTATAAACATTCGACGTATTCCGACACGCACAGTCGTGGCACAGAGTCAAATTGGTTTGGCAAACCAGCAAGCGGGTCCACCTGCACACTGGAATCCATCGGGTTTCAGAGGCTCTTAGGGAAGCACCTGAATTCTGAATTAACCGAACGCGAGACCGCGTACTTGCATTTTTTGGGAACGGGCATTTAATAACAGATTGCCGCCGTCCATGACTTCAGTTGCCGAACGCATCGTGGTGTGCCGCCTTGACCAGTAGGATGGTAAAGTGTTCGTGACTGCGCTGTAGGGCTATAATATTTCTCAGCACCCTGTTCTTTCGAACCACATTTTTCTTTTTTTATTGTATGGTAGAATATAGATGCTTGGTGGTGGGGTCGTCTGATGCCATAACCTGGATTCACGTGTATGAAGTGAGATAGAGCGGGTAGTGTTCTGGTTAGTGTCGTGTGTCGATTCCCAACAGATCTCTTTGTCCATCATAGATCCCATTTTAGTAAGGCTTTTGTTAAATAAATATTTTTTGTATGATGTTCCTTTAATAATTTTGTTGTCTTGTCATGTTTAAGATCAATAAATCGGTTGTGAATTAGACTACAACTTCTCCCTGAGTTCTGATTAACAGTTCCTTCGCATTTTTATGGTAGTCTAGATCAGAAACATACGAAGCAGCTTTTTCACTTGGTGTCCACTGTGTGGATCTTTACTTCATTAACATTAATCATCTTTCAAAGTATCCGGACACCCGGCTGAAAATGACTTACAAGTTCGTGGCGCCCTCCATCGGTAATGCTGGAATTGTGTTGGCCCACATTTAGCCTTGATGACAGCTTCCACTCTCGCAGGCACACGTTTAACCAAGTGCTGGAAGGTTTCTTGGGGAATGGCAGCCCATTCTTCACGGAGTGCTGCACTGAGGAGAGGTATCGATGTTGTCTGGTGAGGCCTGGCACGAAATTCAGGTCAGGACTCTGTGCAGACCAGTCCATTACAGGGATGTTATTGTCGTGTAACCACTCCGCCACAGGCCGTGCATTATGAACAGGTGCTCGATCGTGTTGAAAGATGCAATCACCATCCCCAAATTGATCTTCAACAGTGGGAAGCAAGAAGGTGCTGTGATAGTGCCACGCAAAACAACAAGCCCCCTCCATGAAAAACACGACCACACCAAAACACCACCGTCTCCGAATTTTACTGTTGGCACTACACACGCTGCCAGATGACGTTCACCGGGCATTCGCCATCTTGCCATCGCATCGCCACATTGTGTACCGTAATTCGTCACTCCACATAACGTTTTTCCACTGTTCAGTCTATAGTGTTATAAAAAATATAGTGTTGAAGATATAATGAAATTTTGTGGGTAACTTGTCAAAAGAATCATAGATTGATTGTATTGTCTTATCGTAACAAGTCACTGTAATGATTATTTCACCAGATAAACATTTTTTAAATACCTGACATTCTTTGGACATAGAGCAGCAGATTAATTTATTTCAGATTGGTAGGAAGCAACATTATCATCTCCGCACGTTTTCATGACCGCGATGCAGTCATACCCGAATCGACACTAAGGGACCAAAAGATTTACTGACGTTAAAAGAAAAACAACGCTACACAATTAAAAAGGATTGATTCAGAAATGATAGGAAAACGATAATGTTCCTCCTGCCTCAATGCTGCTTTCGGTCCATCAACGTGATCGTACGTGTTGGAGGTAAACTGATACAAAATGATTAACATTCAAGTAATGAGGAGATGGAGATACTTAAGGATAATTTGTCTAAATAAGCACACTTCATATATAATACACGTTTTTAATGCTACGTATCTTTTTTATATTACAGTTAAAGCCGGTGCATATTAACAAAAAATTATGCACATAACAGGCATTACTTGAGATTAATGTCCTCTTGATGGTGTCTGCTCGTAATTAATTACATAAAACTATATGTTCTCTGGCTGAGAAGACAATTACATATACATAATATTTTCCACAAATTATAAAACACAGATTGCGTAACGCAGAATCTTCGCGTCCGCCTTTCGTGGAATAGAAAAAGTAAAAGGTGAAGTGCTCAAGGCCTCATTTGTCTTGAAACAACAGAATTTTTTATATCATTAATCGATACGTGTACATAGAGATTCACAGCCGACGCACAGGAGCGGCAAAGATAAAGAATGATAGATTCTGTTGCTGCTATGCGATTGTTTATTTTTTTACGTTACAATTGTTTGATAACTTCAGTCCATCAGGCGTTCACTATTGAGCGTATAGTAATGTTTGTGAGGCGAAAATTACCAATATTACATATCGTCCAATGTTTACGCTCCTTACACCAACTGAGGCGTCGTTTGGCATTTACCGACGTGATGTGTGGCTTATGAGCAGCCGCTCGACCATGAAATCTAAGTTTTCTTACCTCCCGCCTAACTGTCATAGTACTTGCAGTGGATCCTGATGCAGTTTGGGATTCCTGTGTGATGGTCTGCATAGATGTCTGCCTATTACACATTACAACCCTCTTCTACTGTCGGCGGTCTCTGTCAGTCAACAGACAAGGTCGGCCTGTACGCTTTTGTGCTGTACGTGTCCCTTCACGCTTCCACTTCACTATCACATCGGAAACAGTGGACCTAGGGATGTTTAGGTGTGTGTAAATCTCGCGTACAGACGTATGACACAAGTGACACCCAATCACCTGACCACGTTCGAAGTCCGTGAATTCCGCGGAGCACTCCATTCTGCTCCCTCACGCTGTCTAATGACTACTGACGTCGCTGATATGGAGTAACTGGCAGTAGGTGGCAGCAAAATGCACCTAATATGAAAAACGTATGTTTTTGGGAGTGTCCGGATACTTTTGATCACATAGTGCATGTTGAAGCGAGTAAAAGTTCGTGACGTCACAAAAACTTTTGTCCGGTCACAAGCCTGGATTTTGCAATTTGATCTGTCATTCCCATATTCAGGCATATAAATTAGAGTTTGTCACGCATACCTTGAAAGAGTGACAATGGAAAGAATGAGGAGAATAGCCGCGTCTTATACCACATATCAAGAATTTAGAGATGCTTTCCTCATGAATTACTAGTTGCGAGAAATTCAATAACATATTACGCACGAGATGGTACTGTGCAAGGATTTAATAGCATCCGAATGCAAGAGTCCTGTAAAGTTTCCAGTAGCTATGGTTAAAAAGAATCAGCCCAGGTTTCATCATTCTGCACTGATATCTGGAACTATCAGCAAATAACCAATAGGTACTAGCAGCTCGATGTAATGAAAATATGGAAGCATTTAAGAACACAACGGATCTCTGTGATGTTACAATAGTAATAGGAATAATAACTGGATGGAACAACGAGAGGAGAAAATAATTTAAACTGTCAGTCAGGAGAAGAAATCATGTCTGTATTCACCAGCCACAAAAAGGAGGTTGGAAAAACTATGAGAATCGTAAAACTGGCCATCGTTTTGTACAGGACAAACTCACTCCACCACAAGAGAGAGAAGGAGCAGAAATCATAGAAATCAACCATCCAAATCCAAGTAGTGTTGAGTATGGTAATAGATTATTGTAACACTGACTAGATTTAACAGTGGGGGAGGCTGCCGAGACACCCACAGAAGAAATTGGAAGCAGTCAAGTAAATTTACTCAGATACAACAACTTATCAGAGCTGCTACTGGCGAAAAAGGATGTAGTCATGACACATGATCTGCATCCAGAAATTAAGGTCACTAGAGGATATACAAATCTGAAACGGATACTCGCCAGTGGAAGCCAAATTTTAGCGACACCCAGTACATCATAAATTCTTTTCGATATACAACACTCTGTTGATGATAAGGAGAATTGCTCGTTCAAACGCATTCAAGCTAGAAAGAATTAAATTGAAGAAATCAATTAGCGTACGTCACATCCGTCACATTAAACCCTTCTTAGAATAAATCATACGGACATGGGTAGAACACTGTATGGAGAGAAATATGTTATTCGGACAGAAGTAGAGAGTGCAAAGTAAGAAAGTGAACCAGTTACAACACATAGCATCGTTTGGAGGTGTATAACCTGCGGTACATTGTCTCAGATTAAAAGTAATCAGGCAGACAGAGAAAGAAGCCGTCTCTGAGAATGCTGATATTTTAGTGAATGGAGGGTAACAGAGATATGAGTACTGGGATGCACCAATGTTTAATAAATGCACAGATGCAACTAAGGTATTATCGAGTAAGGAATATTGTAAGATAATAATATGAGTTTATGTTAGGAAAGTAGCAATGTACTTTGTATCAGTTTGACTGTTGCGTGGAAAGATCGCCACAGTCACATGCCTGGTACATTGGAATTTCATGGCCTGTTTCGACTGTCTTTTAGTTGGTAGATAGTTTGTGTGGGCAGCAGCTTCCACAACGTCTGCAACACGGCAGAACCCTGTATTTTCGTTTGTGAGTCATAGTGAGCTTCTAATAACTACAAGCGACGCATATTTTTACTCACTGTGTATATTTTAGTTTAAAATGTTAAATTTATTGCGCGTTTGTTCACCTAGTAGCCACAGTTCCACGGTGTAATTACTGTCTAGTCTATAGTTCCGCTATGTTTAGTGTGGATAAGGACCATTATTGCTATGTTCAGATGCGAGCTGAGTAGGTGACCCTTTACTCACAGCTCCAGGTCGTGCTAGCTTCGATCACACTGTAATAATCTCTTTGGATCGTTAACGCTTAACTTTGCGTTTGCCTGGTTCATTGATGATTGATAAGAACATCACGAAAGTTTCAAGCTTCACGGAAGTTTTTATTGACATTAGTTGACAACCGAACTGCACAGACTCCTGAGGTAAAACAAAACATTGACTGATTGATCTTCTCGCAGCCTCTCTACGTCGTTTTATATACAAATTTAACAATTGTTACAATTGTTAATTTATTACAATATGTAACTTACAATGAAACAATTTCATCTAAACTAACTGTTGTTACATTTGTACAGGTTACAACATATAATGTAAAATATCATATTACATTTATCATCATCTTTGGTTTTAGGTGTGAAAATTAATTCACAATCTGATTTCAACAATTATTTTGATTTACCTTAATTTCGTAATTAGTGACTATGGATTTTATTGCTAACATTTGTTTAAAGTATACTCATCGTGCTTCGCCAGATTACATAAATTAAATACACACGTTTTCTTAGATACCGGAATTTTGTAAATTAGGGTGGTGTAACTAACAAGAGGTAATTATCTGCGTAATTCACAAGCACCATTAATTACAATGAATTACGTAAAAGTGAATAACGAATCAAATTACATCACTTGATAATAATTGTTATTTTCCTTTGAATCGGAATGAGCTTTTTTGTGTCAGCTAATTTACTAGTTGCAATTATGGTAATTAGAGACGTCAGTTATTCATGCCAACATTTCCACAGCCACTTAATATTTTTTGCCAAACATCCATCACTTCAATTTCACGATTTGATATTCAATTTGGAATATGCACATACTCTTGCCAATGACAACAATCTATTAACAATCACGAGAATCCACGTCATTCCAGAACATTCTACATGCGTTTACAAAGAAGAATAGTTTTTTTGGGCAAACTGAACTGAACGATTCCTATAAAAATACACATAAAAGGCCCTAGGAAGCACTGAATCGAACGACAAATAAACGGATGCATATAAAGAAGATGGTATCAGACACTTTATAATGATCTTGGGGGAGGTTGCAGCATTATAACACCTTATGAGGCTGTTGCCAATAGGCATCACTGTGGGGGGCCAGACTTTGGGCGGCAGGGCAAGTCCAGCACGTCCCTTGTGTCCCCCATTGGACCACTACTATGACTGCCCCAGATACTGCCTGCACTGACGGTGACCCGTCACCTGTGGTCAAGGGGGAGGTTTTTTCAAGGTGTGACAAGCAGCAAAAAACTTTCTGGAGGACCTATCGAAAGTCCTCACTGGTTCATCTGACAAACAGTTTGGGGCATTATCTGTAGCTGACAGATATCATGAGTCAGATGCAGCCACTCGTCTGTTACAGCGGAAGCGTCCCTGCCCACGAGATCTGGACATTCATAGAGAGCGAAATTACTGGCAGTTGGGAGCTCCAAATTCAGGTGTATAATGTGACCTCTTAAGCATATGACTGTCAAGGAGGGGAAGAGATCCATTGTGTATGCTGAGAGGAGCTATTCCATATATGGAACGAGTGCTTGCAGATACCATGAAGATCACATGTTGCAGCCAGCTGCAGATGATGGCTCATGTTGGTACTAATGTTTATCACTTTGGGTCAGAGGAGATTCTGCGTGGTTTCAGGCGGGTAGCTGAGGTGGTGAAGACGGCTAGTCTTGCCTGTAGTTGTAAGATGTTGTAGCTGTGTTGGGAAAGAACCAGAGCTCCAAGAGCTAGTAGAAAGCACTGAAGCTCAAATCGTTATAGGTACTGAAAGGTGGCTGAAGTCGAAGATGAATTCAGGCTAATTTTTTGCAAAGAACCTAACAGTACTCAGAAAGGATAGATTAAATACAGTTGGTGTTGGCGTGTTTGTTTCTGCGTTAGAAGTAGTTTATCTTGTAGCGAAACTGAAGTAGATAGTTCCTGTGAGTTAGTATGGGTAGAGGCTATACGTGACAACCGGAGTAAATTAATAATTGGTTCCTCCTACCGACCCCCAACTCGGATGATTCAGTTGTTGAACAGTTCAAGAAAAACTTCAGTATCGTATTACATAGGTACCTCACTCATACGATTATATTAGGTGACGAATTTAATCTACCCTCGATATGTTGGCGAAAATACGTGTTCAAAGCCGGTGGCAGGCATTAAATGTTATCAGAAATTGTACTAAATGATTTATTTGAAAATTATGAGCTCACTCCAAGTGTAAATGGTTGCGAAACATTCTTAATCTCCTAGCAACAGATAATACTAAGGAAACGGGAAGCATCACGACGGATACAGGAACCAGTAACCACAAAGTCGTTGTAGCAAGGCTGACCATCGTTACATCAAAATCTACCAAAAGTAAACGCAAATTATAACTATTTAAAAAAGCCGATAACAATTCTCAGTCCGGAACCGCGTGACTGCTACGGTCGCAGGTTCGAATCCTGCCTCGGGCATGGATGTGTGTGATGTCATTAGGTTAGTTAGGTTTAAGTAGTTCTGAGTCTAGGGGATTGATGACCTCAGACGTTAAGTCCCATAGTGCTCAGAGCCATTTGAACCATTTTTGAACAATTCTCATGACGCCTTTCTGAGAGATAGTCTCCACACCTTTCCGACTAAATATGTAAGTGTAAACCTGATGTGGCTTAGATTCAAAGGAATAGTATCTGACGCAATTGAGAGATTTATACCGAATAAATTATTAAAAACGTGGTACTGATCCCCCATAGTACACAAAACAGGTCAAAAAACTGTTGCGGAAGCAACGAAAACAGCATGGCAAATTTAAAAGAACAGAAAAATCTCCAAGATTGGCCATGTTTCACTGAAGCTCGAAACTCGGTGCAGACTTCAATGCGAGATACTTTTCATAGCTTCCACAACGAAACTTTGTCTCGAAATCTGACAGAAAATCAAAAGAGATTCTGCACATACGTAAAGTACACCAGCGTCAAGGTATAATACAATAGCCCCGTACTTGGCAATCACGTGTAATTGCCCCCTCGATGAAAGATCAACACCATAACACTGGAAAGTTGCACAGGTCACATCAGTACTTAAGAAAGGAAATATGAGTAATCTGCTGAATTGCTGATCATATCATCGACTTTGCAGTAGGATTTTGGAACATGTATTGTGTTCGAACATAATGAATTAACTCAAAGGTAACGGTCTAAAGACACATAGCACGGATTCAGAAAATATCGTTCTAGTGAATCACAAGTAGCTCTTTATTCTCATGAAGTAATGAGAGTTTTCGACAGGGGATCTCAAATTAGTTCCATATTTCTAATATTCCATAAGGCTTTTGAAATCATTTATCACAGGCGACTTCTAATCAAATTGCGTGCCTGCAGAGAAACGCTTCAATTGTGCGACTGGATTCGTGATTTTATGTCAGAAAGGTCACAGGCCATAATAAGCGACGAATAATCATCAAGTAAAATAAAAGTAATATCCAGCGTTAACCAAGGAAGTGCTACAGGCCCTCTGCTGTACCTAATCTATACAAACGATTTTTTTCCTTTTCTTGGAAAATATGTTCTCATCCACCGTCTAGCAAAGTTATTAAAAGATCAAAGCCAATCGCAAAATGACTCAGACACGATGCCTCTGACCAAGGAAAAGTGTGAGGTCATTCACCTGAGTACGAAAAGAAATCCGTTACATTTGGACAACACGATAAATTACACAAATTTAAAGGCTGTCGATTCAACTAAATACCTAGGAATTACAATTACTAACAACTTCAGTTGGAACGATCACATAGATAACGCTGTGGGGAAGGCAAACCAAAGACTACGTCTTATTGATTGAACACTTAGAACATGCAACGGTTCTACTAAAGAGATTGCCTACGATACGTCTGTTCGTCCTCCTCTAGAGTTATGTTGCGAGGTACGGAATCCAAAGAAGGGTGGCTCGTTTTGTATCATCGCGAAACAGGGGACAAAGTACCGCGGATTTGATAAGCGAGTTGGGATGGCAATCGTTGAAACAAAAGCGTTTGTGTAGCGGTGAGCTCTTTACACGAAATTTGAGTCACCAGATTTATCACCTGGATATAAAAACATTTCACTGTCTCCAATCTACATAGGGAGAACAGATCGTAGTAATAATGTAAGAGAAATCAAAGATAATGCAGAAAGATTTAAGTGTTCATTTTTCCCATGCGCTTTTACAGAGCGGACATAGAGAAATAGCCTGAAGGTGGTTCGAAAAACCGTCTGCCAGGCACTTAAATATGAACTGTAGAGTAGTGCACTAGATATAGATGTAGGAGATAATGTTTCTTTTCATCCGTGGCGCAGGAGCGTTTTTCAGACGACTGGATAGCGATTTTGCATCGTGCTCTTCACCGAAGCTGCAATCGGACAGGATTTGTTATGAAGTGAGTATATTGACAATTTGGAAATTTGTGGTAAGGACTATGGGACCAATCTACTGAGGTCATCGGTCTCTAGGCTTACACACTAATTAAACTAGCGTGCACTAACTTACGCTAAGGACAACACACACATCCATGCCCAAGGGAGGACTCGAGCCTTCGACGGGGGGAGCCGCACGAACCGTGACAAGACGCCTTAGACCCCACGGCTACCCCGCGCGGCAGTATATTGATAACTTCAATGTCAAGAGTACCTTTGAGGATGATAATAGTTCTATGGGGACATATGTTTGATTTTTGTTGTAAGAGAACGAAATGTGCTGGTTACTGAGTGGTAAGCAAGGTCTCTCAATCTGACTGACAGCAAATGCTAAATTTAATAAGAAGAATTGTGCATAATAATGTTTTGTCTATGTTTGTCTATAATCCAGCAGTGTGGAGACATACGAGAGGACTGAGGACGTGAGAGACTAGCCCGCAGAAGGATGGTATCAATGTAAAGAATATCGTAAAGTAAAATGTAAGTTCATGAATGGAACGAAATGGAACTACTATGGATGTAAGGTGAAGACCATGTGTATTGGAGAATAACGTTGACTCCAATTTCGTGTGTCCAGTCATTAAATATAAAAATCATAATTGTGTTGTGTTTTGTGAAGTTATTGATCGCTCTTGAAGACGATGACATGGAATGCGCTAGGAGAGGAAACTAGAATGCGAAAGGCATACATCTATATCTACGTGATTACTTTGAAGTTCACAATTAAGTGCCTGGCAGAGTGTTTATCAAACCACCTTTAAACCACTTCTCTACCTTGCACTCTCGAACAGCACTTGGGAAAAACTAACACTTAAATCTTCCCGTGCGAGTTGTGATTTGTCTTATTTTATTATTATGATCATTTCTCCCTATGTAGGTGAGTGCTAACAAAACAGTTTCACACTCTGGATAAAAAGTTGGTGATTGAAATTTCATGAGAAGGTATCGCCGCAGCGAAAAACGCCCTTGTTTTAATTACTGCCACTCCAATTCGCGTCTCATATCCGTGACACACACTGTCCTATTTCACGATAATACGAAACGAGCTGCCTTCTTTGGTCTTTTACCCTCTGTCAATCCTATCTGATGTGGATTCCACACCGCACAGCAATACTCCAGAAGAGGGCAAACAAGCGTAGTGTAAATAGTCTCTTTAGTAGGTCTATTACTTTTTCTAAGTGTTTACCAATAAATTGCAGTCTTTGGTTTGGTTTCCCCACAGTAGCGTCTACGTAATCGTTCCAATTTTAGATTATTCGTAATTATAATTCATAGGTATTTAATTGAGTTTACTGCCTTTAGATTCGTGCCTTTTATCGTGTAACTGAAATTTATCGGACTCTTTTTAGTGCTCATGTAGATGACTTCACCTTTTCATGATTTAGAGTCAATTGCCACTCTTACACCTTACAGATATCTCGTCAAAATCATTTTGAAATTCGTTTTGATCATCTGATGACTCTACGTCACTGTAAATGACAACATAATCTGTAAACAATGTCAGAGGACTGCTCATACAGTCTCCTAAGTAATTTACGTAGACCAGGAACAATAGATGGCTTATAATACTTCCTTGAGGAACGTCAGATATTACTTGTGTTTTACTCGATGAGTTTCCGTCAATTATTACGAACTGTGACCTTTGTGACAGGGTATCAGGAATACAGTCACAAAACTGAGACGATACTTCATAGGCACGCAATGTAATTAGGAGTCGCATGTCAGGAATGGTGTCAAAAGCTTTCTGGAAACCTAAAAATATGGAATCAATTTGACGTCCGCTGTCGACAGCACTCATCGTTAGAATAAAGAGCTAGTTGTGTTTCACAAGAACCATATGTTCTGAATTCTTGTTGGCCATTTGTCAATAAATCGCCTTCTTCGAAATGACTCATGATGTTCGAACACAATATATATTCATAAATTCTACTGCAAATCGACATTAGTGATGAAGCGAATTACTACTATTTCCTTTCCTGGGTATTGATACGGCTCGTGCAACTTTCCTGTGTTTGGCTAGGATCTTTTACGAGCTGTACATGATTGCTAAATATAGAGATGTATCAGCATTATCTGAACGGGACCTGACTGATATACTGTGTTAGAAGAAACCGTGTTTGGTAAGTCTGCTGTAGTGGCACTGTCATCAATAACATCATCATTGTTAAGGCGCAAGAAAGGTACTGATTGCGTCTTCCCACTGGTGTACTTTACGTACGACCAGAATCTCTTTGGGTTTAGCGAGGAGTACACAAATCACGAGAAAACTAAACACTTATCAAAAACTGGCCTAAGAACAGGACTCGTACTTCGATTATACAAATCTGTTTTAACTCAGTCATTTTACTTGTGGTTGGCGGGATACAGTTACAGGAACATGACTTGCATGTAAATAATGTACACTACATTAATCCTGTGAGAAACCATGAGTGCACACTTACCAAGGAATAATCTTAAATATATGGTAGCACATGTAAAAATAATAAGTTTGATGCGCCAAAATGCAAAATCTAACAGGTTGTAGCTACACGATCATAGTGAATTCTTTTGTTGCGAATAATTGAATTTGTTATATATATATATATATACATATATACATATATATATATATATATATATATATATATATATATATATATATATATTTCGTGCACTCGGACTTTGCAGAGTGATTACTCACATATCAGCAATACAAAAATGTCTCCCACAAAATTTCGTCCTACGCATGTTTCGGGCGGTAAATGGACGTTAAAGATTGGCAATCTGGCGACACTCTAGTCACGTTTACGGTAACTACCTGTGTGAGAATACATTAGTAGTTCTACGCAGTTGGTCCAGTGGATAGCGTTTCCGTTTAGGATGCAGGGAATCGAGGATTCGAGTTTGGGTCAAAGCGTATTTGTTTTTATTTGCTAAAAATAGTGTGCGTGGTACGACATCTGGCGTCTTAATCGTTATGCAGGGTTTACAGTGGGTCTTCTACAAAACGTTTGCAGTTACATACTACGAACACAAAAATAAAAATACAATCTTTTTCATTGGCTAGCTTTTAGAAAAATGTTTTGAACGCCGTGGACGCGAATTGTTTCGCTTCACTGCATCTATTAGATTCCAAACTTGTTTTGTGTGTATCCTCACCCAGTGGTTCCATCGATTAATACCAACTACTTACCACGTTCAGGTCCATTACATTTCGTTAGGGCTTTAAGTCACCAGAAGGGCTAGTGACGTGCTTTGCAAATAATTTCGATGGGTCCGTTCGGAGAGGCTACACAGAAAACATTTTTGGAACCTAGTAGATGCAGTGACGCGAAGAAATTCGAGTCAACGACGTGCAAAAGGCTTCTTTAAAAACTGACCAATGAAAACGACGGAACTTACATTTCTGTGTTCGTAGTACTTAACTAAAATATTTTCTAGAAAACCCAATGTAATTGCTGTATGACGCCAGATACCGTACCACGCAGACTACTTTTAGCAAATAAAAACAAATAAGGCTCGACCCAGAATCGAACCATCGACCTCCTCCACGCTAACCCAAAACACTATACACTGCAACAACTGCACAGCAGTGCTCTGTTTCTTGACAGAGATGGAACACACATGTGATTACAGTGTTGCCAGATTGCCAATCTTTAACGTCGATTTACTGCCCGAAATATGGTTGGTTGGTTGTTTTTGGGGAAAGAGACCAGACGGCGAGGTCATCGGTCTCATCGGATTAGGGAAGGACGGGGAAGGAAGTCGGCCGTGCCCTTTGAAAGGAACCGTCCCGGCATTTGCCTGGAGCGATTTAGGGAAATCACGGAAAACCTAAATCAGGATGGCCGGACGCGGGATTGAACCGTCGTCCTCCCGAATGCGAGTCGCCCGAAATATGCACAGGACGAAATTTTGTGACAGGAATTTTTGTATCGTCAGTATGTGAGAAATTGCGTTATGAAGTCCGAGTGCGTGAACTTTTCTTCGTCCTGTGTAGGGTAGAAGTTCGTAAATCAGAATATAGTACATAATAATGTGTAAAATAAACAAGGTAAGTTATATTTGTTTTGATAATCTTAGCATTCGTATAGTATTGTAACGTATCGTTATGAGTAATGTGCAGAATCATGAGCATCGAACGGAGTTGAGTCGGAGATTTCGTCAGAGCGTGTGCAGATACGGAGTCAGGTGGTGAGCGCGTGTCTTCACAGTCACTCTGCGAGTGGCTGAACACTAGGTGAAAGTTCTGAGTTTAGTCATAAATCTGTTCAGAGAACTCGTGGCATCGGCTTGTGAATATGTTATGAAGATACGATGGAGAGCGACACATAGACTCTGCAAAAACGGTGTAGGTTGTTGGACCCCTGATTTTGTTTTTTGCTCTGTTTACTTTGCTACCGGACGGGAATTTCAGGCGTACTAAACAGACGCACTGCCTCAAGGAATCCGCAGTAACCAAAGACTTCGTTGCCGACGCACGGGAACGCCCGGGAAACTCCACATGTCTGGCCAGCAGAGAGGATCGAAAGAACATCTCCAAATAACAACCGAAGATGTGAATATTTGATTTGTGCACACATTCCGGCATTCCTTCATAAATGACGTAAATGAATATCCCCTTCCTTGGCAACTGCCGTCCAAAACATTGGTGGGAGGTTGAGAGAGTGTGGAGAGGGATGTGGATTTCTTGAATACCGGGGGAACACATTTGGCCAAGATGCACTGCCTTTGCCCATTTGCAAGTTTCCGTTTGAATTGTCGTTTATTCTCCAATGGCTGCCTTGCATCACTCGTGCGACCGCCGATGTTTATTCTCTTGTCTAGCTACGAAACTGATAATGTTTCATTTCAGTATGTATGAATCTGTGCGGAGCATTGAATTGTTTCACATATCATCTTAAGATGCCCGCAAGAAATATACAACCAAGGCGGAGGAAAGGTAGTTTTCTAAATGTACACAACATCGTTTCACGAGATTTACCTTAACTTTGTTCAGTTATAAACCAAAATGCCCTCAAAAAGCCCTAACCAGACTAATCCGGCCAGTTTTAACCCCCGAAATTAATTTGCTCTTTTGCTTCAGGTTAATTTGATGAAGAATTCACTAAATCCTATGGTACCTACTTCCTTTTTACCTCCATAACAGCCATGGCTAATGTCTCTGTGTGATAAGCTGTTAAATCATATACATGTTGTGCTGGTCACTCCATTTACCCCGTTTATTTCAGTGAGGTGCCGCTACTTGCGCTTGTGATGAGTTCGGACGGCACCAGACATTGTAGCCGTCTCTGCCTCTGTACAGAATTGTCGTATTCCTACTGACTTCCAACTGCAGCTAGCAGCTTGAAGCTTGCGCGTACGTCGGTCTCAGAAGGAATTTTCTGTTCGTCGGCCGGCGATCTGCTAAGAACTCTGCGTGCACGCAGCACTTTGTCCTTGGATGACGCAATTGTCAGGACACTGCGTCCGACCTCTGCAGCCGTGACCTTGCTCTGGGCGACTGTCTCACCTGGCTGTAAGCAACACTATGGAACCGGTTAAATTCTGCTTTCATGATTCTACAGTGACTACTGAACGAGTCAGAAATTTCATTGTTATCTGAAACAAATCTCTCGAATCTCAGGACACAAGATAATACAGGGTGAGTCTCCTAACGTTACCGCTGGATATATTTCGTAAACCACATCAAATACTGACGAACCGATTCCACAGAGCGAACGTGAGGAGAGGGGCTAGTGTAATTGTTTAATACAAACCATACAAAAATGTACGGAAGTATGTTTTTTAACACAAACCTACGTTTTTTTTAAATGGAACCACGTTAGTTTTGTTAGCACATCTGAACATATAAACAAATACGTAATCAGTGCCGTTTGTTGCATTGTAAAATGTTAATTACATCCGGAGATATTGTAACCTAAAGTTGACGCTTGAAACCTCCGACGTTCAGTTGCGTGTTGTAACAAACACGGGCCACGGAGGACGCATAAATTGGCCAGCCCGTTCTCCTGATCTTACACCTCTGGACTTCTTTCTGTGGAGTACGTTAAAGGAGAATGTGTACCGTGATGTGCCTACAACCCCAGAGGATATGAAACAACGTATTGTGGCAGCCTGCGGCGACATTACACCAGATGTACTGCGGCGTGTACATTCATTACGCCAGAGATTGCAATTGTGTGCAGCAAATGATGGCCACCACATTGAACATCTATTGGCCTGACATGTCAGGACACACACTGTTCCATTCCGTGTGTACCTCACCCCTCATGGTACTGTACATGTGCTTCTGCAGTCGGATCTGACTGGTCTGATTCCAGTAGCAGGTTTCTCCTCAGGATACAATGCTGATTACTGAAGTTATGCAACGGATTTTGGATAACGGGAGGACCTGGTGTAAAGGACCATAAGCAGTATATCTTGACTGGGGTCTCATCGTATCTTCTCTCTTTACTATGACCAGGGGTTTAATACCTATGAACACAAAGTCATCAACTACAATATCCTGAATTTATTCCACAAATGACATTGTAGTTTAGAGGTATCAATAATTATCATTCATCATCTCAGCTCAGTTTGTATACGAGGAGTTTTCGGAAAGAAAGGAACGATTGGTCGCGAAATGTAGACCACACTGAAAATTAAAACCGTTTCATTTACAACAATTAGCTACATGTTTCAGCTACTTCTCTGCATAGTCGTCGCTCTAACTTAGACATGTTGCAATGTTGATGCATTAAGTTGATCTGAAAGCGGTGCTGATATTCAAGACAATAAAAGCGAGTTAAAAGCCGTGAGCTATCTGGGGAAGTTAACCTTGCATTACTGAGCAACTGTTTCACCAGGTATCCAGTCTAGGTTACCAAATTCCCAACCAGACTAACATTAATTATAATCTTTTAATAGTCATCTTACAACAACCAGTGATATATATATAAAGATATATATAAAGAGATATATATAAAGAGAATTTAAATTAAAAGAAATAAATCAGTTTATATTTGGACATTTATTTTAACATTGATCATTGTTCCGTTAAAATTTCAGCATATTAAAATTGATTCATAACTAAACTGATGCCTTATTTAAGATTGTGAAAATGTGAGTTTGTAATCTTACGGAACACATTAAATATGGAGCCAAGATTGGGAGACTGCATACAACACTGCATTCATAAAATAACACACGAAGAACGTTGAAACATATGCAAGGGGAAATTAACCACAACCAACCGATCCACTTTTCACCCAAAGAAGTTACGTTCGTAGCGCAATCCTGTCCGTCATGAAATTACCACACACTGGTATACTAAATTCATACTAACTCTCTGTGAAATCTTCCCGAAAAGAATAGCTGAGGGCTACTTTGATGCTTACACCACATGCTTCACGTGGTCAACCTGGTTTACACAAAGAGTGTAACTTCACAATAATTTTGATAATTAAAATAAATTACATCGAAGCGCAATTTACAAAAGAAAAACCTCGAACTGGTTACTGTCTTACTATTAACCTGATGGGTCAAACAATTGTATAAGCACGTGATAGTGGTCTCACAAAGTACACCCCACGTGGGTTGAACATAAAGAAAAGTTGCTATATTGAAAAATATTGTCAAGACGAGACGTTATAATCTCACGCACATTCGCATTTAAGATTGTTGATCTTAGTTAGAATTACAGATCACCAACACGTGGTTCCACTTTACTCACTAAGTAGTGACAAAGCAACTACTGGAAGATATTCTGAACTTCACACTCGAATTACACTGCGCTGCAATTTAAGATAACATTAGATATTTTAGATCTAAATCTGAAATAAAGGTGATTAAATTTTCAGTTAGGCTGAACTTAAGAAATCCATTGCCCTATGGACTTAGCAGAGACGCACTTAGCCGAAGATCTTACCATTTCAGACGCTCGCCGCGGACAGACTGCCGTGCGCCCCTACTAAGGGTGCTTCACAGATACAAACGGAAGTGACCAGAGAGGCAGCTTCCTATACCAACATTACAAGGGACTGACAGGACCATACCAAGAATAGAAACCTCTTTGCTTTTAGAAAGCGTAGCTACCTGTTCCGACGTTGGTCCTACTGTTCTCTAGCAGACCGGCTTGTCTGCTACTATCGAGCATGCAACTAGAAATACATTTGCTCATTCATCCTTTCACACAGAAGGGAAGGAGGATGACAGTATCTTATCATATACAGTATATAAAATAAAGCGGGTGTAGGTTCCGTATGAGACTGTGTGACATGAATTACATATAGACTGTGTTTTAAAGTGTAGTAGTGTGACAGATCGTTCTTGTTTATGTGTAAAAGTAACACATTCCACTGCTCAGTCTCCTCCCAGATAGAGTCAGAAACACCACAGTAAATTTAGAAGAGGAATTTACGCCATAAATGACAACAGATTTAAGAAATTAACATTAAAGGAATCCAACAGAGACCTTTCAATGTGTCGTATCATCATACTAACTTTCCAATACCCTCGTCATAGAAGGCAGCTCCTGTGCTTTCCGACAATTTTCTGCACCGGACTGCAGCTCGTTGTCTGTACCAAAATGTTGTCTTCATAGCCTTGGTTCATGTTACTAGAGATGAAAATCAGAGAGAGCCAAGTCCGGGCTGTACGGTGGGTGATCAAACACTTCCCAATGAAAACGCTGCAGGAGCGTCCTCGCTGTCCCTGCAGTATGCGGCTGAGATTTGCCATGGAGAACATGCATGACAGATAAATTATGTGGGGTTGCATGAAATCAAGCGGAACCACTCGACAGGCGCCCACACCTGGCGGGAGACACTAATTTCTAAGCATCTTTAGTCGCTCCCTGGGGCCTCAGAACTGAGACGAGCGACGTGACGCTATCTACGGGTGTACTAGAGACATTGTCCAACACATCCGTGCAAAGCTTCGTCACTATGGTTTCCACTTAGCGACTAATCATCGTTCGTTATTTTCCGAATAGCCCTCGCACGAGGGTTCATATTAACAACCATCAACATGTGTTGTCAAGATGTGGAGACCAGTAGGGATTTCAAGCAGTATATGTCGCGACCTTACCACAAATAGTCTAACATTCTGCGTGGTGTCTGTTTGTTCTAAGTCGTGTCTCCCCATCACTTTCGCGCAACGACGCTCTGAGCATGTTTTTTAGGGAATTGACTAGTTTGAACCTGGGACCTGTTGCTGGTAAGGAGACGCCAGACCACACATGACATGTAGAGTTCAGAAGAGTTCAGTGAGACTAGCGATGATATAATCAAATACTTAATGATTTAAACGTCAGCTCCACTGCACTCCCTGTAAAAGAATCTTAATACTAACTATATTTAGTGGAAGGGGTTCAAGGCTTTCCCATTTTTAGTTAGCTGGTAAAATAAAGTCGAAAAAGCAGTTAAGTTTACCATTGGGATTTTTATTCTACTCACAAAACATTGTTTATAAATTGCGATATTGATGAAAGGAAATATATTTATACAGGATGACAAAAACCAACTACGTTCAACAAAAATGTGAACGAATATTCCCTGAATGGGTTTCCAAGTTCCACAATGAGTCGAAGGATGACCTATGGCACATCACATCTATAATCTAGGTTTAAGTTAAGTTTCATAAAAGAGAAAACTATCAAAATGGTCTACAGTGACCCTCAATTATCTTTAATTACATATTTAACTTGTCGTAAATTACAGTGTCTGTTGTCGCTTCTCAATAATTGTATAACAGAAAAATCATCGCGTTTCAGATTTTAACTTCTAGTAGCAAATGTGAATACCATGAGCTTTAATTGACGATCGACACTAGTATTACGCAAAACGGGGCTGTAACAGATGAGACTTCTGCAGTTCTGAGTGAAGCGTTATGCGCTGTTATGCGGCATCGCGTGCGTTCATTACCTTGTCGGTGGTTAGTCAGCATCAGGGGGCGGCGGCAGGTGCAGCTCCACACGCCTCGCCGTCTCGGAAGCAACTCTTCTCTAACTTCTCTTTACTAAAATTTACCGAAGTTGGTTTAAAAATAAGGTATCTGGCTGTGTTTTCAACTGCCCAATGAGGGTCTCAATGTTAACCTTAAGCTCCGCCTACAAAAATTCTGTCTATCCAATGAGAAACGTTATACTTTTCGTGGTGGGGCAATGTTTTTAGTGTTTGTTAAGTAACAGAGACGCGTATAGTCTCACGCTAAAACTTGCAGCTGGTGTGGCCCTTTTAGTGTTATTGTAAGATCTATACTGTTCTTCTTGAGGGCTCTATCTTTTAACAAGGGCTGGGGAGTGGTCTTAGCGGTCGGCTGACAATGTGGGTGTCCTTTATCCTAGTGGCTTCTGGCTTACACGGTTCTGCTCTCAGCTTCTGTTCTCGTTCCTCCCCTTGGAACTGCGTGTGTTTCACGGTGGGAAGGTATGACATGCATTTAGGCGTTCTTGTGTTAGTCTGTGGTATTCCATGTGCTCACTCGTTGATGGTATTACTTTGGTTAATTTAATGTCAGGATTTATTCGGAGGTATGTGACATACTGCTGGATTTGCTATCATGTCAGGGTTTTCATGGAAGGTGTTGGATTTGCCTGACACCTTACAATAGAGACACGCTAAGTTGTATGACAGGTAAGCAGTGATTCCACAGCTGAGGAACTAATAGCGAACGAAGATAATTTCTATACATGCGACAGTAGACTTACCAACAGGTTCCAAAACGATGATAAATAGTTAGGGCCAAGTGTTTGGATAGTCCTTGGCATAGAACCCATTTGTGTACCCAAGAGACTGATTGTCTTAGTGTCAATGTCCTACAGTACATCTACATCTACATCTACATCATACTCCACAAAACATCTAATGGTGTGTGGTGGAGGGTACCTTCGGTACCACCATCTGACCCCTCCAACCCTGTTCCGCTCGCGAATAATGTGTGGGAAGAATGATTGTCGGTAAGCCTCTGTATTGGCTCTAATTTCTCGAATTTTCTCCTCGCGTTCAATACGCGAGATGCATGAGGGTCAGAGGATGAATATTTTACCATTCCTCCTGCCAAGGCAAATGGAAGAAATCGATTGGTCCTTTTTGCATTTGATGTGGTCTTTAGCGGACTTGATGAGACTTGTGCAGGCACTATTAGTTCATCCGCGGTTCCTTGGAAAACCCCAAAAATGTTTTTTATACTATATTTTCACAGGCAGCAGCAGACCAAAATTCAGTCTAGACTACGAAGACGACTACGAACAGCAAATGGTTGAAATTTTTGCGATTTATATCTAACATCCAGATCTCGAGCTTCCTTGAAAACTTTCTTTGTATCTTTATTCGTTTCTAAGATACAGAGATTCAAAGTTAGACTACCTGTATAAGTGAAATACACACATAAAATTATTAAATATACTGATTGATGGTCGATATTCGTCATATCCCCTTCTTTAAATTGACGGACATACCTGTGGTGAATGGATGAAAGATACATTTGGGTCAAAATTGTATTACCTCTAGGCTTATAAAATGGTTGAAAACATGATTTTTTGGTACCAAACATGAGGTGCGGACTCCAAGATGGTTATGCGCAGAAAATGGCTGGACTTTTTGCTCTATAGTCCTAAAATCCTGATCTCGAACACCCTTGAAAATTTTCCTGATATCCTTATCCCTTTCTCAGATATAGAGGTTCAAAGTTACCCTATTCCAAAATTTAAAATATGCACGTAAAAATTAAATAAATTGTCTGATGACAGGTATATCTGCGATAAACCTATGATTTAATTAAACTGCCGAGTATATCTATATCTGAATGATACATAAGCGATTGATGAATTTTTGTAAATTCATGGTCAGTTCCTGAGGAAACACCCAAAAAAGCGTTTTTCACTATTTTTTTTCGCCGTCAGCAGCGGACCAAACCTAAGTTGCGCGAATGCAAAGACGGCTATTCACAACAAATGGGTGTAATTTTTACGATGTACGAGGTACAATCAAAAAGTATCGGGAATAATTGAATTTCGCTGGCTTTATACATCCATTAAAAAAAAGAAAAGGTTATCTTGTTGGTACACGTGTTACTGGTGTATGTCTGCATTTTCAGCTGTTATGAATATTTGGTTTACTGTTGACTGTCGAAAGGTTTATACGTGTTTTCGAGTGTTCGTCGAATTTTTACTTTCGAAAAAGAAAGGTCAAATAGTTTGGATTAAAGTTTGCTTGAAAAATGGCATAAAAGTGCAGCACCACGTTCGAAATGTTGACTGTGGCTGTTGGTGAGTCTACTATGGGTAATACAACAGTTTACGAGACACTGAAGACGATAAGCGCGCTGGACGACCAAGAAAATCAGTTACTGACCAAAATGTGGAAAAAGTAAATGGTTCTGGAATATCGTGTAATCAACATTAAGAGATTGCTGACAATGTTGGAATATCCCTTGCTCACGCCAAGCAATTTTTTCGGATGCTTTCAGCATAAACATGTACTGTAACAGAAATCTTCGTTCCGAAATCGTTGAATTTTAGCCAAAAATAACGTCGCTTAGACATCGCTCAGGAATTGCTGAATGAAGTCGACAACGATCCAGAACTTCTTGAAGAAGGTTATAGCAGGTTACGAAACATATGTAAAAGGATGTGACGTCAAAACCAAGGACCAATCGTCCCAGTAGAAATTGAAGAGCCAAGGCCGAGAAAAATGCAACAAGTTCGATAACATTTGAAGATTCTGTGCACTGTTTTCTTCGATTACAATGGAGTAGTGTATCATGATTTCCTGCCTTACGGTCGTGCGCTGAAAAAGAATTTCTACGTGGAAGTTAAGCGCCGTTTGCGTGAAGGAATATGAGGAAAACGACCAGAACGGTGGCAAAGCCATTCGTGGAAACTGAATCGCGAGAATGCTCCCGTTCACACCTCAATGCCTGTTCGTGAATTTTTAACAAAAAACAGAACCGTTAAGTTGCCTCAGCCACAGTATTCACATGGCATGGCCCTCTGCGACTTCTTTCAATTCCCGAGAGTGAAGAGAACCACGAAAGGACGTCGTTTTGCCACCACTGATGAGATAAAAACAGAACTGTTCACTATAATGAAAAGGGAGAAACAGAAGTGCTTCCAAGATCGTAAAAAGCGCTGGCACATATGTGTTATATCTGAGGGGGATTAGTTTGAAGAAGACGAAGTTGATGTTGATGTATGAATAAAGATTCTTTAAGAAAAACAAGAGTTCCCGTTAATTTGTGACCACACCTCATATTCTCAAGATCCCAGTCTCGAACAACCTTGAAAATTTTCTAGATATCATTATCCATTTCCGAGGTACAGAGGTTCGAAGTTACTGTACTTTCGCACGTAAAATACGCATATAAAATTCAGTGTGAGGAGGAAAAGTAGTTTATACACATTCAAAATTGTTTTGCACGTAAAATCCGGTATGAGGTGTAAAATTAGTTTTGCGATGTTTCAATTCCACATAGTAACTAATCAAAATTTTACTGCTCTATATGCGAGGGTAATCCCAAAAGTAAGGTCTCCTATTTTTTTATAAGTTTATTTCTACAATGGTTTACGTCAGTTTACAACTTGAGCATTTAGCTATTTTTCGACATAATCACCATTTCTGTCGATGCATTTTTGTAGACGCTGTGGCAGTTTTTGTATGCCCATGTCGTACCAGCTCGCCGCCATGCTATTTAGGAAGTTATGAATCTCTTCTTTCACCTCGTCGTCGGAGCTGAATCGCTGGGACCACAATTAACGCTGACGGGTACTGTGAGACTCTGAAAAGAAACTCAAACGGGCAATTCAGAACCGGAGTAGAGACATGTTGAGCAAGGGCGTACACGTTCTCCATGACAACGCTCGCCCACACATCGCTCTCCTGCAACAGTTTCAGTGGAACATAATCACCCACCCATCCAATAATTCTGACTTGGCGCTCAGTGACTATCACCTCTTCCCTAGGTTAAAAGAACATTTGGCCGGAAAGCGTTTCAGCTCCGACGACGAGGTGAAAGAAGAGGTTCATAACTTCCTAAACAGCATGGCGGCGAGCTGGTATGACATGGGCATACAAAAACTGCCGCAGCGTCTACAAAAATGCATCGACATAAATGGTGATTATGTCGAAAAATAGCTAAAGGTTCAAGCTGTAAACTGATGTAAACCATTGTAGAAATAAACAGGTCTATGTACTTATAAAAAAGTAGGAGACTTTACTTTTGCGATTACCCTCGTAGTTCTTTTCACATGAGTGACATGCCCTGCTGTGGCAGGGAAAAGAAGGGAACCAGCGAAAAAATGCCCCTTTTGGAGCACAAAAAAGGCGAATATGCTGCTCCTTCTTTAAATGATACTGATTGAAAAGTGGGGTACCAGCTGCCTCATTCTACCTTCCTCGGCGCCTTTAAAAAATTTTCAGAAATATTGGAATGCGAACATATCCGTAATATTTGATGATAAGAGAGGAGAGAGTGGCAGCAGGAAAAAGACGGAGAGGTAATAAGAACTGGAAGATAGGAGACAGCGGTTGTGGTACAGAAAGAGCAAAGGAGGCAATGGCAGTGTGAGACAAAGAGAGGGACACAATTACAGTTGAACATAGCAGACAGTGAGATAACAGTACTAGGAAAAGAGTGAAGGAGACAGTACCAGTGGTAGACGAATAAAGAGGAGGTGTAAGTGGAAGTGGATGAGAGCCAGAGTCTATGACAATAAAAACTATGAATTGAGAGGTAGTGACAGTGAGAAGAAACAGCAGCATGGGAAGGAATGAATAAGAGAACAGCAGTAAGAGGGAACAAGTGAGTCATAGTGAGAGGAGACAATAGTAGCAGGATAGAACGAAGCTGTGAGACAGGAGACAGTGACAGTCGGTGAATTACAAAGCGATAATGGCAATGAGTTGAGCCGAATGAGTGAGTGAGAATGGGCGATTGGGAGTGAATGAGCATGAGGGACTTACGGTTATGGACTAGTGGGTGCGAGCGAGTTACAGTTAGGACGGCTTGTGGGAGGTTAGTTGAATGCTAAAAAAGAGGGCTAATATGTTCGTATGCCAATATTTTTGAGGCAATTTTTAAAGGTCCTGAGGAACGTAAAATGAGGCAGCTAGTGCCCCACTTCTCATTCAGAATCTTTTAATAAAGAGGAGCATATTCGCCTTTTTTGTACTGCGATAGTAGCACTTTTCCACTGGTTTTACGACTTGGACGGAACGACAATTCTGGAGAGCGCCATTTCCAGCCGAACTAATGAGTCGTTACGCATATCTGTCAAGGGCATGCTGCTGCCGCAATGTATTCTTTTTACTCATACTGAGTATCAAGGGGCGATCAATATTTACCTTCTCAGAAGAAGGAAAGCTTCTTAGCCAAGATCGCAATTTGTGTACATAGTAATTTTAACTTTCACTTTCGATGTGCCAACACATCATTCATGACACGTGTTGTGCATCTGGAGATTTAATGGAAAGATTTTGTGTGCATCTGGCATAAGATGTTTATAATAACCTGTACGAAGACATGATGATGTAGCATAGTTTTACCGAAACCGGTCATCGATACAGTATTTGGTTTGGTTCAAATGGCTCTGAGCACTATGGGACTTAACTTCTGAGGTCATCAGTCCACTAGAACTGAGAACTACTTAAACCTAACTAACCTAAGGACATCACACACATCCATGCCCGAGGCAGGATTCGAACCTGCGACCGTAGCGGTCGCGCGCTTCCGGACTGTAGCGCATAGAACCGCCCGGCCACTCCAGCCGGCGATACAGTATTTCATTGCGATCTTGGCTAAGACGTTTTTCTTCTCCTGAGTAAATGAAATCACTCTGTAATGAGCCACCGGAGACCGAAAGTCCCTTATACCAAGACGCTCATAAAGTATCGCTGAACTACCTCATGTTTTCGCGAAGAGTAATGAGAGTGATTTTTTTCATTGAAATACGGAACCGTCTGCTTCCAGGGACTTGCTCCTATGTATAACGTTATCCACTAAAGGAGCCTGCACGCGTTCAATAATTATTGACAGTACTAGTTAATCAAATCTTCAGTACCATGAAGCAACATCACACCGCCAATAACGTTGCCAAAAACTGTGCTGATAAAGCGATTTTACAGGGTTCAGATGTCGAACATTGTAAAGAAAGTGTGTACTGCAGTTGTATTAGCTATAGCTTTCAATGGTCGTACGGGAAAATCCCCACTTCATCTCTACCTCGGAGATGTCCCATCAGTCGTGCACCGTCTATAACACCACGTTCAAACTCACTTAAATCTGCCATTGTAGCAGCAGTAACCGATACAACTGCACCAGACACTTGTCCAACATAGGCGTTGCCGACCGCAGCGCCGTATTCTGCTTGTTCACATACCTTTGCATTTGAATACGCATGCCTAGACCACTTTCTTTGGCGCTTCAGTGTACATACCACTTGTGGGATGGGCAACGGAGAATTTTCTATGACTCTACTTACTGTATTAATTTGAAAATATAACTAAGGCTGGCGAATTTCATAGCAGTTTGAAAAGAAAAAAAAACACTTCCACTACGAAAAATACTCATACATGTGAAATGTTTATTAAGAGGTCTGGAAAATGCATGTCAGTTTCACCAAAGTATCGCAAAACGTAAAAAAAAAAAAAAAAAATGTTACGTTAATTGCCTGAACATATCCTTGTCAAGCAGGTATAATTGCTTCAGAAGTTGCCACAGAATTTTATTAACTGTGTATGTGATGATATTACAAACTAAACTTCGAGCATTCGGATGACTTGCCTATCGCCAGGCTTGCATAATCGAGCGTACGACTTTGTGACAGAAATTCCAGAGCAGCGAACAACGAAGAGGCCATTATACAAGCAAAGGGCAAAGTCGCAGGGAAGTGAGAGGGATCCAGAGACAAGAGAAGAGACTGAACTTAAAGCAGAGCTAGTAGCTATGAATGATGGCAGCAGTTTCCTGTTAAGTGACGATAGATCAGGAGACAGGATAATAGTTTTTTGTGGAAGAGCAGGGAGAGAAGCACTAGGAATTAAACCAGACTTTTGTATGTATGATACGTTCAAGTGCTGTAGCAAACAGTTTTCACAGATATATGCAATTCATGTAGATTTTGAAAGTAATAAAAACGAGACTAATATCCACCCAGTTGCATTTGCGTTATTACCAAATAAAAGAAACGAGACATACATCAGATTTTTCAGAAATGTGCTGGAAAATATTCCAGAATGGAACCCTGCGAGTGTGACTGTAGATTTTGAGTCAGCAGCGATTTCTGCAATTATACATATGTTACCAACTTTCTCAGTGCGTGAACGCTATTTCCATATGAGGAAGTCTCTCTGGAGGAAAGTACAGGATCTTGGACTCACTCGCGAATGTAAAGAAAATGAAGAACTGAGACAACAAATTCGTATGTGTGCTGCGATGGCGTTTCTAAGGCCTGAAGATGAATGTGATGGCTGGCTGGAGAGACATTCACAGGCACCGGATGTTCCTAGGCTTTCTGACTTTTTCGACTACTTTGTAGAGAGATGACTGGAAAATCAAGAAAACCCTATCAGCCTTTGGAGCTGCTACAAACGGCTCCATCGAACAACTAACTCCATAGAGGGCTGGCATAACAAAATTAATAATATAATTTCCAAACCAAATCCTAAAATCAGTGATATAATTACTTGCATGAAAACAGAAGCAGAAAATTCTGCGTGCTCGTTAATGAGAACAGAGCTGAGTATGGAAGGTAAAAGAAAGAAAACAGTGTACATGAAACGGGATGAAAGGCTGGAGAAAACATTGAAAAAGTATGAGGAGGATGGTGAGATAAGGGCTTGCTTGAAGGCTATCTCCTACCTTCAAAAACTAGACTAAATAATGTATCAGAATATGTATACAGGATGTTACGAAAAGGTACGGCCAAACTTTCAGGATACATTCCCCACACACAAAGAAAGAAAATATATTATGTGTCCGGAAACGCTTACTTTCCATGTTAGAGCTCATTTTATTACTTCTCTTCAAATCACATTAATCATGGAATGGAAACACACAGCAACAGAACGTACCAGCGTGCCTTCAAACACTTTGTTACAGGAAATGTTCAAAATGTCTTCCGTTAGCGAGGATACATGCATCCACCCTCCGTCGCATGGAATCCCTGATGCGCTGATGCAGCCCTGGAGAATGGCGTATTGTATCACAGCCGTCCACAATACGAGCACGAAGAGTCTCTACATTTGGTACCGGGGTTGCATAGACAAGAGCTTTCAAATGCCCCCATAAATGAAAGTCAAGAGGGCTGAGGTCAGGAGAGCGTGGAGGTCATGGAATTGGTCCGTCCCTACCAATCCATCGGTCACCGAATCTGTTGTTGAGAAGCGTACAAACACTTCGACTGAACTGTGCAGGAGCTCCATCGTGCATGAACCACATGTTGTGTCGTACTTGTAAAGGCACGTGTTCTAGCAGAACAGGTAGAGTATCCCGTATGAAAACATGATAACGTGCTCCATTGAGCGTAGGTGGAAGAACATGGGGCCCAATCAAGACATCACCAACAATGCCTGCCCAAACGTTCACAGAAAATCTGTGTTGATGACCTGATTGCACAATTGCGTGCGGATTCTCGTCAGCCCACACATGTTGATTGTGAAAATTTACAATTTGATCACATTGGAATGAAGCCTCATCCGTAAAGAGAACATTTGCACTGAAATGAGGATTGACACATTGTTGGATGAACCATTCGCAGAAGTGCACCCGTGGAGGCCAATCAGCTGCTGATAGTGCCTGTACATGCTGTACATGGTACAGAAACAACTGGTTCTCCCGTAGCACTCCCCATACAGTGACGTGGTCAACGTTCCCTTGCACAGCAGCAACTTCTCTGACGCTGACATCAGGGTTATCATCAACTGCACGAAGAATTGCCTCGTCCATTGCAGGTGTCCTCGTCGTTCTAGGTCTTCCCCAGTCGCGAGTCATAGGCTGGAATGTTCCGTGCTCCCTAAGAGGCCGATCAATTGCTTCGAACGTCTTCCTGTCGGGACACCCTCGATCTGGAAATCTGTCTCGATACAAACGTACCGCGCCACGGCTATTGCCCCGTGCTAATCCATACATCAAATGGGCATCTGCCAACTCCGCATTTGTAAATATTGCACTGACTGCAAAACCACGTTCGTGATGAACACTAACCTGTTGATGCTACGTACTGATGTGGTTGATGCTAGTACTGAAGAGCAATGAGTCGCATGTCAACACAAGCACCGAAGTCAACATTACCTTCCTTCAATAGGGCCAATTGGCGGTGAATCGAGGAAGTACAGTACATACTGATGATACTAAAATGAGCTCTAACATGGAAATTAAGCGTTTCCGGACACATGTCCACATAACATCTTTTCTTTATTTGTGTGTGAGGATTGTTTCCTGAAAGTTCGGCCGTACGTTATTGTAACATCCTGTATAATTAAAAAATATATGGGAGGTATGAATTAAACAACGCCTTCAGTCACAACTTTTTCGTGTTTTATTAACTACACGATGCATTTCGGACCCTGTGGGTCCATCTTCAGGTGTAATTTATCTTAATACACGTTTTATTTTTTCTCCTGAATGAGGTGAAATGCATATTGCAAAAAATCGCCAACCTTTTCAGAGAAATAAATGTAACAGTTGCATTCTCAACCAATAATAAGTTAGGAAACCTTGTCATCCATAACGTAAAATCAAATACACAAACATACAACAACAGCGGAGTCTACAAAGTATCATGCTCCAGTTGTCCTGCCTACTATGTAGGGAAACAACCAGAAACTTCAAGATCCGTTTTCAAGAACATGTAAATGCTTTCAGGCTCAAGAATTTCGAAAAATCAGTCATTGAACAACATGTGTTGGAAACGAAATATGTCATCAATAGCCTAGAAAACAATTTGGTAGTACTACATAACGAAGCCAATGGTTTCTGTTAGAACAACTGGAGATATACCTCTATAAAATCAAAAAACCAGAATCTGTGTTAAATGAACAAACAGATTTCGCAAGTCATAGTTACTTCAGTAATTTTAAAGACCTATTCTAAAGTTATTTCTTGCATATGTGAATTGTTTATTAGTTATCTCTTTAGCACTATGAATAAATTCATCTTTGACAACACCATGTACAAAAACATCCGTGAAGTGTTTATAAACATGTGTGCCCAAATGTACATCTTGAATGAAGTGACATGTACAAAAACGACAGAGAAAAGAATGTTTGCCGGTACTAAAACGTTAAAAAGGCTTTCCTTGAATGATGTGGTAAGTTTACACTGTTCATTTTCCACTATTTTCACATATTTTCCGCTTTCGACTTAGGAAATTCATAACCTAACATTAAACCTTTTCGTGACAGGAATATGCATTTCACCTCATTCACGAGAAGAAATAAAACATGTATTAAGACAAATTACACCTGTCGATGGGCCCGAAATGCATCGTGTAGTTAATAAAACACGAAAAAGTTGTGACGGAAGGCGTTGTTTAATTCATACCTTCAATGTTTTGAATACAGTCACGTTTTAAGCTGCAAAATAGGGATAAAATTAAATTACAAAATATATGAAATGTAAATAGCAATCTTTAACAAATACAAAAAAACAAAAAACAATAACAAAAAAGATAAAAAATTTGACGAAGCTTATAAGCTGATTTTAAACACGCCTAAATGACAATAAAATTACTTTTGCCATTTAGCCAGTCCAAAGCCTGGATAAAGTGCGATGGGAATCAGATTAAGTCCCATGCCTCAGTAGTATTTACAAATTAACTGTTAAAATTAAGCTACACTACAAATGTGTGAACACAATGCCACTTAATATTTCCGTGTATTTAATAACTGCACTTTTATGAAAATACATCTATTGACAATGACTGCTGTCTGGTGCTGTAAAAGAACCGAATCTTCTTTATGTACTGAAATATTCTAAAGTCTCTGTGAAGTCTTATTTTGTTCTATCTACTGGCTATTCGTTGTTTATCGTACCAAGCGAGGTTAGCGCAGTGGCTAACCAGGGCTCAATCATCTGGTCGTCCATAGTCTACTGTACTTGGTTTTCCTTGTTTAAGCAAATGCTGCACCTCTCCCGTACCAACAATCCGAGCGAAATCTAAATCTCTAATGACCACAACTGTGGACGTGACATGAAACACCAAACGCAAAATTGGTTTTCTTTAGGTTGTAATGATGAATGATCATATACTGAGCTAAAATTGAGGATATCTTTGGAATGTAAACTTGCTTTTTGTGAGTCCCCATTCACTTTAGAAAGAAGGGCACTAATGATGCAAATATGAGACACCTGAGCTATTTAAATATGAAATTATTGAATGACTTTGCGATATTTGGCGTGATCAATTTAGATCTCACACAGAACTGTATTAATTTCCTATTTTGTTACCTACATGTCGAATATTTTGTTCTGCTTCAGACTGACGTTTACGCAGTGGTTTAGCTATGTATTTTAGAACCCAACGCGGACTTCTGTCATCCTCAGTAATTACCATCTTCACAAAATCATTTATTTATTTACTATTTCCGATAGGACCACGCTTCCGTTTGAGGTGCTGTCTAGGTAAGGTATTTCTGTTTACAGTTAGACCTGTTCCTAAGGTTTTAAGGTTTAAAAATTCAACCACGTTTGAAAACTCTTGCTAAATTTATATGCGTTGTTCAAACTTGTGCCTGTGGTAAAGAGACTACAACAAGAATAATGCAAACTGTGGTTTTTGGTTGAATGTGCCATCCAAGTTCTAAAAATATTCTCACGCTGTGGCTGATGCAGAAGGAGTCGGACGTTAACTGTTAGTTAACGCTTTTTTTAAACTCATTTTCTGTTAAACAAAATCTAATGTGTAATGTTTGTTTTTAAATTTTTTGTCACTTACTATTTTGATGATTCAACTGTTAGATTTTCAAGACAGTCAAATGTCCTGACAGATGTCAGAATAGAAAATATTACTACTACTTTCATTGGATTTTTCTTCATTTGCTCTTTCTTCAACTAATATACTGTCTTCTTTTGCATGGCAGTTACGTGCAAGATTTCCTACGTTTTCTTTAAGTCCTTCAGTTTTATCGAGAACCACCTCCTTAATAGGTCCTTAATTTTTGTAGGTCTCATCAATTTTTTGATCATCTACAAATGCACTCTTGAACTATAATATTTTTACGCCTTCTTTCATGACCTTTGGGTCAAATGCTTCTCTGACGTAAGTTTAACAAATTTCAGCACTGAACCAGCCAACAAATGACCCTTCAAAAACCTGACCGCAATTTACCTATTTATTTATTTACTTATTTTGTGCACCACTTTCGCAACGTCGCTGGGTATGTGTTCTAAACCAAATTTCTGCATAAATTAATAGAATCATTTTTTTTCCTTTTAATCAGGAAGAACTCTCTACCTAAAAACATATACGTATCAGAACTAATAACAGTGAAATTGCTACATGCAACATATAGTACGGCTAGTACCGTACGGCTGAGCATGCTAGCTCACGTCCCCGGGGGATTAGTGGGCACTTCCTCGACCTTTTCTGGGCGGAAATTTGACGGTGCGGAAAATTCACAGGGCGGAGAATACACGACACCATCTATTCATGTCCATCGTGCATTCTGACGGACTTGGGCAATTCCAGCAGGACAATTCGACACCCTGCACATCCAGAATTGCTACAGAGTGGCTCCAGGAACACTCCTCTGAATTTAAAAACTTCTACTGGCCACCAAACTACCTAGACATCAACATTATTGAGCATATCTGGGATTCCTTGCAACGTGCTGTTCAGAAGATATCTCTACCCCCTCGTGCTCTTACGGTTTTATGGACAGCCCTTCAGGATTCATGGTGTCAGTTGCCTCCAGCACTACTTCATACATTAGTCGAGCACATGCTACGTCGTATTGCGTCACTTCTGCATGCTCGCGGAGGCCCTACACGATATTAGGCAGGTGTACCAGTTTCTTTTCCTCTTCAGTGTTTAGTGTTTACCCTTGCACAGACCTAGTAAAATTGTTTTGTGTAAAAGATTATGTGAAAAATTGAATCTGATGTAAGATATGCAGAAAGAAGAAAGGAAAACATCAACGTAGACACTACACTGTGTGGCTAGTTCACGAAGCTCTGTTAACATCTGAATGGAGAATATTGTCAAACTGTCAATCTCACACGTTCAGTATGTGCTGACAATGCTGAGAATAATTCTGAGGGCCATCGACACTGCTCCTCAATATTTCCTGTACTGACAATATAGCGATATGTGTCCCCATATGGTTAATATACCGATGTTTGACAGTATTATTGGACATGTGAAGACCCCTTGAGTGTTCTCTGAAATCTCTACAAGTGTGGGACAGGAATTACGGAACACCCAGTGGATGCCTCAGGAGCTGCCACGTGACTGGGGGTCTACACCTGAGCGTGCGATGCTCTAACCACGGCTCCCAAACAGCTTACCTTCTCAACAAAGGGATCCTTCTCCCTTCTCCACCAGCAAACGACGACAATCCCAGAGATACGTACAGCTGACGCACAGAGCCTCGCAGTTTGGTGCCCTGAGCAGGCAGTCAAGGAACTTCAGTTAAAACTTCCGGTCTGAGAGGCCGTGGGTGGCACGTTAAACCAGTCCTGCCCCAACAGCTCTCTGTGAGCACGAGTGCTCTGGCCGCGCTCCTGCCCAGCGCCCCGAGAGCAGCGCCCAGTGAGGTTGAGGGTGAGAGGAAGAGGAAAATCAAGGCTGCTGCCAGACGCCGCTATAGTAAAGTATTCGCCTCGTCAGAAGTCAAGCAGTTCGCTGACGATACTACTCGCGTTAAATTATATTTTCGTTCTACAATTGGAATACAATGGCATCTATGCCCTTGTCAAGAAAAGACAAACCGTTCAACGCTGAATCGGAATTACCTCATTTTTCTTATCTAAAGACCATTTAAAAGTGCTTAATAAGCCATCGCACTGTTATGAAATGGAAAAATACTCATTGGAACGTCATTACAATAGTAACCAGAAAGATGGTACGAAGCAATTGTCTTCTGACGCACGACAGTTAATGGTAGCTGAACTGAACTGAAGGCGGCCGTTAAGGAAAAAGCTGAGCGATGACAAAATCTTTTATGGTCGACATCGCCAATTACTTGAATTCATTAAGAGACTAAATGCAAGGAAAGAATTGTTTACTAACAGATATGGCGAACAACAAAAATGCTGTCAAACAAAGCCGGCCGGTGTGGCGGTGCGGTTCTAGGCGCTTCAGTCTGGAACCGCGTGACCGCTACGGTCGCAGGTTCGAATCCTGCCTCGGGCATGGATGTGTGTGATGTCCTTAGGTTAGTTAGGTTTAAATAGTTCTAGGTTCTAGGGGACTGATGACCACAGATGTTTATTCCCATAGTGCTCAAAGCCATTTGAACCATTTTTTTGTCAAACAAACAGTAATCCTCTGGAACAATCAGCTTCAAGTTCACGGTGTGGAACATTTCCTGTAACTGAAGGCAGTCAAGGCAGACATGACTGACTACATTTCAGTTATTGAAACATTGCTCCGTGAGTTCTCAAAGAGATTTCACGAGGTCGCACAAATGAAGACGGATTTCGATTTATCTGTCAGACCGATGTCATTTTTGGCTGCTAATGTAGCTCATTACTTCCAGCCTGAGGTGACAGACATACCTAGCTCAACGACCTGTTTGTCCAATCCAGGGACTCACAACACTTTTATAAAGTGTTACCCCAGGAGCAATATGCTTGACTGCACAGAGAAGCCGCTAATTTCAGTATGTGTGTCAATACCTGTGTGAATGTTTCTTTTCTTCTGCTATGAAATTCACAAACTTCCAACGATGTTGGAGTTTAATAAATTTTAATCTGCGTAGCTGTTTGACAGTATCACAAACGACAGGACCGAGCATATTGCATATTCTAAAATCGAATGCGTAAAATGTATAAACATGACAGCTTAATGTTGCATGTCTGTATGTAAAACTTTTTGTAGTTCTGGTCACTGTATTAGCACTACATAATGTATTTCTTTACTGAAGTAATAAAAGTTATTGCTTTGGCAAAAAAAAGAAAAATTAAAAATAAGCACCGTTGATGAAATCCTGTTTATAAAAGTATGCTGCAGTTATCATCTCTCTGAAGTAGTTGCACTGTGTTTCAAACACGCCTTCCTTTCTCACGCGTGTACCGTTTGACATGCAGCGGTCCCACTCACACACCTCTTCGGGATAGCAAATTTGTGGGGGAGGGCGGAGTGCTGAGTATGCCGGCACGGTAGCTCAGCGTGTTCGGTCAGAGAGCTGATTGGCCTCTGTAACAAAAAACTGAGTCGCAGGATCAACAAACGAACTTGAACAGATATCATGTGACGTCCGCAACCACCAAACACAACGATCAAAAAAGAAAAAAAAGTAGAGTCGACCGCACTCCGGGAGCGCAAAACTTGTACGGACCTGTGTTAAACTGTTCCCTGACGTTTCATCTCCAGTTGTGGGAGACATCTTCGGAGGTAACACGGCAACTGCATTCAAAGGTTCAAATGGTCCCTGAATTTACAAAGCCGTATAGAGGACACCAACATTTGTTCGTGATGCTAAACGCTTGATTATCTATGGCTGGCATCATCATCCTCCAATAAAAGTAACCGATCATCATTCTGTTGGCACAAAACTGACGTACATATTTTATTTATATTAACTCCCACCTCTTTTCTATTAAATTATTATGGTGTTCGTGAATCTCTGTCGCCTCTTTATACATCAAACGTGACTTCTCACTCTGGACGTATTAATGTGGAAGTCTACATTGTCTCAGGCCGAGAACTATTTGAATAAGTCCACACGTACATATATACTCTGCAAAACATTGTTAAGTGAATGGCAGAGAGTACTTCTCAGTATACCACTTATTAGGGCAGTGATTCTCCATGAGTGTAATAAGGGATTACCTAATACCCAACCCCAACCACTGCCATTAACATCTAACAAAAGTTTGCTATGAAAAAGAATTTTCTCTGAAGATTTTCTTTTTTAAAGTAACAGAAGATAACTTTGCATTGCGAATGCTATTTACAACTCCTTTCCAGAAAAGGAAGCTAACTATTCACATTGAAGGTGGACACTTGTTACAAAACATGCTTCCTCTGCAACACTCTTGCCCTAGCGCAGGACTTCCAAAATACTATTCAACGGGAAATGAACAAGTGCTCCGCAAAAACTGTTAATACACTCCTGGAAATTGAAATAAGAACACCGTGAATTCATTGTCCCAGGAAGGGGAAACTTTGTTGACACATTCCTGGGGTCAGATACATCACATGATCACACTGACAGAACCACAGGCACATAGACACAGGCAACAGAGCATGCACAATGTCGGCACTAGTACAGTGTATATCCACCTTTCGCAGCAATGCAGGCTGCTATTCTCCCATGGAGACGATCGTAGAGATGCTGGATGTAGTCCTGTGGAACGGCTTGCCATGCCATTTCCACCTGGCGCCTCAGTTGGACCAGCGTTCGTGCTGGACGTGCAGACCGCGTGAGACGACGCTTCATCCAGTCCCAAACATGCTCAATGGGGGACAGATCCGGAGATCTTGCTGGCCAGGGTAGTTGCCTTACACCTTCTAGAGCACGTTGGGTGGCACGGGATACATGCGGACGTGCATTGTCCTGTTGGAACAGCAAGTTCCCTTGCCGGTCTAGGAATGGTAGAACGATGGGTTCGATGACGGTTTGGATGTACCGTGCACTATTCAGTGTCCGCTCGACGATCACCAGTGGTGTACGGCCAGTGTAGGAGATCGCTCCCCACACCATGATGCCGGGTTTTGGCCCTGTGTGCCTCGGTCGTATGCAGTCCTGATTGTGGCGCTCACCTGCACGGCGCCAAACACGCATTCGACCATCATTGGCACCAAGGCAGAAGCGACTCTCATCGCTGAAGACGACACGTCTCCATTCGTCCCTCCATTCACGCCTGTCGCGACACCACTGGAGGCGGGCTGCACGATGTTGGGGCGTGAGCGGAAGACGGCCTAACGGTGTGCGGGACCGTAGCCCAGCTTCATGGAGACGGTTGCGAATGGTCCTCGCCGATACCCCAGGAGCAACAGTGTCCCTAATTTGCTGGGAAGTGGCGGTGCGGTCCCCTACGGCACTGCGTAGGATCCTACGGTCTTGGCGTGCATCCGTGCGTCGCTGCGGTCCGGTCCCAGGTCGACGGGCACGTGCACCTTCCGCCGACCACTGGCGACAACATCGATGTACTGTGGAGACCTCACGCCCCACGTGTTGAGCAATTCGGCGGTACGTCCACCCGGCCTCCCGCATGCCCACTATACGCCCTCGCTCAAAGTCCGTCAACTGCACATACGGTTCACGTCCACGCTGTCGCGGCATGCTACCAGTGTTATAGACTGCGATGGAGCTCCGTATGCCACGGCAAACTGGCTGAAACTGACGGCGGCGGTGGACAAATGCTGCGCAGCTAGCGCCATTCGACGGCCAACACCGCGGTTCCTGGTGTGTCCGCTGTGCCGTGCGTGTAATCATTGCTTGTACAGCCCTCTCGCAGTGTCCGGAGCAAGTATGGTGGGTCTGACACACCGGTGTCAATGTGTTCTTTTTTCCATTTCCAGGAGTGTAATATGCTGGTTTTTTCGGCATTTTGACGATACCAATTTTTTAAAAATTTTATTATGAATTATGTGTGTTTAGTTATGACTTAAAATTGAGGTGATCACTGATTGAAACAAATTTTTAAATGACCTTTATTAATATTCAAAAGAAACAAGGCGTTTCATCAAAATATCAGGATTCTCAAAGCCTTGCGTCGGAGCAAAAGTTTGGGAACCGCTGCGCTAACGATAACCGCTTCGCTCACGCCCTACACCGCAATTTAAGATCCAAGCATATTTTAAATGTGTGCACTATACTTCTGCTTATTATTTGCAAATCTCTAGATTACTGGACACTTCGCTTCTGAACTGGCCGAAATTGGAAGGCTTCAGGTTGCCCGTACTTTGTGTTTGACCGCTGTCACTAATAATAATAATAATAATACGGTATATGCCCTACAAGACAATAGTAGCCATTACATAGTTACTGTCGTGTTGTGCTGTCAATTAGTTCGTTTACAGTTGCGAAAATGCTTCATTATTTTCTAGTCTGTTGTGAAAACTACTTGTAACTCGAAGACAGCATTTTCGTGACATAGCTAAGCATATGTGATGAATATGCCTCAGTTGTAATATCGCTGATGCGTGGTAAAAAACCACAAAGAATGTGTGTAATGGGAGGACTGTGTGAAGAAGACGATCATACATTTGTTTCACAAACGGTAACCTCATGCGCACTGTGTTACGCATTAATGCTGGTATCTTAAAGAAAATGTAATTATTAGTAAGTTACGTAATCAGCATTACAATCTTACGAAACAGTGACAATACGACGTTAGTCTGAAGTTTCCGACCTCTTCGAGAAGATAGGAACACTTGTCAACGAAAGTTGGTGAATTTCGTTTTCAAATGACTAGTAAGACACGGATTAAAATTTCAGCTATTTTAGATGCGCAGTTGTTGTTTGATAGTCGGTCTAGTGAGTCGATGCGAACGTTCTTGTGAAAATGGACAAAATCGAATATTGAGCTATCATTAGATTTTTGTTTTTGAAAGGCAATACGCGTATGCAAGTTAAACACAAGTTGGACGCTGTTTACGGGGACTCTACACCATCACTCACACCGTGAAACTTTTGACAGCTGAGTTTAAACGTGTCTGTAAATGTTTGGGTCACAATGTACAGGTACGTATAGGACGGCCAGAAACGGCAACCACTGGCGTTAACATTGCTCAAGTCCACCAAATGTGAGAGAGATAGCCGGGGCTATGATCATATCTAAAGAAAGTGTTTGTCACATATTTATTGAGAACTAGGGACGAGGCAGCTCATCGCTCGCTGGATGCCACGGTTGCTCACTCTGTGCCGCCGTCTCACACCTCAGCGGTTCCCATGGCGAAAATCGTTTTGTATGTATGCATTATGGTTGCGCTATTTACTTTTATTCTTTCCTGTGTTTTTCGTTGCCTTCCACACCGCAAACAGTCCGACATTCGAGCCACTGTATCAGCGGCTTCATCCTCGCACAACACACAACACACAACATCCCGTTGATGCAGCTTCCCATGCCCTGAAGTCCTCCCGCTGATAATTTAGTCACGCGTTAAAAAAGATTCTGGCTAGAACAACATAAGATAGTTACCACGTGTGTCTGAGCAGCCGGAGACTATTGCCATGTGTGTATGGGTTTTGTTTGTATGATTGTATGAATGTGTGTGTGTTTGTGTGTGTGTGTGTGCTTTGCTTCCATTCTTTAGAAGGCTTTAGGAAAAACTTACTTGACCACTCTTTTCCTCGTGCCTGCCTGCTGCTCGGCATGTGAGTAGTAATCAATCGCTCTGCGTTGTAGTTATTCCCTCGTGAAGTTTACTGTAAACAATCCAATGCACTTCAGCACGAACAGTGATGTACATAATTACAATACGTAAAAATGACAATCATTACGCCACATTAAGGCTGTCTGTAGCACAAACAGGTGTTCAGAATGCTGCAACCAAAAATATTGATCACATATCCAGTAACATAAAATGCCCGACAGACAGCAAAGTAAAATTTTAAATTAAACTGGAAAAGTTTCTCTTTGACAACTTCACCTATTCCACAGAAGACTATCTATTATTGTAATGTGTAATTGGTGATGATTAGTAACTACCGACTAACATCTGTCTGTCTTTGATTAAAAAACATAAAAACTAACAAATGATCAGCATGGAGGCATAGCGACAAAAAAAATTGATGTTAATATAGAATGAATCGTGGAACATGAAACTAACTATTGCTAGTGACTTCTATACTTTGACAATCTCAAAATGAAATTCAAAAATAAAGCGAAGCAGATGATCAAAGTAGATGTACATTACAGCTGTGTGATATGCTTGGTTATTCCTAAAAATTGTAGAAGTTACTTTCGAGAAATGTTCCGGGAAAAAAAGAAAACAGCCTGCTGTTGTAAAGGTAGGCCTATGTGTTACACAGGTTAGCCTATTATCTTTTTTTTTGCCCTGTAAATTGCTATTGTTGGTCACACACTGAATGACGCATCATAGATAAGATTTCAAAGTGAAAAGATGTGTAAGCTACAGTGAAACTAATGCACTGACAACCTAATAAAGCAAGAACTCTATTCTGGATGGGTTTACACCTCTATGCAGTTCTGTTTCTTTGACATTTTAATAATCGTTCACTTCGTTAACACGCACAAGATATGATGCATACCTTACGTCTTCCCTCGTTGCGCACGTTTATGGGCTAGCAAAAAACGAGTAGGTAATTCTTTTGCAAATGTGAACATTAAAAATGTTGTTTAGAAGTTGAAAGCTGAAAATGTAACCAACAACAAGGAGTACCTGTAACCAGATAAGCACTGTTTTCGGAGTTTCAGTTTCATTTTCCATCGATACAAATACAGTAAAAGTGGAATTAAATGGATTACGAAAGCATGATTTTCACATTACTTCCTTCTCTTCTTGGTAATTCGAAATATATCAATGAAAAACAGACTACATTAACTTGGCCAAATGTGTCGTATTACTACAGCAAAGATGCGTTTAAGGACAGAAAAACGTTTGAGATTCCCTTCCTGACAATATGATATCCATGTAAGCACTATAATTTTGGGCATTTAAAACAGTTGTTGCGTGACACAACAGGAGTAATGAACAAGAAGCAACCATAAATAGTGGTGTGGTAATGTTTTGGGCTATTTAAGATGGCGGCAGGCTCCACCCACCCTGGCTTCAAAACGACGGGCAGCGCAAGTCTATAGTGTCATCTCTCTCCTTTTTTTACTTCCAAGACAAAAACGTGTACGCTCTGAAGCAAATAATATATATAACCTACGTTTCAATGAGTTAACCATAATTATTTAAATGCGAACATTTTAGGTTAGGCTTAACCGTGACTGTTACTGATATCGAGCCAAACAACAAGTTTACTGTTACCAGTCACAAACGTCTACGGTATGGAGTCCTGTACAAGCCACCTTATTCTTCGACGATTTTGCAGTTTTCTGCTCCTCTTCCAGTACTACAACAGCAACACGTCAGCTGCAATTTACAGTAAAGAGGCTGCAAGACTGGACTGTAAAGTAGGTCTCTTGTGTTTACCTGAGCTACGTATGTAAAGATGAGGACGTGCTATGAAAACGCGAAATGCTGATAAAAACAGCAAATATAAAAATGAAATAGTGACTCGTACAGTGGAATATACAATGCGTAACAAAATTACAGGATCACTTTTTCGAAATTTCCTGTCTTCCATTACGACGCATAAGTTTCAAATTTGGCTAAAAAGTGTGAACAATCTTCCTCTACAATGATGCAAAAGCGTGGCGCTCTGAAGTCACATTCGTGGTCGATGACACTTCAGACAGCAAGGTGTCAACGCATAAGAAAGGTCACAGCTCAGAAGTTCACGTGAGGTGTAAAGTGGGTTACTGATGTCGCGTTCACACCAAATTTCACCGCACTTCTGCCCAACCCCACATTGTACGCGTCACACGCTGGGAAGGTCGTCACAGCCCCTCTTACCTACATTTCACTCCTCCTTTTGACGAATCAGCAATGGAACTCGGAACTGCGCCACCCTTTATTGAAATCACGCAGTTTTCTTGTGAGCTGCCAAGGAAAACATTCAGACTCACCTCCGCTCAAAACCAACACGAAAAGGCCTCAGGGGATGGCATATAGGAAACTAATGAAGTCATCCTTTCCCTTGGGGCATTGATTCTCATACATTTCACGGGCGGAAACAACAGTTTGCAGTGCGATGAACAAGAAGAAGACGTTCTTGACAATCTTTGCCACTGATGCTGCCGACACCCTCGCACGTTTCAAATCCCTATTAAACGTCATCGCATCCTTTTGGAGTGCAATGTGGCCACAGTTTGTTCTCGTGACCGTTAGGAACATTCAACGAAATTTGAACGTGGTCCGGCAGAGCAAAGGGCGCTTTGCTTTTCCAGCCCTCCTGTTTTGCCTACTTCTGTGGTATGATCACGGCGGGGTGCAGCATTGACACATGCGTGAATAAAAGGCCAAAGGGTCCTTCAAAGAGCCCCCAGTTCAGCAAAAGCCTCGGTGGCACCCGCTCATCGTCATTGAGAATTTTAAAAATGAATTTGCACAGAGACAGCCTCTAAAATTGCGTTTACAGGCACGCAATTAGAACGGCAGGGGTGTCAAGAGTGTACCTATCGGCGAGCACCTCGGACTATTTTGAGAGGTGCCGGGGCTAGCAGTGTCTTTAGCACTAAATTCAGCCAGAATTTGCATACGGAAATGATGCTCTAAGCCCCCACCCCCTCTTCCTAACTCCGAATTTTGCGGTTGTACATGGATTAAAAAGAAACGCAAACTGATTGCAATCGACCCTGCAAGTGGAGTAGAGAAGAGTTTGGCACCTGTAATAATTTAATTTGATAAAAATTAATTTGACAGTGGAAAGATTAATTAATGTTGTGACAGTTGAAAGGGTTGCTCTACCTAACTACAGAATGAAAGTTCTGTTCAAGATAACAATTGGATTTATTCTGACTAAATTCAAAATGAAAAACACATGAAACATTTTCAATACGTCAATTTGATGCACAGATAATTGCTGTGAAGGTGAAGTTGTCCATAAACTAGCTCGTGACATTTATGACCAAGTGGTACGTGGAGCCAATTACTTGCAACTCAAATCTTAAAAAAACACCCAGCAAACCCGACATCAGTTGTGCTGCAACAGCAGTGAGAACTCAGACAATGAAAACCCAAGGCAAAACCAAGGCAGAAAGAACGGAAACAGGCGTGCTCTGCTGAGCTCTGATTATCACACAGGAAAGTTCACTAATCTGCCGGTGCTGCGGACATAAATGACCAGGCTTTCTTCTTCACTGCAAGAACACTATCTGGCGTACTGGAGGCGATGGCTGGTTACTTATACGTCGCGTCGTGGTGATGATGATGTCCTGAGTATACCCCGACACTAATTATCCTGGCCTGGTTGTTGCAGACTAAAGACTTCCTAGCAGTTCAAATGCGCCTCTAAGGGAGACGAAGAAAGCTCGCCACACAGTCACTGACGGTACAGTGATTGATTTTAACGATCGCATTCACATAGTAACTCCGATACAATCAACTTTAGCCAAAACTGCTCAAGACGGACAACATAGGGCGTTTGTACGTAGAACGCTCAGTTGCCAACTGTACTCGGAAAGTTACGTTGAAGCCGAAACCTCATCAACTTTGTCAAACAGGTACTATTAAACAAAAGTGTATTAGACAGCCAACGGAAGGCAGACTGTCAAGAGCAGCGAGTGCTCAGTCTTGTAACCTACTCAGACTGAAAGGCGAGACTAGACTGCCTCACAGAGCACCCATACAAGCCAAACCCAGCATATTACCACCCATACCACAGTGGCCGTGGTTAAACTTGTCAATCAGCAACTTGATAACCAGCGGAAAATTTCACTCAATTGCCGAAGCACTTCTACTACACCAATGGAGATACTTGTGCCAATTTCTGCGCCGATTTTGCTACGTCACAGAGCTTTTCCCTGAGTAAGCCCACCATAGGTAATATTTTACTGAAAATGCGGGAGTTTGCTCGTGGAAACTACCTGGGAACTCATGTCGTTGCCGCACCTCGCTCGCAGCTCGCCAGAAGGTGTGTTTACCGAATTTCCGCGAAGAAACGGAATATCCCACCCCAGGCGCTCCCTCACAACCCACCGTGGGCGTGTCGTCCCGCTCTTTTGACAATGTCGGCGTCGGGGCAGCATACACCCTATTCAACCAGTCCCCCACACCAGGCGGCATAATCCTTTCTTCACCAGCAGAACCCTCCTGTCTTTCTGGACTACCCAGGCGACGACAGACGCCGCGTGGGAAGGAACAGCAACTCTTCGCCACATGCAATTTGAGATGAAAACATTCATATCTTCCGAGTTCTCAACACTAGCATTGTAATGACCTCCCCAAATCGAATTATTAAGAATAAGATGATTGCCGTAAACATGAGAGGGGGGGGGGAGGGGGGGGGGCAGGCCACTGTTTGCATTGGAAAGGCATGCCGCCTCTCAACTTTACAGTCTGTCTCGGTACATATTCATTTTTAAAATTCTCGGTAAAGGTCTGCGGGTGTCAGCGAGAATTTTGCGGAACTGAAGGGTTTTAGAGGGATTCTTTGCCATTTTATTCATGCATGTGTCTATGCAGTATCCCTCCGTGATCACGCCACAGGAGGACGCTAAACAGGAGGGCTGGAAAAGCTTAACCATCCTTTGCTGCATTGTATCACGTTCAAATTTCGTCGAATGGTTTTAATAGTCCCTAGTGGTTCCATCATGTACACTGAGAGCAAAAACCGAGGGTTGCGCTACACTCCAAACGGATGCGATAGCGTTGAATGAGTATGCAGCCACACAATGCTCTTAGAGAATGTTGAAACTTCCGAGAGTGTCAGCATGTAAGCGTATTGTCATATCGCTGGCTTAGTTGCGGAGTATCTCTGCGGGCAGCACGTTGGCAGAGTCGAGCGCGGGACACGCTACAGTTGTGTTGTGAATAGCTCTGCGTGTGAGAGGCATTGTTATTATGGAAGTTCAAGTGTTACTACAACTGATATTACAGTAAGGTGATGAAATATGGTACTGATTCAGAGGAAAGTAGGTAATGATGTAATTAAAAATGTGGAGTGCTGCTGATAACGTATTTGTGTATCTTCTCGTTGCGTGTCGCACAGCATCAATCATCCGCGCCGTGTTTGGTCTCTGAGAATGAACTAATGTGAATCAGTAAAAATTAGTTACCATAAAAGAGTGCAATCAAGTACCAGTGTCTTGTAGCGAGAACGTGCGTTCGGTCATCGCGTTTCCGCATCATCAACAATCAGCCACACCGCCACGGTTACGCGCACACTCGTACAAGTGAGAACTGAGAAACTAACTTTATGAACAGTGTTATATTATTACAAGTGTCAAGGACGACTGGTGCCAGATATCGGTCTATGCATGACGAGCGTAAGAACTTACGTTCGATCATTCGGCTTCCGCATCATCAACAATCACCTGCGTCGTGTCGGTTACGCGTACGCTCGTCCAAGTGATACTGTGGACATATAATCATCAATAAGTTAAGGTTCGCAGGAGAGCTTCTGTAAAGTTTGAAAGGTAGGAGACGATGTACTGGCAGAAGTAAAGCTGTCAGGACGGGGCGTGAGTCGTGCTTGGATAGCTCAGTTGGTAGAGCACTTGCCCACGAAAGGCAAAGGTCCCGAGTTAGAGTCTCGGTCCGGCACACAGTTTTAATCTGCCAGGAAGTTTCATATCAGCGCACACTCTGCTGTAGAGTGAAAATTTCATTCTAGAATCAATAAGTTAATTGGCATGGTCACTTATGACTTATAGACTGTAAACAGTGCAAACTGTAATTTTCATTTCGTCTCAGAATAAAGATGTTCGTGCCAGACGTAGGACAGTGTTATGCTTAACGTTGAGCGGATCCCCTAAACCCCCTTGCGTATTTAAATACATAATTTCAGGCAAGCCAGCAGCAGTGTGGAGCAGAACAATACCACCGCCGCAGGATTATCAGGTATGTGGTGTGGACATGGCGCACGGTCACGAAACGAGAAGCGAGAACCAGTTAGAGAGGCAACCCTCCTCCCTCTCCGCCATTTGCACCCCCATGCGGGTTACAAGCGGTGTCAAAGGTTGCTAAGAAAATGTTCCAGTTGCTCGCCCCACAGTGAACTGTCGTTTTCGACCGCGAAATGTGTGCGAATCAAAGGGGTGGTTTCATTGCCCTCTATAAGTCACTTCCTGAGACCTTTTCGTGCCGTTTATGAGCGACAATGTGTCTGAAATGTTTTCCTCGACAACACATAAGAAAACTGTGTGGATTCGACGCTGGGTGTCGCTATTCTGATCTTCATCGCAGAAGGTTTAAAAGAAGTTGTGAAATGTGGGTAACAGGGGCTGTGACGACCTTCCCATCACGTGACACGTTCACGATGGCGTTGGGCAGAAGTGCGGTGAAGTTTGGTGTACACGTGACGTCATTAACCCACCTTACACGTCACGTGATTTTCTGAGCTGTGGCTTTTTTTCGCCTGTGTCGACATCTTGCTGTTTGAATCCTCGTCGAAACCGAGGGTGACCTTGCAGGACTCCACGCTTTTGCACTATTACAGAAGGAGATTGTACGCACGTTTGAGCCAAATTTCAAACTTATGCGTCGCAATGAGAGGCAGTTACGGGATTTCTAAAAGTATTCCTTCCGTTGCACATCGACATAGTGTCATGAACTCTTAAGTTCAAAGTTATTCAAATTGTGGTGCATAATTCTTTGAAATTCTGAAGGTAATAGGGATAAAATGCAGTAAATGAACGCTGATAGACAGCTCGTTCTCGCACTAGGCTGCAGTTGTAAGAGTTGAAGGTTATTAAACGCAATGAGTAGTTGATAAGGAATTGAGACAGGATTGTAGCCTTTCCTTAATGTTATTAAACCTGTACGTTGAGCAATCAGTAAAGGAAACGCAGTAGAAGTTTGGAAAATCAACTGAAGTTCAGGGATTGTATCTTCAAAAGATGTTATAAAATGAGCATCAACAACAGTAAAACTAGGGTAATGCAGTGTGGTCTAATTAAATTCAGGGGTACTGGGGGTTAGTTTACGAAATGAGACACTGCAAGCTGACGATGACTTCTGCCATTTGGGCGGAAAAGCAACTGTTGATGATAGAATATAAACTGGAGACTGGATGTAGCTATATTTCTGAAAATAAGGTAATTTGTTATCATCTAGTATAAATTTAAGTGAAAGTAATTCTTTTTCTGAAGGTATTTGTCTAAAGCGTAGCATTGTTCGAAAGTGAAATGTGGGTGGTAAGCGGCTCAGACATGAAAAGAAGAGCAGTTTTTGAAATGTTCTGCTATAGTAGAATGCTCAAGATCAGTAGGGCTGATCGATTAACAAATGAGGAGGTGCTGAATCGGTTCAAATGGCTCTGAGCACTGTGGGACTTAACAACTGAGGTCATCAGTCCCCTAGAACTTACAACTACTTTAACCTAATTAACCTAAGGACATTACACACACTCATGCCTGAGGCAGGATTCGAACCTGCGACCGTAGCAGTCGCGCGGTTCCGGACTGAAGAGCCTAGAACAGCTCGGCCACCGTAGCCGGCTGCTGAATTGGATTAGGGAAAAGAATAATTTATAGCACAACTTGTCTAAAAGAAGGCGTCGGTTGACAGTACACGTCTCCAGCCAACGAAGATTCAAATGGTTCAAATGGCTCTGAGCACTATGGGACTTAACTTCTGAGGTCATCAGTCCCCTAGAACTTAGAACTACATAAACCTAACTAACCTAAGGACATCACACACCTCCATGCCCGAGGCAGGACTCGAACCTGCGATCGTAGCAGTCGCGCGGTTCCAGACTGCAGCGCCTAGAACCGCTCGGCCACTCCGGCCAGCGAGCCAACAAAGGAATAGCCAAATTGGTAAAGGAGGGAAATTTTTTTTTGGGGGGGGGAGGGGGATGTAAAATTGTAGAGGAAGGCCAAGGCTTGATTACAGTAAGCAGGTTCAAATGAATGTAGGTCGCAGTAGTTTTTGTTGTATCCCGCCTAGTTGTCAAAGATGGGGTGTCTAGGGAACCTGCTTCTCGGATCGCTAGACAACAATTGAAGCAAATCGTAATAATGAATTTTATTACAGAAAATAGATGATAACACTTAACTTTGGGGAATACAGATGTGTCGCAAACAAAGGGTGACATGAAAAATAAACAACAAATAAATAACAATTGCAGTACGAGTGAAGTAATACAGAGGATGCTTCTGTCTAGGTCGCTGATCTTGACGCTTCTGTAGAAGTCGTAGAACTGGCCCGCTGCCAGGCGTCGCGGCCCTATGGCCTCTCCGTGAAGAGGCCGTTGCTGTCGCGTTTTCGTCCTGGAGAGGGCTCGGTCAGCGTGCAATTGGGTGACGTCGTCTCACAGCCCTCTCTGCTCTAACGTTCCCACCCGGCGTGCCGGCGCTTGACTTTACGCCGGAACAGTTATTATGAGATGAAGAGGCTGGCACAGACTAGACAACCGTGGAGAGCTGTATACAACCAGTCTCCTGACTGAAAACCACAACAGCGGATGCTGAACTGGGTACTTCGCAACGTGTAAAGTAGTTTCTCAGCTTCAGTCACTTGATTCTTTCCCCATGTTTATTACCACGATGCATTTCGGCAGTGAGATCATGTTCCAAATGTTGTTGCCTCTGCCCAATAATCTGTACTTTTGTCCTGGACAAAGGACATCAAATGGACATAAATCAAGAACTTAAAATTCTCATCAGTGACACTATACGTGCTTAATGGCAGATTTGAAAGTAATTATGTAAATTTCATAAAAATTTCTTCAATGTTGAATACTTGTTCCATTAATAGTGAAGAGTCTTGGTGAGTCTATTTTCAGTATTACCATTAATAACCTCTTACCCCATTTTCAAAAAAATCTGAATAATGCTGAATAAATAAATACGTACTGAATAACCACAGTGTTTACAATCGCGCATGATGTAAATATATGTTCACAAAATACGTCTATGTTATGAGATATGTAAACCGAGGCAAAAAAACCGCAACCACAAAAGTTTTCAATGTACAGTAATGAAATTTTGAGAATACGTTTGTCTAGCTAACATGATTAACATTGCAAGATCTCGAATTAAATCAGGTGATGCTGAGGGAGTTAGATTAGGAAATGAGACATTTAAAGTAGTAGAAGGATTTTGCTATGTGAGATGTAAAGTAACTTATGATGGTCAAAGTAGGTAGGCTATAAAATGTAGACTGGCAATGGCAAGGAAAGCGTTTCTGAAGAAGAGAAGTTTGTTAACATCCAGTATAGATTTAAGAGTCAGGAAGTCGTTTCTGAAAGTATTTGTATAGAGTGTGGCCATGTATGGAAGTGAAACATGGGCGATAAACAATTTAGACAAGAAGAGAACAGAAGCTCTTGAAATGTGGTGCTACAGAAGAATGCTGAAGATTAGATGGGTAGATTCCATAACTAATGAGGAGGTACTGAACGGTATTGGGGAGAAGAGAACTTTGTGGTGCAACCGGAGTAGAAGAAGGGATCGATTGGTAGAACACATTCTGAGACATCAAGAGATCACTAATTTACTACTGAAGGGAAGTAGAAAATCGTAAAGAGATGAATACAGTAAGCAGATTCAGAAGAATGTGAGTTGCAGTATTTACTCAGAGATGAAGAGGCTTGCACAGGATAGAATAGCATGGAGAGCTGCATCAAACCAGTCTTTAGACTGAAGACCACAACAACATTGCAAGATCACAGGTTAATGTAAGCGCGATATAACCCATTGCAAATGTGAAACGCTGGTACGTTAAAAACCGTTGTAACCGACAGAATGTTGAATACAGGCATGCAAACGTGCATGCATTGTATTGCACAGGTGCCACATGTCAGTTTGTGGGATGGAGTTCCATGCATTTTACACTTAGTGAGTACAGAGACGGTTGATGCTGGCTGTGGATGATGCTGCAGTTGTCATCCGATAACGTCTTATACCGGGTGATCAAAAACTCAGTATAAATTTGAAAACTGAATAAATTACGGAATAATGTAGATAGAGAGATACAAATAGACACACATGCTTGGAATGACATGGGGTTTTATTAGAACCAAAAAAATACAAAACTTCAAAAAATGTCCGACAGATGGCGCTTCATCTGGTCAGAATAGCAATAATTAGCATAACGAAGTAAGACAAAGCAAAGATGAAGTTCTTTACAGGAAATGCTCAATATGTCCACAATCGTTCCTCAACAACAGCTGTAGTCGAGGAATAATGTTGTGGACAGAACTGTAAAGCATGTCCGGAGTTATGGTGAGGCATTGGCGTCGGATGTTGTCTTTCAGCATCCCTAGAGGTGTCGGTCGATCACGATACACTTGCGACTTCAGGTAACCCCAAAGCCAATACTCGCACAGACTGAGGTCTGGGCACCTGGGAGGCCTAGCATGACGAAAGTGGCGGCTGAGCACACGATCATCACCAAACGACGCGCGCAAGAGATCTTTCACGCGTCTAGCAATACTTTGTTTTCTTTTTTTGGTTCTAATAAAACCCCATGTCATTTAACGCATGTGTGTCAATTTTTACCTCTCTATTTACATTATTCTGTGGTTTATTAAGCTTTCAAATTTATACTGACTTTCTGATCACCCGGTATGTGCCCGATTGGAAACAGATCTGATCGAACAGGCCAAGGCAATATGTCGACATTTTGTAGGGGATGTTCGGTTACAGTATCCTTATGTGGGCGAGCGTTGTCCTGTTGGAAAATACCCCGTGGAAAGCTGTTCACGAATGGCTGCACAACAAATTCAATCACCAGACTGACGTACAAATTTGCAGTCGGGGTGCGTGGGATAACCACGAGTATGCTCCTGTTGTCATACGGAATTGAACTAAGACCGTAGTTCCAGGTGTAGGTTCAGAGTGTCTAGCACGCAGACAACCTGGTTGCAGGCCCTCCGCTGGTCTCCTGCTAACCAGCATTCGGCCATCACTGGCATAGAGGCAGAACAAACTTTCATCAGAAAACAATAGACCTCCACCATGCCCTCAAATGAGCTCTCAGTTGACACCACTGAAGTCGCAAGTGGCGGTTTGGGACCAGCGGAATGTACGCTACAGAGCTCGTGGCTAGGAGCTGTCCTTGAGGTAACTGGTTTGTAACAGCTCGTTACGTCACTGTAGTGCCAACTGCTGCTCAGATTGCCGCTGCAGATGCGCCAGAGTCACACGCCGAACACTATGGTCTATGATCAAATATTCAGCAAATTTCTTTGACAATGATCTTTAACGAGGCCATTCGGAGCCCTGTCGTCTTGTGGCTGTACATTCTCGTGACCACCGCTACCAGCAATCATGAGCTCTGCTACACGACCTCGATCAAAGCCAGTGACGTGATGGATGATAATGGCGTCCTTGTCGCCTTGAAGACATTCTTGACTAACATCCTCACCACGGCCAATCTCAAAGGTAACTAATGGTCAGGACCGTTAAAACTAGTATTTAAAGCCGTAGCGCCACTCTTATGAGATTGATGCGAAGTTTAAATAGACGTCATGTTTCAAAAGTAGAAACGTTCCTACCAACTTTCGTGTACGTCGCACAGCTCCTTCTTGGTGTTGCAATTTCTTTCCGTCAGTCTATTATTTTTGCAGTTGAAGCACATGTATTATCTTGAAGAGTCGATCTGTGGATCTTTTGGTTTTCATATTGCTACACTTTGTTTTTCGTTTGCTAAATTATGTGAAACACTTCAATGCTAATCTGTCAACAGTTTCAACAAAAGTCCTCCTGGTTGTCGTACTGTATATGTGATGTTACTATCTATCAACTATGAAGTGTTTCAAATCATTTAGTTAAAGAAAAAATATGAAAACAAAAATATCCCAATATCTCGACGCGAATATGTGTCGAACTTCCATAAGTGGATTGGAAGCGCATCAATTAAGGCCGATATTCCACTATCATATTTCTTTGACAAAGAAATATTTCTTTGACAAAGAAATATGATCAAATATTCAGCGGAAAATGGGTATTACACTGCCATGATATTTTTATATTTGAATAATTTAATTAATAGAATTCAACAACCATAAAATTAATAAAAAGTACGAAACAGACGATGCACTTTTTAACTTGTGACATACAGAAATCAAAATTAGAGATTCGTTTTTTATTTCAGAATGTGCCCATCTCCTCTATTCTGGCTTGCTGAAAAGCTGCCTGAATATTTCTAGGTGTAGAGGTGGATGGCTGTAGCTGTGATTATGGATCTGAAGTTGCTTGCAACATATCCCACCTGCCAACCAGTGTCCGTTGCTCACCCTCCCCCTCCCCCTCCCCCTCCCCCAAGTCGAAGCAAGGTTATTAAAAAGAGTAAAAGGAATGTAGCAACAAAACTTTTAAGCCATGTTTACAAACGCAATGCAACGTCAAATAGCTGTAGCGACGCTACTGCTCCAAGCGGTTACATTTCACATTGCAAGGAACAGAAGACGAATCACTTTCATAATCAAATCTACAGTAGCGTCCTACATTTCTTTGACGAAAGGCGAGATTTGAAAAAGTGCACTGTTGCACTATCAAATTTCTTTAACACAAATATTTGAGTTATCAGCTTTGACAAAGAAATATGATAGTGCAATAGCGGCCTAATCTATGACAGGTGAGACGAACGCAAATTTTGGCAGGAAAGAAAAATGACTGAAAAATTCACTGAAGATACTTTCCATATAAAAGGCAAAATGCATCTGGAAAGTTCATATTTTATTTCAGCCACAATAAAATGTTTGAATTTCTTAAACGAATATTGAAATATTTATGCTCGACTACTCGTTTACTATCTGAAGCTACTCAGTTTGGAATAGTCTTCTGTCTGCATATTTTTGATCCCAGAGGTTTGTAGTACCGTATACTTCTATACTCTGAGTCAATCATGGCTGTACTAAAATCTTGAGTTACCCTGTGTAGAATCTCCTCTATAGTTTAGGAGAGTGGTGGCGATCGCTTAAACTGGAACAACATAGAAAATGTTCTGAGAAAGGCGAACCGTAGCTGCGTTTTGTTAGATGCAACAAATCTGCCTATATTATGCTTGTCCTTGCTCTTCTGGAGAACTACCGCCGTATGGGAACCTTAACCGGCGACTTCGAAAACGTTCAGAGAAGATCAGCTCTTTTCGGCATTCACTAAAACAAAAGTGCTTTTCGTTGCGGCGAGATCTTTTCTCGTTATTTCAGTCATCAACTTCTTCCTCCTAATTCGAAAATACTTTATTGACTCCCACCTAAATAGGGAGGAATGGCTATCATAATAAAATAAGAGAAACTAGAGCTCGCACGGAAAGATTAAAATGTTCTTTTTCTTTCCACATGCTATCCGAGAGTGGTGCGGTAGATAAATAGGTTGAAAGTGGTGAGATGCCAAGTACTTAAAGTGTGAGTTGCATAATAGATGCAGATTACATGCTGACAGTACTGCCTCACCGGAAGGATCAGTGTTTCCTTTTAGACACTGGCAATTGTCTTCCAGGAAGAGTCGCGGCGCTGAAGACAGCTGCAGATCACAACTTCCGTCATCGACTCGCGCGTTCTCTCCCTGTGCGCCCACGGGTGTACCGTCACGAAGTGAGCCGGAAACCCCCGAGCAGCACCGAACGTTGCATGCGGCGCGCTTATAAAGCACCCGGCGTTGGCCGCGAGCGTCGTTTCGCAGCGAGGAAGCGTTTGGAGTGAGGTCGGCCACGCATTGTTCCAGTTCCCTATTACAAGGACCTAGTGAAGATATTTGTCCCACCTGCGACTGCAACACTGCACGACGAAGAAGACAATATATTCACTTCGCAAGGGGCTTTCATATCTGACGCTGTACCTGCTACGCCAAGACAGTGCGATGCTGGGCAACACGTTGCGCCAACTGAACCACGAGGTTTTGTTGTCACTGCAGAAACCGCTGCCGCGGGCGTTAACTGTCGATAGTGGCGCCAGGAACGCTCTTGCCGATCCGAGATCAGGGAGAAAGAAGGCAGATGGCTCACCAGTGAGGAGCTCTGGACAGGCCCAGTGGCGCCAACATTCCTCCGTGGTTCCCTCTGGGGGCCCCAGGAAGCAGCTGGCGCACAACTTCGCTCTCCAGCCGGAACTCTATCCGTCGTCTGCCGGTCCTGTGTCCAGGTTTGAAGATGTAGAGTTCGGCACGCCAATCGAAGTACACATCGTGCGAGCCAGCTACAACGCCGACCCTTTCGAGAAGAAGGTCGATCTCGGAGTTGGAGGTTAGTATGTGTGTGTGTGTGTGTGTGTGTGTGTGTGTGTGTGTGTGCGTGAGAGAGAGAGAGAGAGAGAGAGAGAGAGAGAGAGAGAGAGAGAGCGAGAGAGAGGAAGACGGAGAGAGGGAGAGGGGGGGCGGGAAATACTACCGTTAGATGTCTGAATTTTCAGCCAGAACCAGTTTCAGCGTTGCTGATCCAACAGCCACCGCCTTGCTTCTAAAATCAGAATCGCATTTTTCTCCATCTTGGTTACCTTGACAGTGTTTTTGCAACGGTACTGGTCGAATAGCGAGCCGGTAGTAGCAGAAACTTTCAGCGTCAGCAGGCGAATATGATATGCGTTTCCAACTGTCAAATAACGTATTAAGCTTATCCATTATGGATATAGTAGAACCTTATGACTCTATATTAAACAAGTGCTCGCAGTCATACATTTGGTCGTTTACTGGTTTTCGAGCCCTTTTCATGTTCATTTTCAGAACAGACCTGCAGAAGTATCATAAATATGTTTGTAGCGTGATGTTGGGAACTGGAGATTGCTTCTTGCGGTAGTATAGTCGATATACACCTGACAGCTTCCATTTTTATTGTCTATCGGCAACACATTAACACATTACTCGTATGAACATTGAGTGGCACTTGAAATTTGTAGCGGAAGTGTTTAATTCTGTTGCCGATACGCGATGAACTGGAAGCTATCATGTGGATACAACATCAAGACTTCCATAACGCCATAAGAAGCAATATCCAGCACCCAGCATCAAGCTACAAACATATTTATGTATTTTCTGCAGGTCACATCTGAAGGTGATCACGAAAAGGCTCAAAAACGAGTTAACGAAAAAAAATATTTCGTAAGTGATTGGTGCTGTTATCCGTCTTCAAATTGAGTGAGATGTTTTGTCTTGTCAGGAATGCTAACAGAAAATAGAAAACACTCGTATTAAAAACGCTGTGATTTTATTGCGAACATTTGCATGTCTGCTCGGTTTAACTCCATAACAAAAATTCCGTGGATTTTACGGAATTTGATGTTCGCGCTCATACGTCTAACAAAACGCTTTCATAGGGCGAAGTGGATGACACAATGGCAACAGAAATCGTAGAGGTGTATGCCAGGTACTTCTGTTGAATCACAGTAGAAATACATACGTATACCAATAGTCGCTCTTCCCACTCAGGAAAAATGGATAAATAACTGAATATTTTTACTATTAGGACGAGGGGCTGCAAAAGCAAAAATGCAACCAGGAGAAAGCATGGATGATAGAAGTTTAACGCCTGATCGACGACGAGATCATAAGGAACGAAGTCCAAGCTCGGATTGGGGAAGAATAAGGAATCGTACGTGCCCTCCTTCAAATAAACGGTACCAGCATATTACGCCTTAAGCTATTTAGGTAAACCACACAACCGTGAGGGATGTAACGGCAACTGTAACTCTTATATGCCCTTCGGCTGCATTGCCCTTCTTTCAGAGAACTTAAGAACAGTTTAATGCTGATATTCTTGTTATTGTAGATGTACAATCACTTCAGCTCTTACGAAGTGTGTTGCGAGAAATGCGAATACTAAGCAAACTAACTGGAGGCCATGGTTTTCGAATTATTCAAGTAAAGCGCGTTTGAAGATCACCTTTGAACGTTCTTCTAGAATAATTCGGGAACTATGGCCTCTAGCGAAAATATATCTCAGTCAAAATTTAACTGCATTAAATATCCTACAAAAAGATCCTGTTCGTTTTTGCCGTAGGAATAACAGTCAGCGTTCGCGCGTCATATTTGAAGACGTTACGGTATTACGGGTTGCATGAAACCTACATATGTATATACTTCATTCACTACGCATTTCTGCGGTTACTTAATCACCAAGTACAAAGTATCATTCATACAGCTATTTTTAGTGGCAAGGTCGGCTATTTCTTGTCCCAGTACAATCTGTCATTTATTTTCAGTGGAAAGTATATGCAATCTTCTGCTTTAGGAGGCAGCTCTCATTCTGTTGTAGCCCCTTTTTCAAATCTAAGCTAAGCTCAGCTCTTGGTCACCTCATATATAAGAAATGGTCGATGCTTACCACTGAGAACAGCCATCTGAAAGAAGTATTCCTCCTAAAGATAACTGTGCAACCGTCGAAATACGTACTGAATGACATAAGGGTTTTGTGACACAGAATTATACATATTTCAATAACCGAATAACTATTAACAAATTGCACAGAGAAGTTTGTTTAACATTCAATCGATTTCATGGTCATTACAGGAAGAACACTCGCTCAGATGGAAAATCATGGGCGCCGAAATCGTGTTGATTCTGGCAAGGGAATCATTCTGTCATTCGTCACACGAAGTCACGAATTGATTTAGGGAAAGCTGGCTAGACGGAGATTTTCACTTTTTTTTCAACCCATTGTGTTACCACGTTAGTTTCCATCCTTGGCAAAAGAATGAGGAACAGTATAACTTCTTTTAATTTTAGTGGAGTATACGCTGCCTTGATTTGTGAATAATGAGTGTGCCTGTGCGTGAACAGCAAAAGTGCGTATATACAGGTTTCATAACTCATCAGCCCCTCACACAGCGAACATATAGATACACCCTTGGAGCTAATTACGGGATATTTATTACAGTGCAGTCCCCTGAAGAAAAGTTCTCAGTAACTTGAGCAGTTGCGCGAAAACAACTTTGTTATTCAGACTGTGTTCCTGTGGAAGACGGTAGAGCTGTTCCATCCTTTGACCTAAGCAGTAGCTCATTTAGTCTGTCGTCAGAAAGCTTACACCTTAACGTGGATTTGATGCTAATCACACGCGCTAACGAAGGTGTTCCAGAAGTGAAAACCCCGTCGGAGGCGAAAAGAAAGAATAGTATCTATGGACCATTTCGGCGTCTAAGAAAAATTCTTGCCGCTTCTTCAGAATCAGCTGCCCAGCTTCCGTTAACCGTCGAATGGCGAAAGTATACAGGGACTCGAGAGGAACGATCATTCTAACCCATTCGAACAAAATAAATAAATAAATAAAATCAGCAAACGTGGGCTCTGAAATGCATACCTTAACAGTTATGAGCACTTGTTCAGTAGAGGATATGTGTTTCACAGTAGCGAAGATGAAAAAGTGCTCATAGCTTTTAAAGTATTCATTTTAGAACCCATGTTTGCTGGATTTGTTTATTTTGTTCGAATGAGATACACTTTAGAGCTCATGTTTACTAGACTTTTGTATTTCAAATGATCGTGCCTGTCATATTGCAGAATACTGAGCGTTCGTTCTGGGACACGGGTGTAACATCTGATAAGCTCTCGCGTAAGATGACTGCGTTGCGGAGGAAGCTTCTTTATATGGGCTTGACGTTCTTGAATGTACTGAATACCTGCGGTCTAAGGAGATGTGTATGTGTTATCTAGTTTCTCTGGTTTTCTTCTTTGAAGAAAATGCTACGTATAAGTTATCTTGTGCGTTATTTTCCTATTTTAGCCGACAGTTTTAAGGCTTGAACTGAGATATTGCTACCTCAGTAGATAGTAGAAACTGATTAAAATTATCCAAGACAAGCTTTAGTAGTCGGTACATATTAATATCTTAAACGGACTCGCGGGTTTGTCAGGGTTTTTCCTATACGAGGCGCAGGTCACGAGTGACCGAGGGACGTGTGTGTAAAATTTCATCTCGAATCAGGGACCTTCCGACACTGCGGGAATACTGTTTGTCGACTAACTACGCTCCTCCAAGTCTACAGAAATCGCATAGTTAAACCCAGCACATCTCATATTTGTAACACTCGCAAGTGATGGTAAAAGAGGAAGTTCTGCTGCAATACACGTTGATTTCGCTGTTACGCGTGGGTTTTCCTGTACAGTAAAAATTCATTGTTAGGACTGCGGAAGAAAATTTAGCTGCAAGAGAAATTTGATAGAAGCTATCAAAGGTCGCTACTGGACGGGAAACTGCAAGTCCCAGGAAGCGTGTCCCAATCTACGCTAATCTGGAGTGAAACTGAGGAGTCAGTGATAACATCTTCTCCAGTCATCAGCCGAATGGTAGCGACGTCTTGTCGCAACGTTACACGGAGTTTCGTACCCATCATCTTTAGTCGAAGTCAAGGCACTTCGCCTGAAGATTTTATCATCTGAATACGCCGGAAAAGCCTACAATTACATATACGGGCAGCGTCGTGTTTAGGGTAATAGCTGCACATAGCCTGTCGTGCAGTTCATTTAAGATTTATGTTTCCTCTCTCTGGCCTTAAATTTGTTATGCAAAAAATTCGTAACCAAACAGGTTGGGTTCGTTGAGTACTGGATAGGATTAATATATCTGAGTGTTGTGAAAACTTGGTTAAAAAATATTATTTGATATTTCCAGGAAGATCAAATCTATGTGACGCGTAAGGGCTCGAACCCAGAACATTCCCTTTAACGGACGATGCTCTTGTCGACTGAACTGCTGTCACAAATCAAGACCCGCCCTCACTTTAATTACCAACATATCTTTCCTAAACAGCATACACTATGCTGCAGAGTGAACGATACATTCCGGAATATTATTTGAGGTATCATTGTCTTTAAGCTGGGTTCCACGCCGCTGAGAAAAAGACAAAATGTTAACAGCCTCGGTGGAACCATAGCTTTAACCTTTAACAAATTTTTTTGTATTGCTTTCTTCATAGGCTTATACGTGTGACTTATGTCCCATCCGTCAAAAGTTTCTTGTACGGATACTTGGCTCGAATGCTTCGTGTGTGACAACCAAAAATGACAACCAAAAAACTAATCTTAAGCGATCCCTAGACTATCAGTAATACTGAGCAATAATATTGTACAATATATTGACGATTGACTCGAGAAGGTGAAGTTATACAGCGCAAACTTTATGTCAAATCTCGGAGGGGAAAACATGGCGGATGTGGACGCTAGCTACTGTTTGTTCTTCAGACTGGCTACAGGAAAGGCGAGACAAATGACTGTGGGAACTTACTGAGGATGGACTCTCGTTCATTTAATTTATTTTAGCGGATGGTTGCCCCTATACTTAAGGAAAAAGGAACGCTCATTTGCAAGACACTATCCCTGCAAATCAGTGCCTTCTTGTAATTTGTCCGCTACGAATTTAACTTCTTTACTGATTGAAGTTTACCTGCTTACGAATACATTTCTCTGTATTTGGACAACAGCTGATCGCATTTCTGGGTTTTCTTCTAGTGTTTACTATACTCGTTTGATTTTACACAGCCTTTTGAACTTGCGTTTCGTTGATTTCGAAGCCATTTTGACAATTCAGTTTACGCAACACAACAAATCGCGCATAATAAGCAGTCTGGCAAACATACAGTATGTAAGTCTAACCAGCTTGCGTAACAGCTATCTAATTTCAGTAGGCCCATTAGTGTATTGTACAGTGTGTTGCACAACGTTGAACCTTATCCACAGACGGTCAATAATATTGCACAATACAAAATACTACACAATATTACTGACAGCCTAGGGGCCGTTTTAAGGTCGCAGAGGGATGCTCCACTTTGCTGCGGTATGTTCACTGTTGTCCTTTGGATTTCGCAATCTAAAGAGCGTCCCTGAGCTGTGAGGCAGACGGAAGGTTCTGGAAGGCGTGGAGCGTGCATGCTGGCGGCCTTGGAGCCGGCTGCTAGTGCGTTGAACTCAACATTCGCTGCCAGCCAGACACTTTGCCAGTAGGGGCGGTCGCGGTAAACACTTGCCTGCTGAAGCCTCTGCCTACGCGTTAACTGGAGCCCTAACTCCGAAAGCGGTTTTCAAGGCGATTTCTCGGACATACACATTAGCATGAGGTACTTTAGTACTTGTGTCTAGTGGATAACTGTAGCTGGTGCTTTATTATTGCGCAGGACTGCTGAAGTCAAACTAGGGCGAAGTGACTTAATAGCCGCGCGGCCTGTGGCGCCTCGCCATGGTTCACGCGGCTCTCCCCGTCGGAGGTTCGAGTCCTCCCTCGGGAATAGGTGTGTATGTTGTCCTTAGTGTAAGTTAGTTTAAGTTAGATTAAGTAGTATGTAAGCTAGGGACCGATGACCTCAGCAGTTTGGTCCCATAGGAACTTACCACAAATTTCCAAAATCATTATACAATGGCCGGATTACTGTAAAACATTTACGTATTATGGAAAAACTCTTAGTTCACTAATTATTTATTTTTGCAACTTTGGTTTACTATTGTTAGCCCCACTGTCTAGCACTACTAGCTTTCGGCTGATAACCGGAAAAACAGGTCATAAAAATAAATGAAACACGTGCCAAATAACTGTTCCTTTTTTTTTCAAATAATAATATCTCAGCAAGAGTCCATAGTGAAATCAATAAAATTTAAATGATGTTTCCAGAACTAACGTCTACCATCCACTTTTATAATTGTTTCCAGGCGCATTTATAATGATCTCTCCATCTTCAGCAACGATTGTCTGATGCTTTACATTTCTTGGGACACGATATTGCTAAGTGTGAAGTCCTTTATTTAGGAGATTGCAGTTAATGAAAGAAGACGAAATCAAAAGCGAGCGTGTTACAACAAATGATCGTGCATCTGCAACTGCAAATTTCGTATAAATGCACAATAGAAATACATCCAGAATGAATTTTCACTCTGCAATGGAGTGGGCCCCGATACGAAACTTCCTAGCAGATTAAAACTGTGTGAGGGACCAGACTCGAACTCGGAATCTTTGCCTTTCGCGGGCAAGTGTTTTGCCAGCTGAGCTACCAAAGCACGACTCACCAGCCCTCCTTACAGCTTTACTTCCACCAGCATCTCATCTTCTACTTTCTAAACTTCACAGAAATGCTGCTGTGAAACTTGCTGAGCTAACACTCCTGGACTAGCATTTGCCTGCGAAGGGCGAAGGTCCCGAGTTCGAGTCTCGGTGCGGCACATAATCTTCATCTGCCAGGAAGTTTCCTGTCAGCACACGTTCAGCTGAAATATCATAAGTTCTGTTTTCTATGCCTAGTTGCTCTCTTATAATTTTCTACAGAGAAAGTCTGACATTGACGTATGATAATACACTCTCGTAATTTTTTTGTGTAATTATGTTTCAGTTTACTCTATTTGTTACAACCAAATAGTTAGAGACGGAAACCTCATGTTGCAACAAATGGAAAATACTAGACAATTTCCACTGAAGATAGTGGTAGAGACATAGATCTACGAAATGAGTGTCGAAACAATCAGAAAACTGGTAACGCGTTATTACGAAAATAATAAGTAACTATCCACAGTCACAGGATTTCCAAACTGTATTACAGAAACAGGAACCGAAGAGGCTATAAAAATGTCATTCGACTTCACTTCATAATAAACCAGACAGGGTTTGGAAATTTACCCAATACATCGGGGCAGAGTTTGACCGTCGGAAGCAGTAGGTCACTAATCGTATTACCACGGACTGCCTCCTATTAACTCACCGTTGAAATGGAAGTAATTTGGCAAAAGGACTGAGTAGCAGGTCGTGAGACATGACAAACTACGGTAGTTTACGTAGACATTTTTGTCACGGCAGACGTCTTGCGTTTCACTTATACAGGGTTGTCAGAAAGTCTGAAAAGCCTATAGGTGTGTTGTAATGTATGTTGTGCTGAGAAATAATTGTTCAGAAAAATATTCTACACATTGCGACCTTTACGAGGTATTTGGCATTTAAGTTAACCAATCAAGCCGTAGCGCGCCCAAATTAAAGCGGTACGCCAGAAGACGGCGTCGCCAAACATGTTTTTCGTTTGATTTCCTAACAAAGAACAAGCGAACGATACAAAAACTGGACATGGGATGGTTGAGGAATTTCATGCGTTATCACCTACGCTATGAGAACAAGTGACTACTTGTAACTGTCAGACCCCTAGAATCTGCGCTTGCAACGGTCTGATTGGCTAACTTCAATGCTAAGCAACTCGGAAATGGCGCAATGTATCGAAGTGTTTTCCTTAACAATAATTTTTTAGTGCAACCTACCTCCTAATGGCCTTACAAGCATTTTAGATTCTTTGTGACCGGCCTGTATACGAAGAAAAAATCGATTTACCACGATTATATTTAGAATGTTATTTTCTGACATAAGACAGCTTCTTCCAGCAGGAGGACGTATAATGTGCTGTGCTTGTGGACTGCCAGTTACTATGTGCCATGTTTCAACTCAGTGCACTTTATGTTTTAATAAGGTAATATTATTTTGAGAGGCGACAGATTTTACCTTTCTTTTATATTATGAAGAGGTGAGAGTGTAAATGATTTTTGTGTCAAGTGGCCTTCAACTGTGCAACTTTTTTCATGAGTGTTTACCCACAGTTTACTAATAAATATAGTTATTGGCTGACTGCCGTGTACGCCGATCTTGCATTGCATTCGTACTTTACTAGCGAAAGTTCACGGCCTTGCTGCTGCGGTTACACTGGTTTCCGAAGTTAAGCACTGTCGGGCTTGGGTAACACTTGAATGGACGACCATTCGGTGTGCCGAGCGCTGTTGGCAAGCGGGGTGCACTCAGCCCTTGTGAGGCCAGTTGAGGAGCTACCTGATAGAAAAGTAGAGGCTCCGGTTTCGAAAACTGACAACGGCTGGGAGAGCGGTGTGCTTTCCACATGTCTCTCTACATCCGGGTCCAGTAACGCCTGTCGGCTGAGGATGACACGGTGGCCGGTCGGTACAGCTGGGTCTTCCTAGGCATGCACGGACGGAGAAGGAGAGGGACGGAAAGAGAGAGAGAGAGAGTTACTAATGAAACTGTTCTTCTGTGCTTACAGTAGAGTAAACATTTGTCCCTAGAGAACACGAATCTTTCTGCACTATCCCGACTACTTGTTATCAAAGTATCGAGATTATAACGGTGATTTTGGAGTTATTTTTGCATTTCCTTTAATGAAATGCCTATGTGATAACATTTTACCCACCAAGATTCGAGCCGCATGTTTCAGAGGAGAATGCCATGAGAAGTTCCAAGAAATTCCAGCACTTAGTTTAAGAAATCTGATAACAAGTTCGCTTAAATCTCAGAGCAGATGTTCAGTTCTTATTGATTTTTCATGGCAATTAAGTCACTTTCATCCATGGTAATGCTTCATGTATATGACAAATTCGACCTCCCACAGTCATTTGAGTTAGACGTCAAACGGTAGGTGCCCCACATCTGCCGGAGGGTAGAAATGGCATACTTTGTCGACAGGACCACACCTAATAAGACACCGTAGTGACGAGTCTATTTAGACACCTTATTTTAAGCACCTTGTGCACGTAGGTCACGACATCCAAAATGTCACCCACTGTCCGTTTTCTTGAGTATCCTATCCAGTAGAATGAGGAGGATTTGTGTGGAGTTAGAGATCGAAAACGTGGATAAGCGATTGTCGGATTCAGTACATGTAGTTAGGCAAATGCTAAATGCAGGTCTGGAGCATATCAGACTAATCACATTTCGTTCGTATTCGCCTCTCTGTGGCATCGCTATCTTGTTGCGTGAAGGAAAGGTGAACGCTTGGAGACAGGTCACTCTGCACCACATTTTCTGACCCGTCTTCTGTTTTAGATACCACCAGCTAAATTAAGATTTTTTTACTTGAATTTTCTAAGTCCCTGCGTAATGTGAGTGGCAATCCATTCTTCGAGGCAGCTCCGCTGTAAACAGAGAACCTTGCCGTCCTTGAACGGTTTCCTTGAGGCGCATTAGCGAGATCCAACGGCAGCAGAAGTGAGTCACCGCGCCTAAAGATTCAACGACGGAACACTGTTTCACGGTCCATTTCAGGTCCATCTTTTCTGGTTTGTTAGTCGAAGAATATCTTGAAATTTCCCTAACGGATGTAAACTATATTGGCGTCCTGTTTTATCAGATGACGCTCATAAGTCATTGATCGTGCACTAAGAAACATTATAGATTTTTTCAGCCCATGACGAAGAAGGAAACGATATCCTACAAATCTGAGCGGTTAAGTAATCTACCAGTTACGTATTTTGCTTGAGCTGTCTCAACTACATTTTTCTACTCTACCTGCTATATACAGGGTGGTCAGAAATAGTCTGAAAAGCTTATAAGGGAGTTGGATGGTAGGTTGTGCTGAGAAATAATTGTCAAGAAAGAAAATTCGATACATTGCGCCCTTTCCCTGTTAATTAGCATTGAAGTTAGCCATAAGGCTCTTGCGTGCAAATTCAGGCGGCCTGCCAGAGACGGTGTCGCTAATTGTGTTCTTCGTTTAGTTTCCTAAAACCGAACAACAGAGCAATACAAAAATTGGATGTAGGACGATACTAAGGCTATAACCCAAGCTAAATGCTGAGCAGTCTCGTGAGCTATCATCTACTCTGTGAGAACAACTGGCACTAATTGTACAGTATGTGGCGGGCCTCTTGATTTTGCACGCACAAATGTCTGTCTAACTTGAAAACTAATTAACTCATAAATGGCTCAAGGTACTGATTTTTTTTCTTAACAGTATTATTTCTGAGCACAACCAACCCAGCAAGACTATTACCAGCTTTTATGACTGTTTCTGACCATCAGGTATTTTTTTCCGCTCTGAGTTTTCGTATTTTATATTTATATTTGTTAAAAAAGCCACTGGAGCCTACGATATGACACAAGTACATTGCGTAGTTTCCTCTGCCATTTACAGCATTTTAGAGGACCAGGCAATTTCAAGGTAACTGTGCGTAGACTTCTAAACAGGGCTGGTGGTCAAGTTCTCCAGCTGAATTAGCAAGCCGTTTTCCGCACACAGCTATCGCTATGTGCAGTTTATGAAGATTGGCGAATAAATGGATATAATACAATGTCGCTGAGAATTTACCACTGTAGCGTTCGTTTCGGTGGCGCGGTTGAACGAATTAGTTGCGACAGAAGCTTGTAGAGGAATATGACGAAGTCTGCCTAAAATTTCCATCGGTGTTAACGAACACTTGAAACATCATGACGATGTCGAAAGCAGTTTGCTGACACTAAACGAGACGAATCATGTTCGATCAGAGAGTAATTTAGTTTCCTTCATTTCCTAACGGAACGTGCTCAATGTTAGCACCATGTCTTAACGATAGACGAACACAGTGGACTAACTACATAATTTGAGTCGAATGAAAAAAATGTTCTACTTCCAGAGATGTAGGAGCAAACAGAGAAACGTGCACCAAGAACGTATCTAAGAAACTCTCTACCGTGTACAGTACGAGACAGAAAAGAGTCGTCGCGTCCGATGTTAGTATTGCTGCAAGAGATAACAGCCTGTCGTTCTTCATTTCGGCCATCGGGTCTAAACTGGCTCCCGCGACGTTCTGGAGCGGCGCGGGGTTCGGTGTCCCTGACGTTGCGTTTCTCCATGAGCGGCGTTGCGTAACGACGCCGTGCGTGGTGTGAGTAAACAGGAGGGCGCGGCCCCTCTGCCGTGGCCGCCGGCCAATGGCGTTGCTGCCCTGCCGTGACGTCATGTGGCGTGGTTCGGCCACTCAATGGTCGCGGTCTGCTGCTGCCGCTCACCGGCTCCCAGCGTTGCGCAACTTGTTTTGTCGTTTACCGACAGCGACGAGGCTCAGCCACGTAGGAAAACAGTTCTTGTTCGCTGTGATGACAATTGTCCAGGAGCGGAAATATTGCGCATGTTTGCGTGAGATAATCGGGCATATCTATGGTCGCGTGTTCTTGTCTCAGTAGATTTCTTGAAGCAAGAGGGCCTATCGCAGCGCCCCTGGCGTTTTATTCTTGGACTGAGCCTTGTCTGCAACGAGTGGTTCTTTTCGTTACATGTCTGCGTCAAAATTGCATGTGTCGTGAGAGCTGGCTGCTGTGCAATTTGGCACTTGAACGGCGAAAATTAATTTATGAGGGACCATCCGTTTTACGAGAAAATCTCAGTATAGTAATAGAATGATAATAGAACAAGCGACAACAACAGAGTGTATTAATGACCAAAGCAAAATTCAAGTGCCAAAAACAACGAAAATTATTTTTCTCGTTAAATAGATTTGAATTTTTCGCTGTTGAAACAATTTTCATTAAAATGACGTTGATCTATGTCCTTATTCATTCACTGTGCAGGCTTTTTTGTCAGGGCATTTCAAAACATAAATACCTTTCTGTTTTCCGGTATTTCGTCTGTTTTGTGGACAAGAGTAGGAAAAACACCAGGCCCTTTTGCAACCTCTGTAATGCGCCACGGAAACAAAGTAAACAACAAAAAGAAGGCTAAGAACGTACCTATACGTAGTGTGGTGTCACCGCCAGACACCACACTTGCTAGGTGGTAGCTTAAATCGGCCGCGGTCCATTTAGTACATGTCGGACCCGCGTGTCGCCACTGTGTGGTCGCAGACCGAGCGCCACCACAAGGCAGGTCTTGAGATACGGACGAGCACTCGCCCCAGTTGTACGACGACATTGCTAGCGACAATACGGACGAAGCCTTCCTCTCATTTGCCGAGAGACAGTTAGAATAGCCTTCTGCTAAGTCCATGGCTTCGACCTAGCAAGGCGCCATTAGCCTTACATAGTTTGAGAGTTATCGTATAAATGTCTCATGAAGAACAATGTATACAACCATTATTAAAAGTTAAGTAAAAAGCAGCTACTTACTTTTCTTGCTACCATTCAATAGTTATCCTGTTCCAGAATTCACGCCCGTCTGCGTTAGATAGCGTGCCTATGGCCCCCTCAAAATAACACTGTGTCGGCACTTCTGTCGACAGATCACGTAGAATCAGTTACTGTAATAAGAGGGAAATCGACGAAAGTAGGTGAACCTCGATGTTAGCAGACAATGCCACAGTCCGCTGTTTCTGCGCATGCGCAGCCTGCATCGTTCTCAAGAGCTCCACGCACAGCACAGGCAATTGATCAATGACGTCAGTCTCCACCACGCGACGTATTTGGCGGCTTATTTACATGCTGGCACCTGACGCGCATCCACAACGAGGAGTCGATTTCGTTCAAAAAGTCGTTTGTGTAAAACGGGCTAACGGCGCTCAACGGCGCGATCATTAGCGTCACTGGGTGAACACTATACGAATGGTAAGTGACTTCGTTAAGTGAACATCGAAACAGCACGTCAAAGTAGGGAACGTTTATAGCTGAACGCATTAGAAATCACACGACAATTAATTAATAAACTGTCCTAAGAACAAGCATTCTAAAAATCGTTTGTAACGATTAGAGTGAAACATATATTACATGGTGTACTGAAAAACGCCCCCAGTGAAAAACGCACCAAGTGAGATTCGCGCCGAGAAAGGGTCGAGATCGGGTCCGCTAGTCCCCTTGCCCAGCAGAGAAAAGAGTTGAGGGACGCTACCTGGAGGTTTCCGAGCTGGAGTTTTCAGCCGTCAGGCAGAGAGAGAGAGAGAGAGAGAGAGAGAGAGAGAGAGAGAATTAAGTTTCTACCACACACCACTTTAAACTGCAGTAAATACAAGACATTACATTATTTTGCTTCACTTGCAGTATCATTCAGCAGTCATTATCAATATCGTTTTCATTATAACAACTACTCTTCTTGAATACTCAGAAATATCAAGTGACTCTATACTTGGCGATTAGTAATGTCACTTAATTTTAACTCTTAATTTATAAAAACTAGCGAGGAATTGGGGTGGTGACTCTTGAATGAGAAGTATAATTGTAAAGGGTTGACTCTGAAAAGGGTTCGCTTTTGTTTTGGTGTATTGTAAAACACATATACTGTATTTTAAAAATAATCTGATTTCCATCACACTTTATCCAGGCTTTGGACTGGCTAAAGAGCAAAAGTCATTTATGCGTGCTTAAAATCAGCTTATAAGCATCGTCAAGATTTTTTTAATTTTTATTATTTTTTATATAAATTGCTATTTACATTTGAACACTAATGTATCTATATACATCTTCTGATAAATTCAGTCAAGTTTCTGAAGGTAGGATATGGCTTTCAAGCAATCCTTGATCTCACCATCCTCTTCGTATTTTTTTACTATTTTTCCCAACCTTTCATCACGTTTCATGTAGACTGTTTTTCTCCGTTTACCTTCCATACTCAGCTCTGCCCTCATTAAGGCGCACGCTGAATTTTCTGCTTTTTCAAACATCTAATAACGTCATTAATTTTCGGATTTGGTTTAGCAAGCATGTTATTAATTTTGTGGTGCCAACGTTCAACAGCGTTGGTTGTTCGGTGGCGCCGTTTGTAACAACTCCAAAGGTTGATAGGGGTTTCTTCATTTTCCAACCATCTATCTACGAAGTAGTCAAACAATTCAGAAAGTTTGGGGATATCCGGTGCATGTGAATGTATCTCCAGCCAACCATCACATACACCTTCAGGCCGTAGAAACGCCAGCTCAGCACACATGCGAACATGTTGTCTCACTTTTTCGTTTTCTTTGTAATCACGAGTAAGTCCTAGCTCTTGAACTTTCCTCCAGAGACACTTTTTATATGGAAATAACATCATTGCACTTCAGCTGTAGGAAATACAACTTTAATTGCTGAAATCGCAGCTGATTCGAAGTCTATGGTCACATTTGCAGGTTTCCATTCTGGAATTTTTGCATCAAATTTCGGAAAAGAAGGACGTACATCTCTTTTCTTTGGTAGTAGTGCAAAGGTAACTGGATACATGTTTGTCTCCCAAAGTGGGCGTGAATGGAGTATATTTGCGAAAACTGTTTGCTGCAGCACTTGAACGTACCATCCATAAAAAAGTCTTGTTTGCTCCTTAAAGCCCCTCTTCCTGCCCTTCCGCTAAAAACTATTACCCTCTCTCCTAGTTTGTCGTCGCTTAATAGAAAACTGCTGCCATCGTTCATAGCTAGTAAATCTGCCTTTAGGTCAATTTCTTCTCTTGTCGGTGGATCTCTCTCATTTTCCTGTGATTTTGCCCGCTGGTAGTACAAAGCTCTCTTCGTTGTTTGCTGCTTTGGCATTTCAGTGACAAAATCATAGCCTCGATTATGCAGGCAACCCAGCTCCTCTGAATATATTTTTGAAATAGACGTCCTCTTCTTTGCGTGGTTCAAAGTCTTCCTTACCTCCAACCGAGCAACATCTGGAGGTCCACATTGATGCTCCAATGAAAAAAGCACCGTCGAATCCTTCGTTTTCAGCATTCCTCGGCAGTGGTTTTCTCTCTCTCTTGAACAGCGCCACGTTACTGTTCCATCTTCTTTAGTTCTCTTCACTATGTAAGAATAACCTTCGCAGTGGCAACATGGCTTACCGTGATTAGTGGTTGAAAATTCCATATCTGAACTGCTGTGTCAAGAATACACGAATCGCGCGATGTGAACTCTTCCGACGGTGTCCGTACATTTACCACGCCGGACATTTGCTACGATTTTACCTGCTCCGAGGGGTTGGGTCCCTCCTCCTCCTCCTCCTGCTCACCCGCCCGCCCAGTTTGCTTTCGAAGTTCCTAACGTGACCATCAGTATGGAAGTTATTACAACGAACAAGGGCAGGCCTCCTGCTCATTAGAAAGGTTACGCGTATCTGAAACAGAGGGAATCTAAAGAAGGTGGCGTTACATGGATGTGCATACGCCGAAAAGCGGATCATTGCAAGGGAAAGCTGCTTTCGAGGAACGGAGAAGTATTGAACGTTTTAGAACATCTCTGTGGACCACCTGACGATGTGGCTCTGAAAGAGAAAGCAAATGGAAAGGGCGAAGAGAAAGTCTCGAGAAGGAACTATACAGTTATCGGTGATATAGGCGGGTGAAATGGCAAATCTACATAATAAAGCTTATGACCTTATTACAGTGATGCCTAATTCAGAATCTGTGAAGAGAACCATGCGTCGTCGATGGAGTCAAGCGCGGGGGAACCAACAAGAGCCTAATAACTCTTATGAAATTGATCTCCATGAAGACCTATTAAAAATGGGAGATGGCAGTAGCTTTCTTCTGGAAAACGATAGATAAGAGGAGAGAATAATGATTTTCAGTGGAAGCAAAGGAAAAGAAAGTTTAAAAACATGTTCCCATTTTTCAATGGATGGAACATTTAAGAGTTGATGCAAGCAGTTTGCACAAATGTACACCATACACGTAGAATTAGGAGGCCCGATTAAAGAAACAAACATTCTTCCTATTGTATTTGCAGTGCTCCCTAATAAGAAGAAAGATGCATATGTTCGTCTGTTTCGTCTGATAAAACAGGCAGTCCCTGAGTGGTGTCCTAAACAAGTAAAGGTCGACTTTGAGGCAACTGCGATATCGGCCATTCGTCAAGTTTTTCCCACAATTGAAATAAATGTATTCTCCGTTCCTCGAAAGCAGCTTTTCCTTGCAATGATCCGCTTTTCGGCGTAAGCACATCCATGTAACACCACCTTCTTTAGATTCCCTCTGTTTAAGCCAGAGGGGCACTAAGGCTGTGTTTGTGTATCAGACAGTCGACGGCTGTGCCTAGTACCGGGGGGGGGGGGGGGGGGGGAGGGGGCAGGTCCCTGTATCCGAGGAGCAGGTAGTTAACGGTGATTAGGACGGCCCGGGCGCGGGGGAGCCCGACGCAAAGGGAGCAGGTATTGGACGCGAATCTCACACATTTATGGGTGGGCGCGAATCTCACTGGACGCGATTTTGATAGAATCATATTACATCAGGTGTCACCCTGAGCACTAATTAAAAATATTACATTCAGAATTGTTAAAAGCACATGAAAATTTTAAGATACGTCTAATCGTGACTAGTTCCACGTACAAATATGAAAACTTATCTACAGGGTGGAGAAAAAGGACCCGATAAGAGGCCACAGAGCAGGGTAGGAGAGTCGAATCGAGCAATCTTTTTCCAGTAACCACAGGTCGGAAGCGCACCCTTGCGGCTAAACGGACATAAAACAAGAGTCAATAATATAGTTACTTGCTCCAGCTAATAACTATTACGCTAAACAGCTCAGCTGTTAATTATATCAGCCGAAGACATTGGTTTCAGTTGAGCAGTCAGACCTGGGAACACTCTGAATTATAATCCTTGGCTGGTTATGTTGGACACGAAATTTCTGTGTTAATTGGGTAAAAATCGACTGTTAAATCAACTACGCTAACGGTACTGTAATACTATAATCAAAATATAACACAGCAGCAGCAAAATCGTACTGATGCTCCCACCCGTACACCTTAGATCGCGAATGGTACCCGGGAAGAATAATTGCCGGTGAGCCTTCGTGTGAGCACGAATGTCTGTGATTTTATCTTCACGGTCTTCTCGGGAGCTGTATGCAGGAGGAAGCAATATACTGGCTGACTCTTCAAGGAATGTACGCTCTTGAAATTTTGATAGGGAGTCTCATCGCAATGTACAACGCCTCTCTTTTACTGTACGTCACGGTAGCTGAAAAAGCATTTCTGTGATGCTTCATAAAATGTGCTGCTCCTCTCCGGATCTTCTTTATTTCCTGTATCAGTCTTGCTTGGTTAGGGTCCCAGACTGAGAAACAATACTGAAGGATCGGTCTAACGAGGATTTTGCAAGTCCCTCCTCCACTTCCTAAGGTTTCTCCCAAGGAATGTCTGCCATCTGCCTTTCCTATGATTAGTTTTATGTGGTCGTTGCACTTAAAGTCGCTCGACAGGTTTGCTCTCAGATATTTAATGAATGTGATCGTTTTCAACGATCCTTCGGAAACGATATATCATAAAAAATACAAAATAATGAAATGGCGCTTGTCTGGAACAAAGATGTAGTTTTGTCCTGTATTTTTTGGTCTCGGATTTTGCAAAAAATAATTAATAAATTAAAATAAAAAATAGCGTACTACTCCATGCGGAAATGCCCGAAGAGTGATTTCAGAAAGATATCTTTATTGGTGTGCCTGCAGTCCATTCCGTCAGCTTGACGCACGCGGTATTTGTGACTGCGCGGAACTGTAATTGGCTATTGCTTACGGCGAGCCCCAATTGAAGCTGTTTTGTTGAGTGGTGGACTGCGCAGTAAGATCTGTGCAGGCGCCACATGTAGACGAGCCGGAATGCGCACAGGTCAACAAGTGTCTCTCAATGACGTGAGGTCACCGCTAGCTTGTGGGCCTGCTTGCTTCGTCAAAAACATACGCCCTCGCACTCTATGCGACGCTTGTTTCGCTCGCACGGATCTCGCTCCTTAACGAATCGTTTGCGTCAGTATTTATACGCCTGTACTTGTACACAGCCAGCAACGCTTTGGCGCTGATAGTATAGCAAGTGTACCAGGGAGAAGACATCCTCTAGCTGTCTAGCAGCAACAGCAAGTAGTCTATAAAACTTAAGAACGAGGTAGATAAAGTAACATAATACGCTCTAAGACAAAAAAGGACACGCCACGAAGGAGTTGTGCAAGTTGGTCACAAATTGATAGTCATTAGAAAATCGACGGAAAATGCAAAACTGTAAACTTTGGCTCCCTATGGATGAATGTTTGATGCGCAGTTGGCAAGAGTAGTAAACAGGGGAGATATCGACACGAGGGCATAAAATCTTTGACAATTTCACTCCGTATTCTCAGTAGGACAATAACTATGCCTCGCACACAGGCGCGTGAAAAATATACGCAGATGCCAGTATTTGAGACAGGACGTGTAGTTGGGCTCAGAGAAGCCGGTCTGAGTAATCGGTGGACCGCTCGACATTTTAGCACGAGAGATGCCACTATTTGTTGGGAAGAATGGGTGAAGCACGGCCAAACACAAGGGCCGAATGCGGTGTCAAGAAGGAAGCGGTCGACTTAGGGAGACGACGGAACGTGTGGGACGGAGCAATCGTCAGAGAGATACTCAGAGACCCGAAGTCATCATTGTCATCGATCCGACGTGCAACTGGTACGTCAGTGACTACAAGGGCCATTAACACGAAGCTCACAGAAAGGGGGCAGGGATCACGGCGCTCCTTGGGCCGACTACCAATGACCTCTGTACACTAAATAGTTCGTCTGCAATGGTGCTGGGCAAATTCGGCCTTGGATCTCACTGACCGAAGTAGAACTGTGTTAATGATGAGTTCCGCTTTAGACTGAGCCCCTATGACAAGGGATGACCCAGACTGCGGAGGGATACCAACCTCAATGTCGCCCGCCATACTGTCCGACAGTCAGAAGTGATCGTCTCGGGTGCAATTTCATTTCGTATCAGGACCGCTTTGGTTTTCATCCGCTGCAACTTACAGCACAGCGGTACCTCGACGATATTCTACGCCCCATTTTCTTGCGCTTCATTGCAAGCCATCCTGGACTTATCTTTCAACAAGATAATGCCCGCCCGCACACGGCGAGAGTTTCTACTGCTTAGGATAAGCCAAACTCTAGCATGGCCAACAAGTTCGCCGGATCTCTGCCCAGTTGAGAACGTTTGGAGCTTTGTGGTTTGGAGCACTGTGGAGAGGGCCCGCTAACCAGTTCCGGATTTCGACGGACTCACGTGCCAATTGGACAGGATTTACCACGATGTACCTCAGGAGGACATCCAACAACTTTATCAGTCTGTGACAAGCCGAAAAACTCCTTTTATAATGTACAGAGGTGGACTAATGTGTTACTGATTTACTCGATTTGTAAAGTCTTTTCTCTGTAATAAATCATCCAATTTTTCCGAAAATGGACAAATGTGTCAGTCTTTACATGTTCATCACCTCTACAGATTTCCGTGTCATTCACTTAATTCCTTCGTAGCGTGTCTTCTTTTCTTTTTTAGATACTATTTAAATAACGTTATTGTGCACGGAAATGAAATAATATTGTCAGAATAAAGCAATTGATTTGGAAATTCTCTCTACATTCCGTTACGCAATAAGATGAAAAGCATTCTGATCCATCTACATCTATATTCTGCAAACCGCTGTGAATTATATGGCGGAGGATACTTCCACACCATTTGAGAATGGAGCTCGGAAGTTTTTATTGCTTAAACACCTTTGCGTGTTGTAATTAATATTGGCTTCACTGAATCTACGGGAGCGATTCGTAGCGGGTTGTAGTATATCCATAGGTCCCTCACTTAATAATGGTTCTCAAAACTTTGCAGGTAGGCCTTCGCGAGTTAGTTGGCACCAGTTCGGATCTTTCAGCATCTTCGCGACGCTCTACCGATGGTCAGGCGATCCTACAACGATTCGTCCTGCCCTTCACTGTATAAGGTCAAAATCCCCTGTTAGCAGTACCTGATGTGGATCGCACACCCTTAAGCAGTATTATAGTATGGATCGATGAGTGTTTTGTTAGCAATCTCCTGGGTACTTTCTCGGTATTCTACTACTGAACCAAAGTCAACCACGTGCTTTATCTGCGACTAAGTCTCTTCGGTCATTCCATTTTATTTCCCTACGAGTTGACTCCAGTGGGTCCAATTTTGACTCCTTCATATTGTAGTCAGAAGGTGTTACTGTACAGTTTCGCCTCTTCTGCGAAATTGTACATTTCTGAACATTCAACACAAGTTGCCAGTATATGCGCCACTTCGAAATCTTATCAAAATCTTACAAATAATTTCTTTAATTTTTTCAGATAGTGCTTCATTATAGACAACTACAGAATTTGCAAAAAGTGTCAGGTTACTTTTGATACTGTCTGCCAGATAATTAACATATAACACAAAGAGCAACCGTCTACGAATGAAAGCTTCGCCTCTGTTTGGTTTAAACGGAATAACAGTAATTTATTGTTCCGTGCTTCAATCCGGGTCATATGCCATTTCCTCCTGAGTTTGGGGGTGATGCGGGCTTTGGGTACGGAAAGGAATGCACTTGTGTCCGGAAAGCCAATTTTTTTGTAGTTTTCCCAGTAGTAAGTTAGGTGACATCATGTTTTTATAAGATCACCTAGAGGGAGATACTAAGGGTTTTGAGTTGAGATTTGGGTTGGCCGCTAATTGAACTCTTTATTTAAAAATAGAGTTTTAAATATAAATCTGATGATGAAATCTTAAATTTTCTCGTTCTGAAAAAAGGCAATGTTTAGGATTTGAAATCTTTCTTACAACACTCATTTCTATATGGGTGATAGAATGTTAAAGGTCACAAAAAATTATGAAATGTGGAGTTCATCTGATAAGGCGTTAATTTGTTTGACAAACGAGCAGAATTTAAAAAGCATAACATTCGCCCCAGTGGGAGCCGTAGTGGAGATGAAGTCGCGTCTTTTGCTTATGCAAGACCTGCTCGAGCGTTTGACTCGTTCCGACACAACTAGTTCACCTCTTGTTGTGCAACCCGTACGCAATAGGTTGTCGTGCAGTTGTCGCCCTGTTGTTAGGTGTTCTAGTGAACATACCTGTTACGGCGTTCATTGTCGCTACCTGTGTGATATTTTTAAGTCTTGCAAGATTAAGTGTTTTGTACTTCTGTGGATAAATAAAGATGGGGTACAAAACTAATCATACGAATATTCTAGTCGCTTAATATTATGTATATATTCCGTGATGTTTCGGAACGGCAGCTGGTTGTCGTTCACTATCACACACGATATTTCATCCGAGAATGTGCAAGTCATCTTCATGTGAGCCGCCAGATGCTGACACGGACTATGTTTTGTTTTTGTTACTTCAGTTCCCCATTAGTGGGCGGGATGGCAGCAGATAAAACCGATGAAGATCTGCTGAAATCCATCGGAATGTGTGACACTAGGCTTTACTTCATCTCAAATACAGAAAACTACGAAACAGACATCAATATTACAGCAAAAATTTTTAAAAATTAATGATTTTACTCTAAACAGAGAATCTGTTATAATGATTATGTGACAAGTTCAACTTGTGTACTAGACCGGGATTCGATTCTAGATCATTGCCTTTCGCAGGCAGTGTGCTAAGAACTATGCGGTGCCAGTACACCTGAGGATCTGAAACCTACAGCTGTATTTAAAGGTCTCACTTTATATACTATCAATTTCAGCGCTACAATCCACCATCTTCAGGCCTCTCTATAAGTGTTTAGTCACCATAATATATTTCAATAGAAGCCACAATCAATTCGATGCCTGCAATGATGAATTCCTCCCTTCTTGCTTATGGAACTGAAAGTCCAAGTATATCAACAAGCATTATGTTTATGATGGCAGTTATCTGCTTAAGTGTCCAATTCATCATGGAGGGTCCTAAATATGGTGCATTTCAGTGCCAAAACAGTTAGCAAAAAAGCAAGATCTTTAAATACAGGGTAAATTCATGTTCGACGGATCACTTTGCACGATAAGTCGTAATGTTATGGATCGAGTCATTTTACATTCCCCTTCTGTAAACATGGTTACATGCTGAATAAATACTGGGTTAGTGGAGGATTCATTCATACTAAAACAATAGTGGCAGCTGGTTTACCCCATTCTATCTGTAGATGGATGTGCGAAGAACAGCTTCAACATGTACATGCCTGAATCTGTCTGATGCACAGATTTGCTTAGACAACTTTGTTTTACTTGAAACAGGGTACAGAACATTTCTGGGACTTATCGTACAAAATACCCTCACGCCCTTTAAAAGTGTGTAATTATACAACACCTTGCTGAGGCGGTAACGCTAACTTGTGGTATTTCTACTTTACTGTGGCAGAGCAAGGCAATGGCATTGTTGGCATTAGTTAAGCAGTGTTCTCTCATATTTGCAGCGTACCGGACAGAGGAGGGCCGGCCGTGGGTGATGCCATGGGTGTACACGGTGAGGCAGCAGCTGGCTCACGACCCGACTCTCAACCACGAGTACCTCCCCTTCCTGGGCTGCGAGCGCTTCACCAGGTGTGCCAACGAGCTGCTACTGGGCGACAACAGCCCAGCCATACACCAGGGCAAGGTGCGTATGCATGCAGGACCTACTAGTGTGACAGTGTAGGTTTTCTTGGGGTAGTAAGTCTTGAAAGTCTCCTCGGGTTCGCTGCCGGATCCTAAAATTAACATGTTTCAGTATTTCGACAATCCGTCTGTGCGCCATCTTCAGGAGAACGCTGCTGTTGACTCCCGCTGAAAGCTGATGCCAAGGTTAAAAATCGTTGTCCTGTATAGTCGTCCGCACTATACGTGTTGCATGCGCCGCCCATCACAATTGCCACACTCCAAGACTGGACAGGTGGCGCCGACCTTAGTAGAACACTGTAACAGGACTTCAGCTTTCCAATTAAGGTGCTTCAGGAGATAATTACATAATACATTTTCCGTCTGGCCTCATGGACGTGACGCTCTCAACAGGTTATTGGACCACTCTAGCTGTTTTCATCCTACTATTAAATTTACCGTGGAGAGTGAAAATGATGAGAGGCTTCCATTTCTGGATGTTTTGGTTTATAAAAAACAATATGATACTCTGGTACACAGTGTCTATCGAAAGCCGATACACACCAATCGGTATGTGCATGCTAAGGTTGCTCTCCACCATACCAATGCAGTGGTGTCCTCAGACTCTTGTATGCAGAGCATTATACCATTTCCAAAGAGGACAATTTTATCCGAGAACTTGCACATTTGATGGCTGTTTTTAAGGAAAGTGGATACTCTGATAAGAAGATACGTCGGCGTATGGAGCTTGGACCACCTCCAGAAGTGTACGAAGAGGAGCATAGATCTGTGGCCTTTATCCCTTACGCTGGGGGTATATCGTTTAAAATTGGAAGGATTTAAAAAAGTTTTAACATTAAGTGTGTGTTCCGTCTACCTTCCAACATTAGGGGTCTGTGAAAAATGATTTCTGGCTTAGGAAGCGTATCATACAAAAAATTCCGAGTCTGTGTGGGAAAGCTTACATCGGTTGTTCGATGCGTTCAGTTCAGGACAGATGCGTGTAACATTGCCAACCTACGAGCCTACAACAACCGGAAAAATTGGCGGTAGCAGAACATTGCCTGACCGTGGGACACGGGATGAAATTTGGTGAGACTGAATTGAAGTCAACACTTCCGATTTTTGGACAAGTGTTTATAAAGAGGCAATTACAAATAGTCTGGCAGACATTTTGATCAACAGAGATTTTCCTCTTAGCAGGACGTGGAACCTTTTACTGTCCCGCACCAAAACAGAACGTTATTCGGTGCGGCGAGCTTTGAAAACAGTTTCTCAGTGCGATATATCGTTGCTGTCGGTGTTCGACTAAGGGAGGCACTACAGCTCCAGTCTTGGAGGGCAGCAAAGACCGATGACCTCAGCAGTTTATGGTTCAAATGGCTCAGAGCACTATGGGACTTAACTGCTGAGGTCATCAGTCCCCTAGAACTTAGAACTACTTAAACCTAACTAACCTAAGGACATCACATACATCCATGCCCGAGGCGGGATTCGAACCTGCGACCGTAGCGGTCGCGCGGTTCCAGACTGTAGCGCCTAGAACCGCTCGCTCAGCAGTTTAGCCCCTTGGGAATTCACACAAGCAGCAGCTGTGATGGGTGGCGCACGAGTAGTGTACGGTACAGAGGCCCGTACAGGGCGAGGATTTGCGACCTTGGTAGGAGTTTTCAGCGGGAGACAGCAGCGGCACCGTGCTCCTGAAGATGGTAGACAAATGGATCGCCGAAGTAGTGAATCATGTCGATTTTAGGATCCGGAAGAATACCCGGGGAGACTTTCAGGATCTACTAGTGATTGCCCACACCGATGTTTTTATAACCATGCAGCTAATTTTTCTTGTTCAGTGTTAATAACACTTCTACCAAAGACCACTGACATAAATAAAAATGTTTTTGTAAAACACGTACAGTGTGGAAACCGAACAAACAATACAATTCCCCAGTTCTATGTATCAACTACAAGGTGTACTTCTCTGTTCCAGCTGTACCTGTGTACACATCAGTGCTTATTAGTTGTAAGGGGAAGGAGCATTTGGTAGAAAGTTCTGTTTAAAAAAATAGCTTATGATCACTTTTATAATTACAACTTGCTGGATGATAAAAGAGGGATGCTGTCCAATAGATAAAATAACTTGTAGACAGTGCCTTATGATGATAGTGGGTAAATGTGACATCTTCAAAGACCTGGGACGTCATGCAAATTGCCCTGTGACTACTCTGCTTCAACTTCCATTCATAAATACCAATACCCACTACTTAGACAAACTTCTCAAAGTCCCTCCCATATTCTACCGTTTACTGCCTTTTCTCATAATGTACAACAGTGTGCTCAAGCAAAAAACAGGTTTGACCGAGCCTCCTGTCACTAAAATGTCTGTGAACTGGCCGAGGTGACTGTGTTAGTCTGATAATGGAAGACGATGCTACCTACTGCCATTGTTCATCTGCGGCATTGACAAATTTAATGCCATTGAAACGCCGCGCGGGATTAGCCGAGCGGTCTCAGGCGCTGGAGTCATAGACCGTGCGGCTGGACCCGGCGGAGGTTCGAGTCCTCCCTCGGGCATGGGTGTGTGTGTTTGTCCTTAGGATAATTTAGGTTAAGTAGTGTGTAAACTTAGGGACTGATGACCTTAGCAGTTGAGTCCCATAAGATTTCACACCCATTTTTTTGCCATTGAAACTTCTATTGATCCCAAACTGAAGTCTGGCAATGACTTTAGATCATCGAAAATAACCAGCTGCTTTTGTTGCTCCACAAAGTTTGCCTAAAAGGATTTTAATATGAACCTTTGTAACCCAATTTCTTACGGTACTTTATATCTGGGGGTTACAAACAACATAAATTTGGATGCGCAAATAGATTAGTGGATTTGGGATAGGAGTTCTATCACCTTAAACAGGATGTTCTATGTTTATCTGAAATGTGTCAACAAAGTGAAATCATTGAAGGTAAAATTTTATAGGTTGCCAGGCTATATCATCTTTCTTCTACATGATCGACCTTTTGACCCATCTGCGGGGTCCATTTGAGGATACTGCGGTGCACACGGTTAGCTGAACACTGTAATAGTGTTTCTTTCTCTTTTAAAAGGGATTTACCAGTGTTTATGCTGAAGAAGTGGAGTTACTGGATACAATTCGAGCGGCTACCTATGTGAGCAATTCGGCACTGGATAGGAAAGTTTTCCCGCGCTTATGCTGAAGAAGATTTACTGTGTAAAGTTCCTCCGGCGGCTAATGGTGGGCTATGGTCATTGAATAGAAGCGAAATGGGCAGAGCTGGACGTTGTCTGTACTGCTCTCGCATCGCGACTGTGTGTTCACTTCCCTGATGGCGGGAAGCTACGATGCCGGAAGCCCGTAGCCGCCTCCTACATCAAAGTTACATTCGCTCTGTGAAATCACAATTACTTCTCAGACTTTTCTTCCATAAATGTTGGTTTGCTTTACCAGTACACGTATGTTGTTGAAATCAATGTCGCGGTCGCAGTTCTGGTGTTCCGCTACTGCATATTTCACACTTAGCTTTAATCGTGTGTGGCATTTCTGTCCTTTAACACATTCTTTTATAGTCCCATCCGTTTCGCCTATGTACACTCTGGCACAGCCACACGTCATTTCATAGATTCAAGCAGAGTGGAGATAATTGGGAGCGTCCGTTTTGCGACAGAAAAGGTCTCGTGTTTTATTCCGATTGTTCTGTGTACCTTATTTCGCAGAATTCTGCGGGTGCGCTCACTAACCCCAGAAAACAGAAAGAAAAGACGGGCCCTCGTCCTTCTTATTGGCTTAATTAATATTTCGTTCGGAAGCCCTGCCTATGGACAAGCCATCGTAGGCGTTGGCCTTCATGTCTTCTTTAAGATAACCAAATCCGATTCTAGGCTGTTATTGTCACTGATATGGAAGGCACGTGAAGACTGTGTATTGACCCCCTATTTGCTTCTGTACTGCGTGGGGGTGTGAATTCGTATTTAAATACCTATTTGTGTTAATAGGCTTCTATACATGCTGTGTGTTGGAGTGTTGTCAGATCATCTATATATCAACACGTCTAGGCACGGAGACTGATCTCACTCTCTACCTCAAAGGCGAAGTTAACATTGGATTACACCTCAGTTAAGAAATTGTGGAATCCGTGAAGTTCTTCTTTGCTGCGTGCTTTTTAATAAACGTGTCATCCACAAAGCGAACCCAACAAGAAGACTTTAGTGGCGCATCACTTAGCTCCTGTTGTTCAGAATGTTCCGTAAAAATGTCACGTGCTATTGGCAACAAGGTTGAACCTGTAGCAACACTATCACATTGCTTATAACATTCTGCTTCATCGGTCACGACAGTGCACAGTACCAGTATGTCCCAGAAAGCCGCGCGTGAAAATACGATTTTTCAGGGGATCATATCTTGGTGTCTATTGATCACAGAGGTAAGAAGTGCAATAGATAGCCCTTGGCCAAATGACCACTTGTACACCTGTCAGAAGAACGGGCATGCTGTAGTTATGCTCATAATTCAAACATTACACTTCCTCTATCCCAGGCAAATTGACCAATCGGCTGCTTATTTTGCATTAGGTGTACTTAGGGAGGACATTCAGAGGCTTATAAAAGCACCATGGGTGGTTCCTGAGAAAACCCCGAAAAACCATGATTTTTTGGGTACGAAAAGTACCACTTATGGAGACGAAAACTTCTATAAGTTCTATTCATAGCAAATCACCTAAATTTTACAGTATGTTCTTAAGATAATGTTCTCGGAGAATATCATTACCCGTTACCGAGATCCAGAGGTTCAAAGTTGTCGTAGTTATGTAGAAAACAGCAAAATCAGTTTTTCCCGCTTTTTCACAGTGTTCTTCAATTAGCTAAATAACTAATGATACCAAATGGCTCAAAATGTAACTGCACATTCTTTAAACATTCACCTACAAAGGCCATTTTCCTGTTTTCGAAAATGTGTATTCGTTATCTAGATAACCCGAAAAACCATGATTTTCATGTACCAGAAGTACCAACTGTGGGGATGGCCACTGCTGTAATTGAATCGCTCATTGTTGAAAGGCACTAAGTCCAACCTTTACAGTTTTGAGAAACACAAAAAAATGTCTTTCTAATTTTGTAATGTAGTATGAGACACAATTGTTTGTACGTCTAAAGTACGCACACACACACACACACACACACACACACACACACACACACACGCACACACACACGCACCATTATAATACAACCAAAATTTTTCTGCTAATGATGTTACTAACGATTTTATTGACAAAATACGTAACTGGACTTGGTTCCTTTCAACACGGAACGAACAGAACCTGTAAGGGGGCAGTAACATTCATAATCTTTGTTTATCGCTTTATTTCCAAATGAATATCTGCATATAAAGTATTAAATTAAAAGGTAACATAAATGCAATATTATTTTTTCATACAACACACGGAATTGTTTATAATTTTCTTTGGTGGAATGCAACCCTATTATTGATAAAACAGCTGCTGCATAGTCATAGGTATTGCACAACAAAACTGATAGGATAACAAGTCATACAGTTAGGAAAAGTAGGTAATGCATTTTCACTGACAAGGCCATTCTAGTATTTCATCAAAGAATGCTTTACTCGCCTCGCAAGTCGTGACATAACGATGAACCTTCTCGAGACTGAATGTTTCGTTGATTTGATTGGAACTCTTCATTCTTCGTAGGCCCTTCTCAAGTGGTTCATAAGCGGTGCATTTCTTGGTCCAGCCTGAGGCAAATAGAATTTGTGATGGACAACGCTCCCAATGAAGGGACAAGCAACCACTCTCCCAGGATGATCTGCAGAGCAGTGGAACTCGGAGAATGATGCTGGAGCAAACTGCACTTTGGCTCTTCTAGGAATGTTCTTCCCTACTGATTCATCACTTAGTGTTGTTTTTCTGTAATGCTTAGGCCACCAAGTGTCCACATCAATGATATTAGCTCCTTCCACCATTTGTGCAATAACATCTCTTTTTGCTTTAGCAATGATTGTACAACAGTATTTTGGTGTGTACATTCTGTCGCAGCACTTAATTTTTTTTCTTGAAAACACCAAAACCTCTATAGCAAGGCAGGAAGGAATAACCTCTTATAGGGAAGCGGTGAATAATTTCCTCGAATCATTTATCTTCGACCAAACCCATGCAGAAACGAATAACTGAATGATTCCTATTTTGGCCTGGACATGCATCAGGTTACATGTGTGGTTTCTTCGTGCTTGGTTTAATCTCGTTGATGAGGTAGTACAATATGAATGTACACACCTCATTGGCCCCGTTCTTGGCCTGACCCTCACTGATACATGTATACTATGGAACTATTGTCCTTGAGGTTGTGTATAGTAAATACGTGCACCCATAGCTGCCTTAGGTAGAATATTTCCTGAACAGGTATATGAGGTAGAGGTAAATTTTGCATGAACTCCAAGGCAACACAGACTGTATCACTGGGCTGACATTATTCTGAACATGTTTTCATACAGGAATAAAATTTGCGACTTTTGCGCATGTGAATACTTAGTTCACTTCCCGCTGCTAATTTAATATTTTGCGATAAGTGCGGAGACTTCTCGTTGACTTGAAGTTCTTCACAGGTGCTGAACATATCTATTTGGGGTCTACCGAATCTATAGTCAAAGTTCTTGTTGAAATAATTAACATAAAATGCATATTTTAATTTAAGATTAGGGTAATCCTCACAAAATAATTCATGTATTTTTTAAAGTTCAGCTTTGCATCCATGTACTTTACTTCTTTTCTCCCATAATTAGATGTTTTAACAAGAAACCTGAAAATATGGTCCCGAATTTCAGGCCAGATTTCATGTAATATAGTATGCGCCTTCTTATTAAATCCTCTCTTGTCTACTGGGGTTTCACCTTTTGCCAGCAGCTTAGCAATCCTGAGTACACGCTTCTGCGTTATACCATATAAGCTAATGAATGCATTCCTACATGCCTGCAGACGCTCCTGGTGTCTAATTACGTAATATGTTGTAGAAAAATATCCGCTCCCAGTTTCAATAAAAGATTATTTATTCGTCACATGGCCGATTTCGGGATTGTGCCCACCCTCAGGTGTTTATACACTCATGTAAATGTTTATATTGCCGGAGATCACTGTATAAATACAAAAAATTATTTGCTAGTGACTAAATAGATACATGTGGAACAATTGTAAATGACAAGGTAGCATTTGTCTAAAATTGTAATAGTGAAATTTGCAGCTAAACTTTATACAACTGAAATATGGACGTGAAAATGATAACAAATGTGCAACTAAGTGGAAAGACTATCACCACAGCGTAATTATAATAATGAAGCATCATCTTTATGTAAGTACAGATATATTTTCGACAAATGCTGCTTGCCACTTGTATCTGTTTAGCCACCAGCAAATATTTTTTTTTTTTTTTGTATTTATACAGTGATCTTCAGCAATATATGGTAAACATGTACATGAATGTATAAACACCTGAGGATGGGCACAAGCCAAAAATCGGTCATGTGATGAATAAATAATCTTTTATTGTGACTGGTAACGGAAATTAAAGGAACAGTCACGGAGTTCAACAGCAACCACTATGGATAAAATTCACTTTACGTAATATGTATATGCAGAGTTACGTACTACTTTCTCTTATTCTCCGTTTTGATTAACGGCCCTCAGTCTTTGCCGTTTAATGGGATGCCATTCAATAAGTCTCTGTAGGTGGATATCTTGTTCATTTTTGGTTTCGTAACCGTAAAAAGTACTAATATCTCCAGCTTCTCTTCTTCTTGCAATTTATTGAAGCATTGCCGGCTGCCGTGGGTGAGTGGTTCTAGGCGCTTCAGTCCGGAAGCACACGGCTGCTACGGTCGCAGGTTCGAATCCTGCCTCGGGCATGGATGTGTGTGACGTCCTAAGGTTAGTTAGGTTTAAATAATTCTAAGTCTAGGGGACTGATGATCTCAGATGTTAAGTCCCATGGTGCTTAGAGCCATTTTTGAAGCATTGTCGTTTGCACCTAACACAAACCCATTAGTTACCTAGGTAAAATCGTTTCAGACATCAATTAAGTAATCATAACTTCAGCATTAGTAATCATTCGAATCCCTTTTATGGAAGTGATATGGTTGGACAGATAATATTTAGGTGAAAACGATAATTTCTGTCATACCGGTATGGAGTTCTGATACTTTTCAGAGGAACTCCATTTCTTGCATAGCCCGTATAAGCAGTACCCTTAACCCTGGGTCGCTTTACTTTCTTCCTGACATAATTTTCTTCTTTGCGTTGACGTTTCTTTCCTGCCATAACTTCATTATCCATAATGAAAATACGTTTATGAACACAGCAGGAAAACGATATGCACAGCACAACAACCACATACGATATATCGTCAACAATACTCAATATCCACGCAAACAAAACAAAAAAGCACGCCAGTCTTGACAACTGAAACATACCAGCATTTCTGGCGCTGATAGACGTTCCGTGTTGAAACGCACTAACTGCAGAACTAAGTTCCTTTCAACATGGAATGACTAATCTGACGACTGTGTTAAAGGCACTTGCGATGGCAGGACACGGTTCCTTTCAACACCAGAACATGCATCTTTCCTATTAGAACGGAATATCGCGCTAAAATGAATTTGTTAAAAATGTGGACTTAGTGCCTTTCAACAACGAGCGATTCAGTTTCTGTTCATGGAAAATCTTCAAAATTTTTAGCACATGTTCCTTAGATTATAATGGAAGATTTAACTGAAAAAGTAGGGCAAAAAACAAAGGGCGATCCTTCAGTGTGTATTTTGGGATGTGGCGCCACAAATGGCAGAGGTCATGCTTTTGTAAAGTTTGCCAAGACCAGCAACGTGTCTGACCCTTCACACAGAAAGAAACATACAGAGAATGGAATACATAAATATCAAACAAATAAAAAAAGTGGCCTCTACTGTATTTTACCAGAGAATAAAGACATTGCACAAGATATGGCAGCCCTAAACCACTTCTGAATTCATCATAGACTTGTAAGATTCACAATTAAAAACAAATAAATAAAAACATAAAATTCTATGTTGAATGACCTTCTAGAGGTTCTTTGGGACAAACTTCAGTTTGCCAACTTGCTCTTCTGACATAACTCAATGTGATGGCACCTACCATTCCCACCACTCCAATTACAACTAAGAGCAATAGTCTATGTAAATCACACTCAAACTATAGAGTAATGACATAAGGCGCTAATGTGCTATGGTAACCACTTGAATGCTGTTGTGTTTGTGTAAAAAATGCTCTCTATCTTTTGGGTAGGATATAAATATCAGTAAAGGGAGTGTATGTGAAAGAAGCAAACATGTAACTGCAGAAGGAAATATCCCTGCTCTTAGTGAGATTATATTTTAAATATAAATATGCTAGAATGTTACTAGTATAATAAGCCACTTTAACATATGGATACTGCTCCACATGTGATGTCTAGACAATTATTCACTCACAGTACCTTGAGACACTCCAAAGGTTACTGCTATGCATAGTGATGAGTGTCCCAAACAGATAGTGAACTGCATTCTTTCTCTCTCCTTATCTATCCAACACCAATTGTGCACATACAATAAAGAGTTCATAGGAGAGAGGCAAGGCCTGTTGGTATGGACTACGTTTAATATTTTGGAAGACAAATTGTGATTTGTAAGTTGCCATAAAAAAACGACTCAGTATCAACCCTGTTAAAAATCTGCATAATACTGACTTTTAAACAATTTTCTTGAAAGAAAAACATCTGTCTACACTATTTTTTTCCTTTCCCTAGAAGCAATTGGAGGGGGGGGGGGCAGAGCTGGTCAGGCCCTCCCTTCCCCTTGCACCTGAAAATGGGTGCCCTTGTCCACCACCACCACCACCTTTAGGTCACAGTGTTGTGTCTCTCTCCCTCTCTATAAAAGAAAATTGATAATCCTCAGTTTATTACTTTATTTGACTGGACTGACAATGTTTCTGTTGAACAACTTTATAACAGTACTTGGCGTCTCTTAAGAACAAGATGGCTAATTCTAGCACCATGTGCACATAAAAACTATCTCAATCATGGACCTGTTAGTGAAATGCTTGATAATAGTTGTTTACCTGTCAGTTGCTTAGATATTACATGGGTAATTTTAATTGCATGAATATTTACAGGTCTTTGGCATTCAGAGTCTGAGTGGAGCAGGCAGTGTTCGAATAGCATTTGAATTTCTCAGCAAAGTAATGAAGTACAAGACTGTGTTCATACCACTTGAGACATGGGGTAGGTGTTACTTATAAGGCTACCTTTATTTATTAATGTAAAAACTGCATTTACATCTATTTTCAAACATCCTTTGCAGAATATGTGCATAAAGAAGAACAAAGTTGTCAAGTTTCTTTAGAATATTTCCTAAAATTTGCAATTCTTCTTGTTGCAGATTGCTTTTATTGTTCAGCTTAATGAAAAATGGAAATTAATGCTTATTTAATGAGGCAGTGTTGTTCTAGCTTACTTTAAATCTCTCACCAAACAGAAGAAGTGTTGAGTTGTTAGAGTTGTTAACAGACACACACAAAAGAGACCAAAAACTTCTAGCTTTCAGAAGAGACCCTTTGATGAGCTACACACACACACACACAAGGAGCATGTGCCCCTTCATGTATAAGCATGTTTTCATTCTATTCTCTTTTGTACGTGCCTGTTGATGACGCAAAACTTCTGCTATTTGCTTAGTGATATCTATTCCTTAGTTATTTACATTATGCTACAATTTCCCTCAATATATTAATTTGACATCTGAAAGTAATAATACAGAATTACTGTTTCCATTTTTCAGAGAACCACTACCGGCTTGTTACACATGGTGGATTTTCTGATGTTAGGGAGTATAGGTACTGGAACACACAGACCAGAAAACTCGACTTTGAAGGTCTGATTGAAGATCTTTCAGGTGCACCTGCAGACTCTGTAGTTGTGTTGCATCCCTGTGCACACAATCCAACTGGCTGTGACCCATCACATGAGCAGTGGGACAGGATTGCTGACATTATTGAGGTACATAAATCACAAAACATTTGTAGTACATGTATCCCAATGAAACTAGGGACTAAATGTAAAATCAATTTTTTCTTTGAAATACATAAACAAAGCTGAAGGGAAAACTATAAAACAGAATAGCATAAAGGTATGCTGGCTTGTAACTCCAAAAGGATTTTTTGTTTCTTTTCTAAGTTCAAGTTTCAAGAACACTGTATGTGACTGTAGCTCATAGCTAATTGTTTTCAGAGGCTTAGTTTAATAATTTAGGTATTTTAAATATCTTGGCATTACCTCATTGTCTTCCTTGCTGAAATATGGATTATGTGGAACTTAGATGACTAACAGCCAGTAAAAGGTTAGAGATTTTTGATTATGGCTTTTTGTTGGTTTTCAATCCATATCTTCTTCAGGCAGGTTGAGGTTCTCTCAGCACTAAAGAAATTCTAAAAAGATTATATCCCAACAACTAGAAGAGACAATGAAACTTGGAACTGACTGAAGTTCTCCAAAGCATTGTGGGCTAGTAATCATATTACTTAGAATGTTCAGTTGTATTTGTTATAGTACTAAGACACACATGTGATAACTTTAGTTCTTTTGCAACATTTAATCAGCTGCTGGTACTGAAATGGTGCAGTGTAGATGTGGCCATCAGGCAGCTGAATCTCACATGGTCAACTTTTATTGATTTTTATCATTGTCAGGGCTGTGAATGACCTATTTTTATTGATTTATTTAACCTAATCACTTTAGGGTCTTCAAATCCTCTCTTACATTAGACCATGGTTTCACACACACAGTATTTTTTTACATCACAGTTGTCTACAAAATAACACTAATTTTAATACAGAAAATAGTAATAAAATAGCATTAATAGTTAAAAATGTTTTGAAGGTTTTAGAGACAATGTGAATAAATAGTATTGGCTAAGAACTAATGATGTTAATGTCAGTATTTCTCCTGCTGCTGCTGCCTCTAATAGTAATAGTGATAATGATGATAGTGACTGACACAAAAATATTTACAAATGTACAAAATTGATATATTTTGATAAAGCAGATTCTGAGGGAGAGAAATTTATTTAGACTGCACCAGCTACTAGCACCGTTAAATGAGAAAAAATCTAGTTTGAAAGAAGAAAGTAATTAGGTAATGAATGTGTGCCGAACAAAGGTAGACATTATTGAAGCTTCAGTAAATATTTCATTAACTATGTTCTGAAACTGAAGATGTTTTTCAGCTCTCTCATATAATAAGGAAGGTTATTCCAGAGTGATGTTTCTGTTATTGGAAATGACTCTCAGAGAGTGGTTGAGTGATGGAATAGGAGATAAAGGATTTTTCTCTGGAGGCAACGAGTGCTTCTTCCATGTAGTTCAGACTAGGGAATTACAGACGAGGGGAGTTATGAGGTACAGTGAACACTGTTAAGGCAGTAGAGGAGTCAGACTGCATTCAGCCAGGATAGGTGTGCATATGATGTTGAAATTTGATCAAAGGGTCAAACGTGACAGAAATTTCAAGCCCAGATGTTCCAGGCAATTGAGCTTTCCTGAAAAAGACCTTGCAGGATAATGTTGCTGTAATTGAAAGTATAAGGCCTGTAAAAATTTCCTTTCCAATTCAAAAGCGAAGAGCTTTATATATATTTCTTTGGGGGTAAGGAGAGATGCTTGTCTGTTGTTGCTATATGCTAAATCCAATTTAGATTTTCATCTATTATTGATCCCAGACTTTTGCTGAGGGAGAGAAGTTGATGTTTGTTCCATTTAGGATTAAATGTGGTATAGATTCCTGACATATTACGCTCATGAGCCTAGAATGACCAAACAGGACTGCTCGGATTTTAGATGGGTTGAATTTTAACCCTATGTTCCATGTCCACATGCATAGCACACAGAGGTCTGTACTGAAATTCTCGATGCCATTTTTCAAGTTTATTCATTTTGCACTTAAGATACAATTGCAGGTTATCAGGACACAAATGATACGCACAGGACAAAACTAATGACACATCATTGACATAAATGAAAAGATTATAGGACCTAGTACCTAACCCTTGGGGATGTCTGATACTACCTGTCCCCAATGTGACTTTGTAGTGCTGAACAAGACGCAATGCTGGCTAAATGTCAGGTATGAGCAGAACCATTGCACTTGACTTAGTGACAAATTTAGGCTGCTAAGTTTGGCAAGCAAAATGTTGAACATGACAGTGTGAAAGGGTTTTCTGAAGTCTAAGAAGCACATGACAGTTGCCTCATGTGCATCCATGCCAAGCTTCAGGTCACCTGTTACCTTTATTAAGGCAGTTGTTGTGCTGAGATGTTAACGCAAATCTGATTGGTGTTCTTCTACTAGATCGTTGGCAGTTAGGTAGTTTTTTAACTGGTCATAGACTAAGGTACTCGACAGTGCCAGAAGAATGGAAATAAACTGACAGTCAAAGGCTGCTGTGGAAATGCAATTTCTAGGCATGCTCGAGGGAAAACATCTGTGGTTAAGAAGTGATTTATGATAACTGTTGTAGTGGACAATAGTGGGTCAATAGTAAGCTTCAACATCTGAACTATGATGGCACAGTGTTCAACAGATGCTGATCTGATATGCCTGATAGATTTTTTAATGGTTTTGCATGAAACATGCTTTAGACAGAATTTTTGTGATGACCGTTGTTAATGCCCATGATGTAATCAATAAGTCTTTGTTTCCTTTGTGGTTCAATTGAAATGGTAGGTAGTGTGAAGTACTGATTCAGTTCTTCAGCTGGGACAATGGTATCAGCTGCAGCTTTGACTCTAACTATACCAAGATCATGCAGGTCTTTCCATTGTGCAACTCATCTCTGTCTGTTGTTGGATAATTTCTTGCACCTCAATTGCAAATTCAGATAAATTAATGTGTTTCAAGCCTCCACGTGTAGTCACTTGTGGCTTCTTCCTGGGACATTCTAGTGAATACACCATGAGACTGAACTCATACCGGGTGCAGATATTGATGAGGCACAAATTATTCTGTTCGAGGATTTCATTGTAATTCTACATATGAGGGTGTGACTACTGGTTGTGTCATGGACAGGCACAAATTCAAATAATGCTGAGAAAAATGTTTGAAGAAAATAGCAAACAGTTAAATTTCACACTGGAAGGACTGTTGTATAGAAAATTTATGTTGATGTCACCAGCTGTAACTATATGCTTAAATGTCTATTTGAGACTTGACAAGGAAGTTTTGAATGAGGCAAACCTGCCTACTTTAGGAGGTTGTACAGGACACATATTTGGCACTTTCTACAGGGCTATTACAAATGATTGAAGCAATTTCATAAATTCACTGTAGCTCCATTCATTGACATATGGTCACGACACACTACAGATACGTAGAAAAACTCATAAAGTTTTGTTCGGCTGAAGCCGCATTTCAGGTTTCTGCCGCCAGAGCGCTCGAGAGCGCAGTGAGACAAAATGGCGACAGGAGCCGAGAAAGCGTATGTCGTGCTTGAAATGCACTCACATCAGTCAGTCATAACAGTGCAACGACACTTCAGGACGAAGTTCAACAAATATCCACCAACTGCTAACTCCATTCAGCGATGGTATGCGCAGTTTAAAGCTTCCGGATGCCTCTGTAAGGGGAAATCAACGGGACGGCCTGCAGTGAGCGAAGGAACGGTTGAACGCGTGCGGGCAAGTTTCACGCGTAGCCCTCGGAAGTCGATGAATAAAGCAAGCAGGGAGCTAAACGTGCCCTAGGACGGTGCTCCACCACACTTCCATCATGATGTTCAGCATTTCTTAAACAGGAGATTGGAAAACCGATGGATCGGTCGTGGTGGAGATCATGATCAGCAATTCATGTCATGGCCTCCACGCTCTCCCAACTTAACCCCATGTGATTTTTTTCTGTGGGGTTATGTGAAAGATTCAGTGTTTAAACCTCCTCTACCAAGAAACGTGCCAGAACTGCGAGCTCGCATCAACGATGCTTTCGAACTCATTGATGGGGACATGCTGCGCCGAGTGTGGGAGGAACTTGATTATCGGCTTGATGTCTGCTGAATCAATAAAGGGGCACATATCAAACATTTGTGAATGCCTAAAAAAACTTTTTGAGTTTTTGCATGTGTGTGCAAAGCATTGTGAAAATATCTCAAATAATAAAGTTATTGTAGAGTTGTGAAATCGCTTCAATCATTTGTAATAACCCTGTATTATGGGTTTGTTCTCTATAAATCTTCATTACCTTTGTATGTGTTTAGCAAAGTAGGTGATAAATCAGAGTGTAAGTGTGCACCTACTTCAGCTCTTCATTTGTTACGTCATGCCTTAGAACTAGTGAAAAGTCTTGCTTTGAGCCAGGTCTCCAATGAAATATTACAGGGATGGCTGTCTTGGAATATACGATGGCGCTCATAGAGATGAGCTGGCAGATGTTGGACATTTGCATGTACAACATGGAGCTTGGCGCATTCAGTTGTAGCTCATGCAAGGACACTGCTGGTGGATACGTCTGATTCAGTCAGTGCTTACAACAGCATGGAGCATAAGGAATGTGTTGATATGGGAGAACTCCAGGAAGCAAAGGAGATTCAGGTAGTTTCTGGTAGAAGGAAGGTTTTGTGGCCAAGGTCAGCAGTGTTTGCATCAGTCGTGGGATAACAGAGTGGTGATAGGAAATGGAACCCTTGCTGAAAAGGCCTAGAATAATTTGCATGTAATAGTATTAAAAGCAAAACAGTCAGAATAAAAAGAGAGTGTACTATTAATAACACTAACAATGAGTGACAGCAGTGATAGAGTAATGGACAAATGAATAAGAAACAATAAAAAAGCAATTGGTACTGAGGTAAGGCACAAATATTAAGAAAAGATAATATTTAATTTACATTATACAAAAAAAAAAAAAAAAAAAAAAAAAAAAAAAAAAAAAAAAAAAAAAACCACAATTGTAATGTAGTGTGTCTAGCTTAGAACCTTCTCTTCTGTTGTTGTCTGTTGCAATCTTTAGCTTCCATGATCAAGATAGCAGATTTAAGTGTTTGTATTACTTCTGCACATTTTTTGCTGCAGTAACTGTCAAGGTCATGAAATTAATTAGCCACTGAAATTACTTTTCCAGGAACGAAGGCTGTTCCCAGTTTTTGACATTGCCTATCAGGGACTAGCTTCTGGAGATATTGATGAAGATGCCTGGGCTGTCAGACGCTTCGCTGAAAGAGGCATTGAATTTTTCTCTGCACAGTCTTTTTCTAAGAACTGTGGGTTATATGGTAAGTTATACCAGTTTCTAACATTCCTGCTGACACACCAGTTTGAAATATTTCTTAGATACAGATATACTGAGCAAAATGCATGGTCTATACTTCCTCATTTATCTGAAGCTGTCAATGCAATCAGAGGAATGAATGAATGAAGGTGAACACACTCATAACAGTTTTTCAGTTTTTACAGTGGTTGCATCTATGCATAAATGAATGCTTAAAAAATAAAGAATTGACTAATGAAATTAAGAAAGCCAATAACAATAGAAAGGCCACAATAAATTACTGTTTCAATTGAACTGAAGTTAAAATTTGTGACTGGTAGTTTACACTTTAGGTACCCGGTAAATCAATACGACACTAGTAGCCCCAGTCTGACCTCATCTTCATGATGTAACAGAACATAAGATAAAAACAAAATAAACTGAATTAGCTATTAGAAATCTCTGTACATCACCAAATGATGCATGTTCATTGATATGTTTTTGGTGTTGCTGGATATGTCAAAGGCTCCTTTTTTAATTGATAAAAACATTCTCTTCACATGCCTCCCTCCCTTCCTTTTCTTTTTTCCTGTTCCTGATGTAACTATGTTGCCTATCTTACTCCAGGCATAACTGGTAGCATCAGGCTCTGTACTTTGTGAAAGCGGGTTGCAGTAAAGATCTTTGTCACTATTACCAGTGAACTCTCCAGTGAGTACCACCTGTGCAGTTTTCTGCTAGTCATTTAGCTCCTGTCGCATAAATTTGAAACATTTTTCCTGATTGCACACTGCTTTTGGAACCATGGTGTGAACAATGGCCTTGTTAATCTCCAAATCTTCTGATATTAATCCCAGAGACAATCATCAACTTTATACTAGCCTTTGTCATATATGATTGGTATTATCTGTTAGAGTTTGTCGACATTTGACTTCAATATTATTCATAATTAACAGTTTCCTTTTTTTGCTCTCAAAGCATTTGAACAAACCACAGACACATTTTCTGCTTGCTGAAACTGTTGTATCCATGCACCATTATTCCATGGATTCTATTGCTACTTTAATAACTTTTTATTAGACTTTAAGATTTATGCAAATGAAAGCAGAGTTCACAAAAACATTTGTCAAGCTGTAAAAGACAAAGGCATTTCAATTTAGTGTGATGAATACAATATGGCTCTTGACCAATGCTGATGGTTATGGGGTAGGTCCAGTCCTAGTACAAATTCAGAAAGGTACTGAATATGTGATAGCTTATGCTTTCAGCGTATTCTTCAAGTCTGAGATGAATTACTGTACTACAGAGAAAGCTTGTCTTGCTGTTTCTGTTTCTGTCTGTATTTATCCAGTAAACCATTACAGTTGTGATGGAGCACCATCCTCTATGCTTGCTGACAATCCTGAATGCTCCGTAAGCTGAACTGATGAAAAGGGCACTGAAACTTCAGTAGTATGACACCACAGTGGAAAAGAAGATGCAAATACATGAATATCAATTGCCATTCAAGTAATCCTTTAGCATAACACTGCAGCACTATGAAATTTCAGCCACTGCTCCATTAAATGATATTGCTGCTGAACAGATAGGAGATCCAGCACTACTGAAAGCCATAGAAGTCTTGAAGAAAGAGGAACAAAATGAAGGAGAATTCCAGTTAATAAATGGAACACTGAATAAGAGGATCTATGACCTGATGGGTCTGCAATGGTTACTTGTAATTCAAGCTCATCTATGGCCAGTTTTCCCAAAGATTGTCCATGATGCTCCAACATCTGATCACCTGGGATTTAGAAGGTTTTAAATAGAATCAGACATACGGAACAATGGCCACATCACTACTGGTCCATTAAGACAATATGTGAGCCACTGTAATGAATGGCAGTGGTGGAAACATTTTCTGCAGTTACCTCTAGGGCATCTGGTACCATTTCCACCTGTTGCAGTACCATTCCACTGAACTGGAATTTACCTCTTGGGCATGTTCCTGATAGTAACAAAACAGAAAGTGATGGATAGTATTCTACACTTTACTACTACATCACTAGCTGCACTGACTGCTATAGTTCTGGAAATAGCAAAGTTCTCTAAACATAATTTTGAAACATGTAGAACACTATGTATTGGTCTCGGACTGTAGAAAAGTTTTACAGAGGTTAGTATCAGAGATAATTTCCCAGTTTGACATCATGTACAGGATTACAGCTATCTGCCACACCCAGATGCATGAACTCACAAAATGTTTTAATAAGATATTGATAGATATCTCTCAACATATGCTGAGTCAAACAAGGAGACTGTGGTAACATTTACATATAACATCATGAAGAATGATTCTACAAGCTTCACACTGTTCTCTCTGCTCCACAGTCATGAGGCCGCTATGGCAATTGATACATTGTTCCTATTTGAACTGCATGATACTCAGGATCAGTATCTGAAATTCCTCATTACAGTGACAAGAAAATACAGATGGCTCATATATGGACCCTTGACACCTAGGAAAAGAACTGAGGATGCTATAATCTGAGTACTGGGCAGTGAGATGCAGCCCAGGAGATTTGTTATGGATTTCTACACCTATGCAGAAAGTGGGATTATCAGAAACTTTACTGAAGTGGTACTTCACCACATATTATATTGTGCTTGTTGGACATTACATATGAAGTTGAACATTATGACCATTCATCAAAAAGGTAAAAGTGCAGAGGTGTTGTCCATGTCTTTCTTATGAAGATCTACTAAAATCCTGAGATGCAGATCAGAGTATTCAAGGAAACTGAAGACCCACTTGACAGTCACAAAGCTTTGGTGGAGGACCTTCAATGCTCACAGCAGTGAAGAGAGTGACAACATGAGCAGAATGCAAGGGTCTACCAGTGCTGCCATATAGAGGACCATCGACAACATCTAGATCCAGAATGATATAGGCAGCACCTTTGAGAAATTCTGAAACAGTGGGTCACTATTTCTCCACGAGAGTGAGCAATGCCACAAACTATGTTGCATGCCTTATGGTGTGGTGGTTAGTGTCACAGCAGGCTGGTGAGCTACAGGGCACCATTTCAAAATCTACCAGCAGCAATTGGTATTTATTGTTTCTGAAATCTTCTCAAAAGTTCTTACATTTGTGATGTTTGTATCTTCTGCAATATTTGGCATTCATATGAAGAGCAGAACTCTCCATTCAGGAGTTCAGTTGTGTTCTGTCTGCACAATGATATTTGTAATAAACATGATTTCAGTGCAATGTGTTGTGCCTCATTGAATACCTTGCTATTGGATTTATGACGTGACAATACTGTGTAAAGCAGATTATCATACATATTGCATAATCTTTTTTAAGTATCTTGGAATTGTTGCACTCACTTCCCAGTATGCTTACTCCTTTGTGGTTTATGGTGTTGACAATAGAAATCAGTTCCAGCTGAACTATGATATACACAATCACAACAGAACCTCCTTCTACAGAGTTCAAAATGAAGTTATGCACTCTTGTGGGAAGATATGCAACACACTCCCATCCAACATAAAGTAAGAAATTGAAAATATGTACCAATTCAAAAGAAAATTAAGCACATTCCTCATTAACCACTCTTTTTACACATTATCTTCATATCTAGATTTAGGTATTGAAATGTTCTGTTAATACATGGCAAGTGTCAGTAAAGCTGCATGTACTGCAAATAGGACTCAGTGTTTGTAGATGCAGGAAAATATTTTCTTTGAAAAATACCACTGTAATCAAGTAAATCTTAAGCCACTAACAGCAGAAAAACAGTAGCTATTTAGTATAACTGAAAAGGCAGCAGCTTTCCTTCTAAGTTATTCAGTTAAAATTCAATGGGCTCAGATTAAAGGGTAGTGTGGGTAGGGGCTGGGAGCTTCATGTACAGTGTAACATGAAAACTGAGAATCTCCAAATTGGCAAAATTACAAGATATGTTTAACACAGGATGCTTTCTAGTTGCTTCCAAGCGGGCTTGCACATGTGGTTGAGGTTGTGGCTTGAATGCCTGCATGGAACATTCCTGCTAGGTAAAGGCACCAATTCTCAGGCTTGACAGTACCTGCTGTCAGCAACATATCAGACACAGTTCAAGAGTTCGGAGGTATTACCAGAAAACTACAGGATGGAAACTGAAGACACTCCACTAAGAAAAAAATAAATGAAAGAATGACTACACAAAAATAGTTGGAAGAACACTGAAATAAACAGCCCTGCTCTCATTTAGGATAAAATTATTTTGTGCATTGGGCCACGCCACTGTAAAAGGAAGACACTGTAAAGGAAGACATTCACCAGTATACAGCAGTGAACTGCTCTGAAGAGAACCATAGGGAATCAGTCAAAACATCAGCAGTTTAGTTGTTTTAGTAATATACAATGACTTGGCCCAATACACAAAATTATTTTACTCACAATGACACAAGCTGTGGAAGCCTACAAAATTAACAGTATTGCACTCAGTTTATGAACTATGACCACCCCCAGAATCAAACCTCGGATTTCAAACCAAATTTAGAGATGTAATTGTGAATAGCGCTAAGCAGTTTAGCGACATTTTATTGTTAACACAGAATACAAATTAAGTTTCTATGATCTTCTTTTCTTTTTTAAATGTATTTGTTGACTTCCTCATATCCCTGACAACACCTCTCCTTGAATAGATGTACAGAACACAATGAATGAATGACTGACTGAACATGCACACATTTTTTAAATATACTGCACAGTTTAGATATCAGTCAACTCACCAAACTTTTTAGATGCACATTGTAAATTCAAAGTTTTTGACATTTTTAGAAGACATGAATACATTTTCTTCTCCACAGGTGAACGCACAGGGAACCTGGCTGTGATGCTAAACAATCCAGACAAGATTGAGAAAGTGAAATCTCAGTTTATTGTTATCGCACGATCAATATACTGCAGTCCGCCTAGTCAAGGTGCTCGTATAGTAACTACCATGCTAGAAGATCCTAAACTGAAGGAAGAGTGGTAAGTAAAATATTAATTAAAGTGCATAAAAAGCTTTTGGCATTGATAAATGCAATAATTAATACATGTAAACAAGATTTTTTTATTTTAGTTTGATTTTCCATTTTTGAAATATAAATTTATTTGAATTAATAACAAAATGCAATATAAAGCTTCCATTTTGGTATGGTTTTTCTAACTAGACAGAAATATTGGGGATGTCATTAAATAATCAGGATGCATTCTTATGACGAATTATGTGGACAGCAACAAAGGAAAGTGAATTAATTAAATTGACTCGGGAACACAATTAAATAGATAATCCCATGAGGAATATAGAAGTACTAACTTCTGTGAGAGTATTAGTCAAAAATATTATAGTAAAATAAACACATGATGACATTATGCTTCTTCTTTTGCAAATTGAGGGTTTAGGCCTTATGGCCTGTTCTGACCTCACCATTGTTACCTTGACCTTCCCACACTCCTCTTTCCAATGATACTGTATTTCATCACTTGTTAAGTGATTCTGTGAGGTGACCTGCTCTTTCAAAACATGCTTCTATTGGATTACTTTTTCTGTTAATAGCTGTACTCCCCATGTATTTCCTTATTTCTTCATTTCTTATTTTGAACATCTTTTGTGCAACTTTCACAGATCTAAGGAATTTAATTTCTAATGTTTCAAGATGTCTTACCTCTCTTGATCTTAATGTCAACTTTCTGCTCCATTTACTACTGTGGTTAGTGCCATAGCTCTATGAAACTTCATTTGGTTTTGTCTTTTAGTTTTACCCTTTAATGTTATTCTTATGTATGTTGATAGGTGTTAATTTTCTTACTTGCATCTCCCTGTTCTTCAAAAGTTATGTCCTAGATATTGGAAATAGGACACATGTCCTATTATTACATTACTAATGGTTATATAAGTTCTTATGGGGTGTTAACATTGTGTATAGAACATTTATTTAACAGTTTTAAATATGGGCAATGGGAATGCTACTTCATGGGATTTGTAATTGTTCATGAGCCTCTTGGTCTATGGACATGCTGCACAGAACTATCATTAAGTACAATGTTTACTTAGAGAGCTCTGATAATTCAAGGTGTCATTTGCCTCAAGGAATAATTTTATAATTTTTTTCAGATGGTTGTAACATGCATTATGATATAGGGCATTAGCTCCTAAGTGTTCTTTCTTGGTCCTACTAATATCCAATGCCTGAAAAAAATGCCTGACATTACATTAGTATATCCTTCCCTGAATATCAAGTTAGCATAACACTGATAAACGATGCCGTTCATTAAAAATTGCTAATTTTAATTGTTGGTGACTCTGATTATATTATAACAACTCAGTTAGTTAAATATAGATGAAAAGCAATTTTTGTTAGGAATTAAGTTCTTTCTGTATGTAATTGAAATAGTGAAACAAATTCATGAATGTCAGCGTTGTGTCACAACTACTTTCACACAGAGCAACATAGAAAAAATGCATCCTGCAGTATAGGCAGTGATGCCAAGAACATGAAATAAACATTTGTTAATGCCAAATAGCCATTAAGCAGAGATAATTGTGATCTCTGCTTCACGTGCTCAATATACTTAAAATAGACAGATGTAACGCAGTTTACTCAGAGAAACAATTGAAATTCATTTGTCAACAGGAAGATAAGTAATATTCACATCTATAATTATTCTCATCATATCTATTTGCAAATTAAAATTCTTGTTTGTATTACAGACTTTAATGTCATACTTAGGGGTGAATTTCAGGGGCAGAGCAGCAAAAACCTATTATAATTCTGTAAGAAAGAAAATTGTTAATGTTGTATAAAATAAATGATTAAACATCAAACAGAAAACAGTTAAAGAATCTTGGTATTGTTACTAATGTTCATCTACATTTTACCCTCAAGCTATGTTTTATTACTCTGTTTCATTTTCTTCTTTAAGTTTTGTTATGTTATAACTGATTCTTTGACAGTGAGTCACTGATGCTGATGTACAACTGAATAAAAATAACATACAAAATAAATGATATGAATATAATAGAGGGAAACATTCCACATGTGAAAAATATATCTAAAAACAAAGATTATGTGACTTACCAAGCTAAAGTGCTGGCAGGTCGATAGACACACAAACATACACACAAAATTCAAGCTTTCGCAACAAACGGTTGCTTCATCAGGAAAGAGGGAAGGAGAGGGAAAGGTGAAAGGATGTGGGTTTTAAGGGAGAGGGTAAGGAGTCATTCCAATCCCGGGAGCGGAAAGACTTACCTTAGGGGGAAAAAAGGACAGCTATACACTCGCACACACACACATATCCATCCGCACATACACAGGCACAAGCAGACATTTGTAAAGGAAAAAAAGTTTGGGCAGAGATGTCAGTCAAGGCGGAAGTACAGAGGCAAAGATGTTGTTGAAAGACAGGTGAGGTATGAGTGGCGGCAAATTGAAATTAGCGGAGATTGAGGCCTGGCGGATAACGCGAAGAGAGGATATACTGAAGGGCAAGTTCCCATCTCCAGAGTTCTGACAGGTTGGTGTTAGTGGAAAGTATCCAGATAACCCGGATGGTGTAACACTGTGCCAAGATGTGCTGGCCGTGCACCAAGGCATGTTTAGCCACAGGGTGATCCTCATTACCAACAAACACTGTCTGCCTGTGTCCATTCATGCGAATGGACAGTTTGTTGCTGGTCATTCCCACATAGAAAGCTTCACAGAGTAGGCAGGTCAGTTGGTAAATCACGTGGGTGCTTTCACAAGTGGCTCTGCCTTTGATCGTGTACACCTTCCGGGTTACAGGACTGAAGTAGGTGGTGGTGGGAGGGTGCATGGGACAGGTTTTACACCGGGGGTGGTTACAAGGGTAGGAGCCAGAGGGTAGGGAAGGTGGTTTGGGGATTTCATAGGGATGAACTAAGAGGTTATGAAGGTTAGGTGGACTGCGGAAAGACACTCTTGGTGGAGTGGGGAGGATTTCATGAAGGATGGATCTCATTTCAGGGAAGGATTTGAGGAAGTCATATCCCTGCTGGAGAGCCACATTCAGAGTCTGATCCAGTCCCAGGAAGTATCCTGTTACAAGTGGGGCACTTTTGGGGTTCTTCTGTGGGAGGTTCTGGGTTTGAGGAGATGAGGAAGTGGCTCTGGTTATTTGCTTCTGTACCAGGTAGGGAGGGTAGTTGCGGGATGCGAAACCTGAAAACAGCTTTCTGTTTCTGAACTAGAAGCAGAAAATTCTCATTCTTATATTGGTTATTAGACTACTGATATGCAATCAGTCCTTACATTTATATTCAAAATTAAACTTACAGTAACAGATTTTATGCAAACACATCTTGAATGTGTGGTTCACTTCATGTAAAGAAAGTGCTTTATTTAGTCTATATGTTCCCCAAAATTTGCATTCAGTACATTAACAACTCAACACTTATTGACTATTTATACAATTCCTATTTCAGGAAAACATGCTTGCGAGAGATGACAAACCGCATCAAAGATATGAGGAAAGGCCTAAAAGAGCGCTTGGATGCATTGGGAACACCTGGCTCGTGGGACCACATCACTCAGCAAGTGGGCTTCTTTTCATTTACAGGACTCTCTGGTAAGCTTCACGTATGTTAACCACATCTCCAATAGTTTTCCAACGAACATAAATTGCAGAGTTCTCTGCAGCCATTCACACAGGAGAGCTGAGATCAGTTTCCAATTTTTTAAATACTGGTAAAGGAATTATTGATACATAAATCAGCCAGTGGTTGTCAAAACACTTATAAACAATACTTAAGACTAATGAACAGTAAAACTATGACAGGGCCTATGACAAAGTCAGGAAATATGGAAGATTTGTAACCTTTCCTCCATTAAGACATTAGGAAATTTGTCAGTTATACAAAGCTAAATCTACAAGAAACAAACACTATAAAGTACCTGGTTCAGTGAAATATCAGGCAAGATTATGAAAATCAATGCAGTACATATTAGTGTTGCCCTGTCAACATTATACAATGTTTTTATGTGCAGTCAGTTTGCAAATGGACTAAAACACTTGTTGCTTCATAAAATGGGTAGAGAGATAACATGGACTAATACAGCCCAATTTCCTTTTTGACAGTGTTTTTCTGAAGGCTTTTTATAATGTGATTTATAAGCTTTCCTGGCATCATTTTGAAATGTTCTTGGGTATTCAGGAATATGGTATCATCAAAATGGTGCAATATTTTGGGAAGCTGACTTGTCATCTCCAGGCAATCATAATAACTGTCTTTTGCTGAGTGATGTTTGATATATTTCCTCCCTACTGCAGTTGATCATGCGTCTGTGGTACCCAGGTACACCTGTACTGATGTGGTGTAAGGAGAAGTGTGTGCCGGGATGTCGGCTATGACCCACAGTTCCTGATGTGTAGGATATGGGTCTGTGTGATGTGGTCTCAGTTCTTCAATTGGCATGACATGAATGGATCTTGAGCATACTCAATGCTAAGGCCCAAGTCTTATTTAGTTGGAAACCACTTTATGCATTTTTCAGTTCATCGTGCAGTTGGACCCTATGAGACTATTTTAAAACAAAATTCCAGAACGTTTTGGCCTGTTTTAAGGACTTGGCAATATGACAGTTCATGTTATGTCCTTCAGTAGGCGTCAGTAAGCCATTTTGTGACATGTAGCCATAAGTTATATCATACAACACTCTCTCAAACACCTTTGAGAACACTGCCAGCAAAGGGATGGGCTGATATTGTCCCACTTTTGTGGTTAGGCATCACTATTGCATGTTTCAGTCTATCCTGAAATGTCCCAGTTCCAACTAACTGATTACATAAATAGCATAATATGTGACCAATTAAGTCTGCCTATGATTTTAAAATCCTACTTCATTTCCATCACATCCAGAAGATCCAGAACTTTTAAATAATTTTACAGTTTTGTCCAATTTCTTTAGGAGTTGTGCTTTTGAAATGAAGTGTTATATTTGGTGTGATTTGCATGTGATTAAGTAGCTCTATAGCTTCTGTGGGAAAATGTTTATTATGGTTCCCTGTTCTCTTACTTACAGCGAGAAAAAAGTTATTCAAATATGGGGCTGCAACTTTTTGATTATTTTTGTCCTGACCAAGGACAGTGGAGTCCCTGCTTGTCCAGATTTTACGTTCCTATTTGCCTCACTTTTTGTGATATTCAGTATAGTTTTTACTTTATTTTTTGAATTCCTAATTTTTTCAGTGTAATGCATTTCTGTGGCCTTTCTGATGACATATATTTGAATTTTACAGTACTTTTTTGTCGTGTAGTTTCACTGCTAATTTTGTTCTAGCCCTTTGTTCTACATATAGGTCTCTCTTTTTAGCACTTGATAGTTTGATGTAAGCTGTTTTCCTCTCTTTCCTTTCACAACAGGTTCATTTCATTTTAACCTGTCTTTGTGGGAAGCAGGCTTCAAAATGTTTGAGAAATAAGTCCAGAAATAAACTTCTCACTCATTGTATCTGCCGGGTACACTTCCCCCCATTGTTCATGGTGTAAACTGATTCTAAACAAGCTAATAGGTCCCATATTTATTGTTCTAACATGTGTAACCTGAGTATGACCATTTACCACTTTTCTACTGATGAGTTTTAAGGGTGTCGACTGACCATCATGACCATACAGACCACTTATTGTGGCTTGCGTTTTTATGTCATTGTAATTTGTGGGGTCCAGGAACTGATTATCAGTCAAGGCCTTGCTGTACCCATGTACTCTTGTTGTGAGTGAAAGCATCAGAAGTAGGTTTAAAGTTGACAATGATGATTCAAACTGCTTGTGACTGTTACTGTTCAATAGAAAATTAATGTTAAAATTGCCAATACTGTGATCTGACAGTTAATCCATAAAGTTATGTAAGAACTAATTCTAGCTGAGAGAAGAATTTTTTAATGTTCCCCACAGGTGCCCTATAAACTGCAATTATTATGAGGAACTGAGAGGGAGAACATACCTGATAATGTGACTCAGAAAAAAATGAGAGTCCATATGGAAGACACGGGGGATGCAGTATTAGAGCCAGAGTTTACTAGGGCTTTGGAAGTTCTGCAATCAAATAAGGCAGAAATCAATGGGGCGAGTGTCAGTTAGGAAATTATTAAAGTTGGTGTGTAGATTATAAAACTGGAGACAGGCCATCAGACTTTCAGGAAAGTGTCATCCACACAGTCTTGAAGTAGCAATGGCAAATAAGTGTGATGACTATCACACAATCAGGTTAATGGCTCATGCATCCAAATTGCTGATAAGAATAATATACAGCAAATTTGGAAAGAAAATTGAGTATCTGTTAGGTAATGATCAGTTGGGCTTTCAAAGGGAAAAAGCACCATGTAGGCCTGACACTGATTGGTAATGGAAGCAAGACTTAAGAAAAACAAAAACTAATTTGTAGGATTTGTTGGCCTGCAAAAAGTGTTCAGTAATGTATAATGGCGCAATATGTTTGAAATTATGAGCAAAATAGGAGCAAGCTACAGGGAAAGATGGATAATGTAAAATATGTACAGGAAACTGGAGGAAAAAAAAAAAAAAAAAAAAAAAAAAAAAAAAGGGGGGCTGTGTAATCTACAAATCAAGGAAGCAAAGTGGTATAAAATTCAGTATGGAAGAATATCATTGATAAGATTCGTTGATGACACTGCTACCTTCAGTGAAAGTGAAGAAGCATTAAAGACACGCTGAGTGGAACGAACAGCCTAATGAGCACATAATTTGGACTGAGAGTAAACTGAAGAAAAGATGGTTCAAATGGCTCTGAGCACTATGGGACTTAACATCTATGGTCATCAGTCCCCTAGAACTTAGAACTACTTAAACCTAACTAACCTAAGGACATCACACAACACCCAGTCATCACGAGGCAGAGAAAATCCCTGACCCCGCTGGGAATCGAACCCGGGAACCCGGGTGCGGGAAGCGGAACGCTACCGCATGACCACGAGCTGCGGACTAAAACTGAAGAAAGACAGAAGTAATGAGGAGTAGCAGAAATGAGATTATCAGTAAAATTAACATCAAAACTGGGAAATGCAAAGAAGATGACGTTAAGGAATTCAGCTACCTTGGAAGCAAAATAGCTGTCAATGGATGGAGCAAGGAGGACTAAATAGGAAATTAAAATTGGTAAAGAGGGCATTTAACTTCAAGAGAAATATTGGCCTTAACCTGAGAAAGATATTTTTGGGAACATATTTTTGGAGTACAGCATTGCAGGGTGATGAATTGTGGACTGTGAGAAAATCAGAAAAGAAGGACAAAGCCTTTGAGATGAGATGCTATAGAGGAATGTTGAAAATTAAGTGGATGATAAGACAAGAAATGAGGAGGTTCTCCAGAGCACCTGTGAAGACAAAAAGACATTGGAAACACTGACAAGGAGAAGAAACAGAATTAGAGAACCTGTGTTAAGGCATCAGGATATAACTTCCATTGTTCTAGAGAGGGAGAGTAAAAACTGCAGAGGAAGACAGAGACTATTTTTGGGAACATATTTTTGGAGTACAGCATTGCAGGGTGATGAATTGTGGACTGTGAGAAAATCAGAAAAGAAGGACAAAGCCTTTGAGATGAGATGCTATAGAGGAATGTTGAAAATTAAGTGGATGATAAGACAAGAAATGAGGTGGTTCTCCAGAGCACCTGTGAAGACAAAAAGACATTGGAAACACTGACAAGGAGAAGAAACAGAATTAGAGAACCTGTGTTAAGACATCAGGATATAACTTCCATTGTACTAGAGAGGGAGGGTAAAAACTGCAGAGGAAGACAGAGACTGGAATACTTCTAACTAAATAAATGTGGACATAGAGTGCAAGTGCTACCCCACAAGAGAGGATTTCATGACAGGCTGCTTTGGAACAAATAGGAGACTGATGGCTCAAAAATTAGTAACATGCCTCTGTACACATAATTTGTTCTCAGATTAGCACTTTGGATTCAGAAAGCAGCAACAAGTAAGTGTGTGTTTGTGTGGAGGTGGGGATTGGGTGCATGCAATAAAATACTGAGATTACTATTTCTGACTAAGATTCCTTGTAAAAGAAGTAACAGTTTCCTTCACAAGATCATCACATAATCACTGAAATCAAACATTCTACATCTTTAGTACTGAAGATAATGTCATGGGCAGTGAAATGTGAAGACAAGTCTACTTTGCATATTTTGACTGTAGTATGTCCTAATATAGATGTACCAATACTGTAAATGGGCACTTCTCACAGTAACGCCCAGGTTTCAGAGAATGTATAATATGGTATCACATTTTGGGGCACAGTGCTATATGCATTAGCTTTCTTGCCTTATGGTGGATGACACAGTGGCAATGAAACAATGTTTCCCTGGGGTAGAGGGCACAGGATCATCATCAGTGCCTTAACCTATGATCTATATAATAAAACAAAGGGAATGGGATTTTAAAAAACCAATGATGGAAAAATGTGATAAAATAATAAGTTACTGCAGGTTGTTCCTTAAACACAAAAAACTTTCAATTTGTTGAAGCTTCTCTGCAAGGTATTTATCAGACATGTCTTATGAGGCAGTTATCCCACTCTTGTAAAACACATGTGACATGTGCTCTTTCTTCACTACAAAACAAAAACTGTCTGCTTAAGTTCTCGATGATGAACTATAGTTTATGTAGCCATCCAACTGATGGACTGATACTCGAAAATTATTGTTTTTTTAATGACTGAAGTTCTCTTCACTGATTTTAAATTATGCTGATAAAGATATCTGAACTGTTCGCATTTGTAGAGGATGAAAAAATAAAATTATGCACATTCAGAATAATACATACTGTTTAACTTCCCACGGTTGGGGTTACCAGTCATGTAAAACTCTGTAAATGACATATTCACATTTGACTGTAAAAGTTATCTACTTGCACTGCTGTACATTTGACCATTATTAAGTGGTATAACTGTGCTTTAGCACATGTCTAAAATCTACCAATCTTCTCACATGTATACAAGTATACATCATCATTGTATCTGTGTGCTACGCCTTTTGATATTGTTAACACCTTTAATATGAATCACAGCAAATAACTATAAGTGTACAATCTCATCTACACATGTCAGAAGAGTTTTAGATTTTCTCATGTGCTCAAGCACAGTTATATTACTTGATAATGGCCACACGGCTACAACTATAATAGTGTAAATAAATAATTTTTACAGGCAAAGGGAATTTGATGTCATTTATAACATGTGTATTGTGAAATATGTCTCATAGATATTCTACCATATAACAAGCTTTTCTATTATTATTATTATTATTATTGTTGTTATTATTATTATTACTATTACCTTTTAAATTTTGTGAAAAGCTATTTAGCAAACTTGTCATTAGATCCACATTACTTTATCGACAGAGTTACATGAAGTGCCAAGATCCACATTATTTTATCGACAGAGTTACAAGAAGTGCCAAAGAAACTGGTATAGGCAAATGTATTCAAATACAGAGATATGTAAACAGACAAAATACGGTGCTGCAGTCGGCAACCCCAATATAACACTACTAGTATCTGGTGCAGTTGTTAGATCAGTTACTGCTGCTACAAAGGCAGATTTTCAAGATTTGAGTGAGTCTGAATGTGGTGTTATAGTCAGTGCATGATTTATGTGACACAGCAGCTCTGAGGTAGCAATGAAATGGGGATTTTTCCATATGACCATTTCACGAGTGTACTATGAATATCAGGAATCCAGTAAAACATCAAATCTCCAACATTGCTACAACAGAAAAAAGAACCTCCAGAAAGGGACCAATGATGACTGAAGAGAACTGTTTAGCGTGGCAGAAGTGCAACCCTTTCATGAATTAATGCAGATTTCAATGCTCGGCCATCAACAAGTGTCAGCAAGTGACCCATTCAATGAAACATCATCGATATGGATTTTTGGAGCCAAAGACCCACTCATATACCCTTGAAGACTGTATGACACAAAGATTTATGCCACGCCTGGGCCTGTCAACAGTGACATTGGACTGTTGATGACTGGAAACATGTTGCCTGATCAGACGAGTCTCATTTCAAATTGCATTCAGTGGATGGATGTGTACGGGTATGGAGACAACCTCCTGAATCCATGGGTCCTGCATGTCAGCAGGGGGCTGTTCAAGCTGGTGGAGGCTCTGTAATCGTGTGGGCCTTGTGCAGTTGGAGTGATATAGGACCCCTGATATGACTCTGACAGGTGACACATATGCAAGCATCCTATCTGATCACCTGCATCTATTCACATCAACTGTGCTTTCTGACAAACTTGGGAAATTCCAGTAAGACAATGCAACACCCTACACATCAAGAATTGCAACAGAATGGCTCCAGGAACACTCTGCTGAGTTTAAACACTTCTGTTGGCCACTAAACTCCCTAGACATGAACATTATTGAGCATATCTGGAATGGCTTGCAACATGCTGTTCAGAAGAGATCTTTGCCACCCACCCCCTCCTTGTATACTTATGGATTTATGGACAGCCCTGCAAGATTCATGGTGTCAGTTCCGTCCAGCACTACTTCAGACATTAGTCGAGTCCATGCCATTTCCTGTTGCGGCACCTCTGTGTTCTTGTGGGGCCCTACATGATATTAGGCAGATGTACCAGTTTCTTTGGCGCTCTTGAGTGTAGATTTCATGTTATTTTATTGCTTGAAGAACTATCAGTGCTAAGTGCCCACCCAATCCCTTTTACAGTATACATGTTTACCATTTTTACAGTGTGCACAGGTGTATAAGGCACTATTTTATCTTTAATGCCGTTATATAACAAGTACAAGTGACAAAACAGAGAAGTCTCTATGCATTTGTTTGGCTTACAATTTATTTTCCATAAAGCAGTTAGTCATACGAAAGTAAGAATTTTTTGAAATACATTTCAAATCTGGCATTTATATGGTACTTTTAAATTACAGAACGTCAAGTACAACTTCTGAGAGAAAAGTATCATGTCTACATGCTGAGCAATGGACGCGCCAACATGTGTGGTCTGAACACAAAGAATCTCGATTATACTGCAAATGCCATTCATGATATTGTGACAAGATTGCCAGAAGAGGACAAAAATCCTTTGCGTGCCTAAAACTACAAGTTTTATTCGTTCCTGAGGGGTCACCATAATGGTGGCCTCTGAGATTGGCACCTGATTTCTACTTTCCATATTTTTATTTTTATTTATTTGGTACAGAGTGTACTAGTTTTGAAACTTACAGTACAAGTCCTTTAGTTAGATGGTAGATATGGAAATGAGTGAAGTTATTTCATTTATGAAGCAATGACCCAGAATATAAGTATTAAAGCTGATTATTTTCTTCCTTATTAAAAAGTAAGACTGTTGCTTAATATTGTATTGTATTTTTGTATGATTTTTATATGTTAAATAAAATTGTATTGCAGCTTTATACAGATTGTCTATCTGTTTTTACCTCCAATAAGTAGAGACTGACTCTCAATACTACAAAGATTTTTTCCATGCACTTCCTGGTCAATTACGAGTTCATTAAAATTAAGCACATTCAAATGTGATTTTTCTACAGAGCACATAGCTAATAGGCCTACACTCAGTCTCTCTTCTTTCATTGTGTTTCTAACAAAAGTCTTCATTCTTGTCAGTGTGGAAAATCCTCTCGCTTTCCGGCGTTTATTTATTTATTTATTGTCATCCCAATGATCGCATTTGTGATATAGGATTTGTCAGGGTACATTTTAACAACTATATAATATCTTTAAAAAATTTTTATCTGTGCTGTATTCATATGAATCTATCTTATGTTTAATACCGTATACAACTAATAAGTGTTTTTATAACATAATTTCTTATGTACTTGACAGACATATTCACTGATGTAATTTCATTTGTCACATTAACTTAAAGATACGTGAGTCTTTCTGCTCCCGGGATTGGAATGACTCCTTACCCTCTCTCTTAAAACCCACATCCTTTCGTCTTTCCCTCTCCTTCCCTCTTTCCTGACGAAGCAACCGTTGGTTGCGAAAGCTTGAATTTTGTTGTATGTTTGTGTTTGTTTGTGTGTCTATCAACCTGCCAGCGCTTTCTTTTGGTAAGTCACATCATCTTTGTTTTTAGATATATAAACATATATTCTTATAAAGTTGCACAGAGATATTCACTTATGCTGTAATAACATTTTCAAGCATGTGGTTCTTTATATTCTAATACAGCTGAGCATAGAAATTCACTTACGCTGTAATAACATTTGACAAGCATGTGATTCTTTATAACAGTTTTAAATTTATCCTCATTTTCCAGCTCTTTGATATGTTTTGGTGGTGCATTAGAAGTTTGATGCCTTGATTAAATACATGTTTCTGACTTTGGATCCTTGTTACAGCTTGTATGTGGAGATCTTTACATTGCCGTGTATCGTAATCATGGTAGTCTGTATTTGTTTTATTTTGTCCTGATTTCTTTTGATCACCAACAGACATTTCAGAATGTATAATGATGGAATTGTTAAAATTTGCAATGCTTTAGAAAGGGGCCTACAATATGTTTGAGGTGGGCTCTGGGACATTATCCGAATAGCGCATTTTTGTAATTTGAAAATCTCATTTAGACGCCCCCCCCCATGAACCATGGACCTTGCCGTTGGTGGGGAGGCTTGCGTGCCTCAGCGATACAGATAGCCGTACCGTAGGTGCAACCACAACGGAGGGGTATCTGTTGAGAGGCCAGACAAACGTGTGGTTCCTGAAGAGGGGCAGCAGCCTTTTCAGTAGTTGCAAGGGCAACAGTCTGGATGATTGACTGGTCTGGCCTTGTAACAATAACCAAAACGGCCCTGCTGTGCTGGTACTGCGAACGGCTGAAAGCAAGGGGAAACTACAGCCGTAATTTTTCCCGAGGGCATGCAGCTTTACTGTATGATTACATGATGATGGCGTCCTCTTGGGTAAAATATTCCGGAGGTAAAATAGTCCCCCATTCGGATCTCCGGGCGGGAACTACTCAACAGGATGTCGTTATCAGGAGAAAGAAAACTGGCGTTCTACGGATCGGAGCGTGGAATGTCAGATCCCTTAATCGGGCAGGTAGGTTAGAAAATTTAAAAAGGGAAATGCATAGGTTGAAGTTAGATATAGTGGGAATTAGTGAAGTTCGGTGGCAGGAGGAACAAGACTTCTGGTCAGGTGACTACAGGGTTATAAACACAAAATCAAATAGGGGTAATGCAGGAGTAGGTTTAATAATGAATAGGAAAATAGGAATGCGGGTAAGCTACTACAAACAGCATAGTGAACGCATTATTGTGGCCAAGATAGATACGAAGCCCACACCTACTACAGTAGTACAAGTTTATATGCCAACTAGCTCTGCAGATGACGAAGAAATTGAAGAAATGTATGATGAAATAAAAGAAATTATTCAGATTGTGAAGGGAGACGAAAATTTAATAGTCATGGGTGACTGGAATTCGAGTGTAGGAAAAGGGAGAGAAGGAAACATAGTAGGTGAATATGGATTGGGGGACAGAAATGAAAGAGGAAGCCGCCTGGTAGAATTTTGCACAGAGGACAACATAATCATAACTAACACTTGGTTTAAGAATCATGAAAGAAGGTTGTATACATGGAAGAATCCTGGAGATACTAGAAGGTATCAGATAGATTATATAATGGTAAGACAGAGATTTAGGAACCAGGTTTTAAATTGTAAGACATTTCCAGGGGCAGATGTGGACTCTGACCACAATCTGTTGGTTATGACCTGTAGATTAAAACTGAAGAAACTGCAAAAAGGTGGGAATTTAAGGAGATGGGACCTGGATAAACTAAAAGAACCAGAGGTTGTACAGAGATTCAGGGAGAGCATATGGGAGCAATTGACAGGAATGGGGGAAATAAATACAGTAGAAGAAGAATGGGTAGCTTTGAGGGATGAAGTAGTGAAGGCAGCAGAGGATCAAGTAGGTAAAAAGACGAGGGCTAGTAGAAATCCTTGGGTAACACAAGAAATATTGAATTTAATTGATGAAAGGAGAAAATATAAAAATACAGTAAGTGAAACAGGCAAAAAGGAATACAAACGTCTCAAAAATGAGATCGACAGGAAGTGCAAAATGGCTAAGCAGGGATGGCTAGAGGACAAATGTAAGGATGTAGAGGCTTGTCTCACTAGGGGTAAGATAGATACTGCCTACAGGAAAATTAAAGAGACCTTTGGAGATAAGAGAACGACTTGTATGAATATCAAGAGCTCGGATGGAAACCCAGTTCTAAGCAAAGAAGGGAAAGCAGAAAGGTGGAAGGAGTATATAGAGGGTCTATACAAGGGCGATGTACTTGAGGACAATATTATGGAAATGGAAGAGGATATAGATGAAGATGAAATGGGAGATACGATACTGCGTGAAGAGTTTGACAGAGCACTGAAAGACCTGAGTCGAAACAAGGCCCCCGGAGTAGACAATATTCCATTGGAACTACTGACGGCCGTGGGAGAGCCAGTCCTGACAAAACTCTACCAGCTGGTGAGCAAGATGTATGAAACAGGCGAAATACCCTCAGACTTCAAGAAGAATATAATAATTCCAATCCCAAAGAAAGCAGGTGTTGACAGATGTGAAAATTACCGAACTATAGCTTAATAAGTCACAGCTGCAAAATACTAACACGAATTCTTTACAGACGAATGGAAAAACTAGTAGAAGCCAACCTCGGGGAAGATCAGTTTGGATTCCGTAGAAACACTGGAACACGTGAGGCAATACTGACCTTACGACTTATCTTAGAAGAAAGATTAAGGAAAGGCAAACCTACGTTTCTAGCATTTGTAGACTTAGAGAAAGCTTTTGACAATGTTGACTGGAATACTCTCTTTCAAATTCTAAAGGTGGCAGGGGTAAAATACAGGGAGCGAAAGGCTATATACAATTTGTACAGAAACCAGATGGCAGTTATAAGAGTCGAGGGACATGAAAGGGAAGCAGTGGTTGGGAAGGGAGTAAGACAGGGTTGTAGCCTCTCCCCGATGTTGTTCAATCTGTATATTGAGCAAGCAGTAAAGGAAACAAAAGAAAAATTCGGAGTAGGTATTAAAATTCATGGAGAAGAAATAAAAACTTTGAGGTTCGCCGATGACATTGTAATTCTGTCAGAGACAGCAAAGGACTTGGAAGAGCAGTTGAATGGAATGGACAGTGTCTTGAAAGGAGGATATAAGATGAACGTCAACAAAAGCAAAATAAGGATAATGGAATGTAGTCGAATTAAGTTGGGTGATGCTGAGGGAATTAGATTAGGAAATGAGGCACTTAAACTAGTTAAGGAGTTTTGCTATTTGGGGAGCAAAATAACTGATGATGGTCGAAGTAGAGAGGATATAAAATGTAGGCTGGCAATGGCAAGGAAAGCGTTCCTGAAGAAGAGAAATTTGTTAACATCCAGTATTGATTTAAGTGTCAGGAAGCCATTTCTGAAAGTATTCGTATGGAGTGTAGCCATGTATGGAAGTGAAACATGGACGATAAATAGTTTGGACAAGAAGAGAATAGAAGCTTTCGAAATGTGGTGCTATAGAAGAATGCTGAAGATTAGATGGGTAGATCACATAACTAATGAGGAAGTATTGAATAGGATTGGGGAGGAGAGAAGTTTGTGGCACAACTTGACCAGAAGAAGGGATCGGTTGGTAGGACATGTTCTGAGGCATCAAGGGATCACCAATTTAGTATTGGAGGGCAGCGTGGAGGGTAAAAATCGTAGAGGGAGACCAAGAGATGAATACACTAAGCAGATTCAGAAGGATGTAGGATGCAGTAGGTACTGGGAGATGAAAAAGCTTGCACAGGATAGAGTAGCATGGAGAGCTGCATCAAACCAGTCTCAGGACTGAAGACAACAACAACAACATTTAGACGACAATTTATTTTTCCCCAGAATGCTATCCCATAGGATGCAATGGACCGAAAATTGCCAAAATATACTAATATGGTACAGTCATTCCTACAAACTCTTGAAATTATTCTAAGTACAAATCATGCTGAATTTAGTTTTAGTGCTAAGCTCACCACATGGTCCTTCTAGTTAGTCTTTTCATCAATGTGTATACCCAGGAATTTTGCACACTGTACTCTTTCAAGTTGTTTGCCCTCCATGGTGGGATTTAGGTCGCCATGTTCACTTATTTTTCCATATTGCACATAATTAGTTTTTTTTTGCATTCAGTGTTAGCTTGTTAGCACTAAACCATTTTTGTATGTCTTGTAGGACGTGGTCCACAGTACTGTGAAATGACTGCTTCATATCACTAACTATTAAACTAGTATCATCAGCAAATAACATGATTCTAGCTTTTCTCTCTGGCACCTGAATATCATTAATGTAAATGAGGAACAGCAAGGGGCCCAATACACTTCCTTGGGGTACTCCTACTGTGACCTCCCTTGGATCTGATCTTAGTTTAATTTTTTGATTAATATTTGGTGCTGCAATTTCAACCACCTGCATCCTCTTTTCCAGATAAGACTCAAACCACTTTTTTACCCGTCCTCTGATACCTATAGCTTCAAGCTTTTCCAAAGGTATGCTGTGGTCAACAGTGTCAAAGGCTTTTGACAAATCTAGATTTATCCCAACGACACTTTTTCCCTCTTCCAATTTAGTGATTATTTCTTTTATGTATTCAAGTAGAGCTGTTTCGGTACTTCTCCCAGCTTGAAATCCATGTTGATTACTGTTTATCAGATTGTGGATATTAAGATAATGTGTGACTCTATATTTCACTAGTATCTCTAAAAGCTTAGAGAAAGTTGGGAGAAGTGAGACAGGTCTGTAGTTTTCTATTTTAAGCTTATCACCCTTTTTCAACAGGGGAACAACTTTGTCATTGTCATTGGTATTGTACAAACAATTCGTAATAGTTTCACTGATTCCATTAAAACAGTCTCTAAATTATTCTCGTAGATACAATTCAGAAGTGCTAAAGCTCCTTTTGCAGTTTGGAAATCATTGCTACTGTATATGACTGTCAATTCCTGTCATAGTCCGTTTTCGTTCAGGCCAAATAATTTAACTGTTGTCTGAAATTCTTTGTAGGGGAATAACAGCTTGTGTTTGTAAACAAGCTGGGCTGGGATAATTTAGCTGCTGACAAGTGATTGCTAAATGCGAAATGCGCGTCAGTGTTGCTGATAACAAGGTCACAGACATCCTTTAAAACAGTTATTCATGACTGAATGAGTGTACAATATGGACACTTTTGGGCCAGCGATCACTTAGTCCATTCCCGTTACCCCAGTAATGATTGAGACTAAGAAAATTTCTCATCAGCTGGATCGCTGACTTGAAGTCAGTGACATTCTTAAGAGTTATCGCCACGGAGGTAAAATAAGACTGGAGATGGCACTATGCTGCATGTTGTTTTGAAGCCAGAGTGGGCAGGGCCTGACGCCATTTTAGGTACTAAAACATTTTTCCCCAGTAATACAACAGAGTTGGTCTCGTTATTATAGCTCGTTTTTGTTGATATATTTCGAATAACCAAGAAGTGAAGAATTTGTTGTGACAATGGTACTTTCGTAAAACATTTTATTCCACTTTTACTACATTTGTATCGATAGCAAATGAAGCTGAAACTCTGAAACTAATTCTTGTTTGCTTACTGGTAATGCTTCTTGTTACTCACAGTTTCAGCTTTCGACTTGTATGCACAACATTTTAAATATTCATGTTTGTAAAATACTAACTTACATCTTCTTTGTTATCCAGCAAACATGTATTGATTACCGAAATGTCAAAGAAACAGAACAGCATAGAGCTATACTTTGTAGAATTTGGGTAACGAACACTATGTTCATGATGTGTAATGACTCTCAACATTACCGATTCATATACACAATATTTTATTTATACACATTATAGGGACAGATAGAACTTAAACATTTAGCATCTATGAGCACACTCCCCAGGGTCCCTAGATACTGTTTTTGCAGTGATATTCTTGGGGATGGAAGTCCATAGAGACTGTGTCCTCCCCCCCTTCCCCTCACCCCTGAAATGCATGGATTGCTGAAGTTGTGCTGTGGTGTGGTGCAGTTCGTCTCTGGAGATGCTGTCTAGCTTGTTCTCATCTAGACGTGTTGGTGAGCATAACAGTCAGCCTGTTCGTGACCTCGGTACTGGCTGAGTAGGTGGTGTTTTAGGTGCCATCGTAAGGTCATCCACCAGTGGTTGTACGTGATCCTGTGGTGGCGGTGTAGGTTTATCCTGTGTCTGGTTTTCTGTGTTGTGGTCTGGGGCTGGCACATGTAGGATGCCGTCCCTAGATAGCATAGATAACAGTGCAGCTGTATCAACTGACTGTGGTATTGGTGTGGAGTGGTATAATGATTGCGACACCATGCTGCTGCCGATCTGTCAGTTTTCATATGTGGCAGATACCATGATCATTGTGTCGTGCAGAGACACTGTGATATCTTCTGGAAGGTAGTGCTTGACATCGACTGTGATGTAAAAGGAGGTTGTGTTGTGACGTGCAGTCAAAGAGACAGTATTGTTCCCTGACGTCTTCACCAAAGTCCATCCTGGCTTCAGTCTATTGACAGACACAGTACTAGGTTTGCTGGCTAGCATTGTTTCAAATGAGTTGGGGCCCCATCTTAGTACTTTCTATGCTCCACTGTACACTGGGTTCAGCACTGGCTTGATAGCAAGTGTATGTAGCATTATGTGAGTGCAAGTCTGTAGGTTTTTGGGCACAAATACATTAGGTGTTGTTTGGTGCGACGGAAGTGGGACTCTGGTGCTGTGTATCCATTCTCTGACCTGTCATATGAGGTCAGGGAGGTGCTCGTTGCCTTCGTCTGTTGTCTGTGTGACTTATTCCACTAGGGGGCTAATCGCTTCACCATAGAGGATCTCCGCTAGCAAGGCTTCAAGGTCCCTCTTTGTGGGCCGTTCTGATACCCAGCAGCACTCAGGGTAGGACCTCCGACCGTTTGTTGTTGTGGCAAACCAGTGCTGTCTTCAGCTTGCGGTGCCACCGTTCCACTAGGCTGTTTGACTGTGGATGATAGGCTGTGGTATGAAAACACAGGCAGCCACAGACGTGGCACAGTTCGATAAACTGGGTCAATTCGAATTGTCTGTCCTGATCGGTTGTTAGTGACTCAGGGGAGCCAAATTTCACTCTCCATAGGTCGGTGAATGATCTCACCACTGTCTCTGCTGATATGTTTCTGAGCAGAGTGGCCTCCACCCAAGTCGTTCGGTCGATGACTGATAGGATATAATGAAATCCGTTACATTCAGATAGTGGCCCCACTAAATCTATAGGTGCATGGCAAAAACAGCCCTTTGGGGTTGTCCTATCTTCACCCTCTGGCAAGGAGCGCACCCTCGTGTCCAAGTGGCACAATCCCTCTTCATACTGGGCAACACATAATATTCCGAAACTGGTTTCATCATTTGGCATATTCCTGGGTGAGCTAAGTTACGGAACAAGTCGAATATTGTTTGGTGATAGTTGGCTGGGATGAAAGGTCGTTGTCTCCAGATGATGCATCGCACCAAACTAGTTTGTTAGTTCCAGGCACTGGGCATTGTTGTAGTTGCAATTCCATGTCACCGTCTGACAAGAATCGTTCCAGGTCCATATCTATTGCCTGTGCGTCCATGAGGTTATCGAAATCCAGTTCAGTGGTCATGGCTGTCAGGCGGGACAGGTAGTCCGCAACCATATTGTCTGCTCTGTGCACATGGTGAATGTGTGTTGTGAACTGTGAGATGTGGTCCAAGTGCCTAAACCTGTATGGTGTGGTGTTGGCAGACAGATTCTTTACTGCATCTGCTAATGTTCAGTGGTCTGTATAGATAGTAAGTGGTCTTCCTTCAATACCATCGTGGAAGTAGCGCACTGCTTCATGCATGACCAGTAGCTTGTGGTCAAAAGTCGACCTCTTCCTTTGAGAGTCTGTCAGTTTCCTTCAGAAAAAACGCAGAGGTTGTGTCATCCCTGGCACTTCCTTGTGTAATACAGCACCTATCGCTAGGTTGCGCACGTATGATGTAATGATAAGGTGAGTATCCGGTAAAGGTAGTGTGAGTGTGATGGTGTGGGCTAGTTGAGCTTTAATGTTGTTGAATGCAGTCTGCATCTCGGCTGTCCATGTCAGCTTCCTTTTCCCCAATGTATTTTTCCCCCATAGAGCTTCTATGATGGTAAGTAGGGTTTCAGCTGCATGGGGTATGTGTCATCAGTAGAAATTGAGAATGCTGAGAAATTTACATAGCTGTTGGTAGTTTGTGGGTGGGGACCAGTTAATAATCTGCTCAATTTTGTCCTGTGTTGCGTTTTGTCCTGTGTTGCGTTGACTAGGTGACAAATATCATGCAAGGCCGCCACAGTTGTCATTTGTCTGTATTAATTTCCACCCCGTATTGTGACAGCTTGTCATATATCCGATGCAGGTGTTGTTCGCGTTCCTCTGTGGATTTTGAGTATACAATTAAATCATCTAAATAACAGCAATGGTATGGCACATTGAGAACCAATCCATCAATGAATCTTTGCCACATCTGTGCAGCGGCTTTCAACCCAAATGGCATAAATAAGAATTCATATAAACTGAATGGAGTGATAATGGCCATTTTGTGAACATCCTCCGGGGCCACAGGCATTTAGGAGTACGCTAAGGATGGTTGCCCCTGCCAACTCGTGTGCAAAATCTTGGATATTCGGGACCGAGTAGCTACTTATCATAGTTCTGGTGTTGAGGTACCAGTAGTCGCTGCAGAGGCTCCATGTACCGTCTTTCTTTGGCTGCATGGTGATAGGTGGTGCCTATGCACTGTCTGAAGATCTGATTACACAGTCCTGGAGAAATTCTTCAATGGCTTCCTTGGCCATCTTGCGTTTGTGGGGGGCTAGGTAGTGGCGGTGGTTGTGTATGGGCGGTACCGGGGTCATATTAATTCTGTGGATGGTGCCGTCCATAACTACGCCAACTGTTTTGTTTGGTAGGGGTGGTCCTGGGGGTGGATTCTTGTTGTCTGATCTGTCGGCGGGGGGGGGGGGGGGGGGTAACCTTGTCGGTGGGTAGCCTGCTCACAAGAGCAGAAATGCTGTCACTATTTGATGTGCTAGCGATAGTGTAAACACCGTCACCGTTCAACCCGCTCGTGAGAGCTGTGTCACCAAGTGTAACAGACACTGTACTAAATTGTGTATCTGTGCTAGTGGTTGTGCCATTATCCTGTGCCTCTCGGGTGCACTGGGCCATCTGTAGTTGCTGCCAGATTTGTTACAGTTGGCTGTCCAGTTCGTGATGGTGGCTGCGTAGCTGCGTATTCTCTGTACAAGTTTTGTTGTTCTCTTTGCAGATGTTCTCATAGGTCATGATCTCTTCTTGGAGTTCACTGCACATTGTTGCATGTTTTAATGCAAGAGCTACTGCAGTCTCCACGTCTAGCAGTAGAGGGGGAGGGTCTGGGGTGGACAGGAGACTCACTCCAGACGCCCCCTGTAGGGTGTAGTCCGTCTCCTTCCAATAACAGAGTCCTAATGAGATCTGAGATGAGGTGGTAATGACAGAGGAAGTCCATTCCGAGCACCAGTTCCACCAATTCGGCCAAACAGAAAGTCCATGGAACTGGTATGTGGTCGTCTAGCCATAGCATGGTGGAGGCTGTCCCCATTGCTCTTATTATTGAATCATTTGCCTCTTGGAGTTGTCTGGTTGAGGGATTGTAATCTCGTGTGGTGAAATGTGGGGGTAGCGTGCTGATGCCCACACCTGTATCAACCAGCAGGTACTGGTGTAGCCAGCGGTCGTAAACAAATTCGAGCATCATCTGCCCATGTGTGTGGTGTGTTATATACTTTGGTATCTCCAGCAGAAAGGTGGCTTGTTGTAGGGAGGTGGGCTGGTGCACATAGGCCAGTCCACTGGTGTAGTCTGGATAGCCACAGGGTGGTGGCAGTAGCGTGCATCGGCGCTGAATCGCTCGTGAAACCAGCAGTAGCTGCTTGTCGTTTTGTTTAGGCTGGGGTGTGTTGTGGCGGCCTGGGCGTCGACCATCTCACTTGTTTGTTTATTTCCTGCAGAAGCTGGGACCATGAGCTGTGATTGTTATTGCGTTGCAGTGGTCGTGGCCTGCAAGACTGCTGGGGTCCCGTTGCAGGGGGAGGAGGAGGTTACCTGGGGTCTGTGCACAGTGTTTTGCTCTATGTCTGCTGCTGCTGCCATCCTTGCCTGCCGTGCACTGTATCCATGGCTGCCGTGGCAGTCAGATGTAGATGTCCTGGTACTGATTGGCGTGTGAGCACCAGCATCCTTTCGGCCAGTTGTAGGTGCATTTCCAGTGGTGTGTCTGCATGTAATAGAAGTGCTGTCTGTATTTGTTCTGGGAGCTTGAGTATCCACAATGACCATAGGGCTCTGTCTGGTAGTAGGTTGTTATCAATTTTCAGGCGCAGTTTGCGCCATACGACGATAGTGTGTCGTCGCCCATCACTGTCTAATTTGTGATGAGGCACAGTTATTGCTCTGACATGCATCATAATCGTTGCAATATTAGTGACCTCACCATGTCATGCTTTTGAGCAATCAGAGTATTTAGCAGTAGATCACTGACAAGATCCGCTTGTTCACCAAGATGGTTGAGAAGTGTTAACAGCTTGATCTGGTCATCCTTGGTCCCTGCTCTCCTCATCATACATTCACATAAAGCATAACACACTTCTGGTGAGTCTGTGTGAATTTGCAGTAGGTGGAGTTCGATAGACAGCGGGTGGTTCCCATAGTGGTCGTTCTGTGTTGGTCCCACTGAGTTGTTGCCGTTCAGTAGTTACTTGGACCTACCATGGTGGCCCGATGAGGTGTGACCACCGTATGTTGTACCTGTTGGCAAGATGTGGTGTGATACTTCACTTGGAGCTATGGTCTGGCATGTGGCACAGCCAGCCAGGCGGTGACGTCATGCCTGTGAAGTGGCAAATGTCATGGTGCAGCTGATATCTCTATGCTGTCACCCATATTACTTATAGAGGCATTGGTCAATTGCAGAGAAATGTAGTTCTGTTGGATATCACAGTTATCTGGCAGTATTTGTCCGTGTGTCCACTATGCACACTGTTCTGTCAATCGCATCACGGCTGTAGAGGTTATGTTGGACAAGGATGGAACTGTCAGGATGTGCAATATTAAAACTCGTCTGAGTTTTCCAAGTGATTTGTGATTTCCAGCTACGGTGCCCCTGTTCCTCTCGGTCTGCGTCACCGGGTCCTGCTTTGCTGAGGACACCACTTCGTTGTCTGCAAAATAGGCTTGGCACGGAATGGCTGCCTCAGCGACCCATGCAAAGCCCTGTGGTGTCTTGGCCTTATACGGACTCCGAGTTGTGACGACATCTGGATGCGTCTGCAGTCGACTCAGTGGTCTTCGCCCCTTTTGCCTCAGCGCTGCTTGTAGGGTGGCCCACTGCGTGCTTCTTCGCCGGCGTGGCTAAGATTGCGGCGATATTACGTGCCCACGATCTGGCATATGAATCTGCAGCCCTCGCCTCAGGATGCCTCCGGCGGGTGTTGGGAGCCAATAAGGCTGCTGGCTCTAGCGAGCCGTGGTGTGGCATGACGCTGGCTGGCCGCAGACCCCACGTTGGCTTAGAGGGTCGAAACAGCGACCCGCCATGGACTGGAACGCTGGCACCCCATCTACTTCTGCGTGTAGCCGGTGGTGGGACACGCCCTGCCATCCAGGAGAGCTGTCACACTTGAATGCCATGTTAGTGAATGGGCACCTATTTATACATGGCTGTGCACCTCTGTTTTGCTAATGTGCCGCTCCGAGTCATGTACCCATAACACCTGGGTTGGGCTAGTGGGCCCCTTCTGCCTGTGACTTGCGCCATGCAAAAGGCTGCATTTACTCTTTTCTGTGGGTCTATGGTCCTGTGGCCTCCATTCTGCTCTGCAACCACTGTTAGCGTAACTTCCTGTCAACAGGCCCACGCCTGGTTGTAACTTGTGCACTCGGAAATATTACACTGAAGCTAGCCTTTTCCCATCTTAAACTTTGGTGCCGCTACATTATTGCTCCCTTCGGAAAGACCCGGTCCCTGGGTCGACTCCTAACTACTCTTAAACTTATTTGAGTTGGCAAGTACTTAGGACATATTTACTATTACTATTAGAAAACTTGGATGTGGTCTAGTCCTCTTAAAACTCATGACATGAGACAAAACATAAAAATTCTTTACTGGAAGACCACTCCACTTACTGCTCGATCAACTTCTTACCTACCTGTCCTACGCCCTCGGTATCCAGTCCACTAGGATTTGGACTACCGTCGGTTCCCTCTTGGAATTGGCTCCCCTCCTGATATTCGCCGCTTTTGCTCTGAAATGTACTGGTTTACGGATCTCAACCGACCTGACTCCAGAGTTTGATGTAACAAGGTCAGATTCTGCCTTGGCAAAAACTCGAAAGTTGCTTCTGGCCAGTACGCCTGTGGCTGTGTAACATTCAATTGAGTGACTCCTGAAATTGACGCTGGCAGATGGAAGGTTTTACCTATTACGTTGCATGCAGTTCCATTGATTAAAATTCCGCTCCCCACTAGCTCTATATGTTTCGCTTCTACAAATACTCCCTGCTGAAAACAACTTGCCACTACTATTAATTTTTCGTAGATGGAATAGATCCGATGCATCCCGACCCGTCGCAAGCTCAATTTCGGCTTCATGATGTCCCTTTGACAGTCTATTTCTTCCGGCTAAAAACAACTGCAACGTGCACGTGTCCGGATTGGTGCTTATCAGCCTGGCTGGACATACCGTTATCTTCCCTCTACGGCAGCTCTGTAATTCCTCCTTTGTCATCTCGGCGTACCGGCTGTTAACCGCTGAGTTCAGCAATACCTCCTCAGTTTTTTACTTCTACAAACTTGTTCAGTTCACTCCTTTTCAGTGATCTGAGGACAGGGACCACTAGCACCCTACCTCCCTCTTCAGAAAGACTGCTGTCCCTAGCAGGCTCACAATACTCGAAAACACATACAACATATGAAAATACAATGCCTAATTAATCTATGCAGACCCAATGATACAAAACAAGAAAACAAAAAACCTATAAATACCCCACTACTTTCTGGATCTCAAAGTATACAGTACATCATGCTGCACTCTATTTTCCTGGTTTTCTCTGCGCTGAACATCTCTTTTCATCCCATCTTTCTTTCTCTTCTCTTCCTGTGACATGACTCGAATCACATTTGGACAACCCTTAAATGGCCTCAACCGCCAAATGTGTACTACCGTTGTTCTAGTTGGCATCTGAAGCTTAACATCAACGGGGAATGTGGTTTCAACTACTTGGTATGCCCTTGATACCTCGTGATGAACTTCTTCGTTTTCCCTTTTGGTGTATAGGGGCTGGATAGCATTACCCATTGCCCTACTCTATACTGTGGTAAACTACCTTTCCACTTCACTGCATCTTCCTGCCTACCCAAACATCCCGAAGTGTCCTCGCGAATTGACGTACAGATTCACCAGTCCTTCCTTTCTGTAGCTTCACTAAATCAAATGGTGATGGCACTTTTCGTGTGTACACTTCCTCATATGGAGACAAACCGGTATTGATATCGACTTTTGCATTGTATCCGCATACAATATGCTTCAAATACTCGTCCCGCTGACGGTGATGAGAATCCACATTAGAACTCAGTATCTTCCTGATTGTTCTGTGTACCTGTCCTGTCCTTCCGTTCGCCCATGGACGCAATGTGCTAGTCCTCAACTTCTTTTCATTCAACAATTTATGCAGTTCCTTCATTAAATCTGACATGAAGTTGGTCCCTTGGTCAGTAATTATTGTCTCCGGTACACCAAATTTCAAAATCCAGTTGTTTATTAATGCTTGCGCGACCATTGCTACCTGTTGATTTGTCATAGCCACCATCTCCACATACCTCGAAAAATGGTCTATTATTGTCAGAACGAATCTGTTCCCCGATGGTGTTTGACCGAAAGGTCCTAGGGCATCAGTTCCCAACATAGAAAATGGACATGTCGCTTCTGACAATCGCTGTAACTGTATCTGTTTCCTACTCAAATCTGCTCTCTGCGCACATGGTATACAATTCATGACATACTGATCCACATCTGCTTTCCTATCTCTCCACCAATACCTCTTCGGCACTCTCCTAGTCGTCACTCTACACCCACCATGACTAGGTAACACGTGATCTACATCTACATCTACATCCGTACTCCACAAGCCACCTGACGCTGTATGGCGGAGGGTACCTTGAGCACCTGTATCGGTTCCCGCTTCTATTCCTGACTCGTATTGTTCATGGGAAGAAAGATTGTCGGTATGCCTCTGTGTGGGCTCTAATCTCTCTGATTTTATCCTCATGGTCCCTTCGCAGATATACGTAGGAGGGAGCATTATACTGCTTGACTCCTCAGTGAAGACAAAAGCCCGTACCGAGCTACTGAGCGTCTCTCTTGCAGAGTCTTCCACTGGAGTTTATCTATCATCTCCGTAACACTTTCACGATTACTAAATGATCCTGTAACGAAGCGCGCTGCTCTCCGTTGGATCTTCTCTATCTCTTCTGTCAACCCTATCTGGTACGGATCCCACACCAGTGAGCAGTATTCAAGCAGTGTGCAAACAAGTGTACTGTAACCTACTGCCTTTGTCTTCGGACTTCATTTCCTTAGGATTCTTCCAATGAATCTCACTCTGGCATCTGCTTTACCGACGATTAATTTTATATGGTCGTTCCATTTTAAATCACTCTTAATGCCTACTCCCAGATAATTTATGGAATTAACTGCTTCCAGTTGCTGACCTGCTATATTGTAGCTAAATGATAAATGATCTTTCTTTCTGTGTATTCGCAGCACATCACACATGTCTACATTGAGATTCAGTTGCCATTCCCTGCACCATGCGTCAATTCGCTGCAGATCCTCCTGCATTTCAGTTCAGTTTTCCATTGTTACAACCTCTCGATATACTACAGCATCATCCGCAAAAAGCCTCAGTGAACTTCCGCTGTTATCCACAAGGTCATTTATATACATTGTGAATAGCAACAGTCCCACGACACTCCCCTGCGGCACACCTGAAATCACTCTTACTTCGGAAGACTTCTCTCCATTGAGAATGACATGCTGCGTCCCATTATCTAGGAACTCTTCAATCCAATCACACAATTGGTCTGATAGTCCATATGCTCTTACTTTGTTCATTAAACGACTGTCGGGAACTGTATCAAACGCCTTGCGGAAGTCAAGAAACACGACATGTACCTGTGAACCCGTGTCTATGGCCCTCTCAGTCCTGTGGACGAATAGTGCGAGCTGGGTTTCACACGATCGTCTTTTTCGAAACCCGTGCTGATTCCTGCAGAGTAGATTTCTAGTCTCCAGAAAAGTCATTATACTCGGACATAATACTTGTTCTAAAATTCTACAACTGATCGACGTTAGAGATACAGGTCTATAGTTCTGCAAATCTGTTCGACGTCCCTTCTTGAAAACGGGGATGACCTGTGCCTTTTCCAACCTTCTGGAACGCTACGCTTTTCTAGAGACCTACGGTACACCGCTGAGAGAAGGGGGGCAAGTTTATTCGTGTACTCTGTGTAAAATCGAACGGGTATCTCTTTTAAGCGATTTTAATTGTTTTATTTTATCCCTCTGTCATCTATTTCGATATCTACCATTTTGTCATCTGTGCGACAATTTAGAGATGCCTCACAGCCCACCTAGCGAGTCTAGTGGACGGATCCTTAAGCACAACAACCACTTCAACACGACAGAGGCTGTGAAACAGCTTTGGAAAATGACATTCAGTATTTCGGCCTTTAGTCTGTCATCCTCTGTTTCAGTACCATTTTGGTCACAGAGTGTCTGGACATTTTGTTTTGATCCACCTACTGCTTTGAAAAAATGGCTCTGAGCACTATGGGACTTAACTTCTGAGGTCATCAGTCCCCTAGAACTTAGAACTACTTAAACCTAACTAGCCTAAGGACACCAGACACATTCATGCCCGAAGCAGGATCCGAACCTGCGACCGTAGCGGTCGCGCGGTTCCAGACTGTAGCGCCTAGAACCGCTCGGCCACCACGGCCGGCTACCGCTTTGACATAAGACCAAAATTTCTGAGCATTTTCTGCCAAGCCAGTACATAAAACTTTACTTTCGAATTCATTGAACACTTCTCGCATAGCCCTCTTCACACTACTTTTCGCTTCGTGTAATTTTTGTTTGTCTACAAGGCTTTGGCTATGTTTATGTTTGCTGTGAAGTTCCCTTTGCTTCCATAGCAGTTTTCTAACTCGGTTGTTGTACCACGGTGGCTCTTTTCCATCTCCCTTAAAACCTCATCTCGCAGTTTCGCTGGCACTACTACCCTTGGCCATAACTTTGTTTCCCTGCTGAGAAGACCATCATACATATTAAATTGTTTCTGTGTCCAATATAATTTACAATCGTCATCAGCATCCTGTAATTCTTGCCATACTGCTAGGTCATAACCTGTGACTTCTACTTTTGCCACCTTTCTACTCAGTGCATCTGCTTTAACGTGCTTCCTCCCAGGCTTGTGCACCACCTCGTAGTCGAATTCACGAAGCTTCACAGCCCACCTAGCGAGTGTAGTGGACGGATCCTTAAGCCCAACAACCACTTCAACACAACATGATCTGTCACTACCTGAAATCTTCTCTCATATAAATAACATTTGAAATATGTGATTCTATAGATTATGGTAAGTATCTCCTTCTCTGTTGTTGAGTAATTCCTCTCTGGTGCCTTCAACTGCCTAGACGCATAGGCTACAGGATGTTCTTTCCCATCAATTTCCCGACTAAGAACACACCCTAATGCTTGATTCGACGCATCGCATGCTAGAATAAATTCCTTTTCAAAATCTGGAAACACAAGAACCGGACTTGATGTTACACTTCTTTCAGTTTGTCAGATGCTTTCTGACAATGTTCTGTACACTCAAATTTGCTAAAGCCTTCACGAACTTTCGACAGAAATTGAAAATTCCGACGAATGATTGCACTTCCTTAACTGTTTCCGGCTCCAGAAAATCCCTTACAGCCTGTACCAACTTTGGACTTGTTCGCACTCCGTCCTTACTGATGATATGACCTAAATATTTCACTTTTTCTAATGCAAAATGACACTTTTGAAAACACTATAATGTCATCCAAACAGACGAGACACTGCTGTCGTTTCAAACCCCTCAACATATTGTCTAGCAACCTCTGAAACGTTGCTGGAGCGGTTTTCAAACCGAATGGCATTCTGATGTACTGGTAATGGCCTCCAGGAGTAGAGAAAGCAGTTTTTGGACGATCCTCTAGAGCCACCTCTAACTGATGATAACCTCTAGTCAAATCCATCGTAGAAAAGTGCTGGCACTGTCCTAAGTGATCCAAAGTCTCTGATATGTTTGGAATGGGGTATGCGACCATTACTGTCTTGTTATTGAGGTATCGGTAGTCACAACAGAACCTGTATTTCTTAGTTCGATCTTTGGATTTTTTGGGCACAACGACAATGCCCACTCCCCGGCAGCTATTACTATACTCTGTAATACAGCCCATAAGCTGCTGATCAATGAAATCCTCCACACTGCTGATTTCCACACCTTCCTCTATTCCTCGTTGACTGGGTACATTGCCTCTGCACGTGTTCCATACAACCACACGTATAACATTTTATACCAGCTGCAAACACTGTTTGTCTATCATGTACCCCCACTGCAGCGTCTATTTCCTCACATTGGAATGCCAGCTGAATGGCACTTCACGCACTTTCCGCGACATGTGCCCTGGTAACCCCCTCAAAAATACATCAAGTGCCCTTTGCCTCCAGCAACAGAACACCATTCCCCTCATCGCTCTGACCCAACTCGTAAGTATACTCGTTAATTTCGCTTTTCCTATCCACAAATTTTTCTACAGTCTCCCCCTGCCTCTTCGTCACTGTACTCAACCTCTCCCTGAAGTAGCGAGCTCTGTTTCTTGTACCTCTGCAAAAGCCCCTCCTTCAACTGATTAGACTGTCCCGCCTTCCTTAGGGCCTCAGAACACCTTACATATGTTTCGCTTCACCCGCTAATCTAATATTGGCTACATGTAACAACTGATCGTCAGACCAACCATTCATCACAGCAGTCCTCCACAAACGAATGCACATCCTCAGATGCCATGCCACAAAAACGAATAATCAAACTCGCAACGGCTGGATCAGTCTTCTGCTGTGGCACCCTAGGCAAGAACGACTGATCTGATGAAGTTTCCCGCTCACTCCTAGATGTTAATTCACTTCTCAACTGCATATTGTCCGCTGTCAATTGTGCTATCTTTTCCAACAAAATCCGTACCACTTCTGGTTCCGACATACCTTGCGTTCCTGACTGCCATCGTGTTGCTTTCGTTCCCAGTTAGTCCCAAAACAGAACATTTAAGTACAAGAATAACCTGACTTCCTACAGCTCTGTATCATCGTACTCAGTATCATCATACACCAATACAAAAGTAATCGAATGACACGAAAAACAAACATCTTACTGCCCCAAACACACTTATTCTGACAAAAAAACATGTCTACGTAAAACATCTAAAATGACCTGCCAGCAGCCATACTCAGAACACAAACAAACACTCAAAAAGAAAATTGGTCAACACTCACCACATTTTTTGACTGTAATGCAGAAGGTGGACTCGAACGACGTACTGTACAGATGACGCCCGCTATTCTGATGCCAAGGGTAGAGGGTATGTTGGACAAGGATGGAACTGTCAGGATGCACTGTATTAAAACTTGTCCAAGTTTCCCAAATGATTTATTGTTTCCAGTTACAATTGCCCCGTTCCTCTCAGTCTGCATCACTTGGTCTTGCAATGCTGAGGACACCACTTCACTGTCTGTGAAATGGGTTGGCGCGGATTGGCTGCCTCAGCAATCCGTGCCACGCCCTGTGGTGTGTCAGCCTTGTACGGCTGCAGAGTTGTGATGACATTTAGATGCGTCTGCAGTCGACTCAGTGGTCTTCGCCCCTTTTGCCTCAGCGCCGCTTGCAGGGTGGCCCAATGCGTGCTTCTTTGCCCACGATCCAGAAACCGAATCTGCAGCCCTCGCCTCGGTATGCCTCTGGCGTGTGTTGGGAGCCAACAAGACTGCCCGCAGCAGCGAGCCATGGCGTGGCCCACCACTGGCTGGCTGCAGACCTTGCGTTGATCTCAGAGGGCCGAACCAGAATACTGGCTCCCTATCTGCTGCTGTGTGTAGCTGGTGTTGTGACACACCCCACCGTCCAGGAGAGCTGTCACACTTGAATGCCTTGTTAGTGAATCAGCGCCTATTTATACATGGCTGTGCGCCTCTGTTTTGCTAACGCGCCGCTCCGAGTCATGTACTCATAACACCTGGATTGGGGCAGTGGGCCCCTTCTGCCTGTGACTTGCGCCGTGCAAAAGGATACATTTACTCTTTTCAGTGGGTCTAAAGCCCTGTGGCCTCCATTCTACTTCGCAATCTCTGGTAGAGTAACTTACTGTCAACAGGCCCATGCCTGGCTGTGACTTGTGCACCCAGAAATATTGCACAGAAGCTAATCTTTTCCCATCTTAAATGGTGGTGCCACTACATGGTCGTCATGGTTGCTGTGGTGGCGTCATTGTAATAAAATGCAGCATGCGGCGCATGTGGTGTAGTAAGTAAGTCTGTGTTAACAGTGTTGCACCCCTCAGTCACAACGTGCACTGTGGTAGGTAGGGTGAAGTCACGGTTGGTCAGAGGCCATCGTGGTGTGTGAGGTCTGTGCAGTGTGTCCATAGGATCAGCAGCATGTCGTGTAATCGTCATCAGCTTGATGAATTCGTGGTAGATCGTCAGCCCTCTTGGCATGGGGTCCACTGTAGGCGTGGCGGTGATGTCTGGCACGAACTTCACGCCCTTCGTTGTCAGTACAGGTGGTGTAGCAGTATTCATATCCATCTTGTGGTCATAGTGCTGTTGATGTATCTGTTGTGGCATCCTGGTGGCTGTTGATGTGTGGTCATGGTAAATTGGTTGTGTCATGCATCTGTACCAGCAAATGGTGGACATTAGCATATCCCGGTGTGAGCTGGTGTGTGGGGAGTGGTGCAGCTAGCAGGGCCGTGACATCACACCAGAGGTGTACTCTGGTACGCGATGTGGCTACCGTGACGTCACCCACGTGAAGTGTGAGAGCGAAAGTGGTTTGAGGAAATATGACATTCTGTTCAAAATCACTGTTAACCGGCAGTATCTCCCTGAGATCACCAAATTCATTGACCTACACGTTTGTTTGTTGTCATTGATTGTTCGGCGTTTGTTAAGTCACTGCAGTTGGTGTCCGTTATTAGCCTGTCAATGCCTGAGGTCTCAATAATGGTAGAGTCAATTGGTTGACAGGGAGACTTGTGAGTAGCACTTGTAGTAGCTGTATGTAGATCAGTTGGAATATTGCACTAGAGAATGGTCGGGGGCAGCTGGGTAGTGCCATTATTCATTTCCGTCGATCGTCGTTGTCCCTTCGTTATGTAGTCTGTCGAGGTTAGTTAGTGTCCACATAAGCACTCAAAGCACTATTTTCAGTGTTTGTTAAAGGCACTGTGGTCAATGAAAGTTCAATGTCGTAGTCCTTATGTGTGCACTGATGTGAAAATGGTTGCATTGATGTGCAGGTATTAAATGCAGGCGTATTGCAATTTCCGTCTTGTAGCGGTGAAAAGTCGTTAGATGAACACTCGCAACACTTCCTATCATTGACTGTAGCTGGCTGACCGTTGGCGTGCGTAGGATCCACGCCGGCAAGATGTCAGATTCTCACCCAAGTGGAGGTGAAGGAATGTGTCACACGGAAATGTCGCGGCGCGCTTGTCAACAAACTCACGGTCACCAATGTAGGATTTGGGTAACGAACACAATGTTCTTGATGTGTAATGCCTGTCAATGTTACCGATTCACTTACACAATATTTATTTATACACTTTATACGGACAGATACAACATAAACACGTGGTATGTGATTCTTCACTGAAGAATCATTCAGTATATTGCTCCCTCCTACGTATATCTCGCGAAGAGACCATGAGGATAAAATCAGAGAGATTAGAGCCCACACAGAAGCATACCGACAATCCTTCTTTCCACGAACAATACGAGACTGGAATAGAAGGGAGAACCGATAGAGGTACTCAAGGTACCCTCCGCCACACACCGTCAGGTGGCTGCGGAGTATGGATGTAGATCTATCTCAGAGTACACTGCCCAAGGTCCAGAGATATTGATTTCACAAAGATATGCTTGCAGACGGAAGTCCATAGAACTTTTGTCCCCAACTCTCCATGCGGAATAGAGTTCTTGTTTTATTAGATTGTCAGTCCATTAGTCTCACTGTAGTTTACACATATTCTTACTTTAAAATCTTACCTACCATGTGTCATTCATTGTTTGGATAATAGTAGCAATTTACAGGGCAAAAGGAAACGACATAATTTTTTCAAATATCTTCCAGCATTGTAGAATGCTATAAATGTGATTAATGGAATGGTCGAAAACGCTTAAGATCCCTTAAAATGGATATTTTGCTTTAACATGTACGTCAGTAACTTCTAGTAATGATATAGACTAACCTGTGTAAGATGTAGACCTATCTTTCCAACAGTGGCCTATTTGGTGCTTTCCCAGGAATGTTTTTCGCCAGTAACTCTATTAGTTTCTCAGGAGTAATCAAACACAGCACAATTGGAATGTACATCTGCCTGAATTTACTTTTGAACTTCATTTTGAGGTTTTCAAAGTATGTAAGTCTACACCATGCTTTGCGATGTACTTATAGTAAATTAGTTACCTTCGTTTTCCATATATCGTTCACCTTTAAATCGTAGTGATATGGAACAAAATGTAGACATCAATTTTTTTTCTAAATATGCTTCTATGCTGAACATTTAACAGTTTTTAACTTTTTTAATTAAGACAGACCGATGTTTGTCAGTAATTCCTACCCATCACCATTTACAGATTAAAGTAATAGATAATCTTCTGAGGAATAGCAGTTATCAAAGAGAAACGTTTACAGTTTAGATTCAATTTTACTTTGCTATCTGTCAGGCATTGTATATCAATATATCAATGGGTAAGTGATGAACAGTTTTGATTGTAGCATTGTGAACACGTGCTTGTGCTACAGACAACGTTATTGTGGTGTAATTAATGTCATTTTTTTTCTTTTGGTATTGTAATGATGTATATTATTGTTCCTGTTGAAGTGCAGTGGACTATTTACAACAAATTTCATGAGGGAATAACTATAAACTGAAAAATATACATGACTACTTCTGTGCCGATGAGCAAGCAGGCACAACAAACAGTATTCACGTAAGTTTTCAATCAAAGCCTTCTTCAAAAAAACTCACATGACTGCTGTCTCCCGCTGTTCTAGGCAGAATATTTTTTAAAGAGAGAGGAAATGTCAACAATGGATAGTTATCGACAGGAAGATTTTAGGGCATGAGATCATGCCACAACAATCAGCGCTGTTACGTAGCCGTTTATTGTGTGGGGACGAATCCGGATGTTGTAGCGTTTGCTATCTGGAAGGCAATGAAAAACGTAGGAAAGAAGAGAAAGAACGGACACTGAGTAAAGTAAGGCGGATCTAAAGTCAAATGACAGAAATAACACCATTACAATAAAAGTAAACAGTGCAACGGTAACTCATGTATAGAAAGGAAATTATTGCGTGAATTCCTTCACTTAAGAATGAAATGTGATTCCTTTAAACTTTAGATTATGATCAGATCGATTGGTACAGCCATAAACACTGCAAGCTTGCCTTTTTGATGAAATACGAGGGCTATCCACAAAGTACATTACGTTTTGGAATTAAAAATAAATAAAGTATTGGAAATTTTTTTAATTATATACAGATGAAAGCCACACTTAAATACTACTTTTCTACATAGTTGCCATTTAAATTAAGGCACTTATCGTAGCGATGGACGAGATTGGAAATTCCTTCGTCGTAAAAGTCGGCCGCCTGCGCCTTCAACCACGTGGTTACCTCTTCTTGAAGCTGTGCGTCGTCATCAAAACGCTGCATAGCCAACCACTTCTTCATTGCTGGGAATTAGTGGAAGTCGCTCGGTGCCAGGTCGGGACTGTACGGCGGATGAGGAAACAACTACCACTTAAAAGGTTCGAGAACTTCCCGAGTGGCATTTGCCGTGTGGGCCCGGGCGTTGTCGTGAATCAACAAGATCTTTGAGCCCAACTTTCCCCTGCGCTTGTTTTGTATTGCTCTTCTGAGGTTGTGCAGAGTTTGGCAATACCTTTGAGAGTTTATTGTAGTGCCTCTTTCCAGGAAATCCAAAAAAATCACACCTTTTTTGTCCCAAAAGACAGTCGCCACGTGGTTGAAGGCGCAGGCGGCCGAATTTTACGACGAAGGAATTTCCAAGCTCGTCCATCGCTACGATAAGTGCCTTAATTTAAATGGCAACTATGTAGAAAAGTAGTATTTAAGTGTGGCTTTCATCTGTATATAATAAAAAAATTTCCAATACTTTATTTATTTTTAATTCCAAAACGTAATGTACTTTGTGGATAGCCCTCGTAACTACGTCTCCACACAATCGAAGCATCCAACATGGTCGAAGCTGGGCATGGGCACGTTAGAGTCATGTCATGGGAAGCATCACCATGGTGTATTAGGGAGGTATGAATGCGGTGAACCTAATGTTTTGGGCTCATTAAGATGGCGGACATCGGCTTCAACTTTGTGATGTAATGACAGCTCTCTTCATTTTGTAACTCCATGGCTATGACACCATGGAGGTTAGAAAGAAGGGAGTTGTCTCTGTGTCACAAATTTGAAGCCAACGTCCGCCATCTTAAGTAGCGTTTTACTGCATTGGTACTTCCATGGTTCACTGTGGTGATACCACAGTGCTGTCACTCTGACATGCCCGTGCGCAGTTTTGACCATTGGGGTATCTACTTGTAAGACCTATTTTAGACTTATTATGTATCTCTATTGATATTCTATGTCAGTTTGTACTGTTGCTTACATAGAATGTTGTATCTGTTATGGAAATTTTTTGACTACGTGGTCTCAGTTACGTGAATTTTTTGAACGATGTTATTTAAAATGTGCTTGTGGATTTAAATAACCACTGGAATGATTCTTATATAATGTACTGTAAATGACTTGTTCCATAGTTAGGGAACACAGGGTTGAATGTAAAAAAGGTGAGGAAGCCCCATAGCTACAGAAGTAGCCTGGAGGAGTGGAAAAAGTGTGGTTGGCTCAAAGTGGCAACTCGTCCTTTGTGACGGATAAGGAGTCTGGGCTCAGCAGTGATGTGGTTAACATCTCACTAGCAGTAGCGGATCATGGTGGCTCATATTCTTGGAGTTTTGAGGCCAGAAGAGCTTAAATGGGCCTGGGATGCTGCATTTGGTGATACTATTATCATGGCATGGTTTTTGGCCCTATGAAGATATAGTTACGGCGCCAAGAAAATCTGTAAGGCGTGAACCCAACAATATGCCATGACTGCATTGCAGCCATGTTAACAGCCTCTGCAAATTACGCCACCAGTACCACAAGCCTGCCACTATAGTGGCACTCTGTAAATGATCCAAGTATTTGTGAAATTTGGTTGATTTTAATAATAATCGTGATGTTAATAACTCTGTCTTACACCCATGATTATGCCAAATCACAAACCTGGAATTCTACTGAATTTAATTCTGAGTGTCCTAATTTATTATGGAAAGACTTATTCAGCAGCTGTAAAAATAGTTGTGATTGCTTTCTAATGTGTGGAGTTACAGTGTTTAAATTTCATTCTGATAGTTTGAGAAATACTCCACTTCTAGTGCATTTTTATGTCAATTGGCAGTCATTTTCTTAAATAATTTGCCTTTCTTGAAAAGCAGCCTGAGAATAGTAAAGCTGATCTGACATGAAAAAGATTATTAATTATTGTGTTTATGCACTTTGATCAGAATTTTAAATTTTATTAGTGTTCATTTCATGAGAAAGTGTTTGAACTTTAATTTAATATTGTGTTGGCATTTGACAGCAAACTGTATTTTGAGTAAGTTAAAAGACTGCTTATCAAAGCACATTTGTTATTTAAAGAGTAATAGTTTGTTGCACTTTACTTAATCAATAATTATTAATGAGAATACTTACCATATCTGACACATACCTGTGTAGTTTTGTTAATGAGCATGGTTCTTCAAACCATGAAAGTTTAAGAGTCCTCATGTACTAGGCTAGTTAGTTAATGATATAAAGCAAAGGCTCCTTCAGAGACAGTGCAGTCAGATTTGATTTCTGTTTAATTGCTTCAAACCGACATTAAGAAAGAAATATTTACTGAGTTAGCTATTCCAATGCAAGATGGTTAATGCTCTGTACTAAGCAGGGATGTTGTGGAGTATGTTCATTAACAGAGCCCCTCATCTATATCAGAATCATATCATGCTCTTCCCTGTTTAGTAATGGGACTAGTTTCGTGAGTGTTGGTGATTGGTTCTATAAACTACTGCATCTAGTTCATTTAAGGTATGTATTGTTGAGAGGCATATGTTACTGTTTGCTATCTCATTGACCATTTTTTTGTCTAACTTTCAAGTTAGTAGTACCTTTATCTGCAAGGTTGGGTTACTGTGTTGTAGTGTAACAGACATAAAGTAAGAGCTTAGTGTGTGTGCCTAGGAAGGTTAGGTTAGCCTTAGTACTGCCTTCTGTTTTATTATATTGCTTGACAGAAGAATACATGATCAGCTTGGCGACCGATATTAATAGTACAACTTGCTTTTGTGCTGGGAGAACGTCTGTTCCTGACCCACTTGTTTACTGTTGATTATACAATGCTGGAGTGTTTCGCAATCAAATCCTAGTTTGATTGTTCTGTTTCCATCAGGTTACCTCACAGTCATAACTTTTCAAAAAATTCCTCGCAGAGGTTTAACGATAGCATCGAAATTGACTTCCTGACACGTAAGAACTGTAATTTTTAGTAATTAAAGTAGATGTTGCGTGTGCATGGTAGAAATAACGAACAAGAAGCAATCGTAAACAGTAATCTGCTGACGTTGTGGGCTATTTAAAATGGCAGCAGGCCCCGCCCCCTCTGGCTTCAAAACAACGTATGGCTTAAGACCATAAGTCTATTGCGTCATCACTCTTCTATTTTACTTCCATGTTTCTCACTGTCAACATCTTTACATTGCAGCTGATCAAATAAAATGTCGCAGTGAGGCAGGATCGTACTGATAACTCTAGCCAAAAGAGAAACTCTTGGTGGCTGCTGAGAAGTTTCTGAAGTCCAACTGCTTTCCTGGTTGTTGAGTAATCGTTGCTATCATCGTCTTCAATGATCCCAAGGCATTCAGCTATTTCTTTCTTATAATTAAATACGGTGTTCACACATTGCGTTTTAAAATTCCATCTTGTGTTAATATTTCTAGGAATACGTTTCTTCACAATATTATCCAGTATGGCAGTTCTCTTCGCTGAGTTTGAGAAGGAAGTAGAGAATCCCTGTAAATTGCTAAAAAATTTTTCGAAGTTCTTTGTGTTGTGTTGCACAGCGCTCTACAATGAAGTTAAGTTGGTGGGTATAACAGAGTACAAAATTTGCTCTTTCAGCACTGCTTTTACTCTTGCCTGCACCCCATTGTGCCTTCTGTTTGTAACTGAAGCTCCATTATAACTGTGAGCTATTAGTTTTTCTGAAGAGTCGGCAATCTTTAATCTGTTAAGCTCGTTGAACACTTATTTACTTATTCCCGCAGCTGTACGATTTTTGGCTGTTATGAAATTTATGAATTTTTCATACACTTCCCCTTTTAATTTGCATCGAAAAATAAAAATGAGCTGAGACAAGATTGCCCAATCTATTGGTTCATCAGCTTCAGTAGTGACGTAATCCGTTTGTGATATTTATTTACAAATAAACTCATGGAAAACAGCATACATAGAGGCCAGCAACTCGTTCTGAATTGTTTTCGAAATACACGACTATTGATTAGTTTCAGTATGTCCCTTCGACGTGGAATCCAGTTCTGGCTTCAGATTGATCAAAGCTCGAAAAAATACCAGTATTCTCTGAAGTATCCCTTTCGTCATGTCCCCTTAGTGCAAGTTCGAACTTCCCACAGAACTTGATACAGTCGTTCAACTTGCTAAGGGTGTAACGATTCTTAGAAACATCTTCATTAACCTTCTTAATCCTCATCCTGTAACCTATATCCAGCTGACACTTATATCGATTTTGCCAAGTACAGAAAACTCGATGCTACGGTTTACGTGTAGTTCACTCAGTTTAAGTTTATTTAAATTTGTCAACTAGCAGTTTAAATGTCCTTTGCCTCATCTGTGGTCCAAGAACATTCTGCAGCATTCATTACCAGACACGTGTAGCAGAAGAAGACATTTTTTATTTCACATCGACACACCCAGTCCCCTTGTTTGTATAAAGAAGGAGTAAATGTTCTGGTAAAACTACGTTTGCCTTTGCACATATTTTGACTCTGTTCAGTGTTTAAACCAGGTCTTGGCGGTCCTAATCTTTTCAGCTCCAACTTTCTCTCAAATGTAAAATTATGACAACCAATAGTTAAAATACTGTTTACTCTATTTACACCACTCAGTTTAAACAATAAACTAGCGCATCGGTTAGTCACTAGGTCTCACTTTCAAACAATCTAACATTGAAACAACAAAACTACTATCACAGGCGCGGAACTACGTGTTACTTCGCCCACTTCACGCGGACGCCGTCCAAGACAGGCCTACAAAACGCACTACCACGATCCAACTCCCAACAGCCCCACTCTTCCACGCGAGTCCATTGCCTGCCTTAAAAAAAGATCGCCGAGAGTTCGACAGCCAACTCATTCCAAAAACATTAATCATTCACGTACAAGGGCTGGTCGTCCACCCATTCTAAAAACTAATCATTCGCATGCACGGGCTCGTGGTATACGAAAATTAAATGAGTCGATTTTTGATTCACGTTTCGTACATACCGCAATCTTTTAAGAGAAAGATGCTATTGGGAGGGAGGCGCCCTGGAGTTCTCAAGGAATAGCCGCCCTGGATGCAACATAGTCTATCTTTGCTTCCAGTCATTTGTTCAGTGTTGAAACGCTAAATGTGTCCAGAAAAGATCCATCACAGAACACTGGCCTAGAGTGCACAGATATCCTTTCTCTATCAAATAAAAAAAAAATATAAAAGACGTTGGGAAGCCTCTTTACAGCCAAGGTCACCGGGCTAGCTTTGAAAAAACGCTGGAAAGCCATTAAGAGTGACGTGAGCTTCAGAATCATATGAATCTATTTTAATGTGTAGAAGGCAATCTTTCAGTCAATGGCTGAACAGTACGGTAGGTCTGCTTTTGTTTTAGTTTGTAAATATTTTCTTGGCTGTTTTATAATGTTCGCTCCATGAATCAAATTCGGTCTCTCTGTCTTTCAGGAGGGGTGTCAATGTGTTACGCGTCCTCGCTGACAGTTGTCACTAATCACTAAATCCAGCTGCAACAATCGTATACAACATCTAGCCGATGCTTCTTGAATTAGCTGATGCCTTGATTCATTTCTTAGCTAATCATTCATCACTACACACTCTTTAAACCACATTACAATCCTCTTCACAACAGTAATTGACTCAGGCAGTTTGTCAGTCTTTTCAATTGATTTTTGTGCTACCATTTTGAGCATGTGTGCAAATTACGACATATGACTTTCTGCTAATTCCCAAGAACGCTTGCAAGTGATCCAAGGCGCATCTGTCACAGACCTAGATACCGATTTTGTTTGCAGCGATGACAATCTGCGGCAAAGAATCTCGCTTCGAATGACTTTTCCAACGCAAAATTAATGTCTCTTGTTGTGTTACTATCAAAATTAAATAATGGGAACGTTATCTTGTATTGTATTGTATTGAACTGAGGACCTAGAAATGACGCAGAGGCTTCGTCCCGACTGTAGCCCTCAGTGGTTCACAGCCCCACAACAGGCTACAGAAGTGCACTCACCCCATCCCGAACCCAGGGTTATAGTGCTGTTCGGCCCCCAGTGGACTCCCCCTGCCTCCCCCCCCCCCCCCCCCCCCCAACGCCATGCGGGAACGTCTCACACCAGACGAGTGTAACCCAATGTTTGCATGATAGAGTAATTATGGTCTACGCGTATGTGAAGAAAGTGTTTGCGCAGCAATAGCCGACATAGTGTAACTGAGGCGAAATAAGGGGGACCAGCCCGTATTCGCCGAGGCAGAAGGAAAACCGCCTTAAAAACCATCCACAGACTGGCCGGCACACCGGACCCAGACAATAATCTGCCTGGCGGATTCGTACCGGGGACCGGCACGCCTTCCCGCCCGGAAAGCAGTGCGTTAGACCACACGGCTAACCGGGCGGGCGAACGTTATATTACTCTCGCATTCACATAAATATCGTTCAGTATTCGATAATGAATTTTATTGTACAAGCTTGGATAGGCAAAGCACATAAACTAAAACAACAACTGTAAATGACAACAGCAGTTGTGTCGACTGCGGATCGTCCACGACAACTTCGTTCACTTAACGCGACAAAGTGTAACGTGGTGCCGCCACGTCACTCCCGCTTCTCCCCCCCCCCCCCCCCCACCCTTTTCTTTAAAATCATATGAGGGCACTTGCCCTTAATTTACCTGATGGTCCCCGGAAAAAGGCTGGTACAGGCGAAGATTGCGTCTGCTCCGAGGTAGACACTTCAGTGTCTTTTCCCCGTGCTAAAGGCTCTGTCTCTTCGTTGGATTTCGATGTTGTGGTATGTGAAGGGGAAGGACCATCGTCGATCGCTCCATTGGCACTACCGCACGTTTCCCATCTTTTTCAGTCTTGAAAGTGTACTGGAACCCATGCGTGATTATTCTATACGGACCTATATAAGGAGAAACAAGGGAGGGCGGAGGGAGGGGGTGGGGGCACATGGTATCCCACGTGGGGTCGTTTTTCCTAACTGCAGGGCTTGCGGTATCTCACAAACCCCTGTCACTCATTAAATTAGAATCACTGCAGTTACAAAACTGAAAACTCGATTTATGTCCTAGATGTAGCAGGGAAACGGAGTACGTCGCATACCGCTTCATTCATCTAGGAGAGCGTGCCGAAACAGGTTTTTCATCTGTATGGTGGACATGATTCATCACACATGCGTTGGAAGTCATCTGCTGACTGCCGTACGGAGAGGTTTGCTGTTAACGATTGCAAATAAATCGCACTCCGGAAGTCAGATATAGAACACGCAATTGTATACGAGTCAAACCCAGGCTATAGCAAACAACTGATACGCCCCGAGAGAACAACGAAGAAAAATGGTTAAATGTGTGATGAAAAACCTGCCGCAATATCTTCCTACTTGTAGAAGGCATCAATCTACCATTAAATCATACATTATTACATTCCCTCTCAAACTGTTACTCCTAATGCTTTCTATCATCCTTTAAGGGAGATCCATTCCAATTTAGAGGCAGATGGTACTCTTTTCCAAGAAAGCATCAAAGACAGCAGTCAACCTGTATATATCCCTTTTACTGTAATAATCAAGCAGCAGAATGTTGTTAAAATCCATACAACTGTTCTGTAAAGTATTTGTTAGCTGACGCCACATGGTTGTCTTTGGTAGAGAATACGGAGAAGCACGTTGTAAACATCGTTTTCTAGAGTTTAAAACACTTGAACAATGTTGCAGAGGGTGAAACACGTGATCCATTGCACTCCCACAGCTGGTAATAGAATGCTCCTTAGCTAATAAGGTGGTTGTAGATAACTTTTGGGTCACACCTGGGCTTGAGACCCGACGTATATAAATTTATTACTCTACATTTGGTGGTCACCCAGTTAAACAATCTGTTCCAGACTTCTTACCGCCGTCCACGAAAAATGATTGTTTCCGTAACTCCTAGCGCTTCAACGTCAACTTTTCCTCGTATTTCTCTTGCTGTCACATACTCGTTCCCATGTATAAGAATCTTCCTGCTCCAAGCAGACATGTGAGTACTCCCCTATTCTCCCTCAACTTCACTGCATTACGGCGTATTTCTCTTCAGTTTATAAGTATTTTCCATCAATTTTCGTAATTTTACCGATTTTATGCCACTTCTGCTCATGTGATCATATATTGCTCGAAAATATAGTACTGTTGTCATAACCTAGAGTGACTGTAGTACTGTATGTCCTGTGTCAGTTTCATATGGGGGGGGGGGCTCCATGACACAGGGTAGATTTAGGATAGGATCAGGATAGAGCTATTAGGTGGATCCAGCACACATTGTCAGGGATAGGGTTTGAGGGTGGATCCACCATGCGTTATAGAGTTTGAACCATGCATTATGGTTGTGATAGGGTTTGGAGATGGATCCACCATGCGTTATGGCTGGGATAACGTTCAAAAGTGGGTCCACCACACATTATGGCCAGAATATACTGTAGTACCAAGGTGTATCCACCATGAATTACGGCTGGGTTCGAAGGTGAGTACACTCATTACATGTCTAGGGTGGTGTCAGAAGGTAGATTCGCCAGTGGTAGGTTCGGCGTATGGTCTGGGGGGCGGGGGAGGTGGGGCTCATGAAACCAATACAGGCACACACACATGCAGAAAAATAGCGCAGTTGGTTTAATAATGAAATTAGTAGGATGCTGAGGAAGCAGAGGCTGTTGCACTCTCGTTTCAAAACGAGAGGATGTGCAAATGATGACAAACGAAGGCTAGTAAAGATTCGTGTGCCTGTGAAAATATCTATGCGCGAAGCATACAAAAAATACCGCCATTGCATCTTAGCAAAAGATCTGACCGAGAACCCAGGAAAATTCTAGTCTTATGTAAAGGCTAAGGGGTCTAAGGCTTCCGTTCAGTCCATTGTTGACCAGTCTCGTGTGGCAGTTGAAGATAACAAAAGTCGAAGTTTTAAATTTCACATTCGTGAAATCGTTCGGACAGGAGAATCGAACAAGCGTACCGTCCTTTGATCATCAGACAGACTTCTGTATGGACGACATAGTGATAAGCATCCTTGGCGCAGAGAAACAACTGAAAGATTTGAAAGCAAATAAATCACCAGATCCAGATGGAATCCCATTTTGATTTTACAAGGGGTACTCTACAGCATTGGCCACTTGCGTACACTGCATTTATTGTGAATCTCTCACCCAGAACAGTCCCAAGCGACTGGATAAAAGCGCAGGCAACTCCTTTATATAAGAGGGGTAAACAAACGACCGCAAAATTACAGACCAATATCCCTAACTTCTGTTTGCTGCGGAATCCATGAACATATTCCCAGTTTGAATATAATATTGTGACACACGATATGTATGAGATGATATGCAGTTCCACTGTAGTACTGGGAAACACCGAGGCCATAACATAAAATATGAATGTCAATCTGACGGACAATGTTGTCCCAGACCAATATCCCTAACTTATGTTTGCTGCGGAATCCATGAACATATTCTCAGTTTAAATATAATATCGTGACACACGATGTGTATGAGATGATATGCAGTTCCACTGTAGTACTGGGAAACACCGAGGTCATAACATAAAATATGAATGTCAATCTGACGGACAATGTTGTTCCAGACCAATATCCCTAACTTATGTTTGCTGCGGAATCCATGAACATATTCTCAGTTTGAATATAATATCGTGACACACGATATGTATGAGATGATATGCAGTTCCACTGTAATATTGGGAAACACCGAGCTCATAATATAAAATATGGATGTCAATCTGAGGGACAATCTTGTTAAAGTGAGAGAGTGACGTACCACCTCTCACTACCTTCCTGTTACCCAATAATTTCTTGCACTTCAATAAAGAGGTTGGTGTGACATGGTGCAAAAGAAATTATGACACTTTAACTGGGTCTTCGTGAATGACATGCCGACCGAAGACTGTTTTGCCAACCAAAAAACCAAAACTTACTACACCCTTTCTTGACCTCGTTCAACAAGGGGTCATACACACACTCACTGCTGCATGCCTGTAAAAAATTTGTGATTTTCTGGGTGTCTGAATTATTCCTGTGAACCCTCAGGTCTTTGATGTACATCCCTGACTCCAGATACAATGATTGAACGGTAAAAAAGGACGTGTAGACATTTCATACTGAAGCTGAGGTTAGAGATGATTGGTTTTCCTAACCACAATACAGTATCGTTGAGCACTCAGCATTCTCTGCCTTAGAGAGTTTGTTACTTCTGCCCAAGCATTCACAGTGATTCAGTCTTTGATAGATACAAATAACATGACAAATTATATCCAAGTATTCAGCAAACCTAGGCAAGTCACGTGTGTGTTCATGTGCCATGTGTCATCTGTTAACCCTATTTCATAGTAAGGTACTTTTCTGTTTGTTTAATACAGTGGTGTAAATCGTGTTAACACACAATAAACTACATTTAAATGAAACATGGAACATAATGAGATTTCTCACGAATGATAAAGACAAAATGAAAACATAAGTCTGTTTCAAAAAGTGGTTTGAATATTAGTGTCTTTATTGTGTGCTATCTTTTGTCAATCTTAGATTTTAGATGAGAGTGACCTTGTACCCAAGTACACATCTGAAAATGCTGTTGCCCTCATGACAAACATAGTAGGAAAGAAAAGTGAAAAATTATATTTAATCTAGTAAAATAAATACAGCAAGACACACGAAAATAAGAATAAAAAAACACAAACATAATGAGACTTCTCACGAATGATAAAGACAAAATGAAAACATGAGTCTGTTTCAAAAAGTGGTTTGAATATTAGTGTCTTTATTGTGTGCTATCTTTTGTCAATCTTAGATTTTAGATGAGAGTGACCTTGTACCCAAGTACACATCTGAAAATGTTGTTGCCCTCATGACAAACATAGTAGGAAAGAAAAGTGAAAAATTATATTTAATCTAGTAAAATAAATACAGCAAGACACACGAAAATAAGAATAAAAAACACAAACATATTTTAAGTCTCCTAATAATGCTCACTTCTCAAGGATCTTTAGGGAGTCCAAAAATTAACTTTACATTAGACTCACAAATAAACATAGCGCTACACTCATGAGGTGTGTAACAGTTTGGATGTGGAATCTGCAGGAGTGAGTTGGTCCTAAGAGAAGGGTTACCACTTTACTTAACGGGATCAGTGGTGGCAGTGGTGTCTGTGGCAGGACCTGTCTCCAGTCAATGGTAGCAACTGGAAGGCATCTGGACTATTGACAGACCAGAGATGGGCTAGCAGTTGACAAACCGTCGCTCATGTTGAAGACAGTCCTTCAGCAGCAGTTGTCAGTGTTCTGGCGAGTGTCCGGAGGCATCAGTCACTTGGTACGGCGGTCCCTAGTTCCTCCTATCTCGTCGGCAGTGGTGTTACGTTCAGGTCCGGTCCCTTGATACTCTTGCATCAACAGCAGTGGCCTCAGGTGCTCGTGTGATGTCAGGGACGAGCCTCCGTTACCTGCTGGCTGCAGGTGAGGCACCCCTGGTGCAGCACAGGAAATTCCTTTCACTCTCCATTGGCACGAGTGAAAGGTACAAGCGAGACTCCATGCACGCCTCTGTTGCCCTTGAGTTGCCCCAGTACCATCCTATCAGCTACCTGCCCGCCCTGTCGCCTCAGAGTGGGGGGGAGGACGGATCCCTGTAGCTGACAACTGCTGATGGGGTTGTGCAGTGACGCCACGTCAGCTGGTCCCTCACTCACGATGGTCACCCTGCTGTGACGTCACGCCAGCAACTGCGCCTGACGGCACACTAGGTTGCGCCTGCCCCACCTGTTGCGTTGTGATATGTAATGTCACCCAGTGCCCAACCATGATTCGCTTCTGACTCGCCATTTGGAAAGCCGTAATCTTCTGCATAATCCTTAGTGCATGTTTTAGTGCTGTGTTTTTACAATGAATGTTTACAATCAGTATTTACAAAAACCATAACAAAAATATAAACTGTTTGTAGCTGAAACTTTACAATATGATTAATGCAAAAAAAGCGCCCTATTGATTTCTTTTACTTAAACATTGTTACAACGTTTTGGAGAAAACTATGATACCATTGATAATTAATCGCTTATCTAAAAGACATAACCTAATCATTTTCTAGTGGCGAAGCCGTGTTGCTGTAGTGTATGACAGTGTTTTGTTAGTTTCCGAACACCCTTCATGCATCCCAATGGGTTAAACTGGTACAGTCTGCACATTCATACTTCAAGCACTCTCACACCATGCAACACGTATTTCTAATTAAGTTCCACCCAATACCAACCTACCTCTAACTCTTTCTACCTTACGCTAATCTGTGCTGTGATGCTTCTCCTGATGCCAACATATTGGATGGTGACTCTGATGCGGATATCTGGCGCAGAATCTGGGTCAACTATTGCTCACCGCTATCTGTACATTCCTTACTGTACTGACAGTATGGATTACACATCAACAAGAATTCACCTTTTACTCTGAAACTGACGAATAAATCTCAAAAATCGATGTACAGATATCAGCAAATAACAGCTGCTGCAGACACATAAAATATGAGTTTTTTATAATCCGTAGTGCATAAGAATTCGCGATTATCTTCCTTTTTTTGTCTGGTTCCATTCGCCATATCTTTTCTATTCATCTAAAAACTTACTACCATGACTTGCGGTCCACGTGATCACACCACGTGATATGAAACTTCACCTAGGACGTGCCTCTGGCGCTGGCGATCCACGATCGAAATGCCACACGACAAACATCACCTCATTACTGACGGTGCCATAAGCGATAACAACAGACGAAAAAGTACCACATGCGAAAACTATCGCACCATAGACGATTATTCGTAAGTGCAACCACTCTCGAAAACCACCAACATGAACGCATTGATCCACTGGCGATAAGCCCAATCGAACCACAGCGATAAAAAAAGAACATACTGGAACGTCAACACACCCCCATCGGTAACGTTGGCATGATCCAAATCACGCCAGAATCCACTATCGGATCGCAAACAACTTCTGTGGCACCACTATCTCTTCCTCGCTCTGAATAGAGAGAGTCAAGGACTTGTGCAATTATTTTTGAACAAAAAATGAGATTTTCACGTTCTTCCAACACATAGCATTGCTGTGTGTTCAAGTAGTAAACGACCAGTTTTATCATAAACCCAAGATGTTTCTTTGGAGAAATCGGCACATTCCTATTCACAAAATAAATTTCTTTCTGTGAAACATGAGAGTATACCAGTGCGTCACAAATTTGCAGTAAATTTTCAAAGTGCACATGCTGTACATAAAACTACAAACGCCAAACTCATTAATCAAATGCAATAATAAATCAGCCAGTGCAAGCAAATAAAGAACAATACACTAAGTGACTATTTTACTCATTTACTTATTTATTAACATTACAGAGTGACCCACCACTTGGTACCTATAGTGGATCGTTTGCTACTACAAATTAGACAATTTTGAGAATTTTAGTGCGTTTATGGTTTTTTATGTAATCTGTAAGTAGGCTGTTTAGGTTTTTATATTGGTAACGCCACGGAGCGCTCTGTATGAAAATCACTGGCTGTGCTGTGTGCAGTCTGTGGCTGGTTGGCATTGTTGTAATACTCGCCATTGTAGTGTTGGGCAGTTGGCTGTTAACAGCACGTAGCGTTGGGCAGTTGGAGGTGAGCCACCAGCAGTGGTGGATGTGGGGAAGTGAGATGGCGCATTTTTGAGAGCACATGATCTGGACGTGTGTCCATGAGAAACGGTACATTTGTAAAAATGGATGTCATGAACTGCTATATATATATATATATATATATATATATATATATATATATTGTCATTTTTGAACACTATTAAGGTAAATACAGTGTTAGTTCTCTATCAAAATCTTTCATTTGCTAACTATGCCTATCAGTAGTTAGTGCCTTCAGTAGTTTGAATCTTTTATTTAGCTGGCAGTAGTGGCGCTCGCTGTATTGCAGTAGTTCAAGTAACGAATATTTTTGTGAGGTAAGTGATTTGCGAAACGTATAGGTAAATGTTAGTCAGGGCCATTCTTTTGTAGGGATTACTGAAAGTCAGACTGCGTTGCGGCGAAAATATTGTGTGTCAGTTTAGTGTTGATCAGAATAACTAAAGAGCGAAATGTCTGAGTGCGTTTAGTTCTGCTCAGCTGTTTGAAAATCAAATAATGTAAGAGGTTTATCAGCACAGTAATTCATTAATTTTTCTAAGGGGACGTTTCATATGGCGACCCTGCCAGGATACCTCACTGGAATCTTTTGATTTTTTCTTGTAGTTTGTGCAATTAGTGCAGCCTTTGTTTATTGCTAGTGCGTAATTGTAGAGAGAATTTCCTTTGTAGTTGTAGTCTGTCATTCTTGTGCAGTAAAACAGTTGTGGCATGTATGTAGATTTGGTGAAAAATGTAATACTAGGCTCCAAAGTAAACTGAGAAATGACAGTGAAGACGAAAGCAGTGTGTTAGCGCCACCGTGTAATGAATTAACTAATATTCAAAGTAGTAATTTGGTAACTGTGCATAGGGAAATGGAGCAGTCTGCAAATAATGGTGTAGGCAGCGAAACAATTAGTGAACAGGGAAGCATTATCTATCGATCGGTCAGCAACAGCTTGCCTCAGGAATCCAAAATGATACGACACAATCTTGCAAATACTGTAGATTCAGGTTTTGCATCCTCGCTGTTTTCTCAAATAAGTCAAGACATATTTTCTGCTTTTCAAAATGCGAATATTGCCGGTTCAAATGCATTGCCGAATAGCACTGAGGAATATGTTTTGGACACCAGTGCATTGTTATTACAATTAATGCAACAAATGGGACAAAAGCTTCAAAAGTTAGACACAATGGAACAAAATCTTCAAAAGTTAGACACAATGGAACAACACCAGAGACAAACACAGCAACAGTTAGACACAATGGAACAAAATCAGAGACAAACACAGCAAATGCTTCAAAAGCTAGACACAACGGAACAAAATCAGAGACAAACACAGCAAAAGCTTCAAAAGTTAGACACCACACTTGAACAAACACGTGAAGATTTAACTACTGAGTCACATAACATTGAATCGAAATGTCAAAAAGTCTGTAATGACGCAAAAACACAAATTTGTGAGCATTTTCAACCTATTTTTGCGCGGCATGAAAACGCATTACAGAATCACGAAGCAGCCATAAAAGAACTGCAAACCATTGTTCATGAAAATCATGAGACCTTGCAAGGTAAAATTGACTCAGTTGCAGCTACCGATTCGGTTACGCAACTTGCAAAAACTCAGGAAAACTTAAAGGACACAGTAGATACGATTTCAACACAAATGGACACTCTGAAACTTGGTTCAGAAAAACACACTGAGGAAATAAGTACACCATCGGAGAAAGTAGCCGAACTTTCGGATCAGTTCACTAACTTATCTGCAAAGGTAGATGATGATCTGAATGACACAAGACCTGTAGCCATCACTGATACAGAAGAGTATGAACAAATTAAGAAATTCAAACAAAATCAGAATCAAATTAATACACAATACAAAAGAGAAATCCGGGAAGTACAAGATCAGTTGCCACAAGTAATACAAAAATTACATATTTCAGAGGACACCCGCGCTCCAACACAGGGCATTTCGGAAATTATGAAAGAAATTGGCAAGGTGCACCGAATTTTGAGATGGAACCGCCGACACGACGTAACAATGACCGATATGCTACTCGCCGACACGATGATTTTGACTATAAGCTGTTCATTACTACACGTAAATTCAAAACATTTAAGAATTCTTGCAACCACATTCATCCACAAACGTGGCTCCATCAATTCTCTCATTGTTTTCCTCCAAACTGGTCATTAGAGCACAGATTAGAATTTATGTGTGGCTACTTAGAGAATGAACCAGCTGTAAGAATGCGATCGGTCATTCACGATTGCCACAGTGAAGGAGAATTTTACCATGCCTTCCTCTCAGCATATTGGTCTCAAGCCACACAAGACCGAGTAAAACATAGTATCATAATGATGAAACATTTCGAACAATCTGAATTTTCCAGTCTTGTGAAATATTTTGAAGACATGTTGCACAAGAATCAGTACCTGTCAAACCCATACAGCCCCTCAGAACTCATCCGCATTTGCTTAATCAAACTGCCTGAACATTTACGACATGTTATTTTCGCAGGACGTTATAAAGACGACAATGAAGCTTTTCGGGGACTATTACAAGAATTAGAAATTGACACAGACAGTTGCGGGATGCGAAAACAGGAAAACTATCATTACAGGTCACATCTGTCACAATTCCATGACAACAGAAACAATAACTGGACACGAAAAGGCTATTCTTACAACGCAAATTGTGACCAATACAGACACCATCCATATGACAACCGTTGGCAGAATAATAGTTACAGAGAAAGATCACATTTCCGTAGTAATGAATATGACGAAGATAACCATAGAAACAGACAATATGGGAACCAAAACAATTATTATCGAGGGAGACAGAATAACTTCAGACACAACGGTCCTCCGCGCAGTTACGATTCAGGGAGAAGTTCTCCACCACGTGACCGACAAGAAATTAATTACAGAAATTACCGACATGACGACAGACGATATACTCATAACGACAGACCTGAATTTCATCATAATTGACGAGATTCAAACAGGGCAGGGCCTTCTCGTGAAGCTGAATTTGTAGAAGTTAGGTCTCATAATCCCAATAACGACGCATGCCAACAAAGAGTTAGCAGACAATGCCACGCACCACAGGCAGCCACGTGCGCCGGCTCGCTCAGAGAAAAATAACATAGACGCTAACCTTGAGAAAAATTTGAGCATTCTTTACAGATATACCAAATACCACATGATAATTCAGTTGAAGCTGGAGCTCTGCATAGTAGGAAGAGTAAAGGCTTGCACCACATTTCACATATAAAGCTGTTTATTGAGAGATAATCTGCTTTTTAACTTAGTCTTTGCCATAAAATTTTTCACTTCAGGCTACTAGTGCAATTTGTCACACTGAGAAACTGTTAACATGCAACAATGTTTTGAAGTTAACTATCCAGTCTAGAACCTAGGGAACATATTTAGACAGTATTTACGAGTTCATTGTTATAGTGAACAGACGACACAGTGTTATTGTGTGTGTATACATTCTTGCTTATTAGTAGCACAATTACTTAACGACTATAAGGCTCACATAGTTAGAACATGTACCAGTACTGCTAATGAGATTTTAATGCAACATTTTTGTTTACTTGAAAATAGATTCTGGAATTAAAGTACGTTCTAAGAGATACCAGATGACACCGTGGTTAGTTCATTTGACAGCTGCACGATTATATCACGACGCTACTAATGAGTGACACAATTTATATTATTGCTTTTGCGCTGTATCTGCTTTATATCTGCACAGTTTTTCTGAATTCTTCTGGAAAGTAAAACATGTTTTAGTAGTAACTTTGTGGTATAGCTACAATGAGACAGCCTTTTCCGTAGCACAACAATACGTTACAGCACAGTACTTTCTTCATCAGGTCAATAAGCGTAATAGCTAAGATATCTGTATGCAAAGCATTTCACTTTTGTTTATGATGAGGTGAGTACATTGACTTCAGCAGAACTTTGCTTACAGAGGACGATAACTACGACACTTCCACAGAATTATCTTACAGCAAGACGCACATTTAGTGCTACAGGACACGCATTTGAGTGATTAATTTTTTTACTTAAAACATTTATTTTTAAAGATTTTTGAATCACAAAGATACAAATAAAGTTTTCACTGATACATTTCATTAGATTGCTGTAATTTGTAACACCTGAGGGTATAATTACATTAACCCTCAGGGGGGTACACGCTTACTTTGTGTACCATGTGTGTGGCAAGCACAAGGAGCCCTAGCTAATATGGTATTTGGTTATACAACTTTACACATCGGTACCATGTTTCTCTAACACAGAATTACACAGCTATCTGATTATTTGACAGAGAAACAAACATTTTTTTACTACATCAGTGACACATGTTTACGCAATTACACAGTTGGATAACTTCACACTTATGAAATTGTATTTTGTCTATACTTTGTGAACTGTTCATATTTTTTTGGAACCATTGTGATACTATGAGAACTTTGAATGATGTATTTGGTATGGAATAATGATTTTTAAAGTACATTTGAGGTAGATAAAACTATTGAAATGAGCAGAGAATATTTTTTAGGTTTTGAAAGTTATGACGTTTTTGAGATTTGACTGAGGTGTTATAATGTTATTATTACGATGACGATGTGTATTATGCTGTTGAGGTATGTTTATGATCAATGAGATGATGCTATATGAGGAATCTGATTACGCTATGTATTTATTATGATGAAATAAGGTAAGGAATAAGGAGTAGTGGTTAGGGACTATGACTTGTAAAAAAGGATGATGGAAACCAAGAATCGTACTTTAAGAGTTATGAAATGTATGTAAATGCGTGAATGTATCACAATGCTGGCGAAAATTTTTTGGACACTGTTATATTTATAGGATTTTGTTTCTACACATTTGTAACGCAAATTATCGACCTGTGAAATTTGTTATATGAGACTGTCACTGTAGTGCAAACTGGTGTCGTAAATATTTCGGTAAGAAAGTTAAGTGACCACCTTCACGTAATGCATCGTGGGCACCCAGCTGCGTGAGAGTTGCCTGGAAAAAGGCCATTAGTGTGTGCCTTTCAGAGGCACAGGTGGAAAAAAAAGAGGCCATTATCCTCGCTATTGACATTTCCTTGTAGAAAGCATCGCAAATACGACACGCTCAAATTTGAAAACATATGATCACACTGGTGAGCTCGTAATTTATGATATTTACTAAAATGCCTAATGAAATGATGAGAAACATTTTACATCTATTGTTTTTCTAGTTGAGAGATTGCTCATTTTGTTTAATATCTGGTTTCCAGCTGTGTTGCATCACTGGTTTTATAAAATAAAATTAAGTGCATTTGCTAATGTGAACACTTTCTGCCAACAGATCTATTAAATAATAATTTTATGATCCATATTCTTCGAAAAAGGAGGACTTGGAATGCAAAGAACAATAAGAAGGGATTAATAACAGTAACTACAAACTTAATTTTCTTTTCAACTACTTGGTAATTTTTTTGGTAGAGTAAGTTACAGTGATGCATCACTCTAGTGTTAGGATGTGACAAAGTTATTAAACATGACCATTTTTACTGTAATATTTTTTCTGCTTGAGCTTTGTCATGTTTAGGTATAAGTTATTGCATTTGCTGCTGCTGTTTGCCAGGCATAGTGCTACTGAATTTCACTTTGTATTACTCTGTTAAGCCAGTTTTACTACTGATTTATTTTTCTTGTTGCTGCACATTGGCTCATATTAGTTGTAATGTTGCATTTGCTCTGTTAATTTAGATTTACTGCTGCTTGCTTTGGCAATTTGCATTTTTTTGTCATTGCTGTTTGTGGTAATTGTTTTGTGCTGCTGCATTGCCTCGTCCCTTAGTTTAGCATCTGAGCTCAGTAGATTTAAGTTAGCTTAAGAGGTGTAGACTATATAAGAGAATGAGTTGCGATGAATTGGAAGAAATGTATTGAGAAGTTTTACGAAAAAAGTACAGAAAGCAGGTACAGATAGCACTTTTTGAAATAATGAAGAATGAAGGGAGATCTCCAAGAAGTAAAGAAAGTTTTGTTTGCAAGATACTGCAGTAAAACAAACCCTGTCCTTTCCCTTTCTGTTATTCCGCTATGTGTTTGTGTACTCTTGTATATTTGTGTTCTTCCTGTCTTTATGTGTTTATCTGATGAGAGTTACATTGTAGAATTTTTCTGATAATATGTTATTTACTTTGTAAAGATGTTTAGACATTATTTCTTCTGTTTTGTTGCTCATATGTGAAGGTGATGTTTCAAAAGTTATTCTGATTTTTATGTACTTGCTTATGTCATAATTCCTGTAACACTGATGTATATGTTTATTTCTATTCTTTTGTAAAGCCCATATTACTACAAATGTTATCTGTATTGTTACATTCTTTAATGCTGTATTTTGTACCTTTGTTATTGTATTCTTATGTTATAAAATTGTAATTGACACCAGTTCATCAAATTAAGTAACTTGTAAGTTACATTTCATTGCACACGTATCTGTTGGTCATAGTATATGGACAATATGTGAGAAGTAGGGACTGATAGTGTTTTCACGTGTGTTATAATTCAGCAAGGGACTGGTTAACAGCATTGCTGGTTCTAAGGACAATTAAAAAAAAAACTTTGTGAATGCACAAGTGGTGGTTTATGGACTTGCTATATTCTCCGCAAGACTCTTTGATGGTGTTTGTGCACCTGCACAGTCGCAACAGATGGTTGCTGGCCGTCTCTACAAGGACTACAGTGGGTCTGCATGTTTGATGGCCCACCAATACCATTATTTCTACAAGGACTGCAGTGGGTCTGCACCTCTGATGGCCCACCAATACCATAATCTCTGCCAGGACTGCAGTGGGTCTGCTCTGTGATGACCTACCTACCAATATTCTTCAAAACTTCGACTGACTCTGCCGTGGGTTTGCTCTGTTGTGGACCATTCCCTGTCTGCATGTCAAGAATCAGCACTGTCTTTCTGTTGGAAGGACAACACTATTTCTTCAAGACTGCATTGAAATCCACTACTTCCATGTGCATTGTCTTTTAGTGCTCAGACTTTGAGAAAAAAAAACTGCAATTTTACGGTGATGTATGATCAGGACTGTCTTTCTGGACTGTGAGAAAATTTTAGCTTTTGACCAACATTGTATCAATAAGTGTGTGCATATGATTTCTTTGTTATTGTAATTGTGAAAATTTTTTTAACAAATATGTATTGGCCAGTGCCCAAAACAATTTGTAAAATTTTTTGTGGGGAGCATGGGGGCTATGTAAGTAGGCTGTTTAGGTTTTTATATTGGTAACGCCATGGAGCGCTCTGTATGAAAATCACTGGCTGTGCTGTGTGCAGTCTGTGGCTGGTTGGCATTGTTGTAATACTCGCCATTGTAGCGTTGGGCAGTTGGCTGTTAACAGCGCGTAGCGTTGGGCAGTTGGAGGTGAGCCGCCAGCAGTGGTGGATGTGGGGAAGGGAGATGGCGCATTTTTGAGAGCGCATGATCTGGACGTGTGCCTATCAGAAACAGTACATTTGTAAGAATGGATGTCATGAACTGCTACATATATATTGTCATTTTTGAACACAATTAAGGTAAATACAGTGTTAGTTCTCTATCAAAATCTTTCATTTGCTAACTATGCCTATCAGTAGTTAGTGTCTTCAGTAGTTTGAATCTTTTATTTAGCTGGCAGTAGTGGCGCTCGCTGTATTGCAGTAGTTCAAGTAACGAATATTTTTGTGAGGTAAGTGATTTGTGAAACGTATAGGTTAATGTTAGTCAGGGCCATTCTTTTGTAGGGATTACTGAAAGTCAGATTGCGTTGCGCCAAAAATATTGTGTGTCAGTTTAGTGTTGAACAGAATAAGTAAAGAGCGAAATATCTGAGTGCGTTTAGTTCTGCTCAGCTGTTTGAAAATCAAATAATGTAAGAGGTTTATCAGCACAGTAATTCATTAATTTTTCTAAGGGGATATTTCAAATTAAATTGTTACTTAAAAAAGAAAAAACAAAAAAACCGCAATGTACATAAATTATAGCTGGAAAAAGAATTACTATATTCTCAAGAAGAAAATAATACACGACGGGAAAGATTTAGACGGCAAAAGACGTCCTTTTACCTAGCTATTTCAAGTGGGAAGCTTCGGAAAATACTTCGAGCCTGTCTCACCTGAAATAGCATATTCCATTCTACTACAGCTACTATTAAATGTACGTACATTCTGATATTAACCCTATGTGAATTGAGTGTAAGGCATGACAGTACTATTTGTTACAACAATTCCTTTCTCCACTTAACCGCGCCGTAAGCTCTTGAGGGGCCTCGGGAGATGATCTAGAGCCTTGTCTCCCCGAAGGGCTCGTCTTATCTATGTTGTGCACTTGTGTTTGTGTATTTAAGTCTTATTGTACTCCATATGTACGTTCATGCACAATTTTATAAAGTTCATATGTTTTACAGTTTGCATCTTATACATTCACAAATTACACATTTACATGTTTGAAAATATTGATCCAAAGAACTAAATAATTACCCCTTTCACTTGTACAAACAGGAAAATTCGTTGTTTTATTTCTGTTACTAACTTATTTCTAAATTCCATGTCTTATTACTTGTAGTACTGTTGCAGTCGTGTGATCTGATACTATGCCATCTATGTATCTGGTGATATTGGAATGTTCATGTCATCATCTATATGTTCATTTGTTTTCGTACCAGTGTTTGAATCTCTGTTGCCCCATGAAATTTGTTGTGGTGTAGAGTGTGTTTCCGGTTGTGATCTCGTCTATGGTTGTTGCTGCTTATAAGTATTGTGTAGCGCTCTTGATATTTCATCGTGATGCAGTTAAGTATGTTCCAGGTATCTGGGTCTCTTAAAGCTTGCCCTATGCCTTCGATTTCTGATGTCAGCCATATGTGTGTGAGTGTGCCACATTTTAGTGTTATGTGTTCTGGGTATCCATATTGCTTACATTCACACATATCACTTTGGCTAAGGCCAAACCAGTGCATGCGTGTAGGGTAAGGGCAATGGCCCGTCAGGAAGTATACGATACAATGACTTGGGTCAACGTGCCTGAGCGTCTAATGTTCCCGGATGTTCAGTTTTCTTTATTGGTCATCAGTCTACTGACTAGTTTGATGCGGCCCGCCACGAATTCCTTTCCTGTGCTAACCTCTTCATTTCAGAGTAGCACTTGCAACCTATGTCCTCAATTATTTGCTTGACGTATTCCAATCTCTGTCTTCCTCTACAGTTTTTGCCCTCTACAGCTCCCTCTAGTACCATGGAAGTCATTCCCTCATGTCTTAGCAGATGTCCTATCATCCGGTCCCTTCTCCTTATCCGTTTTTCCACATATTCCTTTCCTCTCCGATTCTGCGTAGAACCTCATCATTCTTTACCTTATCAATCCACCTAATTTTCAACATTCGTCTATAGCACCACATCTCAAATGCTTTGATTCTCTTCTGTTCCGGTTTTCCCACAGTCCATGTTTCACTACCATACAATGCTGTACTCCAGACGTACATCCTCAGAAATTTCTTCCTCAAATTAAGGCCGGTATTTGATATTAGTAGACTTCTCTTGGTCAGAAATGCCTTTTTTGCCATAGCGAGTCTGCTTTTGATGTCCTCCTTGCTCCGTCCGTCATTGATTATTTTACTGCCTAGGTAGCAGAATACCTTAACTTCATTGACTTCGTGACCATCAACCCTGATGTTAAGTTTCTCGCTGTTCTCATTTCTACTACTTCGTCTTTCTCCGATTTACTCTCAAACCATCCTGTGTACTCATTAGACTGTTCATTCCGTTCAGCAGATCATTTAATTCTTCTTCACTTTCACTCAGGATAGCAATGTCATCAGCGAATCGTATCATTGATATCCTTTCACCTTGTATTTTAATTCCACTCCTGAACCTTTCTTTTATTTCCATCATTGCTTCCTCGATGTACAGATTGAAGAGTAGGGGCGAAAGGCTACAGCCTTGTCTTACACCCTTCTTAATACGAGCACTTCGTTCTTGATCGTCCACTCTTATTATTCCCTCTTGGTTGTTGTACATATTGTATATGACCAGTCTCTCCCTATAGCTTACCCCTACTTTTTTCAGAATCTCGAACAGCTTGCACCATTTTATATTGTCGAACGCTTTTTCCGGGTCGACAAATCCTATGAAAGTGTCTTGATTTTTCTTTAGCCTTGCTTCCACTATTAGACGTAACGTCAGAATTGCCTCTGTCGTCCCTTTACGTTTCCTAAAGCCAAACTGATCATCTCCTAGCGCATTCTCAATTTTCTTTTCCATTCTTCTTTATTATTCTTGTAAGCAGCTTCGATGCATGAGCTGTTAAGCTGATTGTGCGATAATTCTCGCACTTGTCAGCTCTTGCCGTCTTCGGAACTGTGTGGATGATGCTTTTCCGAAAGTCAGATGGAATATCGCCAGACTCATATATTCTACACACCAACGTGAATAGTCGTTTTGTTGCCACTTCCCCCAATGATTTTAGAAATTCTGATGGAATGTTATCTATCCCTTCTGCCTTATTTGACCGTAAGTCCTCCAAAGCTCTTTTAAATTCCGATTCCAATACTGGATCCTCTATCTCTTCTAAATCGACTCCTGTTTCTTCTTCTATCACATCAGACAAATATTCACCCTCATAGAGGCTTTCAATGTATTCTTTGCACCTATCTGCTCTCTCCTCAGCATTTAACAGTGGATTTCCCGTTGCACTCTTAATGTTACCACCGTTGCTTTTAATGTCACCAAAGGTTGTTTTGAGTTTCCTGTATGCTGAGTCTGTCCTTCCGACAATCATATCTTTTTCGATGTCTTCACATTTTTCCTGCAGCCATTTCGTCTTAGCTTCCCTGCACTTCGTATTTGTTTCATTCCTCAGCGACTTGTATTTCTGTATTCCTGATTTTCCCGGAACATATTTGTACTTCCTCCTTTCATCAATCAACTGAAGTAATTCATCTGTTACCCCTGGTTTCTTCGCAGCTACCTTCTTTGTACCTATGTTTTCCTTCCCACCTTCTGTGATGGCCCTTTTTAGAGATGCCCATTCCTCTTCAACTGTACTGCCTACTGCGCTATTCCTTATTTCTGTATCTACAGCGTTAGAGAACTTCAAACGTATCTCGTCATTCCTTAGTACTTCCGTATCCCACTTCTTTGCGTATTGATTCTTCCTGACTAATGTCTTGAACTTCAGCCCACTCTTCATCACTACTATATTGTGATCTGAGTCTATATCTGCTCCTGGGTACGCCATACAATCCAGTATCTGATTTCGGAATCTCTGTCTGGCCATGATGTAATCTAACTGAAATCTTCCCGTATCTCCCAGCCTTTTCCAAGCAATCCTCCTCCTCTTGTGATTCTTGAACAGGGTATTCGCTATTACTAGCTGAAACTTGTTACAGAACTCAATTAGTCTTTCTTCTCTTTCATTCCTTGTCCCAAGCCCATATTCTCCTGTAACCTTTTCTTCTACTCCTTCCCCTACAACTGCATTCCAGTCGCCCATGACTATTAGATTTTCGTCCCCCTTTACATACTGCATTACCCTTTCAATATCCTCATACACTTTCTCTATCTGTTCATCTTCAGCTTGCGACGTCGGCATGTATACCTGAACTATCGTTGTCGGTGTTGGTCTGCTGTCGATTGTGATTAGAACAACCCGGTCACTGAACTGTTCACAGTAACACACCCTCTGCCCTACCTTCCTATTCATAGCGAATCCTACACCTGTTATACCATTTTCTGCTACTGTTGATATTACCCGATACTCATCTGACCAGAAATCCTTGTCTTCCTTCCACTTCACTTCACTGACCCCTACTATATCTAGATTGAGCCTTTGCATTTCCCTTTTCAGATTTTCTAGTTTCCCTACCACGTTCAAGCTTCTGACATTCCACGCTCCGACTCGCAGAACGTTATCCTTTCGTTGATTATTCAATCTTTTTCTCATGGTTACCTCCCCCTTGGCAGTCCCCTCCCGGAGATCCGAATGGGGGACTATACCGGAATCTTTTGCCAATGGAGAGATCATCATGACACTTCTTCAATTACAGGGCACATGTCCTGTGGATACACGTTACGTGTCTTTAATACAGTGGTTTCCATTGCCTTCTGCATCCTCATGTCGTTGATCATTGCTGATTCTTCCGCCTTTAGGGGCAATTTCCCACCCCTAGGACAAGAGAGTGCCCTGAACCTCTATCCGCTCCTCTGCCCTCTTTGACAAGGCCGTTGGCAGAATGAGGCTGAATTCTTATGCCGGAAGTCTTCGGCCGCCAATGCTGATTATTTATCAAAATTTAGGCAGTGGCGGGGATCTAACCCGGGACTGAAGACATTTTGGTTATGAATCAAAGACTCTACCCCTAGACCACGGGTACTCAAGGATGTTCAGCAAGAAGGAGAAAACCAGAAGGTATTTGTTGGATGTTTCCCAATCTTTTTGTTATGTCTCAACCTTCCAAAGATTTAATTGGCATTCTTCTGTAATATACTTCCCTGTCATCTCATATACCTTACCCACTCTTCCTGTTTTTAGCCAGTATGCTGCTGCTCTGTTTCTAATTGTTATGTCAATAGGGTACGTTGCAGAAACAACGCATAGGGCTTCCACAGACGTGGTGCCACATGCCTCTGACATTTTGAGCAATATACCTCTTTCTCTACGCCTTACAATGGTTTTTAAGGTCGTGATTCAAAGAGGGCTATATGATACATTAGCAGGGTCTACAGTGGTAGTCTTTAGTGCGTTGAGTTTAATGTGGCGAGTTTCTGCATTAGTCTTGTTGCTTTTTCAGTTGTAAGTCTTATGTGCTCGTTGAATGTCAGTCGTTCGTCGAGATGTGTCCCTAGGTATTTTGTTGTTACTTTCCTCTGTATGCTAGTGTCGTTCAGCCTAATGGTGGGGTTTCTCTGCAAGGTCCCTTTGATCAGGAAGTATACTGTCTTGTTTGCCACAATTGTGAGTTTGTTATGGCTGCACCAGTCATTTATTTTTATAAGGTGTTGTGTAGCTTTGCTTTCGAGCTGCATTCTCGAGTTTGCAGTTATTACTACCAGCAAGTCGTCAACATAGGCTACTATATCCTTCATCATCTTCACGCAGATGGGTGAGGAGTGGTTCTATGGCAATATCTCAGCAAATAGCCCCCTGCATTGAGCCTTGTGGGCATCCCTTTGTTATTTTCTTGATAATCTTTTGTGTTCCTGCTTGCCGTTGCACAACACTTCTCTGCAGTAGTCCAGTAAGCTATTGTATAAGATTGTTGGTGTTATATGGCTCTTGGTGTCTAGAAACAAGGTAGGTCATCAGAGATTGTCGTATGCGCTTGCTATATCTGTTGCTATTACTACTGCATATTTTTCTGGTATGTCGTTATTTCATCTTCGCGCAGATTGGTGAGGAGCGGTTCTATGGCAATATCCCAGCAAATTGCCCTCTGCATTGAGCCTTGTGGGCATCCCTTTGTTGTTTTCTTGATAACCTTTTGTGTTCCTGCTTGCCGTTGCACAACACTTCTTTGCAGTAGTCCAGTAAGCTACTGTATAAGATTATTGGCGTTATAAGACTGTTGGTGTCTAGAAACAAGGTAGGTCACCAGAGATTGTCATATGCGCTTGCTATATATGTTGCTATTACTACCGCATATTTTTCTGGTATGTCGTTATTCCCAGCGCGCAGTTAGCTGCATCGTCAATTGAGCTTTTTGGTCTAAAACCATACAGGAATGTACTAAGGCCGAAGAGTGCCCTCTCTAACTGCAGTCAGTTACACAGGAGCCTCTCCTCCACCTTAGCCAAAATGTTCAAGAGGCAGATAGGCCTGCAAGTCGTTGGGTATGTTAGGTCCTGATCCTCTGATTTTTTGAAGATTACTACATTCCCTATTTTCCACATAGCAGAGACCCCACCTTGCAGCAGTGCTTGATTCATTAACTCTGTTAGAAAGGGGGTGATCTGAGCGACAGTATTTTTTAGTGTTTCTGAGTATATGCCATTTGATCCGAGAGTCTTCTTATCCTTTAATTGTTTTACTGCTAACCTTACCTCTTCTTGGGCACATGGGACAGTAACGGGACGATTTTTGTAGGTGTCCTCCATTTGTCTTCGTAAGTCTGAGTGATGTCGCTGGTCATTCGCCTTTTCGTCATCAGGAAGAAGCTTCCTCAGCAGGTACTCTGCTGAACACATCCAACCTTTTTTAATACTGCCGTCTGTGCGCCTAAGAGTTGACGATACTGTCGGCGTCTTTACCTTATCAGTTAGAAGTTTAAATGGTTTCCCCATGAATTGTTTTTTATCTGAATTTTGACAAAATTGCTCCAGTGATCCTGTCTGGTCTTGTATAATTTGTTTTTATATTTTTGCTTTGCGTCACGGTTTAGTTCCAATCTTACCGCTCTCTTTTGCGATGTTTTTGCTTTTTGGTAATGTTTCCTGTTGTCTCTAGCGTATTTTCTTAGTTTCGTTAGTTTAGTGGAGCAGGGGCGTATCTGTTTCGGTGCACAGTCGGTCTTTCGGATAGCTAATGCCCTTTCTGAAGCAGGTCTGTCAGGATGTGAGCTTTATAGTCTATGCTAACACTGACTGTATGGAGGGAAAATTCTTCAAGCACGTCCCTTAATTTCTGCCAGTGAGCCTTGTTTAGAGGAAATCGTTGTTTTTGCTGATACGATGGTTTTATGTTCGTGTTTGTGATATGTTTGTGTGGATGAGTATGGCGTTGTGGTCAATGTGTGTAGCAATTTATGGTATCTCCCATTTGTTGACGTATGTTGCAGCTCTACATACAGAGACGAATATCCCCGAAGGGCCGCCGACCGCTCCGTGTCGCTACACATTCTGTGTAAGGACAACACTGCCCGCAGAAAGCACTTCTGCTATCCCGCCAATTTACACCAGATTTGTAGAGCGCCCGGACTTCGCATTGCTTGTGAGATGTCAATATTTCTGGAGTCTCATACATTGTTGCAGTGAATAGGAGTCTGTTCTACTTTGTTTAGAATAAAGAGGCTGCATTCATTTATTGCGTCAACTAAGATTTGCCCCCCATTAGCTGTTCTGTTGCGTGCCATAGAGTCAACCATTTATTGATGTCACTAAGTGTGAGTAATCTTCTGTCCCTAAAAATTGTGCTATAAATCTTATTTAGTCAGGAAAAGGCCCTATGTCTCATGAATAGTGTGCTTACATGGTTGTGATAATCCAGGATTCTCGTCCATGCGTAGTTTCAGCTGAGGCTGCATGTTCAGAACAAAGTTGTGTTATTTTTGTGACTGTGTAATTTATGTTCGCTATTGCAATTGCAGCCTTGGCATCTCCCGGCATTTGTTATGAGATTTTTGGGAAGGCCTGGAAGTCTCACGTCTCGCATATTTGTCTCTTGGAGACAGATTATATCTGCCTGTGCTTCGTTCAGAAGTCTGCCCATTTCCACTCCAGCCAAAGTGCTCCTTTTCCAGTTTAGTTTGCAAGATCTTCACAGCGAGGGATATCTACTAAACGTATAGCACTTACGTGTTGTGTCTTTAAGGTCATAATAAAGGCGCCCATGTGCGCTGACGAGGTCCTCGTAAACATTATGATGTTTAAACCTTCACCTGTTCGTACGCAGGCTTGTTCTAAGAGTATGAAGAGCTCACGATGGTCGATTGGCAGGTTCCCTGTCCTAAGTATCATTCTGTCTGTCTGCTCTGTTGTATGGAAACATATTTTTTCCCCTTCCTGGTGACTGAGACTTATCACCATCCACTGAGCAGTCTGGAAAATTTCCATATTTGGTAACCTACTTATGCGTAAGTTACTGTCAAAATGTATCATAATCATTTACTTATTATTGTGTTGTGTTTGGGGTTTCTGTGTGTGTCCTGTGAAACGTCCTGATATTTGTCTTCCCCTATTGTTTGTATACACTTGGAATTATGGGCGGATGAACTACATACATAAAAAAAAAAATATTGCATCACCCCGGTTCCCAGAACTCCTGAAGACAGACGTTGACTGTGGATATTGAATCACAGACAGAGTCCCTTTGATTGTTCAGAGATATCACTAAACCCGCCTAAAGATGTAAACAAACATGCATGAGCAGCTCTTATTAGACGGAGGGGGTCCAACAGCCGATCTGTTCCAGTCATTCCACCTGTAAAGAGGTACACGGGTCGTGTTGTCTGTAGTTCAATCATGCCTAGACGGTCAATACCGCAGTTCGATCGCGTCCGCATTGTTACTTTGTGCCAGGAAGGGCTCTCAACAAGGGAAGTGTCCAGGCGTCTCGAAGTGAACCAAAGTGATGTTGTTCGGACATGGAGGAGATACAGAGAGACAGGAACTGTCGATTCTCGCTGAGGCCGTCCGAGGGCTACTACTGCAGTGCATGACCGCTACCTACGGATTATGGCTCGGAAGAAACCTGACAGCAACGTCACAATGTTGAATAATGCTTTTCGCGTAGCCACAGGACGTCGTGTTACGACACAAACTGTGCGCAATAGGCTGCATGATGCGCAACTTCACTTCCGACGTCCATGGCGAGGTCCATCATTGCAGCGACGACACCATACAGTGCGGTACAGATGGGCCCAACAACATATCGAATGCACTGCCCAGGATTGGCATCACGTTCTCTGCACCGATGAGTGGAGCATATGTCTCCAACCAGACAATGTCGGAGACGTGTTTGGAGGCAAGCCGGTCAGGCTGAACGCCTTAGACACACTGTCCAGCGAGTGCAGCAAGTTGGAGGTTCCCTGATGTTTTGGGGTGGCATTAGGTGGGGACGACATACGCCGCTGGTGCTCATGGAAGGCGCCGTAACGGCTGTACGATATACGATACGTAAATGCCATACTCCGACTGATAGTGCAACCATATCAGCAGCATATTGACGAGGCGTTCGTCTGCATGGACGACAATTGGTATCTTATAGTGCACATCTTGTGAATGACTTCCTTCAGGATAACGCCATCGTTCGACTAGAGTGCCGAACATGTTCTCCAGACATGAACGCTATCGAACATACCTGGGATAGATTGAAAAGGGCTGTTTATGGACGACGTGACTCACCAAGCACTCTAAGGGATCTACGCCGAATCGCCTTTGAGGAGTGGGACAATCTGGACCAACAGTGCCTTGATGAACTTGTGGGTAGTATGTCACGACGAATACAGGCATGGATCAGTGCTAATGGGTATTAGAGGTACCGATGTATACAGCAATCTGGACCACCACCTCTGAAGGACACAACACATTCACTAAAATAAAATGACTGGAACATACTACAAATTGCTGAGGTACAACGCAGAGCGCTAAACCAGAATAAATGTTCTCAGTGCACCGCAGTCTCACTTTGAAAAAAAGATAAAACACGCGCCTGTTCCGCACGATAACTCGCTAACTACCTAACAAAAGTGCCAAGATTCGAGATGCTGGCCAAGGGCCGCCATTCTAAGCCGTAGCTTGTTTTAATCATAAATATATGTCTGAATGATGCTAAATAAATCTTATTATCGTTGGATAAACAAATGTATAATCTTCTCAATAACCTTCAAATCTTGAGCTACACTCTTAATTTTTATATATGAATTACTGAATTTATTCATCTCACTTTTGTTGCCTATGCCTGAGGTCTCATTCAAAATTCAAATTAATAATCAAATTAATTAATTTTATAAGAGTGAACTTTAAATTGCTGGTGTACCCATGTACCTCCACAATAAAATAAATATAGTGAATAGTTGAGGGAGTATAAATGAGAACAATGGAATATTTAAGTTTACAGAATAATAAAAAGTTTTATTAATCCTTTTGTAACTACAACTCGCTGATAAATCTTACCAAAAATGACAAACACAAATCAGAAAAGATGTGGTGTTTGATTGGTAAAGCATACATTGGGGTGGAAGCTATATAAATTCTTCCCTGAATCAGTCCCTGTTACCACGCAATCTGACTTTATTTATATGGATCCATTGCGAGGCCCAACTCTATTGAAATGGGATCAAGTATGACCAAGTACCGTAGACTATGGTTCACCTGAGAATAGGGAGCTGTGAGTATCATTTAACAACCCTAGCAGTATTTTACCGTTTCACCTTGATTCAGGCGCCAGCAGAAAACGGCGCGCTTTGAGCGAGGAGCAGTGCGCTGTGGCAGCTGTAAGGTTTTGACGCGTCCATGGAAATTTGCAAACTACGTGGTCTGGCGTTCTGATTATGAGAACGGAGAAACTTCCCTATTAGAGCCCTGAAATTCCTCCAGATTTCAGTGTGAGGTGCACCTGTTCGCTGGTCTGGCCAAACCAATTTGACTCACAGGCACGACGGTGCGTGCTGGAATTGTCAAACGTCACACGGCCGACTCAGGACGGATAAGTTCACCCTAGTGACACATGCTACTTCCGAGATGATATGCAGTTGCACTGTCGGTATAGTTGGAAAGTGCCACTGGCTCTTATTCCACCACAAGATACAGACCGCAATGTCATACACTAGGGAAAGACCTGAAGCTTTCTTCAAGGGGAGGACCAGAAAACGAAACAGCCAAAGAGTCACCACCACTTTACACCAAGCCTCGATACGGGAGCCAGATCAGCAAAAACTGAACCACCCTCACATTGCACAACCCAATCGAACTATCCTCTAGCTGGTAGCTAATACAGACACAGCAGCAGGATTCCCACGCTGGGGGTGCAGACCTCCACTTTGCATATCCTGAGAGGAGCCAGTCAGCGATTGTAAATCTCTCTTGCCTGAAGAAAGAAAATTTTAGGCGTCGTTCTCACTGTAAGCATTGCCATGTTTTGGCAAAAAACATGTGCCTAGATGGAACCAAAGTCCCTCATTTATGGAGGCCGAGCATTTTCAGTTTCTGAAAGAAAGCTGTTACACTTCCCAGATAGCTGTACCCATGAAATATATGCTTCTGCCACTCGCTAAAACGACCTGGTGACTTCCTGGCGTGGTGGTGGTGGTGGTGGTGTTGGGGGGGGGGGGGGCTTAGAGTCTTAGAGTCTTGCCTCCACGTAACACATACAACAGACGCTCCGTCCTTATCATCCAAGCTCCTAATATGAGAAGGCACGAAGTTTTATGATCTTCCCACCTTTTGCACAAAGGCTTAGTTTACAGCAGTCTTTCTTAAATGGCTTCCTCCAAACACTTTCCGGCAACTGACCACCTTTGAGATGGACTGCGGCCTGGCCTAGGTAAAATGTTTTGCGAACTGGCGTCCTTCTAATGACCCTAAACGGGAAAGAGGAGAGGGCATTGGCCAGCTGTTCGTCTGCAGCTACGATTCACTGAGCGCTACTTCCCAGAATCGCTCACACAGCCACGCCGCTGCACACACCATTTATAGCCCCCAGTTCATCTCGCTCCTTGTTCTCTGTCTCCTCCAGTAACGCCCCTCAAGAACAAGTTCTCTACAGGCTACACGTAGTTATAAAAACACTCTGTGGACAATTTTTTCATATAAAAAGTCATAAACCACACATACCAAATGTAGTACTGGGGAACACCGGTGTGATGACGTAAAATATTAATGTTAATCTGACTGACAGTGTTGTTAAAGTAAGAGAGTGGCGTGCCACCTTTCAACATCAATGTCAATCTCGGATTAGCGACGATAAATGACATCTCATCATAACTTAAGCGCGTGATTGGCGTTCTGGAGTGTGTATCTTTATATCTACTCCTCACACTCACGAGCACTGCTTGACTAGTAACATCAGGTAGAATATGGATGTCTCTACCAGGGCAACCATTGACGACCCCACACAGACTCGGAGTGCCAAAATAAAGAAGGCGAAAGCAGGAGCACCGCAAAAGTGTTGCAGCCAAATTTTAACCTTGAAGCCACCCAGACTTCAAGATAGGAAGACACAATGGAAAAGAGCCCGATGACATTTGGTCTGGTTCCGAAAATATTTGAAAGAATGCTATTCAAGAGAATTAACCTGAGTCAACATAAGGTTATCCACCCTGAACAACTTGGTTTTCACAGCCTCTCGTCAACAGAACTCCCAACTCATACGCATTTATGAAGCCACACAGGACAACTTAAATAATCGCAAGATGATAATTGGGGTGTTTTCTAGATGTGGAAAAAGCGTTCAATAAAATATGGCGAGACCACATCCTCAAACTTCTCCAGGACACGTCGATATGGTTTGTTATGTTAGAACGATTGACAGTTTTCTGCAAGAGTGGAAATTCTACTTTCGATTTGCACATAAAAGCTCTGAGAAGAAACTGTTGGCGACTGGGATACCCCAGGGTTCCGTCATCTACCAGCTCTGTCCAGCATCTATACGGGGTGTTACAAAAAGGTACGGCCAAACTTTCAGGAAACATTCCTCACACACAAATAAAGAAAAGATGTTATGTGGACATGTGTCCGGAAACGCTTAATTTCCATGTTAGAGCTCATTTTAGTTTCGTCAGTATGTACTGTTCTTCCTCGATTCACCGCCAGTTGGCCCAATTGAAGGAAGGTAATGTTGACATGCGACTCATTGCTCTACAGTACTAGCATCAAGCACATCAGTACGTAGCATCAACAGGTTAGTGTTCATCACGAACGTGGTTTTGCAGTCAGTGCAATGTTCACAAATGCGGAGTTGGCAGATGCCCAGTTGATGTATGGATTAGCACGGGGCAATAGCCGTGGCGCGGTACGTTTGTATCGAGACACATTTCCAAAACGAAGGTGTCCCGACAGGAAGACGTTCGAAGCAAATGATCGGCGTCTTAGGGAGCACGGAACATTCCAGCCTATGACTCGCGATTGGGGAAGACCTAGAACGACGAGGACACCTGCAATGGACGAGGCAATTCTTCGTGCAGTTGACGATAACCTTAATGTCAGCGTCAGAGAAGTTGCTCCTGTACAAGGTAACGTTGACCACGTCACTGTATGGAGAGTGCTACGGGAGAACCAGTTGTTTCCGTACCATGTACAGCGTGTGCAGCTGATTGGTCTCCACGGGTACACTTCTGCGAATGGTTCATCCAACAATGTGTCAATCCTCATTTCAGTGCAAATGTTCTCTTTACGGATGAGGCTTCATTCCAACGTGATCAAATTGTAAATTTTCACAATCAACATGTGTGGGCTGACGAGAATCCGCACGCAATTGTGCAATCACGTCATCAACACAGATTTTCTGTGAACGTTTAGGCAGGCATTGTTGGTGATGTCTTGAGTGGACCCCATGTTCGTCCACCTACGCTCAATGGAGCACGTTATCATGATTTCATACGGGATACTCTACCTGTGCTGCTAGAACATGTGCCTTTACAAGTACGACACAACATGTGGTTCATGTACGATGGAGTTCCTGCACATTTCAGTCGGTGTTCGTACGCTTCTCAACAACAGATTCGGTGACCGATGGATTGGTAGAGGCGGACCAATTCCATGACCTCCACGCTCTCCTGACTTCAACCCTTTATGGGGGCATTTGAAAGCTCTTGTCTACGCAACCCCGGAACCAAATGTAGAGACTCTTAGTGCTCGTATTGTGGACCGCTGTGATACAATACGCCCATTCACCAGGGCTGCATCAGCGCATCAGGGATTCCATGTGACGGAGGGTGGATGCACGTATCTTCGCTAACGGAGGACATTTTGAACATTTCCTGTAACTGTTTGAAGTCACGCGGGTACGTTCTGTTGCTGTGTCTTTCCATTCCATGATTAATGTGGTTTGAAGAGAAGTAATAAAATGAGCTCTAACATGGAAAGTAAGCGTTTCCGGACATATGTCCACATAACATATTTTCTTTCTTTGTGTGTGAGGAATGTTTCCTGGAAGTTTGGTCGTACCTTTTTGTAACATCCTATATAAGTGAAATCCTGACTGTACCTCATGTGTCAGTTAGTCTGTACGCCCACAACACGGTCTTCTTCTCTGTTCTTGCGTAACAACAAGCGCTGGAACAAAGTTGCGGAATGCAAGAGCAGAGAAGGCGGTGAGGAAACGGCGGCAGTGGCGCGCGGAATTGGACCGCGCCACGCCAAGAGCGACAGCTAGAAGAAGGGAATATAAGCGACGCTCCTGCTGCCTCGGCCGCGCAGGTCGGCACCGGATCGCGGACCTTAGTTATCAGTGATGTGTGTAAACTTGCCCGAACATTTCGCATATCAAGTTATATTGCAAGTCGCCGGTCGTTTGCGACTACTACTTGTAAATCTCCGAAGTATTGTCAATTTGCTTTCTAGAAATGAAACTACTAATGTTATTTGTTTGAAATTGTTGTATAGCATTCCGAGAACGCTGCATCTCGTAGGCACCCTATCAGCGATGAGTGGGCAAGACCCCACATTCTCCACTGGGAGAAATGTGGACCAACTCATCACACAGATGCAGTGCCAGATCGACCTGATGGAGCAGAGGGCCATGACGAATGAAATCACTATCAACCCGACGAAGATGGTGGCTGTACTTTTCACAAAACAGAGGCCAATCTTGAACATTAAGTTCTCAATAAACTGTCAACCTATCTCATGGTGCCAAGAGTGAAATACTTGGGGGTCAAATCGAAGAAGAAAAGAAAGCAGGACTACGCGGGCTCAGACCATTGGTACCGTTCAAGAGCACTCACCTGGACACCGGCATGATGATACCACTTTACAAGACAACAGTCGAACCTACCGCGCTCTGTGGTTCGACATCTTGAGGAACGACGCGTACAACGAATTTCAAGTCACTTTAGGTGATAGAAAACAATGTGAACGGATGGCACTGGGAGTCCGCTGGTGGACACACCCAGCAGAGCTACACGACGCAATACACGAAAAGTACCTGCAGCAAAAAGTCTAAAACAAACCACACAAAATATCCGACTTGGCGGCACATCTCGCAGTTGCAGACAGTAGGAATAGATCAACCGGAGAGGTTATTATTTATTGTCACTTCCTCCTTCATAGGGCTGAATTCTCTGACTACTAAACTTGGGGGGGCACGAGGGGGGGGGGGAGGCGTTTGCATGTGATAATCTGTGTCACATTACTGTAAGTATAACGGGCGTTCAAAAAGAAACGAGCCGGAGGCATAATTACAGAAACCAGTACCTGTATGTTAGAAGTATTGACCCTGGCTGTTGAGACACTTGCTCCACTGTGACACAAGGCGGTGAATGGCTGTCTCATAAAATACCCGGAGCTGCATTGTAACTAGTTCCGCACGTACAGCTGGACGTCGTCGTCTGAGGTGAATTGTTTGTCCCTCAGAGCTTTTCTTAAGGGGACGAAAAATGGCGTAAGCACAGGGAGAGAGGTCCGGACTGTATGGAGGGTGGCCAAGAACCTCCCATTTGGATTTCTGCAGGAGTGCCGCGACTGTGTTGGCCGTATGAGGCTTTGCATTGTCGCGGAGCAGAATGACCCCACGGGTGAGATTGCCTGGTCGTTTTGATTCGATCGCTTGGCGAAGAGTGGTCAAGGTTTGCGAGTAACGCTGGGCATTCACTGTTGTCCCGTTCTGCAGGAAGTGAATCAGAAGGGGTCATCTAGGTCAGAGAAGAACGTAAGCATAACTTTCCTTGCACTCGTGTGGACGACGACGTCCAGCTGTAAGTGCGGAAATGTTTCACATCGCAGCCCTGGGAATTTTATGAGATAGCCATTCACCGCCTTGTATTACTGTGGAGTAAGTGTCTCAACAGCCACTGTCAGTACTCCTAACATATGAAATTCTTCTGACAGCTTTGTTATTAATGTACAAAATAGGTTTGACCTGTTGCCTCAGTCAGAAACTGATGAGCCTCTCACAGAAGTAGATGGAGACAGGGCTCAACAAGTTTTCAGCAGCAAATTGAACAAGAATGTAGGGAAGTCTGCAAAGAGAAAGAAAGTCTTGTTGCTAGGTAGTTCGGATGCTAGGGGTGTGGGCCAACTTCTGCAGGATGAATTAGGGTCAGAATACCAGGTAACAAGTTTTTTCAAACCTAGTGCTGGACTGGGGCAGGCTACAGAGGATTTAGGTTCACTATGTGGAGGCTTTACTAAGGAAGATACCGTGGTTATTGTGAGTGGGCCAGGCAACAGTATTGACAGAGATCCAGGGTACAGCATAGAGTGTGACTTGGCAAAGATTGCATCAACATCAAGTCATACCAGTGTTGGGTTTGTGTCGGTTCTGGAGCGCCACGTCCGACCTCATTCGAGCTCTTCTATCAGGAGGGATAATTTGGAGTTCGAACAGCTACTTGGATCTGGTGCAGGGTCACACATTGGTGTGGTTCCTGTTGATTCACTCTGTAGGTGGGACTATACTAGACATGGCCTACACCTCAACAAGAAAGGGAAGGGTAAACTGGCTGGGTTGATATCAGGAAATTTAAAGGGGGGAGGAACTGCATCTCATGGTGGAAACTATTTTTTAGTGTAAGATCAGTGTCCAGTGGAAAACTCAGCCAGGCAAGTACTAAAGATGTTAAAAAAGTTCAAGATACTCACAAAAGTAAAGTGAAAAATAATTTTAGTATATTTCATCAAAATATTGGGGGATTGAAGAATAAAATTGATGAGCTTCTGCTTTGTTTAGAAGATATAGAAACTGAGAATGTAATAGATGTACTATGCCTGTCTCAGCATCACATTGTCATTGATATGCAAAAGGTTAGCATCAACGGGTACAAATTAGCTGCACATGTAAGTAGAGATAATATGATGAGAGGGGGAGTTGCCATGTATGTCAAAAGCTTCCACAGTGTAAACAATTTAGAAACTAAAAAAATTTTGTGCAGAGGAACATATGGAAGCATGTGCCACTGAACTTAAACTAAATGATTGCACTTTCATAATTGTAACAGTGTATAGGTCCCCCTCAGGGAATTTCCAGCTATTTCTAGAAAACTTGGATGCTTTGTTGTGCTATCTGTCAGACACGGGGAAGCAAATTATCATTTGTGGGGATTTCAATGATGATTCCCTGAAAGAGTGTAATAGTAAGAATGACCTTGTAGTATTACTCATTTCTTTCAATTTGAGCTCCGTCATTGATTTTCCTACTCGGATAACAAAGAACAGCAGTACATTGATAGATAACTTTTTTATAGACCAAGATAAGTTTAAGGACATAAATGCTTATCCTGTTGAGAATGGTCTTTCAGATCATGGTGCACAGCTAGTTATAGTACATGACATAGCTCCATGCAGTATATCAAATCAGACTTTCAAAGCAGTGTGTTCAATTAACAATATAAATATTGCAAACTTTAGGGGAAGCCTACAGCAGCTAGACTGGGATGAAGTGTATAAGGAACCCGATGCAAACTTGAAATATAACTTATTTCACGATACATTTTTATGGGTATTTGAGAATTGTTTTCCCAAGAAAACAGTTAAACATAATTCCAAGAAAACATATAAAAAACCTTGGCTAACTAAAGGAATAGGAATAACTTGCAACCGTAAAAGAGAACTGTATCTAACAGCAAGAAGGAGTACTGACCCCGAAATTTTTCAATATTATAAAAACTATTGTGCGGTACTAAGAATAGTTATTAAAAAGTCCAGAAGCATTTGTATCATGTCTGAGATCAGTAACTCTGATAACAAAATTAAAGCAATTTGGAATATTATTGAAAGGGAAACAGGGCAACCAAGAGCACAGGAAGACTTTAGTACCATAAAACTGAATGACAAGTGTACTAACAAACAACCAGAAATTGAAAATATTTTCAATAATCATTTTTTAAATGTTGTGGAGAAAATAGGATCTAGATCTTCACTAGAAGAGGCAAGGCTATTAATAGAAGAGGCCATACCTGTGCAGTTTGAAACAATTGTAATTCCACCAACCTCTCCCTCTTAAATCAGTAAAATAATAAGTCACTGAAAAGTAAAAGCTCTTACGGAATTGATGGCATTTCCAGCAAGGTACTTAAAGCTTGTTCCCCACAGATAAGAAGGATTCTCAGCCACGTATGTAATAGCTCTTTGGAGCAGGGTGTTTTCCCCGATAGACTGAAATATGCCATTGTAAAACCATTGCATAAAAAGGGGGATATGTCGGATGTCAACAACTACCGCCCAATCTCTCTTCTGACAGCTCTATCAAAAATTTTTGAGAAAGTAATGTATTCAAGAGTAGCCTCTCATATTTGTAAAAAGAAAGTACTAACAAAATGTCAGTTTGGTTTTGAGAAAGGGTTTTCAACAGAAAATGCTATATACGCTTTCACTGATCAAATATTAAATGTCTAAATAAGCGGACATCATCCATTGGTGTTTTCTGTGATCTCTCAAAGGCCTTTGATTGCGTAAATCATGGAATTCTTTTAGATAAGCTAAATCATTATGGTTTGAGGGGGCAGTGCACAAATCGTTTAATTCATACTTAACTGGAAGAATGCAGAAAGTTGAAATAAGTGGTTCATGTAATGTCAAAACAATAGCTGATTCCTCAAACTGGGGGGGCTATCAAGTACAAGGTCCCACAGGGTTTGGTCTCAGGTCCTTTACTGTTATTGATATACATTAAAGACTTACCATTCCACATTGATGAAGATGCAAAGTTAGTTCTTTTTGCTGATGATACAAGTATAGTAATAACATCCAAAAACCAAGAACTAAGTGATGTAATTGTAAATGATGTTTTTCACAAAATTATTAAATGGTTCTCAGCAAACGGACACTCTTTAAATTTTGATAAAACACAGTATATACAGTTCCGTACAGTAAATGGCACAACTCCAGTAATAAATATAGTCTTTGAACAGAAGTCTGTAGCTAAGGTAGAATTATCAAAATTTTTAGGTGTGTCCATTGATGAGAGGTTAATCTGGAAGCAACACATTGATGGTGTGCTGAAACGTCTGAGTTCAGCTACGTATGCTATTAGGGTTATTGCAAATTTTGGTGATAGGAATCTCAGTAAATTAGCTTACTTTGCCTACTTTCAATCACTGCTTTCGTATGGCATCATATTCTAGGGTAATTCATCGTTGAGTAGAAAAGTATTCATTGATCAAAAACGTGTAATCAGAATAATTGCTGGAGCCCACCCACAGTCATCCTGCAGTCTTCTATTTAAGGATCTAGGGATCCTCACAGTAACCTCACAATATATATATTCACTTATGAAATTTGTTGTTAATAATCCAACCCAATTCAAAAGTAATAGCAGTGTGCATAGCTATAACACCAGGAGAAAGGATGATCTTCACTATGCACGGTTAAATCTGACTTTGGCGCAGAAAGGGGTAAATTATGCTGCCACAAAAGTCTTTGGTCACCTACCAAACAGCATCAAAAGCCTGACAGATAGTCAACTAACACTTAAAAATAAATTAAAAGAATTACTAGATGACAACTACTTCTACTCATTGGCTGAATTTTTAAATATAAATTGAGGGAAAAAACAGCTTACACATTAGTGTCATGCAATATTTTGTGTAATGTAATATCTTGTACAGACATTTTTTATTAACCTGACACGTTCCACATCATTACGAAGTGTCGTATTCATGATCTATGGAACAAGTATTAATCTAATCTAATCTAATCTAGTTATGCCTATGGCTCCTTCCTTTTTGAACGGCCCTTATACAATTTGCTGTCTAGTTTGTGGACTTATCTTGGATTCTGTTTCCGCACTGTCCATTTAGGTTTGGTGGTCGATTGCCTGAGACTAGCTTTTTCACTGGTGTTCGATTCACTTATGTTAATTTTGCTTTTGTCGAGGTTTCTCTCCTTGCTGGGAGCTAGACCTGCTTTCCTGGTGGGGAATCCATACTCTCTGACTGGAGTTGAGTGTGAAGTTGTGAACTTCGACTTGTTGTCGGGTTTGCATATGGATTTTGTTCGTCCCATATGGCAAATTCTCATGCTGTTGGTCGTGGTTATCAATTATTTTTCCTCTTCATCTGTATCACTGCTTTAGGAGGTGAGGAGGTTGCGACGTTCCCTACGTTGAGGTTTCTGCGGTGAATGTCCAGCTTTTAGATGTTCAGTATACCGACGCACGTCTCGAATAGACCTCCTTAACCACAAGGGCCTCAAAACTTCGCCTTACGATATACCTGCCTGTTCAAGTAAATCTTCACATTTCTTACATCGTTCTCTACCGTCAAGTGTAGATACCCATGCATCTGTATAGCTGCTCCGAACAGTTTAAGAGTTTGCTTGTTATACTCTAATTACACTTCGAATGATTAATTAAAGATGACTGTTCTCAAACCTAATCCATAATAGCTGTTACCGACTTCTATAACTTCCCCTTTCGAGTTACAGAAAATCCAGTAACCTTCTGTTTTCGTCATTTACGAGGACATACTTAATTTTTCAAATTAACATACCTTCCCTTTCTCTCACACGTAACTTGCCAATAAGTCACTCGTCGGTTTGTCACCTTAGATTGTTCACACCCATTGAGAACTAACGTTTAATTCACTCTTTCGACAGTTAATCTCCTTCATGAAACGTGTAGATCGGTGCTCGAAAGTTCCACCAAGATGTAGGCAACGGAAAGTGCATACACGGCGAGAGGTACCACTCGTCCGCGACTACCGGCAGAATACGCTTCTCGCGACACGTGAGTATTACACCGTTCATCACGATATGTTGACAGAAAATGACCGCAATGCACTAAATTTCTGGTGCTTCCACGGCCACAAAAGTGTTAAAATCTTCGCATATATAGGGATTCGAACCCTGGACCCCGCATTACGGGTTTAAAATGCTGCGGGCTGTATCTTAAGGGATGTACCCGTCATTCCGGATATAGCATGTGGAAAATAAGCTAATACGAATAGCAACACCAAGGTCTTTACCGTAATCCCATACAAGAATGAACTAGAATGAAGTAAGACTGTTCATTACAATTGTACAACTTTTAAGAAGCAATATTTCTATTTTCCGCCACACATTTGCGCTGTAACGACTAGACCACGAGTTGTTCCTGGAAGGGGAAAAAGCAAAGTCAATGGACAACTGATAAACATCAATATTTCACCAACTTTTAGCGGTATCCTCTCGAGACTGGCTCGCACATCAAATTTTAGTGCTAGCCAATCAGGGGTAAGTATCTCCTTCCACGCTATTATAGCTTTCAGTATTATATTATAGTAACTGTGGCTTCCAAAAAATAACACGTCGAGTTCACTTGGTTGGACACACTCTCTCTTTGCCTATATGTCTTTATTTTAGGAAGCATATTTTTTACGAGACACAATCAGTTTAAATATAGGGCTCTGCTTTTTTTTTGTGCCCGTGGTCGGCTGTACTATTGACTCAAACCCCAGGTCGATCAACGTTTCCATCTGGCGCTGTCCTGCCGCCGAAATCGGTCGAGTCACGTTCCACGTATCCATTCGGAAACGGCCTTTGTGTCTCTTGAAAGTGTGTTCGCATTCCCATTCCTGCACTCGCCCCCAACTGAGTTTTGAGCGCAACCACAGTACCAGCCAACAAACTTGTTGTTTTCTTAGATATGTTCTCCATTCCTATATGAAACTAAAGTTGAAAGGTTACACCCTTGCTCGGTGCATCAAAACGTTTCGGTAAAATCAGCTATGTGATGTTTTTAGTACAATGTCTGTTCTCAAAAGCCATTCGACAATCAGAAGAGTAGGCACTGTTTGCTTTTTCATTATACTTACGGCCAACAGAAAAGGTCCTTCCAGGACATCCCTTGCTAATATTATTTCTTCCATAAAGTTACATGTACAGCTTCTTTTGCGTAGGTTATTCAGTTTGTGTCCTGAACAAAAAGACATTAGATTGTTTCAGAGTTGCTATAAGCTGTTTTGCGATAGTAAATTCATTGCTTTATTGTTATTCTGCCCTATCTGAAGAGACGCTTAACAAATTTATGTCGCTGTTTCAGAGACAGCCACTGTGAATGCGGTAGTGACTTCGGATTTCCATCTAATTTCAAAGCACCTCCGAGACGTTCAAGTACATACTCTTTCACCTTGAACTCTTGAACGTCAGTGCTGTGCGGTGCATTTTGGCTCTGTGGGCAGGGCAAGGAATGTGGTTTTACTGGTGTCTGTTCTCCAGAGCCGCTGGTCAGTGCACATTTTATCATTTCATCTGAATCATAAGTTCCATGTATTACTGATGGATGAGGCTATAGACATTATAATAAAGCTGTCTCTTTCTTTCGCAGTGTTATGAAAATCCTCATATTTTCGGTTAGAAAGTCTCTCCTCTTCGCAGATCGCAAGGTGAAGTGTCGTGTTGCTCACCATCCTCCTAAGATCAGCATCGAATTAAATCTCTAAGAGTTCTTGCCCATCTCATTCGTCCTTACGAGTCCTCCTTCGAGCTACGTAATACATACAATATGTGATCATAAGAATCCGGACACCTGGCTGAAAATGACTTACAAGTTCGTGGCTCCCTCCATCGGTAATGCTGGAATTCAATTTGGTGTTGGCCCTCCCTTAGCCTTGATGACAGCTTCCACTCTCGCAGGCATACGTTCAATCAGGTGCTGGAAGGTTTCTTGGGGAATTCATTCTTCACGGAGTGCTGCACTGAGGAGATGATGTTGGTGAGGCCTGGCACAAAGCAGATACTAGTAGATTTCTCTGGGCCATGAATGCCCTTTTTACCAGTGCTAGTCTGCTATTGATGCCATCCTTGCTCCGCCCATCGCGGGTTACTTCGTTCCCTAGGTAGCAAAGGTCATAACTTAGTCTACTTCGTGATCATCAGGTCTGATATGAAACTTCGCGCTATTCTCATTTCTGATACTTCTTATTACATTCTTCTTCTTTTTACGCTCAGACTATATTTTGTACTCATCAGGCTGTTCAATCAATTCAACAGATCATGTAATTCTTCTTCACTTCAGTTGAGGACAGCATTGTCATCAGCGAATCTGATCATTGATATCCTTTCACCCTGAATTTTAAGTCCACTCTTGAACCTTTCTTTTATTTCCGTCACTGTTTCTTTGCTTTGTTTACTGAACATCTGGGATGAAAGACTACATCTGTCTTATACCCTTCCCAATCCGAGCACTTCGTGGTCTTCCAGTCTTTTTCCCTATAGTTTACCGCTATTTGTCTCAGGTATTAGAACAACTTGTAGCATTTTACATTACAGAATGCTTTTTCCAGGTCGACAAATCCTATGAACGTGTCTTGGTTTTTCTTTAGTCTTGGTTCCGTCATCGAGGGCAGCGTCAGAACTGCCTCTCTGTGCCTTTTTACCTTTCCTTAAGTCAAAGTGGTCGTTATCTATTAGATCAGTAATTTTGTTTTCCATTCTATATATTATTCTTGTCAGCAACTTGGATGGTTGAGCTGTTAAGCTGATTGTGCTGTAATTCTCACACTCTGCAGTCTTGGGAACTGTGTGGCTGACATTGCTCCTAAAGTATGATGGTGTGTCGCCAGTCTCATATATTCTACATACCAGCGTGAATAACCGCTTTGTTGGCACTTACCCCCATCATTTTAAAATTTCGACGGATTGTTGCCTATCCCTTCTGCCTTATTTGATCTTAAATCGCCCAAAGCTCTTTTAAATTCTGATTCTAATACTGCATCCCTTCTCTCTTCCCTATTCACTCACATTTTTTCTTCTATCACCTCATCAGACAAGTTCTCCCCATTATAGAGGCCTTAAACATACTCTTTCCACCTGTCTGCACTCTCCTCAGCATTTAACAATTGAATTCCCATTCCACTCTTAATGTTACCGCCGTTGCTTTTAATTTCACCGAAGGTTATTTTCACTTTTATTTATAGTGCGTCAGTCTTTTGGACAATTTTTTTTTTCGATTTCTTCGCATCTTTCACGTAGTCATTTCGCCTTAGCTTCCCTGCACTTCCTCTTTACTTCATTCCTAAGTTACTTGTCTTTATGTATTTCTGAATTTCCCCGAACATTTTTGCAGTTGGTTCTTTCGTCGATAAACTGAAGCATTTCTTCCGTTATCCATGGTTCCTTCGAAGTTACCTTCTCTGTACCTACGTTCTTCTTCCCAGCCTCCACGGTTGCCCTTGTTAGAGATGTCCATTCCGTTTTAAACTGAAATACCTACTGAACCATTCCTTATATCAGTATCTGTAGCCTCAGAGAACCTGAAGCGTATTTGTTCATTCCTTAATACTTCCATATCCCACTTCTTTCCGCATTGATTATTCGTGACTAGTCTCGTCAGCTTACTCTTCGTCATTAGTCGATGGTGATCTGAGTCACTATCTGCACCTGGGTACTCTTTACAATCCAATGTCTGATTTCGGAACATCCTGTATCGCCCAGCCGTTTCAGAGTCCACTCCGTCCTCTTGTGATTATTGAAAACAGTCTGATATTTATTGTAGAACTCAGTTAGTGACAGTGGACTGCCACCTTAACGTCTGTGGGGAGGTTTGTGTGCCCCAGTGATTCACTGAGCTACGCAGACGGGAGAAACGCTCCTGGCAGGGTCACCATGCCAGACTGACCAGTTGATGATATTCCAGACAAAGTGTAGCCCCTTAGGGGCTCCCTTCTTTGGAGTATGTGGGTGGCAAGCACGCGGACCGTTCCTAAGTCTGATGTTACTTACTTACTTGTGTCAGGCTTCTTCTGTTTTTTTCTTTTCTGTCGGCCCTCCTTGGCCAACTCTTGTTTTTTACGACCCCTACAGTACTAGGTTTCGAGACCTGAGGGGTGTCTATCATTTTTCTTTTCCATTTCTGTCTCTAATAGTCAAAGATTCGCAAAGGATCTAAGAGATTTTTAGTCTACTGATACACGTTCAGAATCAAAACTTTGACAAACGTCCAGTGAAATTTGATAAATGATCAGACCTTGAAAAATTCAAGGCAGCTCTGCCAACAAACCTTACTCCCACGTCCAAGAGGACATGACTCTCGTGACCTCTGCTCAATGGGTGGAGCACAGTGGCTGTACCTGATGTCGTCAACGGGAGATGATAAAAGGCAAGTTTTCTGGTGGCTTCAAATAACCAGAACATACCGACTAATGGAGATAATCCCAAAAATAAATCCTGGCCCTCCTAGAAAGGGCGTTGAGCAGATGCCTGGTAGCCAACTCTCGGAAAACACTCACTACTCCTAGTACCCCAGCGGGAACAGGATGGTTTCAAAGGTCAATGACAAAGCTGTGGAAAAGGACAAACGAAAATGGATCAACGGATATGTCAAAGTAGCAACCTTGAATGGCAGAGAAATTTAGTAAAAAGAGACAGAAGTAGCAAATAAACTAAACGACAGGAATATCGATGCTGTAGCAATGAAAATGAAAATGAGAGGTAATAAATATGTAGGTGATTACATTATGTCCTGTAGTGGAGTCGAAGAAAAGTAAAGAGCAAGTAAAGTGTGGCACTACTCCTGTAGAAGAGATGGGAAAAAGAGCTAAAAGATTGCACATACATAAGCGAAAGGCTATTCACAGTCAGATTGACACTGAGAAGTGACAACGTCACCATTATTAGCGTATATGCACCAGAATAAGGAAAAAAAAGATGAGTCTAAAAGCTTCTATAAAGAACTACAGAAGGCTCTGAATAAATGCAGTGCTACTGATCATATTATTTTTATGGGTGATTTCAATGCGAAAATAGGAAATATCCCATTAACGAATATTAGAATGCCTTTTGGAGAACCGGTATGTAATGAAAATGGAAAAATACTAAGAGATTTCACCACTTAGGCCTACAATAATCAAAATGTAACAAACTCACTTTTCAAGAAAAGAGACGTACATAAGTATTCTTGGGCCAGTAGAGGTCTTAGATCAATAACTGACTACATTTTAGTAAATAATAAGCTAGCAGATCAACTATGGGATACAAGTGTTTATAGAGGACAAGACATAGGATCAGATCATTTTCTGCTAATTTCCAGACTAGATCTTTCCGCGATGTGGAATAAAATGGCAAAACATATAAGTAACCAACATGATCAAGGCGCTTATAAAGTATACTTGCTGGAAGGAAACAGTATCAAACACCTCCAACAAAGCAGGTTGAATAAGGAGCTAGCATACTTGCAAACTAAAGATAATACAGAGCATACAGAACGGGACATATAGAGTAACAGGAGAAGCTCTCGGTGGGAAAAAAAGGGAAAAGAAAGGGCCTAAAATTTGGAATGAACATTTGAAAAAAGCTCTTAAAGAAAAACAGGATGTATGTATAAAATACATCAGAAAAACCACAGCTGAAAAGACGCAATCTTATAAGGACAGAAGAAATATTGCTAAATCTTTAGTAAGAAAAGCACATGCTTGTGACAGAAGACAGAACACCTGGTTTGCTTGCACTCTTTTCTCTTCTGACTTCTCTTTTCTATCCATCCATTTACTTTATATCTTTCATTCCTCAGTTCCAAAATTGAATTTAGCAATAGCACATACAAAATATTTATTTTGAAATCCATGCCAGAAGGGCGTCTTCCTCCTACTCATTAATACTCTGACGTGTACTGAGTACATTGCGGCCTATAAAAGCCGAAGTCAATTGTCGATGTTACCATTTTTTTTAATAGTGCCGTAGTGCTGTCCGCCAGTGCCGCTGTCGGCACCCGGTATGTAAGATACGATGCCTTTGATTCCAAAAAAGCTACCTAACGCAAACTTCATATCGTGATCCAGTTGCAAATGCAAAGTGAGATGACTATTTCTCACATCGAATTCTTCGAGCAGGTGTCCTTAGTGCCTCCTGTCTTCCCTCATAACATTCGTCCCTTCTTCTAGAGTCAATCCTAGCCTCTCACGAACAGTCATCCAAGTGTTCATTCTCCTGGAGCGACCTCCATCTTCTCAATAATTTTCCAAAACTACTACCTCAGACAAGGGCTATCAATGAAATTCCTGCATTTTCGCACCCGGAGGCCTACGGCTGAAGAGAGGAATTTGTTTTGGCTCTGTCATATTGGTACCTCAGAGGAGCACGTTATTGTGTTACAACAAGTTGTTTCCTACGACCCTCTTATGATTCCAATCTGATTTTGTATATATATGTGAGGGACCAGCTACGGGTATTTTTTGGATGAGAAAGTTGAATTCACACTTACCGAATCCTCACACCTCTCCTGCTGTGCTCTGTCGAGAGCATAGAGCCGTAAATACCCGTACCTTCCACAGAGCCTGCAAAGCGTTCAGCGTTAAACTTCCTCTCCGCCCAAGACTCACTGTTGCCCGCCTTCCGGGATCTTCTTGTACTCTACAACACCCTCACGGCAGTAAAACGCTTTAAAAATTTGGGAGGGAGTGGCAGTCATCTCGTGCAGAATTCAAACGACTCCTCTGCAGCTGTCCGTACAGATGCAGTGTTACCTGCTGTCTTTAATGTGTCGGTTCGAGACGGGCGTCCCCTAATGCTGTCCAGTACATACAACAGCCTTCGGCGAACGCTGTCCTACCTGAGTTGGCGTCATCTTTCACAACCTGCGTTAAATTAATGGTCTCCATCGGCCCGGTTTGATCTGCTATCTGTCTGTGAAACTGCCAGCCCATTCAAACGTAATTCTCAAGAAATGAAATACCTACAAGCAATTCATGTATTCGCAATCACTATTAGATAATCTTTAATAAAAATAAAAGAATACGCTATTTTCAAATCAAATTAATTCGGTCTACATATCGCTCTACGTAAGTTGCATATCAGATATCGAAAATGTAAGATTCGACGAAACCATCAGTTTAGCCGTTTTCCGGAGCAACACTACATAACTATTGCCTTTCCCCTGATACCGTTGACTCGTTACAAACTTAGAAAAGGTACTTCAAAAGCCCATTGACTACCAAGTTATTGTGGCTCACAATCCTGTAACAGGCCTCCTTCGCAAAAGGTGACACATTGGCTCATGTCTTTCACTATTGGGCAAAAAGTTCATGGGACCACATTCTTAACTGAACCGCCACCTAAATGCTCACAAAAAACACGTCACTCTATGCTCGCAACACACTTTCAAAGAACGCGATCACACGAGAAAACGGAATTTAAACTGTTATGAATCTTACGTAGGAGTAATGAATACTTATTTGGTCCCCATTCGTTCGACGTTTGGCTTTTCAATGGCTTCCAAACTGCCACGTTTTCGACGTTTCTCTCCTCTCGGCATACCGTTCAAAAATGTTCCTCACATCAGCGGAAAATGAAACTATTTTTCACCACCTCTACAGCCCTTCCTTTCGCTTTCTATTATCTGCCTTCTTTGGCTTGATTTCAGTGTTGTGGAAGGGCGAAACATGTAACTCTTTTTTTAAGTTAGGTATAAGTATAGTTCTCTCTTAAAACAGTGATGAGCCTTAGCCAATAAAAAAAAAGTCAGTGGAATGTGATATTTGTGGCAAGGCAGTGAATAACGACAAAATTTTTGTTTCAGGTAGCAAATTTCTAGCGTTTAATAATTTGTGTTTTCCATCCACCAGAGATGTTGTTGCAGCAACTCTTTCTTACTGCATTATGTATCGTGTGAAAATCTGCTGTCAGAACCAGTAGTGGATGTTCACAGCAATTTCATTACGTTTTGGTTTGGACGGATGATGTTTGGTCTTGGTGTACTGGCAAGTGGTCAAAATATGTTAGCAGAAGTGGGAGCAGGAGACAACTGGGAGCGAGTGAGACAGAAACGGAATTAATGTTTACCGGTCACAGATGCTGGTATATCTGTGAACGTGTAATGCAGCAGTGAACGCTGTTATCTAGATTCGTTCCATTATTGTTTAATGCTAGTATTGTGTGTGGTTTTGCTACAACGTATTTTGATATCCATATTATTGGTTAGGATAAATTGCTATCTGTGTTATTTTCTATTTTGCTGTATAGTTGAGAGGTGCCTGTGTGGCCATTTATGATTGTGACATGTTAAGATTACAGTACTAGGATAAAGAGACGTGACCTTAATGCCTACAAATACTCTTGAACGTGAGTTGAGTATTATTATTACAACTGATAAGGATTCTTGCAGATGCACAGATATTCTATTGTTTATCTGTCTTTGGGTGTTTGACTTCGGCATTACCGATTTTGAAGAATGGAATACCACAGAACAAATGGTTGTTAGTAGACAGAGCACAAAGAATTAAATAATAATGATGACTAAATGTAAGTATAGAGACACCTTTGAAATTTACATACATATTATATTATGTCATGTTAACCGGGGACGTAGAAACGACGGAGAGGCTCTGTCCCCGCCGCAGCTGCAGTGGTCCGCAACCCCACGACGACTACCGCAGTCCAATTCACCCCTCCGCCTCCCCACACCGAGCCCAGGTTTATTGTGCGATTCGGCCCACGGTGGACACCCCAGGGAACGTCTCACACCAGACGAGTGTAACCCCTATGGTGGTGTACGCGTACGTGGAGAACTTGTTTGCGCAGTAATCGCCGACATAGTGTACCTGAGGCGGAATAAGGGGAACCAGCCTGCATTTGCCGAGGCAGATGGAAAACCGCCTTCAAACCATCCACAGACTGGCCGGCTCACCTGACCTCGACACTAATCCGCCGGGTGGATTCGTGCCGGGGACCGGCGCTCCTTCCCACCTGGAAGGAGTTAGACCGCACGGCCAGCCAGGCCGGCAATCTACATACATACTCGAAGACTTAGTATTGATAACATATTAACCATCGTCCGAAGGGTCTCGTTAAGCGAATAATTTTGGTTCTCGGTGTTGCATATTAACGTGGTTCTCCAGCGTCTGTAACTTTTCTTTGCTTAGAACTGTTCATGGAAAATCTGACCTAGAATGCTAATGAAGTTCGATAGTTTTACGTCTGTGAAGAGTCTTAATTGTTAATCGTAAACAGCATCACTTATGGCTTGCTGAGGGTTCTGTTGTGAGGGTGTCCGTTGCAACATGTTTTTACAAAAATCATTAAGGAGAGTATGAATGGCCTATCCCAGTAATGTTAAATTAATTCGCGAGCGAATTTTCACAGTAACTACCTCATACAACTTAATGAAACTTTTGTAAATTACTTATACACACTTCACCGAGCTAGGTGGCGCAGTTGTTAGCACATTGGGTTCACATTCTGAAGGACGACGTTTTCGTGATTTTCCTAAATCGCTTCAGGCAAATGCCAGGATGATTCTCTTCAAAGAGCACGGCCGACTTCCTTCCCCGTCCTTCCCTAATCCGATGGGGCTGATGACCTTGCTGTCTGTTCTCTGTTTGGCTGAAGTATTTATTCTTGGAGTCAGGATAGAATTTTTTACTATCGTGCTTTTTATTACATATTCTTTAAATTTTTGTGAATTTTACTGAAAATATATAACCCATGTCTGCCATTCTAGAGGCTGTTGTCATTAGGGTACTATGAATAAATTGTAAAAGTAAAGAGTCAATCTTCTGTAGTTCCTAATGAAACGGGTCATTTCTCTGAGAATTTTGTTTCAAAAAATTGCAATTAGAAGTTAATTTAAATTAAAACTCATATTTTAATAGAAACAACAGGTAAAACTCGTCAACAGTGTAGTTTTTCTGTCTTCCACATTGTCTGAACGTATACTCATACTACTTTTGCCTCCTTTGACACTTTTTGGGCTTGTAGCTCAGTCTTGTCGACTCTTCCTTGGCCAGTCCTTCCTATGTGGCTCACGTATTCGAACCAGTCTTCACTCCCAGATCTTCCAAGACTTTCAGTCTAGTAGTATTAAAAGTGATGACATCATCACAGACATGAAGCTGGAATGTATGGCACCCCACAAACACGAGGGGCATTCAGTAAGTAATGCATCACTCCAGGAGGACTTGTATGCACACATGTTACCACTTCACTGGTCGACGTCGGAACCAAAACCTTGCTGCACGAATAACCTCCCCATCAACCACGTACTGCTCCCGAGTAGTGCATCCTTCACTGGGCCAAACAGACGGAAATCAGAAGGTGCGAGTCTTGAAATATAAACCATTAATTGTGAGACTGGAAGACAGAAAGGAGAATGTCACATATCAGTGAGATAACGCTAGCGTGACGGAAGTACTTTTGTGTTCATTCACTGGCACGACATGTGCGGGACTTACATTGGTGCCTGGCCACCTTCAAACATTTTTCATCATCAAGCGTCGGACAAATGCTGCGTTTTTCAGTAAAGAGAACAAACGCGGTTGTTCCAGGTTCCATCCATCTTCTTCGCGGATCCTGGTGATAAAGAGGTTTTGTCGCTCAAAATGGGCACCTAGATACTGTTTGTTAGCATGGCGTACGGGCTGGATCGCCACAGAATTCTGACGTGTCTACAGAGCGTTACAGTTTTGATGATGCATTCTGTTCGGGATACCTAGAAGCCATAATTTGTAGGTAGAGACCATGCTAATCATTTTGACAACCGCAGGCCACTAAAAGGCAGACCTTTCATGCTTTACCTCCCACACTGGCAGCTGAACGATCCGAAGATATCACTGTGGTATATGCCGGTTCGGATTCGGCGGGCAACTTCTCGTGATGACAATCCTTCTTGCAGTAAAGTGACAAACAGCTGCTCATCTGTACTGAGAATTCTGCTTCACTATTACCCACATTACGCGGATGCAAAGGACTTGGAAGAGCAGTTGAACGGAATGGACAGTGTCTTGAAAGGAGGGAATAAGATGAACATCAACAAAAGCAAAACGAGGATAATGGAATGTAGTTGAATTAAATCGGATGATGCTGAGGGAATTAGATTAGGAAATGAGACACTTAAAGTAGTAAAGGAGTTTTGCTATTTGGGGAGCAAAATAACTGATGATGGTCGAAGTAGAGAGGATATAAAATGTAGACTGGCAATGGCAAGGAAAGCGTTTCTGAAGAAGAGAAATTTGTTAACATCGAGTATTGATTTAAGTGTCAGGAAGTCGTTTCTGAAAGTATTTGTATGGAGTGTAGCCATGTATGGAAGTGAAACATGGACGATAAATAGTCTGGAAAAGAAGAGAATAGAAGCTTTCGAAATGTGGTGCTACAGAAGAATGCTGAAGATTCGATGGGTAGATCACATCACTAATGAGGAGATACTGAATGGAATTTGAGAGAAGAGAAATTTGTGACACAACGTGAGTAGTAGTAGGAATTCCTTTGTAGGGCATATTCAGAGGCATCAAGGGATCACCAATTTAGTATTGGAGGGCAGCACGTAGGGTAAAAATTGTCGAGGGAGACCAAGAGATGAATACACTAAGCAGATTCAGAAGGATGTAGGCTGCAGTAGGTACTGGGAGATGAAGAAGCTTGCACAGGATAGAGTAGCTTGGAGAACAGCATCAAACCAGTCTCAGGACTGAAGACCACAACAACAACAACGCGGATGGCTGCACATAGCGATTCACTGTGGCCAAAGGAGTGTCGAGAGAGAGTATTCCGAGCACATAAAAACTGTTTCATTCATAAGATTGGTGTAAAGCTTTGTTCGGCACTTATTTTCATCTTTTAGTGAAAGTCTGGTAATTGTCCAACGTGGTCTGAATACACCACATCAATATTAGAGTGGGTAGTAGTATGAAACTTGAATGATGCACTCATTATTCGTCGATTTTCCATAAACATTGTACATGTGAGTGCCACCACTGTTACACGCTTCACTGTAGAAAGTTTATACGTTTCTTCTCCTTTTGTTGAATACTAAACTTATAATGCCACTGGCTATCTTTAAAATAATGATGTAGCTGATTGATGTCCTTGAACTATGTATCGTCGACATATGGTTGATGTTCATGTTAGTTAAAACTGCTACATAATCCTGAACGGTCATCATAAAGACGATTTTACCGAATATTATGACAGAGGGTTTTTTTCTTATACTGACTTAATTTTCATAGAACGACACATCCTTATTCGACATTGCATTACTTGGAAACAGAATCCTAGGCAGTCAAACGATAATATGTCATAAAAATATTTAATTTTTGTGTACATTATAGTGGGGCTTACAGAGTAAACATTTCATCTCATGTCTCTGGAAGTTGTTAATACTCTCTATATTTTTCTAGGCCTCTTCAGGATAAGGTTGAAGTGGAACGTTCTGGTGCCAGAAATCCATCCGCTCTGCGTCTTTGTTGTGAGCAAGGGAGAAGTTGGACTGCATCAGCATGTAGCTGCGAGTCACATTGTCGTACGGCTCCCAGATCACAGGATCCGCCTCCGGGGTTGGATTTCTGCGGAAACACAGGGGTGATGTGAATATACTGATCCTTGGGAAGGTGCTAAGCACAGCAAAAAAATACTTGTTTCTTCACTGCTTTTAAGCTTTATATTGTCTCTTAAGTTTGCGGCAATGATCCATCAAGTACAGATTTTGCGCGTGTATTTACGTGGAGGCATTAAACAGAAAGAACAAACTTATGCACAGTCGCAGTGTGTGGTAACAAAAAAATTCGTAAGCAGGTAGCGAACTCAGAAATGCCACCATATATAGAGAGGAGGATAACACTGTTCGTAAGAATGACGTTGTGAAAAGCACTTCCTTTCTTGTTAGAACTAATGCTATAGGAAACGACGGGCAGTTAAATTGCCGCGAACGAAATGACTATGTAGGTGGCGAGAACGTGGCATAACTGTGGTGTTGCATCATTTCTCGGCTTCTTAAATATTGCATAACCACACAAATACAGCGATGTCCGTAATACGACAATATCACGGCATTTGATCAGTACCTTTTGGTGTTTGTTAGCCGTGTCGTCTCCTAAGTTAGTGTGATTGCAATAGGTATTTCACTAAGATACTCTCAAGCGGTGCAATTCCCCAAAGTGTTAATTTGGAAATAGGCTGTGAAAAGTTAACGTTTACTTGTTTTATCTAACATTGTCAGAAAGGAGAAAGTGAACAAATATTGATATCTCAATATTTGTACAACTGAAAGAATTTTGTTGTAATAATTATCTACATCGCGTACATTATAAAATATTAAATCATAACTGATTTCAGTTGACTAAACAACCATCTTCACATCAATCATGGTAAAACATATGTTAACATTTAGCATACTGAAAATCCAGAATCCTCGATATAACTCCGTCTCTGTACAGCAACCCCACTGAGCATGGCACTGAACTACTTGATTTTACCTTAAAATTGTTTTATTCAGTATTTTGCTGAATGTGTTATTCATACGGACATACTCCCAGTTATGTAGACGACGCCGTCATCACAGTTCCATTGAATTAGTGCTTTAGACAATTATAAAATAGTTAAGAAGTTGACGACAAGGAGTAGTTACTGCAATTTTTAGCAAAGAGTCGGAGCAGTATTTAATGACCTACTGCACTCTGCTCAGCTAAAAAGAAAGAGTGAAAAATATCTGAGAAATAATTATTTTAATCTGGTGGCAGAAAAAGAGAGGACTTATTGCATAGCTACATACCCATACTTAGCGAAGTTGGTCCAGTACCGAACCATATTCCTGCGCACCTGATCCTCCTCTGACTCTGGATCCAGGTTACATACGGTATCATCTCTCACAAAGAGCACGAATATATCACCAGCGTGATTCACCCCTGAAAGACGGGTATTACGTTAAAACAGTCGTTATTATATTGTTCATTTCATGTTAAACATATGTGGGAAATTGTTGATCTCGTTCTGAGATGGTTTACGAGTTTAGATTTTTTAATAAAGAATTGAAATTATCATGCCATATTTCCATCTCTGGTAAAAACTTGTGTTATTGTAGCTCGGTAAACACGAATGTCCCTACTCGCTACCATCATTTGTACGGTAATTCATACAGAGTATTTACTGTTATCACTGTTGTCTCTTTTAAAGCAAGACAGCATACATTTGTGTTCATAATCACGATTATTACCAAAGAATAGTTCTCGATGCCAATAGGTCTTACATTTTCTCTTTGATGGTGAATTACTAGTCTGAGAGTTCTCAGGAAATACATGAGGAATGTGCCAATGGTCTGAAATTCACTTATTATTATTTTATTGCTGTACTTGACCAACGTGTAATTCTGGAATCCTCCTTAAGAATGATTAATTTATCGAAAAATGCCTTTAGGTTAATAGAGATCCATGAAAACACGCGGGTCTTAACGATAATGTTTTCTCCAATAGATGCCTTGGGAAAAATACAAAATGTGACGCAGTGATACAGATAGAAGGTATACCGGGTAACGGACTTATCAGTGTACTTTGTCCCTTCACCCTACAAATAAAATGTAGCTCTCAAGTCGCATCAAGACGTCTACATCTACACCTACACTTACACTCCGCAAGCCACGCAACGGTGTGTGGCGGAGGGCACTTTACATGCCAATGTCATTACCTCCCTTTCCTGTTCCAGTCGCGTATGGTTCGCGGGAAGAACGACTGCCTGAAAGCCTCCGTGCGCGCTCGAATCTCTCTATTTTACATTCGTGATCTCCTCGGGAGGTATACGTAGGGGGAAGCAATATATTCGATACCTCATCCAGAAACGCACCCTCTCGAAACCTGGACAGCAAGCTACACCGCGAAGCAGAGCGCCTCTCTTGCAGAGTCTGCCACTTGAGTTTGCTAAACATCTCCGTAACGCTATCACGCTTACCAAATAACCCTGTGACGAAACGCGCTGCTCTTCTTTGGATCTTCTCTATCTCCTCTGTCAACCCGACCTGGTACGGGTCCCGCACTAGTGAGCAATACTCAAGTATAGGTCGAACGAGTGTTTTGTAAGCCACCTCCTTTGTTGATGCACTACATTTTCTAAGGACTACTCCAATGTATCTCAACCTGGCACCCGCCATACCAACAATTAATTTTATATGATCATTCCACTTCAAATAGTTTCGTTCGATTACTCCCAGATATTTTACAGAAGTAACTGCTACCAGTGTTTGTTCAGCTATCATATAATCATACAATAAAGGATCCTTCCTTCTATGTATTCGCAATACATTACATTTGTCTATGTTAAGGATCAGTTGCCACTCCCTGCACCAAGTGCCTATCCGATGCAGATCTTTCTGCATTTCGCTGCAATTTTCTGATGCTGCAACTTCTCTGTATACTACAGCATCATCCGCGAAAAGCCACATGGAACTTCCGACACTATCTACTAGGTCATTTATATATATTGTAAAAAGCAATGGTCCCATAACACTCCCCTGTGGCACGCCAGAGGTTACGTACAGCATGGCTGGCCATAATGGTTCCCAATGCTTGACACATGCCCTGCAGACCATTCTGTAGTGTTTAGGGCAGAAGTTCTTCTGTCTAGAGGATCCTGCAAAGTTTTTATCAGGTTTGGGAAGCGAAGCTGTTGATTCTTGAAGGTGACACCTTCACGATGTAGGTACTCCTTCACCGGGTCAGCATTGTTGGATATTTCCATCCACTGGACTGAAATCTAGTACCAATAGCAGCACATACTGTTGCAGTATTTTGATCCTATGGACTTCAACCGTGACTTTTTTACAGGAAGAACGTAAGAGGTGTACACATTCCTTAATTGATTGCATACAAACTGTAACTGACTACGATATTGGACGTTTGCTCTCGTGTATTAGCAAAATACCTGATTTATCTACAACGTCAGTAAATTTTGTAAATTAGTTGTTACCAGATTTTAAAAAATCAGCAATGTATGGAGCGCTCTTTCTAGTATTAGACTAGTGTATGTATATTGTGATTCACAATTGTTTTGACAGTGCCATTAACGCAACAAGAGGAAGACTTCTCTTTTATGAAAGAAAATACATCGTCTACAACATCCTCCGCAAGCCACCTAATGGTATGTGGCGGAGGGTACTTTCGGTACCACTATTTGATCCCTCCAACCCCGTTCCATTCGCGAATAGTGCGTGGGAAGAATGATTGTCAGTAAACCTCTGTACTGGCTCTAATTTCTCTAATTTTCTCCTCGTGGTCAATACGCGAGATGTATGTTGGGAGAGGTAATATGCTGTCCGTCTCCTCCTGACAATGCTGTCCCGAAATTTCAATAGTAAATCTCTCCGTGATGCACAACGCCTCTCTTGTAACGTATTCCAGTGGAGTTTGTTTAGCGTCTCCGTAACGCTCTCTCGCCAGCTAAACGATACCGTGACGAAACGCGCCACTCTTCGTTGGATCTTCTCTATATTCTCTATCAGTCCTACCTGATAGGGATCCCAGATGGATGAACAATACTCAAGAATCGGGCGAACAAGCGCCTAATAAGCCACTTCTTTCGTGGATGAGTTACGTTTCTTTAAGACTGTTCCGATGAATCTGAGTCTGGTATCTGCTTTTCCCACTTTTATGCGGTCATTCCACTTAGGGTCACTCTGGATAGTTACGCTTAGATATTTTACGGCAGACGCTGTCTTGAGCTGTTTGTCATCAATACTGTAGCTGTAGATTAGTGGATTTCTTTTTCTATGTATGCGCAGTTTGTTGCATTTATTTACGTTCAGGGTCAACTGCCAGAGCCTGCACCATTCATCAGTTCTCTGCAGGTCATTCTGCAAATTCTTACTATTTTCTGGAGTTGTTACTTTGGTATAGACAACTGCATCATCTGCGAATGGCCTTAAAGAGCTTCCGATGCTTTCTACTAGATCGTTTATATATGTATATTGTAAACAGCAACGTTTCTTTCACACTTCCCTGTGGTACTTCGGATACTACCCTTACATCTGTCGATTTTGTTCCGTTACGAGCGACGTGTTGAGTTCTATCTTCAAGAAAGTCTTGAATCCAATCGCATGGGTGCTCCGATACTCCGTAAGCTCGTATTTTTTTCATTAAACGGCAATGCGGGACGGTGTCAAATGCCTTACTGAAATCACGGAACCCGGCATCAATCTGAGTGCTGTTGTCTACTGCGCTGTGGATCTCATGGAGGAAAAGAGCGAGCTGAGTTTCGCTGGATCTCTGTTTGCGGAAACCATGTCGATTTCTATTGAAGAGATATTCATTTTCAAAAAAAACCTTATATATCTTGAGCATAAAACATGCTCCATAATTCTACAACAGACTGACGTCCAACGATATACACTATGTGATCAAAAGTATCCGGACACCTCCAAAAACAGATGTTTTTCATATCAGGTGCATTGTGCTGCCACCTACTGCTTGGTACTCCACATCAGCGACCTCAGTAGTCATTAGACATCGTGAGAGAGCAGAATCGGGCGCTCCGCAGAACTCATGGACATCGAACGTGGTCAGGTGATTGGATGCCATTTGTGTCATACGTCTGTAGGCGAGATTTCCACACTCCTAAACATCCCTAGGTCCACTGTTGCCGATGTGATATTGAAGTAGAACGTGAAGGGACACATACAGCAGAAAAGCGTACAGGGCGACCTCGTCTGTTGACTGACAGAGACGGCCGACAGTTGAAGAGGGTCGTCAAGTGTATTAGGCAGACATGTATCCAGACCATCACACAGGAATTCCGAACTGCTTCAGGATCCACTGCAAGTACTGTGACAGTTAGGCGGGAGGTGAGAAAACTAGTATTTCATGGTCGAGCGGCTGCTCATAAGACACACATCACGCCGGTAAATGCCAAACGACACCTTGCTTGGTGTAAGGAGCGTAAACACTGGACGACTGAAGAGTGGGAAAACGTTGTGTGGAGTGACCAATCACGGTACACAATGCGGCGATCCGATGGGTTTGGCGAATGCCCGGTGAACGTCATCTGCCAGTGTGCGTAATGCCAACAGTAAAATTGGGAGGCGATGGTATTAAGGTGTGGTCGTGATTTTCGTGGAGGGGGCTTGCACCCCTTGTTGCACAGCCCTACATTGATGTTTAAAGCATCTTTTTGCTTCCCAGTGTTGAAGAGCAATTCGGGGATGATCTTTCAACACGATCGAGCACCTGTTCATAATGCACGGCCTGTGGCGGAGTGGCTACACGACAATAACATCGCTGCAATGGACTGGCCTGCACAGAGTCCTGACCTGAATATTGTAGAACACGTTTGGGGGTGTTTTGGAACGTCGGCTTCGTGCCAGGCCTCACCGACAGACATCGATGCGTCTTCTTAGTGCAGCACTCCGTGAAGAATGGACTGCCATTCCCCAAGAAACCTTCCAGTACCTGATTGAATATATGGCTGCGAGAGTGGAAGCTGCCATCAAGGCTAAACGTGGACCAACACTTGTAAGTCATTTTCAGCCAGGTGTTCAAATGGCTCTGAGCACTATGGGATTTAACTTCTGAGGTCATCAGTCCCCTAGAATTGAGAACTACTTAAATCTAACAAACCTAAGGGCATAACACACATCCATGTCCGAGGCAGGATTCGAACCTGCGACCGTAGCGGTCGCGTGGTTCCAGACTCTAGCGCCTAGAACCGCTCGGCCACCACGGCCGGCCAGCCAGGTGTCCAGATACTTTTGATCACATAGTGCAGGTCTCTAATTGTGTGGATCTGTCTTATGGCCTTTCTTAGAAACGGGAATGACCTGCTGTTTTTCCCAATCGTTACGTACCTTTCGTTGCTCAAGCGATCTACGATAAATTACTGATAGAGAGGGAGCAAATTCTTTTTCATAATCTTTATAGAATCTTACAGGTATTTCATCTGGTCCCGATGCCTTTCCACTACTAAGCGATTGTAGCTGCTTTTCAGTACCGCGATCGATTATCTCAATATCTGCCATTTCGACGTTCGTACGACGATGAAAGGAGGGACAGTGTTACGATCTTCCGCGGTGAAGCAACTTCGGAAGACCGAATTCAGTATCTCGGCCTTCTGTCTGTTATCTTACGTTTCGGTGCCGTTGTAGTCACTGAGAGAATGAATAGGTGATTTTGACCCACTTACTGATTTTACATACTACCAAAATCTCTGGAACCTGGGTCCGTAGTACAGAGCAGATCAGGTTGAGGAAAGGGGCCCAAATCAGTTGCTGTTAGTTGCACAAACATACAAACTTTATTTTGCTAAAACACTTAATCACACATGCCCTTTAGAATTCAGAAACAATACGGCTGAAGACCACAACACAAGTCATTAAAATTGCCTTAAGTAATACACACGGCTGAAGGCCTTAGTTACAAAACAGAAGAACTGAGGGCTTAAAGCCTAGATAAGAAGAATTTCAGTAAGAAAGTTTTAAAAGGTTTTAAACAAATGACCTTTCAAATTTTAATTTAAGAGGGCTGAAGGCCTTATCTTGAAACATTTCACGTAGAAGTTCGGCTGAAGGCCACATACTGAACATTAAAACAAACTAAATTAATACACGGCTGAAGGCCTCGCACAGTACTTGAGTCTAAAAGAAAATCACAATCCAAAACAACAGAACAGTGGTGCTCAGAAGTGTTCCAAGGGTCGGCCTGGGAAGGTAACTCTAGGGTAAGCTTAGGTGTGACAGGCAGCCAAGCGTAATACTAAATAATCGGATGGCAACCCGACCCAGGGACGGCTGGAGAACCGACCAACAACCTAATGAGCACGACAACGATAGATATCAGCCGAGGACGAAGATACCAGCGACACTACGTCTTCAATATTGGCGTCTAAAAAGAGCCAAAGCACAATAACCACTCAGAAATATGAACAACACCAAAGGCTGTCGAACTACACGCGGTACGGACAGCATCAACACGGCGAGGAAAAACACACTGCGGAACGCTATGCTAATAACCCTGCCGCGGAGACTTCCTCGCTGCTCTGTCCCAACTGACCGACTGTCTACTCCAGTTCGCAGACAGCATTAACATAACTGCTAAGTCGAAATTACACAAGCTAGACACAGTTCCACGAAAACACTTCCACAATAACTCGAACAATCTGTAAAAGCAACCACTGTGGAACAACAGGGCGAATGACACGTCGACACACGCAGAGAACCCCGAAGCGGTCGGCGACCAACCGAACGACCAACCAAGGCCGTCCCCACGGAAGTCATGTGTGCCGGCGAGGGTCGGGTGAGTCATGGCTGTCCGGACCTCACTGCTGCTCCCGCCCCTACTCAACTCGATGTCCTTTCGGAGCTCGGAGACACGGCGACCTGGGCATATTGGCTCGGACCCAACCATGCAGAGGGAACACTTGCCCTTTGGATACCCGACATCTCTGCCCAAGGAAGGAACCGACCCACGTGCGGCAAAATGACCAACTGACGAGGCCCAGAAACAGTCAAAAGACCAAATACACGTCGCCCGATGAGACGACCGACCGAACGACCAACACATTATGTGCTGTGTGATTTGCGGCATCCTCGATACATTTCGCTTCCCTGAAACCGTTCCGCAGAGCATTCATACCAATTATCTGTCTGTGACCCCTCAAGCGGCGACACAGAAACGTACCGTTTCCGTGCTGCAACAATTTGCAAACATGTTGATAACGTGACCACTTTCTCAAGTGACTGATTAGGCGTGACCCAGTACATCACTTGTTTTGCATTTCCACTCATTAGTAAGCAAAAAAATTGCTCGTCTACTCGTTGACAGGTTGTCTTCAACGTGAGGCAAGACGGCCTCTTCCAGTTCGGATGTGTGGCGTCTGCTTGGAACACCACAGCCTGCTAACGGTGAAGGTAACCTTTCTCGAAGCCGTTGTGTAATTGTGGCGAAAAGAGTATGCGATAGAGCCGAACGTTGTGGAGAACGGTTTTGATAAAGGCGATGAGCAGCTCTTCCATTACAGTGAGCTTCGCCATTCAGAAGGATAAGTCGATGTACTCCGCAAACGTGTACTCAATCGTGTTTCTCTGACACTCAAAGACACGTGAATGAAGCTCGAACCAGGCTAGAGAGGTAGGATAGACGTCAAATGACATCAGCTGCGGCAACATAACCATGGATAGGCACAATAAGTAAAATTTCATTTGATGCTCGGCTTGGTGTTGTAATTGCCAGCAGAGTAGCGGTGTACCTAGGCCCAGTATGTATCTGAGGGTTTGAAATTGGCCAGTATATATCAGAGGGTTTGAAACTAATAACTACTTTGTCGACTTATAGTGTATCTACTGATCAGCCAGAACATTATGATTACCGATCTACTATCGATATAAATCCGTCCAGGCGATACCAGTCTCAGCTGGCGAGGAATGACTGCTAGTCAGTGCATGCACTAGCAGTGAGCGTGTTGGCCGTGCGTAGAACGGGGAAGGCTCGCGATCTATCTGAGTTTGACCGAGGGCAGATTGTGAAAGTCCGGAGGCTCGACACGAGCATTTCGGAAACTGAACGACTTCTCGGGTGTTCGAGGAACGCTGTGGTGAGTGTCTTCAACACGTGGCGAAACCTAGCTGAAAACACGTCCAACGTCGTGGGATTGAGCGGCCACCCCTCGTTACAGATGTCGAAGGTCTTAGGCTGGGCAGACTGGTAAAACAGGACAGGCGGCGAACTGTGGCGAAACTAACATCAGACTTTAATGCTGAGCAGAGTACGAGTGTGTCCGAACGTAGTGCAGCGAACACTTCTAATAACGATGGACCTCCACAGTCGATGACCCATGCAGGTGCAAATATTAACAGCACAACATAGGCAACTACGATTGAAATGTGCTCGTGACCATCGGCACTGGACGTTGGCGCAGTGGCAGAGCGTTACATGGTCTAATGAATCCCGATATCTTCTTCATCATGCCGATGGGAGGGCGCGAATCCGTCGTCCTCCAGGAGAACAGCTCCTTGACGACTGTACTATGGGAAGGACCAACCCTCAATTACAAATCCATGAAGATACCCACGACATCCAAGGAAACCGACTCTGGTCTAGGCTTCCTCTACTGAAGACCGCACACGCTCTGCACCAATCCATCTTTAAAATAAATGACCGATGGAAAGAGGAATGGGAGAGAAGAACAGCAGTAAACTGCCACAGTATGCCACGCATCGTTAGTAAACCAAAAGGATTTGATTGCCCTCGCAAAGTTTGGTCAACTCTTAATCGCATCAGAACCAACTGTGGGAGATGCACCGACTCCTTACACAGATGGGGTAAACTTCCTTCGGCCACTTGCGACTGTGGCGCTGAGAGACAGACAGTCAAACACATCGTGCAGGAATGCCCAGTAAGGGCATATGAGGGTGACCCACATGATTTCCTAATGGCGACCCAAGAGGCAATCGACTATATATTATCTAAGCTGGACGTCTGCTTGTGATTGCTCTTCTGTGAGTGTAAATTTACAATTGGTGGTGTCCTTATATACAAACTGTTATTTATTGCTCTGTTTATACATATGTGATTTTTTTAAGTCGTGTTGTTTCTGTAATTTTTACTGTGATGTTATGAGCCATACGCTAAATAAATAAATATGGGAAGGAGACAAGCTGGCGGCGGGTCGAGGAACGTTTACCTGGGTATCTGTGGGTCCAGTGGAGCTCGTGCAAGCCACCATGACGGCCAAGGAGTATCGTACACTGTTTGCAGTCCACGTACGCCCCTTCGTGACCATCATGAGTTGGTTGGTTGTTTCGGGGAAGGAGACCAGACAGCGAGGTCATCGGTCTCATCGGATTAGGGAAGGGCGGGGAAGGAAGTCGGCCGTGCCCTTTGAAAGGAACCATCCCGGCATTTGCCTGGAGCGATTTAGGGAAATCGCGGAAAACCTAAATCACAATGGCCGGACGCGGGATTGAACCGTCGTCCTCCCGAATGCGAGTCCAGTGTCTAACCACTGCGCCACCTCGCTCGGTACCATCATGAGTCCCGACGGCAGTGGCATCTTTCAACAAATGTTGTGCCATGTCACAACGCCAGGAGTTTGATGGTGTGGTTCAAGGAACACAGTGGCGATTTTGAATTGATGTTCTGGCCCCATAACTGACCTGATCTGCACACGATCGAACACATCTGGGATTTGGTTGAGTGTGCGTCTGAGCCCATCGCCGCCTCTCCCCGGAATTAGCGCGACTTAGGTGACTTATGTGTGCAGATGTGGTGCGAGCTCCCTTCAGCAACCTACCAAGGCCTCATTGCTTCCACGCCACGACGTGTCGCCGTTGTTATGTGTGCCAAAGGTGGGCATGCCGGCTATTAGGTAGATGATCACAATATTCCGGCTGTTCAGTATTGTTCCTTCGTGTGCGACTAAATAAATCAACACGACCGTTAATGTGTATTCCCTACTGAATAGTAATATGTCGACTTCGGAATATTGTCGCGGCATCAGCCGCAGGCTGGACGTTGCAACCAACCAAGGGATGTGCGTGATCGCCACTGACGAAATGCTGGAGCTGGGTGCTAAAGCAGTATTGGAGGAGCACTCTGGAACACAGCAGTCTACCGCGGCTGTGGCCTGGGTTACACTATACCGTGGCAGGACGCCGCTTTTCCTCAGTTGGCATCTACGTGATGGGAAGCAGACTCCTGTCACAGCACACCCAGGACCGCCGCATACATGTGCCCCTACCGCTCAGCCATTAGCAGCACTTGTGTTTGGACTTTCGAATTGCACCATCGTCATGATAATCCTCACAGGAGTCCTCAGTCCAACGTTTGGCGAAGCCCCTAAGATCTCACTGAGAACTGTAATGAACTATGCAAAGTCGATGGTCTTCGGGCTGCCAGCGAGACTTCGGACGTCAAACTGATGCCACTGACAGGAGGCGTTTCCCTGAGTGTCGTCATCTGATAGTCTGGCCGACTGCAGCGGCCTTGGGTACATCATGGAGCATCTGCTAGGCCCTGTCTATCCCGCATGCTGTCTCTCTACACCGCTACAAAACAAACAGATGTCCAGCGTCAGCAAGGTCACTCACACTGTCAGTCATTTCATGCTGAGGCAGCACGCCGCCTGATTCCTTGGCGCCAACATCGATTAATCGTATGGAACGCGCTTAATAAACAATATTGTTACTGAGTGAGCGTTTCTCACTCCGCTCTCGGTGCGGTAGTGAAAGACCGCTACTCACAGATCCTACACAAGCCACTCAGGGGCAAAAGTGGCCATCCTGGCTGGTAATGGTGTTGGTGTTTACTGTCACTCTGCGGCGCCGTTATACTACGTAAGAAAACTGCTATTAGCTTTTGGACGGAATTTAAAGATGAGTGCGACTGCTCTCACTTTTAGCAAACATTAATTCTATGACATTGCGTTCGCAGCAAAGAGATACGTTTATGTTAAGTGCGTTATTTTCTTTGTACTCACCCCACTGCGTAGATTCGACGATATCCCCGCGGTAGTCGAATACATAATAGAACACTGGTGTGTCACTCAGCTCGGCCACTGTCCTCACCAGCGTGTCTGTTGGCTCGAAAGACCTCATGTCGTTGTCGAACTATAAGAAAAAATGTGACTTGGCTGTTGATTGTTACTGATGCTGCTGTAGTCTTATAATATATGGATCGACCTGTGATGTATCACACTAGTTTCAAAGATGACTGTACCAACCATTATATGAATCAAAAAAGTAAGAAAAAATTTCTTTTATAAAGTACGGTCCTTTTTTTGGGAAATTATGCAGTTCTATTTTTTCGGTACAATTTATCAACTTGATCTGTTCTGTAACAGCTTCCTGTACACCTTCTTAGGTAACGATCATCGGTTTGCTCTTCCAAAACGTAAATAAATAAATTTATTTGCCACTAACAGACTCCACCTCGTGTCAAGTTTATCCATCAAACATTTATTCAACAACTGACTTCAATAATTATTTCCTACATTACCTTTTTACTCAGTCAATACATGTTTCTCCAGTGATAGATGTACCAAGTGATCAAAAAGTCAGTATAAATTTGAAAACTGACTTTTTGATCACCCGGTACCTTTTCCATTTTTTTCATCGCCGCATTAATCTAAACATACTGTTTTCCACACAACTTTAATTATAAACAATTATATCAGTGCAGCTTCCAGTGTCAAACATTCTGTGTGTAGGCCTTTAAAGTCGTATCCTCTAAAGGAGATTACTACACACAACTGTTTCTTTTTTTTATGTTAAGCTTAACTTCCTTTTTTACATTCATTATTGATATTTAAATTTTATGAACCTTGTGTTTAAGACCTCTCCTTGTATTGTATTCTCACACGGTACTATAACGCAAACAAATTGCAGTTTCACTGTCAAGGGTTCTTCTAAATAACATTCAGATCTATTTTCCCAATTCTTTTCTTCAGTAACAGACAAAATTTGAATTCCGTCACGAGTGGTTTACTGTTTCGGAACATAACTGTCAAGCAATAATTTTATAACTTTTCTTTATTCTCTTTGATATATTAAAGCTGCGAACATGTTCGGCAAAAGAAGGTACTGAACAATAGTTCTCTCATTTAGCTCATTGGCCATAATATTATCTTTGGAATTTGACACTCTCTGAAAAGTCTTTGAAGTATTTCCCGTGGTATGAAAACCACTGAGACCAGACTGAAATTCTTTCTAAAGAATTCTTCCTTAGACTAACACTTCATACTATTGAGTCTCTGTTTCTGTATTTTTTATTTTAGTTTCCTATTTAACTTCATTTGGCTAGTATCCAAATGTATAACTATGCTGGACATGGTTAATGGTGGCCTAAGTGACCGTTTACGCACAGCACGTTAATTCGAATCTTCACATGTAGGTTAGTGTATCTTGGTCTGTTCGGAAGGTAAGTTTTTGCAATTTTAGAGGATTGTGTTTATTTCACTGTCTCAAATCCGTTGCAGTATTATCTTTTTTCATTCTTCCCAATTCCTGTCTCGTCCCTAACTATACTTACCAATAACAACCAAAATTATTTTACTATTTGTGTAACTTAAGTTCGACGAAGTCTAAACTAAATTTCGAAGCTTGAGATACTGTCCAGAAAAAAAAGTTTGATGTCTGCATTTTGGTATTAACCGGAGGTTTACATAGCAGACCTGACACGTCGTCAGCTCTGTTTGTACTGAGACTTGAGTTAGAAATCATGATGCTGTAACAATAAATTTGTTCAAGAAATATCCAGGCAACGGATAAATGCTGAAAAAGTGAAGAGAGGTAGTAAATTGTAGAAACACTGTGTACTGTGTAGTACGTTTCAAAGATTGTGTGTATTGTGTATTAAACCGGGAACCTAGAAACGACGAAGATACTTCGTTCCTCCATAGCCCTCAGTTGTTCACAAACCCACAGCAGGTCACAGTAGTCCACCCACCCCATCGCCGTCCCACGCCGAAGCCAGGGTTATTGTGTGGTTCGGCCCTTCGGCCCTCAGTACCCCCCACGGGAATAACAGATGTGTGTAACCCCAAATGATTGCGTGGCATGCGTGGTAGAGTAATTATGGTGTACGTGTACGTGTACGTGGAGATAGCGTTCGCGCAGCAATCGCCGAATCGCCGACATAGTGTAACTGAGGCGGCGTAAGGGGAACCGGCCCGCATTCGCCGAGGCAGATGGAAAACCGTCTTAAAAACCATCCACAGGCTGGCCGGCACACCGGACTTTGACACTAATCCGCCGGGCGGATTCGTGCCGGCGATCGGCAAGCCGTCCCGCTCGGGAAGCAGCGTTTATGGAAATGTTGTTGGAGCGACTAGTATGAGGAACACTGACAGAGGAGTGGTCCAATGCAACATGTCGAAAGTTACCAAGAAATATTTCACACAGAAAGAGTACACTGAAAGAAATGCACTGTCAAAATTTTAGCTACAAGTATTTAAGAAACGTTAAAGATACTCACTTTTGTCTCACGAAGAACCATTTACAATGGCGATTTGTACGACCCTTCCTACCCAGCGCGCGATCGGCGAATAAGCAGAGGCAGCCGTGACATGTGAACGTAGCGCCTTGTAGTGCGAAGTTCAAAGTGCAAGCACGCAAGTCGCAAATCGACGCATTTAAACCACACCGAACATGCCTCTAATCGCTAATTTTTTGTATAACTTGCAGTTCATATCGACAGCTGGACTGTTGGAGAACGGAAAGAAGACCGAGGCAGTGTATAACGTAAAATTGCAGACGTCTTGAGGGACTTCAATTTGTTGACGTTAATTATTTTATAACTGTTCCTGTAGCACAGTTCTTATTATAATTTTTGAATAATTTATCTCTTACTGACGATGAAACGCTTTCTTTCTTATTCCCTGTAATCTTCGCAAAAATGTGACTGTCTATTGGATGACAAAACAAACATTTTCCTACACTAGGCACCCCTGAAAAAACATGAATGCAGTCAGAGACTTCACAGTAATTACTAGCTTTAACTATAAAGGGCTGGAATGGGGCAAGAAATCGTCATGGCCGTTGTTCTGCAGATTGTGCTGCGTACAAAACAGACTTGATCAAATTCGACAAATGCGATGATGCAAATTGACAATGCAGAAAAAACTAAAGTTTAATACTGTTCCTCTGATAAACGTGAAATGACAAAGTGCTATCGGAAATTATATTGTCTTAAAATTTTCTGAAAAATGCTTTATAATGTCGAAAAATTAATTTATTGAGAGACTGAATCTCTTCACCATCCGTCTAAAGACCGATGTGATATTATGTCCAGGACAAGAGTCGAACAAAAGCAACGAAATGTTTTCTGCAAATGGTAGTAAGACGTTCCGGACGTACCATTATTCTCTCGTTTTTTTCAGACTTTTCCACGTGTATTACAAGATTTTTGCAAGTAAACAGTCTTTTTTTTCATTTTTCTCCTAATTAACCTTGATATTTCTGGAGGTAGATATAAAACTGCGAAACAGCAATCCATCGATACCACTGCCATTGTTGTATACGAATGTATCATAGCATTCATGGAGTGCACAGGCGACTGATTATTTTTTTCTTTTTCCTCTGCTCGAAATGATGAAGTGCTGTCTGTACTCAGTTCTTGTGCGGAACGTGACTGATTGGCTTTACACACAGCATTTTTGGGGATAAGAAGCAGCTTCGTTTTCCAAACAGCTACGAATTTTTCTGTAGTATTACCTGTTCATGACATTCCTTTATGTTTACTTAAGGTAACAATCGTAATTTGGGACTTACTTTTTGTATAATTTCCTGATTCTGTTTAACAAGGTGGAACTGGCCTAAAATGTTCATATCAACTGTGATTCGGAGCCCCCCACTCTCGTAGATCTCCTTTGTAACAGTGCACTGGTACTCACGAGCAGTTCTAAATCTTTCGAAAAGTTTTTCTTTCGTACGTTTGCGAGTTTCATTTTGTTGAATATTTCGTAGTTTTTGTAAATCTTTCTTCCATTTATAGAATTCATGTTCAGTTTTTACGAAATGTTGCTGGCTATGCGAACTGTTTACGTTTAAACACTTCCTCCCCGCTCTGTTCAACAAAAAAGTTACCTTCTTTATTTCGTCATTGGAAACTATTACTGCAAGTGCTTACTTTCGGCTTGGAAGGTAGTCTATTTTTGTTCTGGACTTTCATTAGCGCAGCAGTCATAGTTCGGGCTACAATTAACAGAATGGTCTGAGTTATTTCCCGTTTTCTCTAATATTCGTCTTTCCACAATATATATCGAAATATCGACAACATTCGAGAGTATGTTCAAGAAATTAACTAATAAATAACCAGTATGTAGATATCCAGGAGAAGTAGCCGATTTCGATTGCACACAAAGGTTTTCCTATTTCATCTTTGCGAGATTGGAAACATTAATTGGATTCCACGTTACTGCGAAGTTCTGGAACCTCCTCAAAGACAGATTCTATTAGCGACCACTGCTAATTATTATGAATATTTAAACGAGTTGTGATTTCTAGTGAATAGTAACTGTGTACAATTGTGCCAAACTATCAACAAAATCTGAAATTCGGTTTACAAATTACATTTGCGTCCACCGAGTGTGATGGTGCAGTGGTTAACACACTGGACTCGCATTTGAGAGGACGATGATTCAAACCTGCGTCTGGCCGTCCTGAATAAGGTTTTCCGTGATTTCCTTAAATCTCTTCAGGCGAATGCCGGTATGGTTCCTTTGAAAGGGCACTGCCTACTTCCTTCTCCATCCTTCCCTAATCCTAGGGACCGTTGGCCTCGCTGTTTGGTCCCATCCCCAAATCAACCAACCAACCAACTAACGCGCCATCAATCAAATCTACGAGTTTACCCACCGTGTTGCGCACTTGTAACAAATACTTGCAATGTGTCTTAGCAGCCAACATTTTGACAGTGTGTTTCTATTGGTGTATTCTTCCTGTATATAAAATTTTAGGGCAAGTTTCGACATGTCAGATCGGGCCGTTCCCTTGTGAGTCACATGCGACTGATAAGACCAAAGTGCATGACTATAATATACACACGATTGACAACCAACACTCCAGTTTTGAACGAACCCGATAGAAACCAACAGTCCAGTTTTGAACGAATCTTAAAGAAAAGGACGATTCATTTGACGTCTGATCCTTCGAAATGCGTTTTCCTATATAAAATCCAAATCGTGACTCACATCTGATATATAAATATTAATACTCGTTTGTTTCTTTATTCGTCTTTCGTGCGCTCCGATATCATTCATTCGATAAGAAACTCTGATGAGTTGTAGTGCACATGCCTGCGAAAGTTTATGTAGGGCTAAGAACCACCTAACCCTTGTACATATGAGGGTGAATAGATGTCATAGAAAATTAACTCAGGAACGTCTGGAACAAATGCAAAAAAAGTATATACATCCTATTGTTTGTAAAATTATCTGTATAAAAATATTTTTTGGGGCAATATACCGTAAGCAAGCTCAGAGGTGAGGTGGTAGTGAGAAGAGATGCTGACGGATACTGGTTTCAGATCCGCTAGACTTCGTGGTGAAAGTCAAGATACCTCTATCAGCCTGAAGACTGAGGGTTTGGAACGGAAAGGTGTGACATAAAAGCATAACTCAGAAACAACTGGAACAAAATTTGGTATACACATGTGGGAGTCAGATACCCCTCCTACTGCAAGGGATGCAGTTGACTATGAGATTGTGACATGCAGAAACGTCCGGAAACGATCTTTCCTTTAACAAGCATGGTTAGAAATAAATCCGCAACTGAGCTTATGCTCAGTCTCTAATGACATCGATGTCGACAGGGTGTTAAGCCCAGTCTTCCTTCCTTTTTTCCTTGAATTTGGGCGTCTAATTGGCTAACTTCAATGCTAATTAACTCGCATATGGAGCAACATATCGAATTTTTTTCTTGACGATTATCTCTTTGCACAAACTACCCTGCAACGCCCTTACAACCTTTTCAGGCTGTTCTGACCATCCTGTATATAAGTGTGAAATGTATGTGACGTATGAGTGCGCAAGCGAAGCCACGGACAAATAGCTAGTCTTCCATGAATGCTAACTGAAAATTTAAGCTATATGCAGAAGAATGTATATAGATCATTAGTGTCCTCCCATTAACCCAACGTGAATTTACGTGACGTCTCAAAACAGAAACAGAAGTGAATGAATGTTGTGCTTTTCGACGAGCTAAAACCGAAATGTGAATTGGAGAGTGATATCAATCGCGAAATTCATTGTAATTGCCTGTTTCTAAAACTGTTCCAGCTCATAACTTTTTAAAACTGTTTAGTATTAGCATTAACTTGTGGACACGGTATTAAAATGTCTCTCAAGAAATAGAACCTTACACAAAATCAAACAAATTGAGACAGCGTACTTGTAGAAGGAACCTTAACGCACTACGTAGAAAGCAGGCAAGGCATCCTTTATCAATGAACTAGTATTCGACTTGGGAGACTTCCATACAAACTGAGAAAATAGATTTTGGATTACTTACGTTCACAAGAGATTCACCATCGTCCGCAGAGATAGCATCGTTGCCGAAGTAGAACTCCCTCAGCTTGAGAGCTGCTTCCTGTTGCTGCTCTGCAGTCGAAAGATGCAAACAGGGTGCTACCGACTCCACGAATTGGCTGTTGAGTATCTCGATTTTCTCTGTGTTGTTCAGTATTTGGAAACCTGTCGGACAACGATAGATAAGTGTTTCCAGTAAGACAGCGGTACAGATTTAACCATACTAAAATTCTCCTTATGCATCCAAGTAGCTGAGAAGAACAATATACAGGAGAATGGAAAGGAAAATTGAGGATATTTTAGATGACGATCAGTTTGGCTTTAGGAGAGGTAAAGGCACGAGAGAAGCAATTCTGCCGTTGCTGTTGACAATGGAAGAAAGAATAAGGAAAAATGAAGAACGTTCACAGGATTTTTCGGCCTGGAAAAAGCGTTCCTCGATAGGCAAAGGTGACAGATGTTTGAAATTCTGGGAAAAATAGAGGTACGCCGTAAGGAAAGAAGGGTAATACACAATAAGTACAAGTGCCAAGAAGGAAAAATAAGAGTGGAAGACATAGAACGAAACGCTCGAATTGAAAAGCGGGTAAGACAGGGATGTAGTCTGGCCAGGCAGCAGTCGAACATTTTCTGTATCCAGAAAGGCCCGTGCAGGACCTGCAACATGCGGTCGTGCATTATCCTGCTGATAAGTAGGGTTCCACAGGGATCGAATGAAGGGTAGAGCCACGGGTCGTAACACATCTGAAATGTAACGTCCACTGTTCAAAGTGCCGTCAATGCGAACAGGAGGTGACCGAGACGTGTAACCAATGGCGCCCCATACCATCAAGCCAGGTGATACGCCAGTATGCCGATGACGAATACACGCTTCCAATGTGCGTTCACCGTGATGTCGCCAAACACGGATGCGACCATCATGATGCTGTAAACAGAACCTGGATTCATCCGAAAAAATGACGTTTTGCCATTAGTGCAACCAGGTTCGTCGTTGAGTACACCGTCGCAGGCGCTCCTGTCTGTGATGCAGCGTCAAGGGTAATCGCAGCCATGGTCTCCGAGCTGATAGTCCACGCTGCTGCAAACGTCGTCGAACTGTTGGTGCAGATGATTGTTGTCTTGCAAACGTCCCCATCTGTTGACTCAGGGATCGAGACATGGCTGCACGATCCGTTATAGCCATGCGACTGCTAGTGATAGGAGGCCGTTGGGATCCAGTACGGCGTTCCATATTACCCTTCTGAACCCACCAATTCCATATTCTGCTAACAGTCATTGGATCTCGACCAACACGAGCAGCAATATGGCGATACGATAAACCGCAACCGCGATAGGCTACAGTTCGACCTTTATCAAAGTCGGAAACGTGATGGTACGCATTTCCCCTCCTTACACGAGGCATCACAACAACGTTTCACCAGGCAACGCCGGTCAACTGCTGTCTGTGTATGAGAAATCGGTGGAAACTTTCCTCATGTCGGCACGCTGTAGGTGTCGCCACCGGCGCCAACCTGGTGTGAATGCTTTGAAAAGCTAATCATTTGCGTATCACAACATCTTCTTCCTGTCGGCTAAATTTCACGTCTGTAGCACGTCATGTTCGTGGTGTAGCAATTTTAATGGCCAGTAGTGTATTAGAAACATCTCCCTAAAATTTTTGGAAACAATTTGGTCAAATCAGAAAACCTTAGAACTCTCACCACGTTCGTTGGAACGTTAGTTAAAATAGAGGGCAGATCTGTGAGCAAATTTGCCGCTGCCCGCTGATCGTAAAGTATAACAATGTTAAATAAAATGTGGCGCATCGTGATCTGTAGCCACCAGCACCACACCTAAGAGGGTCCTCTCGTCGGAGCAAGAAGCCATGCCTCATTGGGATGTGGCCTACGAGAAGACGAATAAAGAGAACGTCGTGCCATCTGCGTGGGCTTTACTGGACGGAGCTTGTCTGTCATTTCCAGCCACTCATCTTCCCATCGACGCATAATGACCCTGTCTGTACCTCAACAGCGAGACGAGAGCATGTGGGGGGATGGCACACTGAAGTAACCGAGAAACAGGAGACGCCTCCTTCACTGATACGTCCATGCTTTCGTTGGCACGTGCTTCCTTCCCAGGTATATGTAGCCGGAGGAGGGGTCCTGAATGTACCGGTCTACTTTTTCAGGTGGATACAAGCGTTGCAGGATCTGAAGAGCATTTAGGAAGTCGGAACAGACGAGGAATTTAGCAGGAATGGCACATATCACCTGCTCCAGCGCCCTCAAGATAGCGGATAGCTCGGCATGGAATGCAGTGAACTCCAGAGCAATCGTATCTTGAGTGTCCCATACATAAGGAACTGATTGAATTGCCTGAGCAGCTCATCACATAATCTGGCACATCTGCGATCTTTTCCATGACGTGTTCAGTAGTTTTGTGGCCGGATAAGAGCGTTGTGGCACGTATGATAAATAAAATAGTGATCTTGTTTCGACATGCCTTAAAGCGCTTCCGTAATAATTGTGTAGTGACTTATTTCTAGCTGACAATCTATCATTTACAGGCAAGAACAAAATGTCTGCTGTATTTGTGACAAAGTAACGTTTGCTACTAGAAAGTGTTCAATTACGCCTTCAAGAGAAAAGGCATATTTCTTATATTTTAGCTGTAAGAGAGGGAACCAGGATAAAAATGGGCACCATATAAATTCTACACTAAGTGTTTCTCCAAACTGAATGTACAGACGAATGCAAATGGACGTCATACGGTATTTGGAGTTCCGATAATTTAGAGGGAGCCCACGAACCATACAACTGACAGTTATTTCTGGGATGTTCCTACTATGAATAAAGGAATTTCCTTGAAGAAAAAATCTACAGTTGTGTAACACGGTATACCCTCTTCGCTCTGTGCCTCTCGACAGTCAACTTTCTGTTCCTGAGTCCTCAGAAAATGCTTCTGTGAGCTATCGTGAAGACAGCAGTGCTTTCGTAACTGAACATGGAGATGCCCTGCTCTCAACTGCCAGAGATGCATACTTTTATCCAAGAACATCGACCTCTGATGCACAAACGGTTTTTTCCAAACTGTCCCATACATTTTGTAAAACTTGAAAGGAAACGTCATATCAAATCGGAATAAATTAATCTCCCTTAGAAAATGAAACATGAATGAATACCAGTGATTAGCAATACTTAACTACGCAGACTACAATTTCCTTCGTCGAATTGCGTGTACACCAAAATAAGTCTATATGAATGCAAGATGGACTCAGCTATAGACAAGGGGACGTGCTGTAGGGCAATGAAGCTGGCACTAAAACAGCGCCCAGCAGAATTTCGCAGAAGGCCTGCTCGCACCCGTGCGTGGCACCACACAAGATGGTTCGCCTGGAAAGTGCATTGAAGGGGGCCAGCCTCGTGCCAGGCGACGGAAGTCACAATGCAAATTGTACTTCCAGGCTGGACAGGGCAACAGAAACTTTTGCGAGTGAGCTGTGTGTCGACAGGTGTGCATGCCAATTCTGGTAGAGTCCGGGAAGGGCGGCTATTGTGGTCAGAAATGCAGGCAGTCAGAATTTGTCGAAATACATGGGGCATTAAGATAATACCTTATATAGTGGAATGGGAACAAGGAACCTTTGAAATTCGCGAAACAAAGACACTGAGCTCAGGTCCTGCAAATCTCGATTGTTTAAGGAAGCGTAAAACAGCTACCACTGGTTAATATAAATAATATATAAGTGCGAGTAAGGGATATGGCTGTGCTTACAGAGGTTCACTTTACTGACCAGCACATAATGACAGGGAGAGGGACACAGGTTTGGAGCACCAAATACAACGAATTTTGTAACTTGTTAACCTGTTGTAACTGGTTGCCTGAAATGAGAGTAAGGAAGGGGTACCAGAATGTTTTATAACAACTTCTTACTGGTCTTCATTGACAGTACTTACCGTTCAGTCCAACAAAATTGTACAAGAGAGAACGCAGAGAAGCGAGTCTTCCTTGTTGGAAGCGCACTGCAGAAGGATCCTTCTTCGGAGTTCAACGTCTAAATAGACAAAATCCTCTGGCGGGGTTCTCCATGTGAGGGGCTCTCATTTGGCTGAGTTGAATGCAAGCTGTTGATAGGGAGCCAATTACCGGTTTCTCAACCACTTCAGCCAACACTTTCCAATTACGGGTCTGGTGACATCCAGCCATAACAGCGAGGTGAACTGTAAGTAAGGCTGAGTCATTTTTAGTGATGTTCAGTAACTTATGTCTCCAGTTTGAAGATTTGTTCGAAGTTAGAGGTTCATCACGCTTTCAGGTCCAACCACAGATGCAAGCGGATACCCTTCTGTAATGTTTTCTATCTTTACATAGTAACCTTCAGCCTTTGGATTATGACTTACATGAATATAATTGTTTTATCCTGATATGCATTCATTTGAATCACAATCCACTTCCCTTGTCTAGGTTAGCCATGGCATTAGCTTATTATTGCCAATGACCGTTAAACTTATCCTGTTATGTGTAATAAACCGTTTTTAATTCATTCGTGTAATAAACTGATTTCATTGATATACCACTTTAATTTTGTAATAGAATATACTATTTTGTCATTACTTTGGTGGGTAGTGATTTAATTATTTCAATACAGAGCCACGTTAATATATTCCATCAAACATTCAATATAAAAGCAGATCCCACCTCTAATCCCAAAATGACACAAGGGGGGCTCAATCATCTCATCAGGTATCTAGAACTTCCAAAAAAATAAGGAAGAGGTTATGGCATCGCAGTTACAACAGTGAAAGCATCTATATAGCTCCGTGAAAGTTACAACATTTCACACTAAAAATAAAGAATTTGAGCATGTTTTAAAACTCAGAAAAACTTCACATTCTGCGAAGACGCAATTAGTCTGATGCAGGCGTTGAATATGAGGCACGTCCTGATCAATACTGACTGTTCATCGACGCATCGAAGAGAAGTCTTCGAACACAAGTTTAATAGCAGTAGTTTTACGTAATGGAAACGAGCTTCCTTCCTTTCCTGTGAAGTAAGCCACCAATACAAAAGAAACATATACAAATATGAGAAACATCATGACAGGAGTAGACTACATATGATACAGTGTGGCCCAATAGGCCTATTTCATTTTGTGTAACTGTAGCTTAAATTTAACTACGATAAACAGTAGCTAAGGCACCTGGGAGCTCGTTGGCACATTCATTGATAGGATTGTACTAAGTGAAATATCTTTCGCTGTCTTGGAGGAAGCTAACAGAATCCGAGTCACACACTGCAAACTTGCTGTCTCTTATGTATGTCTGCTATCTCAAACACAAGATAGATAAACTAAATTTAATTTAACTGTAGCACACTCGCTACCAATGTAAAACTCTATTGCACAATGTGGTTAAAAAACCTATCGAGTTATCAACTACTTCAGAAAATTCGGTCAAGAAAATTTACTTTAACTGGTAAATATTCTCAGCAAATTTAAATAAGAAAAATGATCAAAAAATTATTAATAGTGCTTAAGTTCAAAGGGAGCTTTCAACATCGTATTCTTACGCTGTTTATGACGGCAAGCTTTTGCCGTAAACGTGAACTTCTGAAAAACATTTGTAGACACAAACTTATCACTTATATTTACTTGAACAGTGGAAACAATATACTTGTTAAGGTAAATAATAATTTAAAGGCAATTAACTTGAATTATACTATTTTTGGACACTGCATCACATATTTCGAAATACTATGCGAACTCTCTGACGATTATTTAAAAGGTTAACAAATATAAGAACTGCCTTGCTTTGGGAATGTATATGTTGAGATGCTGCTATTGAGATGAGGTTGCTGAATATTGATGTCGTCACCTCTCAGACTGGGTGACCATTATTACAACAAGCCCTTCTGCTCGCAGACGCCGTTGTATTCTTGGTAGCTATACTCAGTAACTCAATATTGCCATTAATTTTAGCATGGAAAATCTTGGACTCCGCAAGTCAAGTAATAGAGACGATTTTTCCCGTCATCTGCTGTTACCACTTTCGATATTATGGCTGGCCGCACTAATTTTAAATTCTCAACATTATTCAAGTTAGGACGGAACTAGACGGGCGTCAGCATCCTTTGCCTACCAAGCTGGCCTACGCATCTGTGTTTTTTTACCTCGTGCACACGGCTCGGCGTCCCATGGTAAGCTTGTTTGCCAAAAGGAAAACCCATAGCGGATCCCCTTCGTAACTACATCTACATTATCTTACTGATCGAAAACTATTAATCCTGAGATAACATCCGTCAGTTTCTTTTACAAAATGAGGATTAATGATCAACTTAAATCTATTAACATTTATTGCATTACATATCTTCATTAAGGTATGTTGCTTGATGACGTTTCGCAGAGATCGTGGCTTCTCCCGATATGAGAATACTGTTGGTATCAGAACTTTCTCACATAATTCTATTTTTTAAAAACTTTGAATAATTTTGAACCTAAATTTAGGTTACTTTACAAGGTTTACTGTTACTGCATTTACTACTGCAGCTTAGCGAAATCGTAGGTCATCTGAAGTCGTTGATCCATCGTTGAGGCTGCACTGTAAACAAAAACGCGCAGCATGTATCTGGCTGAATTGCAGCTGTTGAAACAGATGGCGCAAGACGGCTTTTTTTCATGTTTTCGCAACCCTGAATGGTCGCACATTGTTTAATGAAGACGCTAACTGCACCAGAGCAAACAGCAATGGGAACAACATGGACCGGCCGTTTACACCTGGCGCCGACGGAAATTTCTAGTTTCGCCCCAAGTTTCTATCTTCATTCGGTGTAGAGGGTATAGTCTTGCGGAATCGGCTAAAGCTTTCCGAAGTGTCCTTTATGTAGTAAGTAGGCTATCACTGAGTCAGCTTCGTTCTCCTGAGTCAGCTCCCGTATATGTTTTTCGGCTGAGTCCAAGAATACGTATTTAGTAAACTACCCACTCATTGCATCCATTGCCACAGGGTTCACTGAGATTAAATACCTAACAGCGTAAAGTCCGGAAAGCAATAGCTCGTTAATTCAAGACGGCCGATAGTTCCTTGGCAACACTACCAGACTTGGTTTTCTTTCAGACACTGAATGCCAGGGACCGTTATAGGCGCACAATTAATTCTCCAACAACATATAAGCGTTAGATCCGCAACATGTAAAAGCAGTTATGCTGCAGCACACAATCCATTGCTCAATAATTCAGATAGGAGAGGTGAGTGAATGACCGTCGTTTAAGTTGCTAGATACTAGTAGAGAAACCGATGCAATAACCTGTGCAGTTGTCTCACATTGAAGTAATGTAGATTACCGTTGTAAGATTGAAGTACGAACCAATCTCTCCGGAAGTGACTCCAGTCATGACGGGCACTCTGTGGAAACGACCGTCGATGAGCGTCTGGACTGAAGACCCTGTGAGGAAGGCGCCTTCGATATTTGGTTCGACGTGTGGTGACCATACTCCGTAGCTAAATAAGACCTTCAGCTGTAACAAAAAATAGACATTAACAGGACGTATTCTTTAATATCAGTATAAAAGTAAGTCTTATTGGTTACGAGAAATACGTTTTATTTATAGGAAAGAACTTGTCGTCTGAAACATGTTTATTAAAAAGTAACTTACATTGGCAGATTAACTTTCTAAAGGGAAGTGGGCTGTTACAACCTCACAATGAACAACTTTACTTCGATTTTGTTGCGGTTCGGTAAAGATGTATTAAATGACATGAGCAAAAAGAAGGAAAAAAGCTAAGTCGCACGGCCTTATTGACTCCGATATTCCAATGATAGCGCCAGTCCGTAAGTGGGATGGTTTGTTATTCCACGTTGGCACACTTCCTTCACAAACTGTGAATATTATTTGAGGATAACTATCTAATAAATGTCCTAGTGAATTTTCTTGGTACACTCGCCACGTTAATTCTGTAATAAAGTCAAACATTTCGAGAGTACCCACCACTCTCATTGTCAGGTAAGCAACTGACAAGTAACGGAACCGTATAGGTGTAGCTGTACTGCCACGTCAGTGTGGTTCACTTACTTGTTCGACGGTCAGTTGTTTAAGTGATAATGACAATATCGGCAAGAAGTGCACAGAGAACATTTAACAAAGGAAATCGGTCGCGAAAGACTTCGTAGTTAAATTATCTAATAAATTTTGCTGATTAATGAAGCTTTATGATGAAAAGTATCCGAACACAACTATGTAATATGGCATTGGTCACTAGAGGTCACGGGAGGCGGGAAGTATTGTAAATACGTAGCAGTTACAGCAGAATAGGTGGTCAGGAGAACTCAGTGACTTCGAACATGGTCTACCTATTGGATGTCACTCAGGTAACAGTTTCGGGATGTTTTCCGTGGTTATGGTGTGGCTGAGCACTTGAGATACCGCTAAATGTGGAAGGGTATGAACGTATTTTGTGGGCAGTAGAGGTACAGTTCTGAGAATGATTATATTAGCATGACAATGTACCTTGTCACAAAGCAGTGTCTGTGAGGCAGTGGTTTGTGGACAGTACATTCCTGAAACAGATAAGTCGGCCCAGAGTCCAGACCTGAATCCACTGGCACATCTTTGCGTTGAGTTAGAACCTCGACTTCGCTCTCGACCGCTGTGTCCAACATAAATACTTCCTCTGCTATCCTCTCTATAGGAAAAATGGAGTGCCACCCGTCTACAGACAGACATCTCATTGAAATTGTCCCTATTAGAATTCAAGCAATCTTAAAAGCGAATCGTGGACACACCCCATATTAATGTCCATTAATACGTGTCTAGATACGTTTGATCACAATGTCTGTGTAGTGTATCTTTGTGTAGTTGTTACCTTAGCGACCCAATGCCGTGTATGGATCACCATATAAAATCTGAAGTGTCCTCACTTCCAAGCGGCACCGCAAAGGTGTTTAGGTTTCAAAAAACAGTATATCAGCTAATAAAGAAGTTTATTTGTCACATGTACTTCATTTATCAGTGAAATAACTATGATTATAACTTTCTTACCATTAGCATTCGAATCTGTTGTCTTGAATCGAGTACCAGTATACCAAATACGTGCACGGATTATGTTAGCTACGAAGGTGGGTGTGGATGTCACAGTTTTGTTTTAGCCGATATGATTTTGATATAATTGTGTGATTCGCTGTAAGAATGTGTAGATGAAGTCACACATTCACAAGAATTTTCTTGTAATAGCAGTAATAATAGTGATAATAACAGTAGTAGTAATTTTATTGAATTTACCTTGGATCACTCTTCCATCGATACTGAACATGTCATACTATTACATTATAACCAGAAAGAAAAACGTAATTCATACATACAGGTGTTTAGATTCTCACACTTCAGTTTGGCAAGTGTGGGACAAGTAGCTGTTCGTGGCCTTATGTTAGGAACCGTTTTGAAATCTGTCTGAATTTAAAGAAACTCTGGAAAACCTAAATGAGGATGACAGGATGGAGATTGGATCTCCGTCTTCCCTAATAAAAGGCCAGTTTAAACAGCATATTTATTTACTGTCTGCCTGATAAACGTGTGTAGAATGGGGGTCACACATGACATCAGCGCATTTGATGGCAGGGAAATGTTGGGTAGGCACGGTGTGGGACATGATATCTAAGAGACTGTGCAAACGTGAGGTTCGACACATGCTGCTGCGACGAGAGGCTATCGTCGGAACAATGTGCTGCTGACAAATGTCGCCATTGACAAGTGTGGATTTTAACAATGGATAAGCAGGCCACAGTACAACAAATTACCAGTCCATTCAATGCTGGACAACAACATTCCACCGAGCGAGGTGGCGCAGTGGTTAGACACTGGACTCGCATTCGGGAGGACGACGGTTCAATCCTGCGTCCGGCCATCCTGATTTAGGTTTTCCGTGATTTCCCTAAATCGCTCCAGGCAAATGCCGGGATGGTTCCTTTCTAAGGGCACGGCCGACTTCCTTCCCCGTCCTTCCCTAATCCGCTGAGACCGATGACCTCGCTGTCTGGTCTCCTTCCTCAAAACAACCAACCAACCAACAACAATCCACCGAGTAGCCGAACAATCCTCTTTCTACGATGCGGAAGCTGCTGTCATATACGTGTATAATATTTCAGTGTAATACATGTATCAGCTTTGTTAACAATCTCCTCCCGGTTTATAGGTATATAATTAAAACATTGGGCATACAGAAAATTACGCCAGTCGACGAATTGCAGGCTTTACCCTTGAAAGCTTTAATAGAGAATGTTTAAAGTCTGCTCATCTCATTGGTTCTGTTAAGTATTACCGATCTCAATACAGAATTTCAACTACATGTTCTGTCACTTTACATTGAGAAAAATTATCTTTCCTCCAGCTTTTATACAGTATAGTAGTTACGTATAATAGCTGCATCGTCTTTGTTAAGATCGTCTATCCTTCGCCTGTCATCCCCTCTCTTTTTAGTACAGTATTCTCCCAGTTCCATTATGTACAACTGTCAGTCACCCTCCTCTTTAGTTGAGTGCTTCTATGTGTGGTATTGATTCCCTCCACACCAAATATTCCTTTAAACCTACAGCCTTATACAGCATGCTCACCTCAAGTTTCAGCCTCGTGATTATAAAACGTAATTCACTTATGATAAATTATCAGTACTGAAACACAGCAATGGAACCGGATTTATAATACAGATTTACACGTACTTTACAGGCAAATAATGAAAACTATAGACAAACAAAGCATAGTTTACAACCTTAGTTCAGTCCTGATTGTCTGGAAGGTATAGTCATGCACAGGTCAACCTTTTTGTATTCTTATTGGCCCATTAGACAAACTGCAGAATGATAGTAATATATATATATATATATATATATATATATATATATATATATATATATATATATATATATATAATGCTTAAAAGGAGCTAATCCAGTTGGGTTAGATCCAAATTTTTGACAGCATTGTTCCTGGCAGTAGATCCACTACAACGTCCATTCGTCCAGTTCCATTTTGTTGCAAGAGCGCATTTGCATGTTTAAATAATAAACTGCAGTAACGTGTGCTGATTTGGAGAGCGGAAATAGGAAGCCTGACCTAGTGCGCAGTCATGTAGCAACTGAAACAAAAGTCTTATTATGAAGAGATACGTTTAGATTATTTTAAACCATCTTCAGTGGTCAGATTTTTTTGTTGTTTATTTGAGTCTTCTTTGTCTTGCACGTGTATTAGTTGAGTATTTGCACACAGCATTTTCACTTCACTTAACACATGTACAGTTCTTTGTTAGGAAGTAATACTGCCTTCTCGCCAATTTGTGTAGTTTGTTTTGCTACAAAACAAAACACAAGGTGAAAGTGCTATGTTCACATGCTCAGCTGGAAGACAAAGAAGACTGGAATAAACAACAAAAATACCTGACCACTGAAAATACTTTAAAATAAAGCGAAACGCCTCTGGCCATCATAAGACTTTTATTATAGTTGCTGAAGACGTCAGTTAACCTATGTAACTTGTATGTGTGCAACTGCGGAAAAATAGAGGCCGAAAACGAAGAGGACAAAATGTATGTGATGCCGAACGGTTATGTTTTTCATTGTTTGAAGATGAACAAATCAAGTTAAAAGAAGTAATTTTTATTTCAAAGAAGCGTCACCAGCTTTTATGGTTAATGTGGTAGTAAATAACTACAACCACGCCAGGTACACTTTAGCAGTAGTTGACTGTTTCATGTAATTGTAGCTGAAGTAAATCTCTCAACCCGTAGTCCGACAGCCAACCACTAGGATCACGGTCATCTCTCCTACATTTACGAGATGAGAGCTTACAAGTGGCGAACCGTGACACGACGCAGTTTTCGGATTTAGTAATCTCGGAAACGAACTGTATTGCACTACGCAAGGCAACAACGTGGTAAGTCCCAAGTGCAGGAAGTACAACGGTTTCCGACACCTGAAGGAGAAGTGTAGTACATGTGAAACAGCGTACAGCAACAAAGAGCAGATAAGAAAACGAATTCATTTGTACGACACATCACAACACTTCGACGATGGAGTGCAGCGAGTTATGTTGTCAAGCAGAAACGAGTGAAAGTGTCGCACAAAGCTTCACTGATGTAGAGGGTTGCATGCAAAATCCTTGCTTTAGACATGACTGAGTAAAAGTGTAGTTTTCGCGTGTGTTTTGGCTAAACTAATGCGTTATTTCAGAAAGTGAGAATCAGTCTAACGAGGCTAAAGTAGTAAAAGTCGTGGAGGAACAAGCCGAAAAGGTTAACGAAGAAAATGTTCAGTTACACAAATTGGGAACACAAATAAAAAAGCCACAGATTCAGAAATCACAGAAACGTCAAGAACAAACATAACAGCGACTTGTCTAGCAAACGTAACAGTAGATGTGGAAGATAATAAGGCAGAACAGGCACTTAATGCAGAACTGAAGGCCAATTGCGTTTAGAATATCTTACCAACAATAATGGGGAAGATAGAGGAGAACTCGTCCTACTTGGAAGAAATACAGAAAGAGAGAGGAAAACCAAGCTGAAATGAGACAAGTAAAAACTGTGCAAGATGAATTCGTCACTGATGGAATCAACGGATCGAAACATACGAGAAATGGAGTCGCAATCGTAAACTAAGAATCCTGCAGGCTGAAGCAGCTGCGACGGGAACGCGAAGAACTGTAGCTAGCTCAGCACACAGCTAATTATTGTGAAAGACGTGGCGAGAAACGTAGCAAAAAAGGTAACCGAAACTGGTGGTAGAATTGAGGTGGAAATCATCAAGGTCAAGACGGTATCGGCAAGGTCTGCTGGCACTGTGACAACTAGCAACAATAACTAAGATATCTTCTTAATGGAGAAAGAAGCGACGAACCTCAATGAGCGATGTCGGCTCAAATCGAATCTTTGGGCCGTTTATTTGTCTGATTTAGTGGCATCTCGATAGGTGGTGTGATTGCAGTGTAGTGTCTCTGGAGTTATCGTTCGCATGGCGGTGTGGAAAACAAGCCCTGCGCGCCCGCGGACTTATTAAGGGACGTGTCCGGAGGTAGGACGCGGTCTGGCTGTGAGCTCTTTGAAAAACATGCCCTGCACGCCGAAGTAGCCAGTGTGCGTCTTTGAGGAATCGTCACAGTTACTGGTCGTCTCCGGTTGTATTCGACTGCCGTAATTGCGTATTTGGCTGTCCGATCGTTGACAGAAATTTTAAGTGTTTGGACTGCATAGCACTTCCTGTGTAATAATAGATATTACGCACCTGTCTGCTCACTCGGTTCCTGCCTTGCATTGCTCTCTGAGATTTGTTGCAGTTTAATTTGATGGAACAGTTACCATACGGTTTATTCAGAGTACGTTGGAGTATATTTAGTTTAACTTATGTGATTTTGGAAATTATTGTCTTTTTTTTTGGGCCAAGTTGTAGCATAAAATTGAAAGATTAATTAGTACTTAGGGATAGTTTTAAAATTTGTTGCATCTCATTTATTATTTTATAGAGATATGTGTTTTTCTCAAAATGAAATGTTGTGATTTTAGAGGCGATTGTTAACATGTGTTTGAACTGTTTTAGATCCTATTGTGCAAGATTAAGACCTTAATGTATTTCTTATTGATTAAAAGGTTCTTCTAAATACAATCAATTACAGAGGTAAGGCTTATGCATCTTTTATGACACCGATTGCGTTAACGGCCCCTTGCCAGACCTGTATGGGTAAGGCAATACACTTAGTGTATGTTTTCTGGACTTTATTTTGCTCACTTCGTTTTGTTTGGTTCGAGTTAGCCTTGGTCTCTGAAATACATTGGCGTGTGGTGTTGTAAATTTATCTTGTTTTAGCCCGCATCTCGTGGTCGTGCGGTAGCGTTCTCGCTTCCCACGCCCGGGTTCCCGGGTTCGATTCCCGGCGGGGTCAGGGATTTTCTCTGCCTCGTGATGGCTGGGTGTTGTGCGCCGTCCTTAGGTTAGTTAGGTTTAAGTAGTTCTAAGTTCTAGGGGACTGATGACCACAGTAGTTAAGTCCCATAGTGCTCAGAGCCATTTGAACCATTTTTTATCTTGTTTTAAACTTCCTGTTATGTTAAAACGTTTGAAGGCATTTCTAGATGCGTAGGTGACTGAATAATTCTCTGGCATTAGATTCCAAACGCGCTTTTTGGCGAGTAACGTTAGAGGAGGCTTTAGTTATCTTGGCCTAATTTATTTGTGCTTATGGTAAGGCATTCTTTTTGACACCTTTTGCTGTTTGTGTTCCCAAAGTTTGGGCCCTCGCTTGATAGTAGACGTACTTGCCGTGACCAGGAGGCCTGCTGTTGTGGTACCACGGTATTTGCGGTATCGGCTGGTATTTGTGACGGCGTCGCACTGTGGTGCTCAAGTTTGCTTACGTCGGTTGTCAGCACATTAAGCTGAGTTTTATCAGCCTTTCTCTTTATCACCTAAAGGTTATTGTTCAACGTCTGCCTGTGTATGTAGGTGTCATGTTTTCAGGTTGTTGTGAGCTTCCTATTCAGTCAGTTATACTTGACTAGAAGAAGGGATCGGTTGGTAGGACATATTATGAGGCATCAAGGGATCACCAATTTAGTGTTGGAGGGCAGTGCGGAGGGTAAAAATCGTAGAGGGAGACCAAGAGATGAATACACTAAACAGATTCAGAAGTATGTAGGTTGCAGTAGGTACAGGGAGATGAAGAAGCTTGCACATGATAGAGTAGCATGGAGAGCTGCAACAAACCAGTCTCTGGACTGAAGACCACAAAAACAACAATACTTATTTCACTCTGATTGCTAGTGAGCCTTATTGTATAAGTCTCCTACGGCAGCGCTTTGCATACTAAACTCTACCTTATCTGAAAATTATTTTTCAAATCTTTAATACTTTAACATAACATCACTATGTGTCATGTTAAGATTGTTTCATTTTTGATGAAAATTTTTCTATTTTTGAACAAAATTTGTCTATTGTTCCACTTTTACAGATGTAGATCGTCTGTTAAGGCTATTTGTGTCTACCTAACTTAATGCCAAGATTGTCTATTGATAACATGGAGAATGTGTTTCACAGAAATCTTTCATTTAACTGTAATTAAATATTAAATGTAAAGTTACAGACAAGGTGCTTAATAGTTTGATATTTTCTTTTTAGATTAAAAAAAATATTTTTTAAACTCCATTATGCTGCCACTAATTTTGATTATTGGTTCATCTTAAGTGGTGAATTCCAGAGCATGTTTATATTTGCACGTATTGTTATTGTTCTTTGTTACAGTATTACGTTTACTAAAAATAGGTATGAATCTGTAAATGACAAATGATAACTATTGTGGGACTGTCCTTCGAGGTCTTGTGTTCCTATCACGCCCTTCTTCCAACTGTTGAAACAAGTCTGTCGTAGTTGTGCAGAGTTGGCACTTTAAAGATTTGCAGCGTTCAATGTATTTGAGAAATGAGGAAGTGTGCACATCTGTACATGTGTGTGTGTGTGTGTGTGTGTGTGTATGAGTTATCGCTTGTGCCAATATGATACGTACCTCGTCCGTCAAGAGAACGGAGTTATCAACAACCAGGTCCGTTGCATCGCGAGAACGCAGAAATTCAACCAGCTCCTGTGAGTCATTCGTTTCCAAACCAAGGATGGAGCCCAGTCGGAAAGCGTTCCAGCGGGCCTGGTCCAAGCGATTTGGACGTCCGATGAAGTTGCCGCTCTGAATAATGATCCTTGAGAAGAGTCCTGTGCGAATTCAGACTTATGTAAAACAATAAAAATCTTAACACGAGACGTAGGAGATAGCTAAAAAGTGAATGGTTATTTTGGAAACTACACTGTCCGCATCTCATCATCATCATCGTCACAGCCATAATCATCATTATCACAACCGTCTTTTAGGATTAGGCCTTTTGGCCTGTTCCGCGTCAGAATCGTTGACGCCACTTCTCTAAGGAACTGTTGGGCCTTATAGTTCTATAGCTTTACTTATCCTGTTATCAGACATGCGTCAAACATGGTCTTTCCAAATCAGCCTGTGTTTTTCAACCGAAGTTGGAAAGAGTTCAACATTAAGTTCTTATCGGGTCCAGTAACGAACAGCACACTCTGCAGTGGAGGAACTTCATCTCTAATGAAACGATTCCTCGTCATTGATCAGCTGTTAGAGTCCAACATTTGCTACCATACAGTAGCAAAGGTAAAGCTATTACTTCGTAAAGTTTAATTAATTTCATTTCAATGCAATATGTTTTAATGTAAGTTGTGTGGTTAAAAATGTCTGTCCAATTTTAAATCTCCGTTTTCTTACTTGAGACATTTAAAATTCCAACGTAGATATTTAAACTCTATTACCTGTTGAATTGTTTGTCCATCTATAATAATTTTAGCTGTAATGAGTTCCAATTCTTGAAATTCCATTACCTTTGTCACATGTTTTTTATTGTCGATATTATCATTCCTTGTTTAGTGCCTATTTCATTAAAATTATGCATTGCAATTTGAACCTTTTCTTCAGATTGTCCTACTACGAGTTGATCATAAGCAAGTAGCAGCATCAATTAAAATTATCACCTCTGAAAGCGTCTCTTAATATAATCAACCATTTACGAGTGATATTATCAATGTAAACACTGAACAGGGTGTGGGCAGTTAGCAGCCTTTTGCAACTACTTAATTACCACTGGCAGATTCTGCCCTAGTCCTTACAGTAAGGATCCTCATTTTGGTATTCTTTTTTATGGTTGAATTGCTGTAATTAGACGCGCGGGAGTTCTAGTTGCCTTCAGTGACTCCAGTATCATTTAGAGTTTAACCTTCTCAAACGCCTTTTCAGAATCGATAGAAACATAATAAGTTGGTAACCTAATTCTCTTCTTTCTGCAGTTACTTATGTCAAAGTGAATAGACGGTACATGATCCTCCTTTCCTAAAACCGTGTTGTATCTTCAACATACATGCTTCTGTGAAGGCTATTAATCTTTATTTATTTTCATAATTTCATCACACAGATTGTAACAGAAATTTAGCAAATTTCTTCCTTGGTAATGGGCGCATTGTAATTTATCGCCTTTCTTACAAGTAGCGTATAACAAAGCTTCAGTTCTTTTATCTATGAGATATTCGCTCTGCTAGCAAACATTCACAAAATTTTTAAGTCATTCCTTTAGTTGATCAGACGCATATTCAATAGGTTTCATGTTTGTACAGCGATTTTTTGTTTTTTCAAGCACTTTTTGCAGTTATTCCATCATCATCAGATCTAAAGAGTCATTGGTATTGGCGTTTCTTTCTGTAAATTCTTCAGTGTCAGTTCATAAGCATTTAAAGAACTATAAGCACTCCTTTTTGGATATTATATTTAAGAAATCTCGTTCTTTTTTTTATTAAAGTTCTTCATAATGCTGTATGCATTGTTTTGTCTTCCATGAATATCATGTTATACTTTATTCACGTATCTATTCTGTTTCCTGTTTGATTTTTCGTATTTTTTTCCTTCCTGAAATAGATTTGTATTTAGAACTCTCTATGTAACTCATATTATTATATAATGACTAGGTTTCTTTATATACGCTTCTTTATTAATTAACTTCCTAACATGGTCTTTCCAAAGCAATCGTCTGCTTTTAGAATATTTATTTTTCCTCGTTCCTAACGCGTCAGCGGTTGGTTGCGTTATAATTTCTTTAATAGTATTGCATCTTCCACTTATGCTGTTAGTTTCTGGTTTCATTGGACAGTTCTCATTCAGTATTTTGTCAATATCTAATATTTTAAGTACAGAATGCAGAGTACAATGACAAGAGTTTGTTTAAATTGATCTTGTCTTGATTCTGAGATATGATATATCTACAGTTTGCTTAATACAGCAACAAAGCTACCATAAAAGGTGGGCAGATAGTCTATGTCTTTCACATTCACCAGGTGATAAATATGCTGTATATTCAATACAAGCTAAAGATAGCTATTTCATTGTGATGCATGCTCATGAGGATTTCGACCGAAAGCCGATAGATCTTAATTCATACATTGTTTATTTAGTTTTATCGTATGATATAAATAAGATAATAATGACAGCAATTCTCCATAACTAATAAGTTTTAGCAATTTCCGCTTCATATAACGGTCTGAAGGGGGACATGGGTAACTGTGATCGAAACTTCACTTTTCGATTTTGTTTGTAGTTTACTGACAGCTACTTTCCAAAGTCTCATTTCCTAAAAAACATGGGAAGTAATGAAAAAAATCTACGTTGTTTGATGTTTACTGGCCACTCTCCCTTTCGCAACTGTTTGTGGACTAAAAGTTTCTGAAAGGCAAAAAACTGATTCCTGAATGTGTAATGAATGCTATCAAACCCACTTTTAGGTTCCTGGCATATTCTGGCCTTCTAAGGAAATGTGTTCAAGGCAAAACTCAAAATCCAAATGAATTTATGAATGTATTTATCTTGCCCCTAGAAAACATTTTCATGATCTTAAGTTGTAATAATTGAAACATACGACACAGTTTTAATCAGGGAAACCGTGTTACAGCTTTTGAGCTTCAGCGCTGGCGCATTCACTGTTACAGTTCTTGAGAGAATTGACCTATGTCGTTTGTCTAGAGCTGAAATGTCTGTCCAGGATCTACCAAAGGAAAGAACACGAAGGAAAGAAGTTACAAGACAAACGTTGAGGACAAAGGAGATCCTGATCACAGTTATGGAGCATCATGAGAAGGTGTAATTGAATGAAATATAAGTTTAAGCTTTAAATTAATTTCTCGGAAACTACATTTTCTGACCTTTGTGTACCTTTTCCTCAGAACACCTATGAGATAACGCTTTAATATTTGGCCCACGCCCCTCTCAATGGGCAACAAACAAAGTTGCAGATCTAAATTTTCTAATGTTTTGGTTAAGAGAGATGCGTAAATAAACGTGAAGAAGTTCCTATACCGATTCCTATCAAAAACATGAACCACTTTATAAAATCTTTTTTCATCAAAGGTATTCAACACTCCTTACGTATAATAGTTTATATCGATGTAGGCATACTGCAGATCATCTTTGGCAATTATTGGTTTAATAGGTTATGAGGAAAATAATTATTAATAAGTATAGATGTATAAAAATTGATATTTCTGTACCAGTTTTTAAAAACGAAGGAAAATTTTGAAAATTGGATTTGAAGTTGCATATTACTGTTAACAACAACTACATAAAATTTTAGTTATTCATCTTTAATATCTTAGGCACACTGTTTGATAACAAGGGAGAATGCATTTCATGCATGTCCCCATCTCACCCTCTCCGTGCAGAAGTGGTACATTTGAAACGCTTCTCGGAGCTTGGAACGCGTCTTGCGAAGCCGCGCTTGGTCGCGAGTACTTCACGGACTCACTGTGCGGCGGGCGAAACAAATTAGGCCGCAGATTCAAACAGAATCGTTCGTTGGTGGATTCTATGTAGTATCATATCTATCTAAATAGAGCCTCGCTAGACCTGTGACATATATTTAAAATTGTCACTACTCCTGTACCGCCAATACCTGTTCTGTACCATTTTAACTACGCTTAGAAAGACTCATAGGCGCTGCGACAATACCCCGAGGTGGTTTATAGTAACTCGCAATATTTCCTTGTGAGCAGTAAGTTTTTATTGGTCGAATTAGAGCTCCCAAAAGCTGTTACTTTCATCATCCAACGCCATCTCCACTAACTAAAGTCTCCTCACGGTGGTATGAGACTTCCGTATACTAGAGGCTTTAAAGTAATGCAACATATATTTCCCTCAGTCAGTTTCGGTCAAAAAACGTTGTTGTTATGGAATGCGGTGGAATATTCCAACGTCAAGATCATATAAAGTTTCAAAATTGCGGAGGTTCGTTCCAAGCAGAGAGCTGCCATTGAATTTCTTTTGGTGGGATACCAGAGTGTCGCAGACATTCATAGGTACTTCCAGAATACTTACAGAGACCTGACAACGAACAAAAGTAAGGTGAGTCGTTGGGTGAGACGACCATTATCATTGCAACAAGAATGCGGCAACCTGTCCGATCTCCCGCCAGCCAGCTGACCACACACAGCTGCGATTCTTGCAGTTTTGGAACGTATGGCCATTCTCATTAGAGGTTATGGACAGATCACAGACAAACACCTCGCTACTCAACTAGACGTCTCCGTTGGTAGTGCTGACACGCAAGACCACCACTTGAATACTCAAAACTGTGTGCCCGCTGGGATCATCGCCGCCTAACAGAAGGCCAGGAAGAGCAGTGAAGGCCATCTGTGCGGAGTTGCTTAAGCTTTACGAGTCTGATCGTGACAATTGTTTGTGGACAATCATCATAGGCGATGAAACATGAGTTCATCTCTTTGAACCAAACGACAGTCCATAGAGTGGCGCCACACCACCTCTCCTCCGAGGGAAAAGTTCAAAGCCGCACCTGCAGCCGATAAAGTCATCACGACTATCATCTGGAACTCTCTACGGTCTATTCTGTTTGATGTCCTCCCTCATGGTGCAATGATCAACTCTGAAGTGTACTGCTGTCCTTAGGAAAGCGAAGAAACGATTTCTGGGTGTCGGTCGCCACAAAAATGCAAACGAATATCTCCTTCTGCACGACAACGCAAGACCTCACACAATTCTACACACCTAAGAGAAGCTCACAAAACTTCATTGGATTGGTCTTTTCCATCCACACTACAGCCCGAATCGTGCACCTTCCGGTTTCGATCTGTTTGGCCAAATGAAGGAGCAGTCTGTGGGAAGCAGTACGTCTTTGACGCGGAGGTTATTAATGCAGCAAGGCCTCGACTCCGTCGTCGATCAGTGGAGCGGTACCATGTGGGCATACGGACCGTCCCAGTAACGTGGCGCAAGACTGTCGCATTTAACGGAGATTATGTTGAAAAGGAGTAGGGAGAAATATGGAGTATACTAATCCCGAATAAACCAACCTGCTTTCAGGAAAAATGTGTTGGATTGCTTATTGAACGCCCCTCGTAACTAGCATGTTTTCGCTCACTAAATCGTAACCCTCGCCCAGAACAATGAAAATTACTTAAGCCGTAGTCCTCGTCCGTGCACGGGAACGTACGTTCGAAGTCCTGAAACCTTCCGTACAACAGAATAACTTTAAGTATCACTGAAGGCCATTCACTCCCTACATCATACACACAATACTTAAAATGTCATCTCCCCTCCATAGTGCCCACTCCTTGGTACCTACAACCCCGAGAGTTTCCGATCGATTCCTGATACCTATAGCACTTTAAAACATGACCTTTGCTTTAGAGGGAACGCATATTATCTCCAACAATTACGAGAGTAGCCGGACACATCCACATTTTGCATGGTCCCAACCAGAACACGAAATCATTTCAACCATCATGCCATCAAAGCATCGACCCCAGGAGCTGTATGCAGGCGTTTTCGTTGACCACTTCCTGGTTCCGCTTGTAGTCCTCAGCGAAGTGCTTCAGCCTGAAAGGACTTCTAAATCGTTTATTTCCATCATAATGTGGAAAACAGTGGTCATCAGGGGAAGGTTACTAGCCCTCATGTCAAAATAGTAGTCTCCCACCACAATCCATTTAGAAGGATTACAAAAGGATTATCTCACTTTCCAGGATGGGTAAAAGAATCCCATCCACAGAAGAATAGCCAGTAGTCCAGCAGCGACTGAGTAGCGTTGCTTCATGGTGGAAGCAGACAGCGCAGAGCAGGGCGGAGCACGAGTCAATGCTGGAGTAGTGTTTATTGTTAGTTTTTCGCTGTCCCTCTTAACGCATATCGATAAAACGAATATCGCACTGGACTAATTTGGGACAGCTATATTGAATGAGCATGTGAAATTCCACCTGAATATGCTTCAGTTTGTAGCGGAAACATACTGAGTATCTGTCTGACACAAGGTGTGGCATAAGGCATGTAATCAATAGTATTTTTTTTCTGATTTGTTCTGGCCGGCCCCAGCAAAGCATTGCAAAAACAAAACTGGGAATACCTTCTTAAACACTAGAGAAACACTAGAGAACCATCCAGTATAAACACAGTCCAGTCACTTTAACATGGCTACAACCTGTGTTCAGTGTCAACATGCAATAACCACTCACAGGCTGCAGTTTGCAGTACTGACAGTGGAGGCTGAATAAAGTGTTTTGAGGTGATCCGGAAAAGAGTGTAACCATATTGTGTTGTCATAATGTGGAAATGGAGCAATTTATCTGACGTCCACAAGTGATCAACCATTGGCATCTGGGGCAAGAATGGAAGCATTTCCGATATGGCTAGCTTTATAAGCTTTCTCGTGCTGGTGTGTTTAAAGTATCGCGTGCATGACAAAATGGTGCAATCCAAAGCTGGGGGCGAGGTAACAGTGGTGCACCATGCACTGTAGATGACAGGAGTGAATGACAACTGTGGAGATGTGTTTGGGTCATTAGACGTGCAACTGTTGAGCAACTAACCAGCCAGATGAGCCTAGGGGCTACCAGCAGTATCTCCACAATGTCCATTCAACGAACGCTGTGCGTATAGCCTCTGCAGCAAGCAGCTGCTTCATCAATCTGCTTGTTCACTGGAGATGTAGGCTGAAGGTCGGAAGCCAGTATTGCAGGTAGACGCCCACTGAGTGGCGACAGGTGGCCTTTTCGGATAAATCTTATTTTATACTCAACTGGACAAATGGCCACTAGCATGTACTGTGCGAAACATCTGAAAGCAAACACCTTGCTACAATCGCCATTCTGGACGCCACAATGGATCAACACAAGTATGTATCTATCACTGAGGGCCATGTCCATTTCTTTGTTTGGCACCTACCAGCAGGACAATGCAATGGGTCACACAGCTCGCAGTGTTCATGCATGGCTCAAGGAGCCCCAATATGAGTTTACTGTACTGCCCTGGCCACCAAACTCCCCAGATATAAATCCTATCGAGAAAATGTAGGACCACCTCGATACGATTTTTCGCGCTATGGGTCCTCAACTGGGGATCCTAGTGCAGCTGCAATGGAGTGGGCATGACTCCCCATCCCTGTTTGTAACTTCCAGAAATTCACTGACTTTCTCCCTGGATGTTCTGCAGGGGACAGTGCTGTAAAATGTGGTTTTCCTGCGTTTTAACAGGTGGTCTCTTTAATGTGACTGGACAGAGTGTAAAAAAGCAAGAATATGCACTGCTGGAAAGGAAATGCCACACTCTCAAGGCCAGTGCTGAGTGGCACCCGTCTAAAATATGTGCATACTGAGGGTTTGTAGTATTAGTGATATTTGCCACTGTCATCAGCAATCAGATGGCGCATGGAAGGCTTGTGTCTGTAACTGACTGAGTTTAGAGTGCCTGAAACATTCATGCTAGGGTCAAACCCCACTGACGTACTTGTATTGTACACTTTCAGCAATTTGAATGGGGTCGCATTGTAGGCGTCTGGGAAGCTAGATAGAGGTAATGACAGAATGCTGCACATGCTGGACACAACGCATCAGTGGTGATTAGCTGCTCTGGACAGTGGGCTGTGGAACACTTCCACATATGTAGACCTGCTACTGCCACTTATTCGATAATAAGGTGATGTACTTTTTCAGCAGGACAATGCAGTTTCCCACAAGGCTGTAACGTGTTCTTTGCACTGTACAATTACTACCATGGCTAGCAAGATCACCAAATCTCTCGCCAATTGAGGACGTTTGGGACATGATGAAATGGGAAAGTATTTGTTCCCCAGGGCTGCAAGAACCATTGCCGAATCGCAACAAAAGGTGCAAGATGCTTGGGACAACTACTGTAGGCTTCAGTTCAGCATCTTTATGTGCATGCGAAAACCCACACCAGCTTTGCCGTTTGATTGGTGTACACTTAAAAGAGATACGACTACCTGACACCCTTTATTGTGACTTGTGTCTTTCATCTGCTGCAAATCGAATTAGTTCATGCCTCAAGATAGACAACCTACTGACAGAATTCCAAATTGGGTTTCTGTCCCTCTTTCCCATGAAGTTCATGCCTACAAATTCCACGTATTACACAAATGTACTGACGTTTGTCTATTGATCGCTTGCAATCTGAGCTAAAATCATGGTGAAATGCTCCATCCACCAATGTGTGTCTACTTTCTGAATGTCTTGTAATTTTCACACAGCTTCTGAAGTCCTCATGGTACCCATGAATAGCCTGTATTTAAGAATAAACTGTGGTAGTTCAATAAATTCAAAACTTTCTTATGGATGTAGCCTCTTGGATGAGTAAGTTTAATTACTTGAATGGCCTCATGTGCAATCATGATGAATAATTTTTGTATACAAACAATAACATTTAGTCGTCTTACTCTTAGATACATGAGTAGTATATTTACGACATTCTGGTGCAAAGAGTATACTTTTTAAAAATTTCTCAATTTAAAAATAAGATTTAAGTTTGGCTATATTCTGCAATGAAACACATATCTATTAAAACAACCGACTTTTTATTTTTAAAAATATAAACTTTATAAAATTTTTTCTTTATAGATTAAAACGAAATACGATTAATGCGTAGGAGGAATTTAAATTTGATGAGAGTATTTTCAATGGAACAGGAGAGGAAAAAGTCAAATGCAAAGTTTGCAAAAAGTATTTTAGATAATTAAATACAAAACATTTGAGAAATGAATATAACGAAGCTATTGATCGTTTGAAAGCACTTAACCTGAAGAATGTTATACAGGGTGTCTCACCTAGCTCTGCCACCTCAAATACCTCTGGAACAACAATAGATATTCAAGATCTGTTTTCACCGACATGAACGTACTGCAGGGGCTTTGGAAACCAAATACTGTGCGCAATTTTAAAATGTAAACAAATACTATTTTCAACACAAACTGGTGTATTTTTAAGTGGACACCCCTATTATTTCGCATGCAATCAATAGCATGAAAATTCGCAAAAATAATGGCGTTGGCTGCATCGCAATACGTCAATTACATCCCGAGAAATGGCGATGCGAATTTGACGCTTGAAATAAATGAAGCACACAGGTAACGCACGTACTGAGACTCAAGCATTTTGTGGGAGCCCAGCTTCCTGTTTCCATGAGTGTCTTGTAGATGTTGCCAACTGTTCGACGTGACGGACAACGCCAATATGGGTATCGTTCAGCATAGTTTCACAGCTGCAGTTGCATTTCTGTGACATTCGCCATAAATTAAAGTAATATCTAGTTTTTCTTCATTACTGAAGGCCGGCATATCGACTAGATGACGCCAAATGTAACAAGCCACAAGAAAACAGGATTTAATGTAGCAACATATGTGAATTACGCTACAGTAAGAGAGCAGTTCAGCAGACCACGTTAGGAGACACTTGTACATTGAAGATAGAGCGTGCCATGGTGATATTGGTATGTTTATGGCAGGATGCAGGCGCCAGTCCAGGCAACCCCTGCTCTGAGCCCAGTACTACATGCGACGCATTATGTCAGAAACTGTGATGCTGTTGCTGTCCTTTACAAGCCACATATTTCAGAACTTATGAGGTTTAGAAACGTGAAAGCAAGTGTGTTACCACTAACTGTAGCTCTAGTTGTCATTTCGCAACAACAAACATTATGTGCAGGACAGCCATCGTATAGCATTGTTTGACACATCATGAGGTGGACAGGTTCAAGTGAGGTACAGCTCAAGAAGGGACTAAACTATCACACTTTGGGAGTGCCACCAATGAAATATGGGCCAATGATGTGTTGTCATACAATACCACACCACACCTTAACACTCCACTGACGTAGTACGTCAATCATGTCACGATTAGCGGAGGCGTGAGGTGCATGCTTGAGCCTCAGGATGTGCTCTAGCTGTGCACTTCATTTATATCAAGCATCAACTTCGTGTCGCAATTTCTTGGGATGTAATTGACGTATTGTGATGCAACCATTGTCACTATTTTTGTGGTTTTTCATGCTCTTGATTGCATACAAAATAACAGGGGGTGTCATTTAAAAGTAAACAGGTTTGTATTGAAAATTGTATTTGTTTATGTTTTAAAATTTCGCATAGTATTTGGTTTCCTAAGCACCTGCCGTACATTCATGCTGGTGAAAACCATTTCTGAATATCTATTGTTGTTCCAGAGATATTTGAGGTGGCAGAATTAGGTGAGACAACCTGTATATGGTCATTTTTGATTATGAGAACTAAGCTACAGATATCTGGGAAATAATAAAAGAATCGAACTCTCTATTTTACATAACAGAAAAAGAAATAACTAATTATTATTAAGAAAAAATATAGATATTTTGAAGGAAATTAAACAATCAAACTCTTTTTGATCTATTACTACAAGAAATATAGCAGATTATTATTACTATGAAACAGATAGAGAGGAAAAATTGAATTTTATAAACTACCAAAAGTATTAGAGGTTATTTTTGTCCTTGTACAATTTTAAAAATTATTCAAGAAATAGACAAAATATAAAATTTTTTTTATGCTTGCTACATCTGACTGAAAAGATTTCAAAAGGCACTGTAAACATCAAATTAACACTTCGATAACATTTCTAATTTGTTATTCTTTTATTTAATTAAAAATTTTCTGTTATAATTCTGTGTTGTGAATTATAAGTTAAATTCTTTGTACCGTACACAATTATCTATTGAATTGTATCATTAGGTATATTGTCTTTTAAAGACACATAATATCACAATTGTTCTTTGAGTAGTTACAAAATTCATTCATGTAGGCACATTACACTGATAGTATAATTTTTAATAACATTGAATGGATCCATATTTACATCATTACTTAACTGTGATACTCTTTTGAAAAATGTGAGAGCATTGTAAGCTTTTGCAAAGTTATTCGGTGGATCAAGACTGAATTATTCTTGGGGAAAAGCTTCATTTCCTCCATTTTTTACACAGAAGTTTTCTAATTTCACATATCAAATGAAAAAAGCATCCCTTAAATGTTTACTTTTTCGATTACTTGGTAAAATAACAAAAATAAAGGAATTGCTATCAAATTCAACAGAATTATAATAATTAGTAATATGTAGTTCAAAACTTCTTTTTCCATTTAATCCAGCAAATTCAATTGTTTGTAGCTGAAAGAAAGAAACTGGAAATTTTGGAATTTTTAATCTTTCTTGTTCTAGTTCACGTGAATATTTTGGTTCATATGTAACAACAAGAACACGAATTTTCGTACTTTTTTTGAACAATTTTAGTTCTTTTGAAAACGTACTATTATCATAATTAGTAGTCCATCGAAGAATACAAACTTCTTGATCTTTTTTTGAACTCCCAAGTGAAAATTACAGTTAAACATCATTCCAAAATAAATACTTTAAAATCCTTAAAACCTCTATCAATAATTCTAATGGATAAAGTTATTCTTTTAATTTGTTTTCAGTTTTATCAAAGTTAAGAATATGTCCTTTTGTAGTTAATTCTATTGATAGAGGTGAAGTTAACTGAATTAGAGTTGATGGAGAAATAACAGAATATTCCATTGTAGATAAAATATTATTTTCATTAATTGTAATAACATCAAACAATTTTAAGACATAAATTTAAATTATTTTTATATTCGATTTACAATCATAAACTGAGCTACCCATTCCATCAGTGTGAATAACATCAAATGGCCTACGAAGATGTGAATAATTAGGATCAAACAATTGATTGCCCATATTAATATTAATTTTTATTTTGCTAGGAAGATGTAAATTATTTTTTGTTTTCTCATTAACAGGAATTGAGGAAAATCGATAGTTCTCGATTTTGTTCATGATTTATTTAGAGAAATTATTAATTCATTATTAGAAGTACTGCTACCAAAGCGCCATTCCAGTGAATAAATTATCATTTACATCAGTGATAGTAATTATTAAATTTGGAACAGTGTCAATATTTAGAATATTTATATGATACTTTAGTTCATAAGTTACTGGTCCTTCAAATTTATGACTGGATTTAAATGAAGAACTAATATTACTTTCTCTACGAAAATGGTCATTATGTTCTATGAACAATCCATCAGCTAAATAAAAATTTATATTTATTACTTATTACAAGTGGAATAATTAGCAAAGGTATTTCATTGGCTTCAATAATCTGATGATTAAATCCCAAAATTAGACCAGTAGAATCTTCTTTATCCAAAAAATATTTAATATAAATTTCATTTAACAACTCTATTCGAAATATAAGATGTATATTAGGTTTTTCCATTACATAAATTTTTCTAAATTTTTTGAAAGTGTAATGATCAATAGGAATTTATATCATTTCTTCATTCATGAATATAGTAATATTTATTGACATAATATTTGGGGCAAAAAAGTTGTATAAAAACAACTAGTAAAACATTTTTATTAGTTTCTTTTAGTGGAATAGTTAATGGATTTTTTTAAAGAATAGATGAATTATCACTCAATTGAAATAAAAAAAGAATTCATGAAAAATTAAAATATAATCGCTATAAACTTATACCATACTCTATTCAATGTTCAGTAACAGGAACAAGTGGTTGTGGAAAAACAGCACTACCAATTGATAATTATATTCTAGCTTGAGGATGGTTAAATTGGAAAAAAATTAATCGCCTGTACGTTTATTCAAAAAGTCTAGATGAACCAAAATATCAAGAACATATAAAAAGGAGAAAAAATAATGGATAAAATTAATGAAAAATTTACTGCTTTTAATTGAAAACAGTGATGCAATTATTCTATCAGATAAATGTGGAAGTTGTTTTAGACGATTTTATTCCTGAATATCAGAAAACAGCTAGAGAATATTTGACTAGAGGTATGCGTAAAGAAGCAGATTGTTTTTACTTAGCACAAACTTATTCAAAAGTACCAAACCAATTACATAGAGATATTCTTCATTTTCATACTAGATGAAACAAATTTAAATGATATTTATCATGAATTTGTTGGTGGAGATCTAAATTTTGACGATTTTAAGGAAATATGTAGTAAATGATGGAAGTTTTGTAGCAATAGATATGGGAAGAAAATTAATAATGCCTAAGTATAGAGAAAAGATTAGGATTTTTTAAACATTAAAAGTTTAATATAAATGTTAATCATAAATTTTTAACATAAAAGTGTTGAATATTAAAACTTTAAATGTGAACATTGAAGATAAAAACGTTCAACATATAAAGTTTAACATAAACAATGAACATAAACACTGAGTGTAAAATAAAAATGATTATTGTATTTTTATTGATAATATTGTTTTCTAAATCTGATCCAGAGGTGGTTAAAAATGATAAATGAAATGGAAAGTTATAAGAATATTAAGAGGAGGGCTTAAAAATGGAAAAAATAAATGAGAACAGATAATTAAGAATTTTAAAAAAAGATCTACATGTTATTGACACAATTGAACAAGTTAAACAAGGAGTTGAACATTTTGGTGAGAAGCAAGTGAAGAAAATAGAGATGTTAAAAACAAACTCTTCCTTATAATCAACATTTTTTAGAAGAAATTAACAATATTCCAACAATTTAACATTATGATACTGATAAAAGAGATTATATGTTAAGTGAATCAGAAAGACATGATTTATTGAATAAATATAACAAGAAGTGAAAGACAAAAAAAAAATTAAAGATCGTGATATTAAAAAATAAATGTAACTGAAATAATGTTAAAATCTATCAATCATAGTGAAAATACTGTTTCCAGATTGAGGACTGTCAGTAATTTTAAATACATCAGTAATTATTCAGTTCAATTCAATGGTGATAAATTAAACATTGGTGAAAAATAATATGAAGGTACTGAGGGATTGAAGAAACTTCTTCCTAAAAAACAAATTACTTAGAATAATTTAGGATTAGAATTAGATTCTTTTGATTTACAAAATTATGCAAGAATTTTATTCGACTCAAATGCTGGATATTCTGATAATAATCCAAATAAAATTAACTAGAATAAATGAAATAAACATAATAATTTGATTAAAACCTTCTTGGAGCATATTTTCCTCGTTTTTCAGAAAGAAATTTAAATGATTCATTAGAAAGAGTAATAGAAAATTGAAGACATTAGTCGAATATATCTGGAGGAATGATAATCACCAATTTATTCATGTGTTATCTGTAATCCATGAGAAGAATTAGCTGGAAATAAAAATTATAATAATGAAAAAGTTGCAATAACACAAATGTTTAAAGTTAAACTGCCTGACTTTGTTGCCAACAATCCAAAAGGTAAACCTTAGTTTATAAAGTTTTGTAGAATTTATCACACACATTCTGGAAATCCGTAAGAAATGTTTGTGACTTAATAAACTGTTAAACAGTTATCCATGAAGCACAAATTGGCAACAACAAAGATTACCACAATGACAAAGTTGCAATAACAAAAATGATGACAAATAAATTCAAATACTTCATTACGAATAATCCAAAAGGTACACCATATTTTTTTAGATTTTTGAATAACACATCTTATACATATGGAAAAAGTGAAAAATAATAAACAGAATGGTAAATTGTACTTTAAATAATTTACCTAATTCTGACATGCATGTTCTGGTTATGATTAATGTGGATCTTTTACTAAATTACTTAGAAACTAGAGGTAACAAGGGCACTAGATGTAACATATAAGGAACATGATATTTTTTATACAGAAAATTATGAACAAGTCATGATGATGATCAAAACTTCAATCAGCTGCAAAAGGAAGAATGTATGCTTGAGATACCTTGACTCATGAAAAATTAGGTGCAACTGCTGTTAGAGGAATAAGGTATGGAAAACGAAAGTTTGGAATGTGAATATATGTTGATGAAATGCATGGGAATTATAAAAAAATTCTTTTTTAATTTTTAATCTATGTAAATTAATAACTCTAGTATTGATTATACTAAGCTTCCAAATGATGAAATATATTTGAAGATAAAATAAATAATAAACAACTAAATAGTATTTAACCAATTTTAACTGATGCACAGAAAGGAAGAAATTACCTATTGCATTTGATATTCCTGTTGTGAAAAAAGTTATTGAATATTTAATGATCAAAAGAGACATAAAAGAAGAAAGGTGGACTTTTTAACATTATGGTGGCATCAGCACATCTCGGAACTTTTGGTTCATTTGCTAGAGGATCTGCAGGTATTTGGAAATGAAGTTGGGAAGAATTAAAAATCTCATAAAGAATTTGAAGAACATGGGAGAACATAATTAAGCAATGGTAAAGAATTAGATGTAGAATAACAAATTTCTAGGAAACAACCGAAAAAATTAAACTCTTTACCTAGTTTTGACATAGAAGAATTAGTTAAACAATTAAAAATTTAATATATTCATCAGATTTTTATGATTGATGAATTATGTGATAAGCCAAAAAATTTAGAATGTGGAATAGTAGTTTTAGATATGTCTGTTACTCATTGGCATTGTTATTATTGGTAATTAAATACAAAATTTTTTTGGTTCAATTGGTGAAAATAAGTAATTTCAAAGCTACATATATCAAAAGAAATAATTGAATTTACATTTCAGATTAGAAGCAAACAAAAAACATTTATCCTTAAACCAAAGATAATTATTTTCATAAATAATCTTTAACACATTTTGATCATTATATTTAAGTTTTTTATTTTTTTGACCTAAAAATGAATATATTTAGATATAATAAAATTTATAAAATTTTAATGTTTTTAAATTCTGTTACATTATTTCTTTAAAACGGAAAGCAAAACTAAAATTATTTACCTTTTTGCAAACAAGAAAAAGAAATTTATGAAGAAATAAAAATTACAAATATGAACAGACCTTCAAAAACGAGTCTTACTGATTGAATGCAAAAGACACAAAAAGATGTAGGGACAATAAATATGAAAATAGAAAAGAACTTACCAAATACTGGAGGAAAACGTTTGCTTTTGAAAATTTTGAAAAATAGTAAAAATTTCTTCTAAATATATTCATAGCTGTAACTATAATCAGTAAAAAAATAGAAAAATTTCCTATTACTTAAAACATTGAGAATGGTCCAGAATGAGATTTTCACTCTGCAGCAGAGTGTGCGCTGATATGAAACTTCATGGCAGATTAAAACTATGTGCTGGACTGAGACTCAAACTCAGGACCCTTGCCTTTCACAGGCAATTGCTCTACCAATTGAGCTACCCAAGCACAACTCACACCCCATCCTCACAGGTCTTGCCCGTGAAACGCAAATGTCCCGAGTTCGAGTCTCGGTCTGGCACACAGTTTTAATCTGCCAGGAAGTTTCATTAAGAAAGGTATAAACAAGAAAGTTTATTGTTTATGTGGGAAATTTGTTTATAAAACAGGTTTGAAAACATAAAAAATTACCATATCATGATGGAATATAAAAAACCTTTCAGACATAGAGTTCATATTTTTAATTTTATAGTTCGTTTTGATTAAATTTGTGTATGTAATTTATTAACTGTCATATGTTATTCTTTGATAATGAACATAATGTAGAATATTTATTATGTTTTGTGATACAATATATTTATCATTTACAGCACTTAAAACAATTTTACCCTACTAAATTGTATGCAATTAATCATTACATGATCTAATGAAATTAATTTTTCTGTTTTATTTTATTATCCAAACAGTTTGTATAATTATCAAAACTAATTTAATTTTTTAGTTAAATGTTTTAAATTCCTTTAGGTTTTATTAGCAACTATGTTCACTTTTTAGCTATCGTGCTCTAACATAATTTGTCCACAATTTTCACCTTCACTTTTCCTGAAATTTGTTTACTTGCAGGATTTTATAAATATTATCTCTGGAATAATCACTTGTGTCAAATTTGTTTATTATGGATTTTTTTATAAAAATCTGTTGTGGCAGTGGTTACACTAGTTCCCATCAGATCACCAAAGTTAAGCAGTGTCGGGCTGTGCAAGCACTGTCATTGGTGTCATCCAGTCTGCCGAGCGCTTTTTACAAATGGGGTGCAGTCAGCTGTTGTGAGGAAAACAGAGGAGCTACTTAATTGAGAAGTAGCGGCAATGGTGTTGTAAACTGACATATGGCCTGGAGAGTGGTGTGCTAACCACATCCATTGACAGCTGTGGGCTGAGGATGACAAGGCAGCTAGTTGCTACCACTGGGCCTTCCAAGGCCAGTTCAGATGGGGTGTAGTTTTTTGTACATATCTTTTGTTCTTATATCATAAATAAAAGAATCTGTATCCATATTACATAAATCTATATTCTCACTGTATTTTGGTTTAATAACTTCACGATAAAAATAATATGCTTTTATTTTTGAAATATATAGAATATTCATTTCAATATAGACCAGGTTATTGAATTTTACTATTGTTTTTTCATACTAAATTTTCTGAAAATGCAGTAATATGTTCATTATTTTGTTTTGAAATATATTTCGTATTTTCTGTGGATCAGTTATTATTTTAATATTTAGTCTATTTCCATCATTTGAAGATCATTTTTTGTTATTATTTATTGTTATTAATAATTTATTTTTTCCACTCTTTCTGAAGGTAAATCTTTGTGTACATCATGTATTTTTTTGATGTTGTAAACCATCTTCTAAAATATAATCATATTAACTATTATCTGGTATTTTAAGACTGTTTCAGAATTAAAACTTGTTGGTTCTAACTTACTGAAGTCTTTAAAGATTGTGACATTTCCTAATCATATAAATTATTTGCATATAAATATGGAATATATTTTGATTATTTCTCAGCATCAAAATTTTTCATATACTTATTATTTGATTTAGCATATCCTTTGATACTGTGAGAAATTCCATCTCGAATTCCTATTCCAAGAAAGAAATCACATGATAATAATCTAATAAATGTAATTCAACTTCTGTTATTGTTAACATAGACTCCTAAGATTAACCAGGAGCTGTAAAGTACATAGATGGATCGAATTTGTATGATTTAATACATATATCACAAACATTTTTGAAAATATGTGCTAAAATGAAAGCATCAGATTTATTATATAATCTCATATATTCACATAAATTTATAATATTGAATTTTGCCAAACTTTTTTTGCATGATTATAATCTAGAACAGAAATGTTTGATATATGAATTCTAGAATAAAAATATTCTTAATTAGGTGAATTCTTTCTTTTAATTTTACTTCAAAATTTGTATCTTCATAAGGAGAAACTAATATTTTAATCATTAAATTAATAGAAGATTAACATGTTTTCTTCCTTATTTTTTGTATGGTAATGAGGTTATGTAATAAATTTTTCATTATAAGTGCATACATTACTTGAAATACTTGTCTTAAATTTTTAGAGTAACTGTTAATCGAACAAAAAAATAAATTTTTTATTTTTCTAAAATTTCATCTAATTATAATAGAATATTTTTATATTTACTAACACTTTCTGCATCATTATCTACCTAATATAAAGCT